>NC_133464.1:13285000-13917500 GCF_048565385.1 Saimiri boliviensis
ATTTTTCAAGGAAACAGATATTTTTAAGCACACTGCCGCCACAAGGTACACATTTAAATATGTGCTTTCTGTTTTGTATTCACTAACAAAACATAACTGTGTTAAGGGGTCATAACCAGGGGATTAACAAAAATTTCATTTTCAAATAAAAAGGAACACTTTTTTCCTTCTGGGTTTTTCTGTAGACCAAGTACCAAATTGTAGACTCGGTAGAGACTGATGATAGCATGTCTCCAGGCAAGACAAAGGCGGGAAAATGAAGCAAAGGGAGAATAGGGAGCTACAGTAAAAAAAAACAAGCTATTCTTTGCCAAACGCCTGCCATTTTCAGGCGTTTTACAAACATTTTCTTTTCCGGCCCTTGCCATCTCCATAAAAGCAGATAATGTCTATTCTGCTGATGAGAAAATTGAGGACCACATAGGTTAGGTAACGTGTTCAAATTCACAAAGCTAAGAGATGGGTGACCTGAGATTAAAATGCAGGAAGACAAACTCTACTTATTCTTCCCCGACTCCTGCCCGCTCCAGTGTTCACTAACAGCCTGGTAGTGGTTCGTGGTAATTTCCTGTGAACGTGTAACTTGTCATCTCAAATATTTTAAGTGGAAAACAATGCAAAGAGTTATTTCATGTCTGACTTTTATGACTCACTCTAAGGTGTGCTATGGCTTATTCATCTTAGCAATTGAATGGAATCAAGTGAGACAACATGTAGAAGCACTCTAAAGCCCTGAAGTATCATATACATGTAAGGCATTACGTTACTTACAAAAATAAATTTTACTTTTGAGTATCTTTAGCAGGTGGCAACAGATCCTGAGATACTTTGAAATAAGTAATACCTTAGGATACTGTGAAATCATAACTGATGTTACACTAAACTGCCTTTTTATTTTTTTGAGATGGAGTCTCACTCTGTCACCCACGCTGGAATGTGCAATGGTGCGATCTCGGCTCAGGCTCACTGCAACCTCTCCTTCCCAGGTTAGGCGATTCTTCTGTCTCAGCCTCTCAAGAAGCTGGGACTACAGGTGCCTGCCACCACGCCTGGCTAATTTTTTGTTTTTAGTAGAGACCAAGTTTCACCATGTTGGCCAGACTGGTCTCGAACTCTTGACTTCAGGTGATCCACCCGCCTTGGCCTCCCAGAGTGCTGGGATTACAGGCATGACCCACAATGCCCAGCCTAAATTGGCTTCTAATAGTACATATAAATGATTTCAATAATAAACACATCATCATTTTGTAACTGACTCCATTAGAGAGGACAGGCCTCCACCGTAGCTGTGGGCATTTCCTGGAGCTCCATTCCGGGCCTAGCCTCTGCTTTGCCATTGTCCCCTTGGAAAGGTTCATCTACTGTGCGGCTTAGGACCTCACCTCTAATTGCTGGGGCATCAACTTAGGTGCTCACTCTGAATCTTCTTCCTGCTCTCCAGACATTTCCCTTACATTATAGATATCTCTTGGGCATTTCAAACTTAAATTGGTTTAAATCTGCTCACGCCTGTAATCCAAGCACTTTGGAGGCCAAGGCGGGCGGATCACCTGAGGTCGGGAGTTCAAGACCAGCCTGACCAACATAATGGAACCCCATCTTTTTTTTAAAAAAAAAAAGAAAAGAAAGAAATTGGTTAAAATCCATCTTTTTATCTAGTCCACCTTTTCTCTGGTACAATTCTGCTCTTCTTCCTGTTTTTCCTCCCTCAGTTAATTGCATCAGTTATCACTTCTAGAAACCTCAGAATCATCTTCTATTCTGCCCAATACATAGATTCTAAAGAAGGATTCTAAAGAAGTGGCTCTCGAATGTACCCTCTTCTTTGCCTACTCCCATAAGTTGTCAGGAAAAAAAAAACCCACATGAATAAAACCAACTATCTCTGATGAGATTATGATTCTTCTTTCAACTCCTTCAGTGAACCTCAGTTTAGGGAATGCCACCCAATCTCCTTGGAATGGTCTTGGGTCATCTTGCCCCCAACAGACTAATTTCATCTTCCAAAGGGACCTTTGTTGCCATACTCATCACCCTCATAAGCCAATCTGCTCTTCCTTAAACACCTAGGACTTCTTCATACTTCTATGCCTTCATTTATTTCATTCTCCACCTCCTTCTCCATTATCAGTACAGAGTACAGTTTCTGCAACCTGCTATCTCTAGGCCAACTGCTTCCATCTGAAATGCCTTCTCCCACTTGCAAACTCAATTCATCCTTAAAGTCATAGCACGAGCTGTAAACGCTGAGTAACTGTTGACAATTCCTCCACTTTCTTCACCTCAGCCCTAGAATCCCTCTACTTCATCCATACTTCTGTTATCATTCTCATCACAGTATACTGTAATCAATCATTTACAGTTCTCTATACTCAGGTGACAATGGGCTCAATGACTGCAGGGATATTGGTTTCCTTTGAATTGCCAGAATTCAGTATCTGTCATATAAAAGATGACCCACCAATGTAAGATGAAGACTGACTACCATGACTACCATTAAATGCTAGGCTTTATGTTCATTTTCAAAAAGTCATGTCTAGTAAGATAGGAAATACAGTTCCTCTTTTCCCAGTGTTCATTGAGGTGTACTTGACAAATGAAATGCAAATTCTTAACCAAAGAGCTATGCCCTATGATCTGTACTGTTTAATCAGGTTTTGATCAGTAAAAGAAACAAATAATAAAGTTAACAGATCTACAATTCTCTCTGCCACTATATAAGCCTATGCATAACCCATCTCAGCACTCATGTGTTTATGGTATCAGTTTGTCTGTCTTCATGAGTCAGTATGCTACTTAAGGGTAGAGACCAAGTCATGTTCATCTAACTCACTTCCTAGCACATGGTATAGCAGGCAGCAGGCAATTATTTCTGTTAAATTTTTGTTCAGAATGTATCACACTGCAATACTAACAACCAAACTTACATTACATAGAGTGTGCCAATTTCAAAAGAATAAAAACTTAGTTATATTCTCAAAGTTCATTCTTAGATTGGTTACACGGCATATGGAAGACACATTACCATGAAAATAATGTTCCAGATTAAGATTACATTTATATTCCATTTCATAAAACCTTATTCTACCCATATTGTGCTTGAAATTTTGTATATATAGAGGCGAATGCAGGGAGGAATGCTATAGATTTTCTTAGCACTGTAAGATATATCTGAACATCAGAAAACTTCATCGGCCCTCCTCAACGTGTGTGCTCTGTGACCACCACTTTCTTCCTATTGTTGGACTAGAAAAGGGTCAGGAATATAAGTGTGACATACTGGGAAGGAAGCCCTGTAGAGATGCGGGTAAACACTCTATGAAGGCTCTGGTTTCTATACCGGACATTTTCTATCCCCTTCTCTTTTCCTCATCCAAAGAAAATAGGGACCAATGCAGCTTGGGTTAAGCAGGTAAGACCCAAGGGGCAGTTTAGCCAGATGACCCACAAGAAACAGCACGAGCAGAGAGGCTACCCTCGCAGGACTCAGAGCAGCTGCAAAGGCAGCCAGGGGCAGGTGAAGCGTGACAGCACAAGTACACAGGAAATCCAGTAAGCCATCATGTCACTTCTGAAACCCCACTGACACAGAGAAAGGGATGGGATCCAGAGAAGAGAGAACTGAAGTCAGACATGTAAGTTGAGGAACTGCTCATGGAATTATGAGGTATAGAAGATGGAAGACGTTCTCAAAGTTTATTTGGCGATAATACACAATCAAAAATGCATGACATCATTTATTTCTCAAGCGTCTAAGGAAAAACAATAACAAGCTTAATTCTTTTCATTTTCCAATTACTTAAATTTCAAACAAATGGGAGTCTGCTCTATTAAAATCCAACGTCTGCAAGTGAATTTTCAGAAGCAGTAGAACTTTTTGATGACGTTCACATATCTATAAATATGAATGATGCAAATTTCAAGTCCTATGATATCAGATGACAAGATACAGCCCAAGCTTCAGCTCTTGCTAATTAAACGAATCAATTAAGAGACTACAGTTGCAACTGTGTAGCTGCTGTTCTATAGTAGCAATAACAACCCCACAGGGAGGTCTTTTACCACATTAAAATGCTGTCCTCCACAACTCCATCTGATATTATTAGAAACAGTTATTTGTGTCTTGCTGTCATATTAGTAGCAAAGGCAAATTATGGAAATATGCAGACCAGAATGGTCCCAGTATGAGATCAGGTTGGGTTTTCAGCCTCCAAGGGAACAATTGCTGAAATTCCAAAGTTCCTCAAAGTTCTTTAATGGAACTGATAAATCTATCAGCACAGCATCCATTTAGGAGCTAGGTAAGGGTCACATATTTACATACCTTCCTGCTAAGCTGATACAATTCAACTAGATGAATTATCATATTAAGTTTACCCTCCTGAGTTAAACTGATGGAGTTCAAAATTGTTTTCGATGGTTGTCATTAATCGCTGTTACTTCATAAGTGCTTACTTTGAAATCTAATTGCGCTGGTGTATCAAGGGTCATATTAATAGCATTCTTCATGGTAAATCTTTGTAAAACACGTTTATGGTACTAATATTATCACTCAAGCTTTCAAGAGGAATAAGAAATAAAGTATATTTATTATCAATAAAAACTTAATTTAAAATGTACAATTTGAGATTTAAATTAGCTTTAAGAACTTTGGCATCATTTGGTTTCATTAGATCTCTGGCTAAGCTTCAAAGACGTAGAGAACTTGATAGTTTCTCAAGAGTCCTTGGGTGAATGCCAATACCGCAGCCACGAAGAAGCTGTTCAGCGAAAACTAAGCTTATTTTCCCTTTCATACAAGCATTGTTTTCATAAGGGAAAAAAAGCTGGCCTCACTGAGATATGTTTGTCTTAGTATTACAGTATTTTAAAAAGTAAATATAAATAATTAAATAAAAATGTGCAATAAAATGGTAACTTCTTAAGTTGCAATAAAATGGTAACTTCATTCTTAAAGTAATAACAAAATATTTATTCTTATTGTGAAGCACAGTTCAAGTAAGGAATTCTGGTTAAGTTAAACATGAGCTCTCTTCCATTTCTTTGTGAGCTTATCCTATCTGATGTACATGGACTCACAGCTTCACCAAAAATATGCAAACAAAACAAACAAAACCCAGACAATTTGCAATTGGAAATGGGCACACATATTCTGGAAAAATTCCATGATCTGCAGCTTACCAACTAAGGGTATGTTATGGATTCAATGTCCAAATTCATATGCTGAATGGCAAACCCTCAATGTAACAGTATTTGGAGATGAAGCCCTTCAGAGGTAATTAGAGGAGGTCATGAGGGTGGGGCCCCATGATGGGGTTAGCACCCTTAACAGGAAGGGAGATCAGAATTTGCACTCTCTCTCTGCTAAGGAAGAAGAGGCATCTACCTGCAGCCTGGGAAGAGGGCCCTTACCAGGAACTGAATCTGCTGGCACCTTGATCTTAGACTTTCCAAGCTCCAGAACTGTGAGAAATAAACATCTGTTGTTGAAGCCACCCATTCAATGGTGTTTCATTACGGCAGCCTGGGCAGTTGTACTTAGCAGTTACTGCACAGAGCTCCCTGGATTCCACAGTCAAGCGATTTGTTCTTAAAGTACCCTGATGATTAACAGCCTATCTTTAAGGTTGGACAGGACTGGTTTTGCATCCGGGTTCTACCAATTATTACCATAAGATAGTTATTTAACCTTTCTATGCTCACTTTTGTCTTCTGAAAATTAGGCAGACCTATTCATCACTGTTTGTGCATTTTTTAATATGGGGTACGAACTCTAGTCAAACAGGTGATGATAATCGGTATGAAAACACTAAGGAAATAAATAGTAATACTCAAATGAGACCTAAGAAATAATGTTCTGTTTGTAAAATGTATTTTTCGGTGAGTCACCAAGTCACTTTTTTAGCTTTACATGTGTAAAATATACTTTCAGATCTACACAGCGTACTGTGTTGAACAGTGTCAACCCAAAATTCTTATCTACCTAGAACCTCAGAGTGTGACCTTATTAGGAAATAAGGTCTTTGGGGTCGTAATGAGTTAAATGAGGTTGCGCTGGATTAGGGTGAGCCCTAAATCTGATCACTGGTGGTGCTGGATTTATGTGAATGAACACATACAGTCATAGAGAAGAAGGCCATGTGACAGCAGAAGAGAAGACTGGAATTACATAGCTACAAGCCAAGGCATGCGAAGATTGCCAGCAGCTACTAGAAACCAGGAGAGAAGCACACAACAGACCCTCCCCAAGAGCCTCTAAGGAGGCGCCAACCCTGCCCACACCTTGATTTTAGATTTCTGGCTCCCAGAACTGTGAGGGAATCCATTCCTATGATTTTAAGCCAACCAGTTTGTGCTAATTTGTTGCACAGCCCTAGGAAACTAACACAGAATCCTGTGTATTACAGTTTGAGTGTAGCAGAATCATGGAACAGATAGACACCAAATAGAAAATGTGGTGGCCTGAGTACATGTATGGACGCCCAGGTCAAATGTGCTCTGCTGGGTCATAAAGGCACAAATTTTATCTGAATGTCCCATTCTATTAATTTGAAAACTTTCCCTTCATTATTAAAAAAAACCTAATGATTTTATTTTAATTTTTTAATCTTCATTTTTAAAAATTGTTTTGAGATGGGGTCTCACTCTGTTGCCCAGGCTAAAGTGAAGTAGGGTCATCCTACCTCACTGTAGCCTTGAACTCCTGGGCTCGAGCTAGCCTTACTTCTGAGTAGCTGGGACTACGGGTGTGAGTCACCACACTCCGCTATTTTGTGTGTGTCTGTGTTTGGAGATGAAGTCTCACTGTTGCCCAGGCTGGTCTTGAACTCCTGGGCTCAAGTGAGCCTCCTGCCTTAGCCTCCTGAGTAGCTGGGATTACAGGCATGAGCCACCGTGCTTGGCCACAATTTTTAAATCAAGTTCAAACAACATAACAGAAAAAAAGACCTCATGCTTGGATTGAAAGTTTATGAGTGAAAAGACTAAAAAGTAGATAGAATAAACCTACTGAATCTGTACCTTTTATATACATCTGAAATCTGTATAAGTGGACATGGGGTTCTATAAACAAAAAGGAGTCCTCCATGTTCCCAGATTATGTATTAGGGTACGCTGGGCTATGCATCAGCAGTAAGTCAACACTGAGCTCTCAGTCTACTAGAGCTTGCAGGTAGCAGTGCTCACCACCACTCTTCACCAGGAACTCATGCTGACAGAAACATCAACGTCCACATCACATACAACCTCCAAGGGGGGCACAGTAGGGGACTAGAGGGTTCACACTTGCTCTTAACTATCTTTGACCAAAAGTGACACACATCACTATCAGGAGACACTTCACCCCCAGGTCTCTTGCAGTTTTCCACTTCTTGTGAGCCAGATACTAATTGTTCTTTGCTCTGAACTATCTTTTCAAAGATGTTTGTACAGTAAATGGCCTTACTAGAGGGTTTCCCTCCAGATCAAAGGGCTAGTGTGATTATGACACATTATAAAAAACGCTCAGGTTCTCTAAACTCAGAGCTCCTCTCCTATAACACAACCCATTATGTGTGCAGGCATCTCTCTTCACATTGCCCTGGGGGAATCTGGGTTCAGGGAAATGGTACAAAGACAATGATATCCTGACCACTGCTACTGCTGCAATAAACTGTCCTTCATGTCTGATCCTGGCATCTCATGTTTTCTATCAGCACCCATGAAATGTCGCAGGCTGATCTGTCACCCTGCAAGTAAGGTAAATCTCAGAACCTTCACAGTTGTTGACAGTCACTTCCATTCATAGCTCACAGAAAAGGGGAGGGAGGGGAAGAGGGGAGGGAGGGGAAGAGGAGAGGGAGGGGAAGAGGGGAGGGAGGGGAAGAGGAGAGGGAGGGGAGGAGGGGAGGGAGGGGAGGAGGGGAGGGAGGGGAGGGAGGGGAGGGAGGGGAGGGAGGGGAGGGAGGGGAGGAGGGGAGGAGGGGAGGAGGGGAGGAGGGGAGGAGGGGGGGAGGGGGGGAGGGGAGGGAGGGGAGGGAGGGGAGGGAGGGGAGGGAGGGGAGGGAGGGGAGGAGGGGAGGAGGGGAGGAGGGGAGGGAGGGGAGGGAGGGGAGGGAGGGGAGGGAGGGGAGGGAGGGAGGGAGGGGAGGGAGGGGAGGGAGGGGAGGGAGGGGAAGAGGAGAGAGAGGGGAAGAGGAGAGAGAGGGGAAGAGGGGAGAGAGAGAGAGAGGATGAGGAGACAGAGAGGAAGAGGAGAGAGGGGAAGGAATCCAGGATAAGGCTAGTTCAAGTTGCCATTTTCTGAGAGAGGAAAACTGAGGGAAAAGCTTTTTGAGGTCAGTTTTCAATATGTGAAGTTTGAAAAACCAATTAGAATCCCAGTAGAGATGCTACGCAGCAGAGACAGCATGAATGGACTTCCCATCATGAGCACTGAAAGGTAAAAGCACTCCTCTCCATCCACGTAATGTAGCTCTTTAAAAAGGCTGAGATCGATTTTATGGACTGACACAGAAGGTGTCCAAGATCTATTACTGCATGAAAAGATGCATAATTTTCGATAAGTCTATCTATTGCTAATAAGTTAAAAACCTGTAGGGGTAGGATATATACTTCTGTGATGGTTAATTTTATGTGTCAACCTGATAAGGCCACAGTATCCAGATGTTAGGTCAAACATTGAGATGTTTCATTGAAGGTAATTTTAGATGAGATGAACACGAAGTCAGTAGACTCAGAGTAAAACAGATCACCCTCCATAGTGGGGTTGGCCTCATCCAACCCGTTGAAGGCCTTAAAAGAAAAAGACAGGTTTCTCCAAGCAAGGACCACTTCAGTCAGTGGACTGCCTTTGGACTTGATCTGCAGCTCTCCCCTGGGTCTCCAGCCTGCCTATCTGCCCTGCAGATTTTGGTCTGCCGCAATGGGTTGGGCCAATTCCTTAAATCTCTCCATCTTTCCCTTTCTCTCTACACATACGCACACATCTTGTTGATTCTGTTTCTCTGGAGAACCTTGACTAATGCAACATCTTATGACGTACATTTGAATTGTATTTAAAATTTCTTTACAATAAGTATGTATTACTTTACTAATCAGAAAAACAATAGTCACAAGACTTAGTTCCAATACTTAAAATTTAGGCTACATTGACCAAGTATCTATACATATACTTTATGTATATAAATTATATACACACCTCTATACATATATAAACAATAAAGCATTCAGTAAACATACATTGTTATTAACATCCCTCCTATCTCAATGGCTGCAAAATCCCTCCTTTTTTTTTTCATGTAAGCCGCACACCTCTCTGTTTTTCTCACTAAACTCAGAGTTATCTGAAATGCCCAATATGAGTCCATATCCTGAACAAGGTACCCAAAGAAGATGAACAGACATTTCGCACATTAGAAATGGTATCTAGTGAATGAATACTTGGAGACATATTCAACTACAATAGCAATAAACAGAAAAATGAAAATTAAAAGAGTAAGATACCTTTTTAAACAAATTAGATTGAAAATTATAGTAACTAATACTACTAATTATAAACTTTAAGTAATGTTATAATTAGGTGAGAGTGTGAAGTGGTGTTCTAATGTATGATGGGTGGTGTTCTAAAGAGACATAAAATAACTGGCCACATATGTAATAAGCCACAAAACTATTTATGACTTTGATTCTACTTGGGATAAAATGTATCACGTATGTTTAAAAATATCATATCCGCATTTGAAACTAATGTGGCCAGGCATGGTGGCTCCCACCTGTAATCCCAGCACTTTGGAAGGCTGAGGTGGACGGATCACTTAAGGCCAGGAGTTCGAGACCAGCCTGGCTAACATGGTGAAACCATATCTCTTGAAAAAAAAAAATACAAAAATTAGTAGAGCATGGTGGCATGCACCTGTAATCCTGGCTACTCAGGTAAGGCATGAGAATTGTGTGAAGCCAGGAGGTAGAGGTAAGCTGAGATCGTGCCACTGCACTCCAGCCTGGGCAACCAAGTGAGACTCTGTCTCAAAATGATAATAATAATTCCAAACACCAAAATAAAGTAAAATACACATGACGTTTTTCCCTAGAATATCATTTGTAATGGCAAAAATAGTAGAGGTAATTTCAATACCTAGCAGTAATGAAACCAAGTTCAAACAACATGAGCTATAACTAGCTGGATATCTTTTTTTCTGTGAATTAACAGAATATATAAAGAATGATTTCCTACTTACCACTGTACCAAGAAACTGAATGTTCATGTTTCCACCTGCTTCTCGAGAAAGACACTAAAACAAAAAAGAGATATAAAATGAACTTGTATCCACACAACTTGTATGCAATGTTCATAATAGCCAAAAAACCCAAATGTCCATCAGCTGATGGATGGGTAAACAAAATACAGTATAGTCATACAGTTGGAATATTATTTGGCCATAAGAAGGAATGAAGTACTGATACAGGCTACAACAGAAGTTGGTCACAAAGGACCATGCGTTATATGATTCCACTTAATAAGAAAAGTCCAGAATGGTCAAATCCATGGAGATAGAAAGTAGACTCGTAAGCGCCTCCAGGAGGAGGGCTGGGAGGACATGAAGATGACTGCTAATTGGCGTGGGATTTGTCAAGGGTGTAAACTCGGTCTAAAATTGACTGTGGTGATGGTGGAACCACCCTGTGAACTGACTACAAACCACTGAGCTGTAACTTTAAATGGGTGAATTGTATGGTGTGTGAATTATATCTCAATAAAATGGCTATAAAAATGAATTAGCATTTGTTTAAAATAAGAATGCAATAATTCTATGTCGAGAGTAGTGAAATAACCTCTTTATTATTTATTTGTTTATAAATAAAATTTGTTAAAGCAAATACATCGCTTGCATGTATCTTGTCTAAATTTTAATTAAAAGTAAATACTATGATTATTAAAATTTTAGTTAAATGTAAATACTACCACTACTAAAAATGGGTGACTAAGTAGAACAGTGGAAGCAGACTACACTTCGAGCTCATTCTCACCTATGAAACTGCTCTATTTAATCCTAACGTATTCCTCAGAATTCTTCCTCTTTTGTGCTATTCAGAGAGGGCTCAGTGACTTCAAAGACTTCACACACAAATAAAGCAGTTCTAACTAAGCCAACAGGATTTTTTAAGTTATTAGTATTAGAGTACTAGTGGCTTTCATTCAACTACATGCCATGCGCATTAGGATACAGATATATCCTAATTTCATTCCTTTTTACAGAAGTGGAGGTTTACCAACTCTGATCTCTATGATCACGAAAATAATAGCACCCAGAATGAACCTCTAGAAATCAAGCTGAGTCCTTGGTTCCTCAACAAAAGGAGTCCTTACTGTTCCTTGACAATGACAGACAGTGGTATAATACAAAATGGTTTCCACTACCTGCAAATACTGCCACGTGAAATGACACAATGGTAATCTAACTAGCATAATCAAGGCAATGTGGCATAGAGTAGAAAAAAAAAAATCAGTATGACACCATTTTGACCCCTTTTCTTTTTTTGAGATGGAGTTTTGCTCTTGTCGCCCAGGCTGGAGTGCAATGGCGCTATCTCAGCTCACCGCAACTTCCACCTCTCAGGTTCAAACAATTCTCCTGCCTTAGCCTCCTGAGTAGCTGGGATTACAGGCACCAGCCACCACACCTGGCTAATTTTTATATTTTTAGTAGAGATGGGGTTTCACCATTGTTGGCCAGGCTGGTCTCAAACTCCTGGCCTCAGGTGATCCACTCGCCTAGGCTCCCAAAGTGCTGAGATTACAGGTGTGAGCCACTGCACCTGGCCAACCATTTCACTTCTAAGAATTTATCCTGAGGAAAAAACATAAGGGTATGCAGAAAAATAAAGCTGAACAAATATCACAGTGTAGTTTATTGAACTGAACAACGGCAAGCAATCTAAATGGCTGGCAAGACGCTGGTTAAGTAAATTATGGTATATATCCAACCTGCCATTTAAAAAGTTAAAGAGATGAAAAATGCTTATAGTATATTCTAAGTGCAAGAAGAACAAAACAATATGTTCAGAACAAGTAAAAAAAATTATGTTATAGAAAAAATTCTAGAATTAGTGCATATAAAACAACTATTATTGCTAGGCAAAAATATTAGTTGACTTTCGTTTTCACTTATCTGTTTTTCCTATTCTTTTATATGCACATGTTGAAGTTAATAAAGGCAAAAAGAGACAGAAAACAAAATGGAATAAAACAGACTCCTTTCCTGTGTCTTAGGGAGACTTGATTAAGAACTCAGGCTCGATTCCTAGGTTTTGACACTAGTACTTCTATATTGGTCATCCATCTAATCATCCATGTATCTCTTAACTGTGTTGGGTACTGCTGGCTGAATTAAGACACGCCTTCCAGGAGACTAAACGAAAGACAGCAGAATTATTTGAAAAACAAGTATAATTCACTACAATAAATGCATAGTACAAAATGTACAAAGAATTATGGGATAAGGGGATAGAGTGACTAAAAGAACAGAAAGCTTACAGAAGACATTAGACAGGTTAAGACAGACAGGAAAGCTGGATATTTAAAAATGAACAGAGGCCAGGTGTGGTGGGTCACGTTTGTAATCCCAGCACTTTAGGAGGCTAAGGTGGGTAGATCATATGAGTTCAGGAGTTTGGGACCAGCTTGGCCAACATGGCGAAACCCCAACTCTACTAAAAATATAAAAAGTATCAGGGTATGGGGGTGGGTTCGTGTAGTCCCAGCTACTTGGGAGGCTGAGGCAGGAGAACTGCCTGAACTTGAGAGGTTGAGGTTGCAGTAAGCCAAGATGGTGCCACTGCACTCCAGCCTGGGGGCGCCACAGCAAGACTCTGTTTCAAAAACAAAAAACACATGAACAGGATTCAGCCATTATGGAAAACAGTATGGAGGTTTCACAAAACATTAAAAGTAGAACTACCATATGATCCAGCAATCCTACTACTGTGCATACACACACACACACACACACACACACACACACACAAAGGAAAGACATCAATATGTTCATGAGATATCTGCACCCCTATGTTTATTGCAGCACTATTCATGATGGCTAAGACACGGAATCAACCTAAGCGTCCATCCATGGACCAACGGATAAAGAGAATGTGGTATATACACACAATGGAATATGATTTAGCCTTAAAAAAGAAGAAAATCCTGCCATTTGCAACAACATGGATGAACCTGGAGGACATTATGTTAAGTAAAACAAGCCAAGTACTGAGAGACATACCATATGACCTCACTTACATGCAGAATCTAAAAATGTCAAACTCATAGAAGTAGAAAATAGAATGGTGGTTGTGGGGGCAGTGTTGGGGAAATAATAGTCAAAACCCACAAAATTTCAGCTATAAAGGAGGAATAGGTTCAAGAAAGCTATTGCACAATATGGTAACTACAGTTAATAAATGTATTATTAATCTATTCTCGAACATTTCTGAGAGCAGATTTAAAGTATGTGAGGTAATACACATGTTAATCGGCTCAATTTAGCCATTCCACAGTGGATTCACTGTTTGAAGTGTACACACAGAGTATTCACTGAATTGTGTACTTCAAAACATGTTGTACACGTGCTAGAGTTTGACAATCTCTCTCCTCCAAATCTCATGTTGAAATGTGATCCCAAAAGTTGGAGGTGGGGCCTAATGGTGGGGTGTCTGGGTGATTAGGAAGGATCCCTCATGAATAGATTAACGCCCTCTTTGAGAGCAAGTTCTCCCTCTTAGTTCCTGAGAGTGCTGGTTGTTAAAGAGAGTCAGGCACCTCCTTCTCCTCTCTCACTCTGTGACCCCCACACACCAGCTCCCCTTTGCCTCCCACCATGAGTAGAAGCAGTCTGAGGTCCTCACCAGAGGCCCAATCTTGAACTTTTCTAGACATCAGAATCATGAGCCAAATAAACTTTTTCTCTTTATAAATTACCCAGTCTTGGGTATTCCTTTGTAGCAACACAAAAGACACCAAGACAGCATGACAAATACAGCTAAATTTATCAATTAAAAAACAAATTAAAAATTTTTTAAATGAGCAGGAATTCTCCAACAGAAAAGTGAAAATGGCCGGGGGTGGTGGCACACACCTATAATCCCAGCACTTTGGGAGACCAAGGCAGGTTGCTTGAGGTCACAGAAGTTTGAGACCAACCTGGTTAACATGGTGAAACCTGTTTCTTCTAAAAATACAAAAATTAGCCAGGCATGGTGGTGTGTGCCTGTAATCCCACTACTCGGGAGGCTGAAGCAGGAGAATCGCTTGAACTCAGGAGGCAGAGGTTGCAGTGAGCCAAGATCGCACCACTGCACTCCAGCCGAAGAGACAGAGCGAGTCTGTCCAAAAAAAAAAAAAAAAAAAAGAACTGTGGGCTGATGAGACAGTTAATGCAAATTTCAGATTAAGAGACGGCATCACGGCATGGTGAGTTTAGGGAATATGAAGCAGTTTAGGGTGGCCAGAGACAGGGTTGGATGAAGGACGGAAGTGGCAAGAAAGGAGACTGGGAACTGAAAACCCAGGTCAGATCTTAGACAGAGAAGACAGCTTATGCTTGACAAAGTTCTTACACTTAAGAAGCGGCATGTGGGCCGGGCGCTGTGGCTCACACCTGTAATCCTAGCACTTTGGGAGACCAAGGTGGGTGGATCACCTGAGGTCAGGAGTTCAAGACCAGCCTGGCAAAACCCTGTCTCTACTAAAAAAAAAAAAAAAAAAAAAAAAAAAAGCCAGGCGTGGTGGCACAGGCCTGTAATCCCAGCTACTTGGAAGGCTAAGGAAAGAGAATCACTTGAACCTGGAGGTTGCAGTAAGCCAAGACTGTGCCACTGCACTCCAGCCTGTGCAATGGGAGCGAGACTCCTTCTGAAGAAGAAGAAAGAAGAAAGAAGAAAGAAGAAAGAAGAAGGAGGGGGAGGAGAGGGGGAGGGGGAAGGGAGAGGGTGGGGGAGGGGGAGGAGGGAGGGGAAGGGGGAGGGAGAGAGAGGAGGAGGAGGAGGAGAGGGAGAAGGAGAAGAGGAGGAGGAAGAGGAGGTAGAGTGTGACACGTTCATGTTTTAGAAAGACGGTGGTCTGAGGTCAAGCTGAAAATATATAGAATGGGGAAGGACCAGGCTAGGAGGCTGAGTAAAATCCCACTACAATCATTCAGTTAGGAGCCGCATGGGCCAAGCAGCCACACAGGAATAAGTGTGATTCAGACCTAGGACTTAGGATGGAGACAGCAAACAGACCTGAAAGACGATCCCAATTTTGCTCTACAGATGAAGAAACTAAGGCAAAGGAATATAAAAAGTAATTTGCCTACCCCGCAACTCTGAACAAAAAAATTTTTTTTTTTTTTTTTTTGCTGTTGAGACAGAGTTTCGCTCTTGTTACCCAGGCTGGAGTGCAATGGCGCGATCTCGCCTCACCGCAACCTCCGCCTCCCGGGTTCAGGCAATTCTCCTGCCTCAGCCTCCTGAGCAGCTGGGATTACAGGCACGTGCCACCATGCCCAGCTGATTTTTTGTATTTTTAGTAGAGATGGGGTTTCACCATGTTGACCAGGATGGTCTCGATCTCTTGACCTCGTGATCCACCCGCCTCGGCCTCCCAAAGTGCTGGGATTACAGGCTTGAGCCACCGTGCCCGGCCCCGGCCTTTTAAAAAAAAATGTAATAACCACTCAATTTATAAGCCCCAAAGAAACATGCAGTGCCTCTTGGTTGAAGCCACCAGCATCTCTCACCTGAGGTCTGCAATAGTCAAATCAATGATTTCTCGGTCTCTACCCCAGGGCCTGCAGTGATTTTAAAATCACATTACATCACTCTCCTATTCAAACTCTCCAAACGCTCCACAACATGAATCAGAAAAAAACAAAAAAATCAATTCTTTTGCCCCTAGATGAACTGGTCTTGTCTTCCTTGTTCCACACTCCCCTACAGGTGACAAGCTGTCACAGAGCCTCTGCTTTGCCCCTTCCGCTACCTGGGACTTCCTTCCCCCAGACTTCTGCACATCTGCCCCTCTTCCTTGTAGGTCTCGGCTCAGTGTTAGCTATTCAGAGAGGACTTCCCAGCCATCCTCGCTAAAGCTGCCTTCTCTAGTCATTTTCTATCAGTTTTACAGTCCTCAACCAACTTCTTACTACTCAAATCACTTTATTTAGGTATTTACACGTTTAGTATTTACTTCCTCCTGCTGGAATGTAAGTCTTGTTCCTTATTCTCTCTGCAGAGTCCAGTACACTGCCTAGGCCATACTGGGCGTTCCCTTCTATGTAGGAAACACCAAAACAATATCACCAATCCTTTCCCTGACACTACAAAGGTTAGATTCATTCCCAAGCAAATTGAAGTAATTCTGCAATATGTAAAATGGAAACATAGATTTTCACATTAAAAACAAATTGTATCAATAAATGTGTGACCATGGGTATAAGTACCAATAAGCTGTCCATAGCATTGCGTTCAGTTTAAAGCAGGTCATAATTACATACATAATGACTATCACCTTTTCCTTTTCACCACACTCCCACAATCTGTAAAGGAAGGAAGGACAGAAGGGAGGGACATATTTTAGCAATAAAGATTGATGCAGATTGGGCACAGTGGCTCAGGCCTGTAATTCCAGCACTTTGGGAGGCCAAGGAAGGTGGACGGCTTGAGCCCAGGAGTTTGAGACCAGCCTGGGCAAAATGGCGAAACCCTGTTTCTACAAAAAATGCAAAAATTAGCTGGTGTGGTGACATGCACCTGTAGGCCCAGCTACTTGGGAGGCTGAGGCAGGAGGATCACTTGAGCCCAAGAGATGGAGCTTGCAGTGAGCAAAGATGGTGCCACGGCATGCTAGCCTGGGTGACAAAGCAAGACCCTGTCTCAAAAAAAAAAAAAAAAAAAAAAAAAAAAAAAAAAAAAAGAAAAAGAAAAAGAAAGAAAAAGAAAAAAGGAAAAAAAGAAAAGAAAAAGATGGATGTAAAGAAAAACAGAAATAAAATTTCCTCAAAACTGAAATTTACTTCTATCTTTCCTAAGAGGAAGATACACTTTTCCTAGAACCTAGAATTAAGATAATTCAGTTTTAGAATCCACAAAAACCAAAGTATTCAATGTCTATCATGAGTCTAATGTATGCCAAAACAAATATACAGACCACTTGATAAACTAATAGCAAAAGTCTTCATAAAAATTAAGACTTTTATTGATGAAACATATCTACACTTATTCAAATATTTTCTTCAAATATTTCCTCCCTTTCCGATTTTAAATGGCACGCCAAAGCCAGATAAAAAGTCCTCCTTTTCTTATTCTGACAGTCTGCTCCAATGTTTACAAAATATATTCGTTTTATTTCTTTAAAAAATACTTTGGAAAATTTTGTTAACAAAATTATTTCAACATTTATTAGAATCAAATTCATATAAAATTAGCAACGTTATTCACACAAAAGCAAAAACATTTGCAAAACAATAAATCAAATGTTCCAAAAATACCTTCCTAGTATAATAAAATCAGAGGCAATTTCACCTTTAAAAATAACGTCACTGAACGGTAAGAGGAAGAAATAGTAATAGTTTTCTTTTTCCCCCTCACTGATTTCCAACTTGATAACATGTTTTAAAGGCCATTACTGTGGGATTTGTCTTATCGGTCTCCAGTGCAGCTGTTTGTATTATTTTCCACATTCACTACAATCAGTGTTTATACTATTCAAAATTCTCTTCCTCAGGCAGCCAGGAAAATGTAATTTTCTAGTTAACAGAAGAGGAGAAAAGCATGTAAGTGTGGGGATTGGACGGTGGAAGTTCAGAAATATTTTCCCATTCGGTTAAATTTTAAAAGCAACTCCAAATTATAAAACCAAGAAAAATGCTAAGCTTCTAAAACTACATTACAAAAGCAGGTAGCCTTGCATCAAAATTAATATTGAACACCATAGCTGTAAATACATCCCAGCTGTTAAACTGTCTTTAAATTTTTTTTAAGCAGAGTAAACAGTTATTTCTGTTCTACTGGTGAGCTTGCTTTTAAGATGTGCAGCTGTAATTGATATTGTCAGGAATGTAAAAAGGAGATGGTTAATAATTATTCTTTCACTTCCTACTTCATTAGAAAAAAATACCAACCTCTACTCATTCTAAGTTATATATTTATATATCCTGTATATCCTATATAGAGTTTCATGTCACATGCAATGATTCTAGAGAAATTACATGTGTAAAGTACAAAATAATTACTTCAAAGAGGTGGGAGTGGGGGAAACATTTTTAAAACATGTAAAACATTTTAGGCCTAAAAACATAAAACAATTACTTCCCAATTCATTTGTTTGTGTACCGGCAAAATACAGGCAAATATGTAAGCTGCTTTTTCTAATTAAAATAATAATTTTACTATATACCGTTATTAGGATTAAAACTAAAGTTTATTCTTGGAGGGTGGGGGAGGTATTTTAATCTAAAAAACTGAAAAGGAAGTAAAATTTTTAACTTGCTCTTTTTCTTAAATAGATATGAAAATCAACATTTTCTTCAAAACAGAAATCTAAGGTTACAATTTTGAAATCGATTCAATTTCTGCGTGGACAAGCATTTGTATATATATTGCAAATAGTTTCACAATCTGCAAACATTTAACATCTCGTCCATCATATTCACATGCTTGTGTAATATTCTACATTACACAGGCCCTCTGGGCATTTTAAGTTAGCATGTTATATATATAATCTATTTAATACTCCAGTCATTTCACAAGTAATCCATTTAATCTGGTATTCTTCAGTAAATAACATGAGATTCATGTGACACTATTCCAAATTTGTCTGCTTTAACATAGAAAATTAGTTCCACTTAGCTGATTATCAAAGACCTATTCAATACAGAATGCAGTGGTGCTACAATCAGCTCTGCACTGTTATTTATAATAAATTTATCTTCTCTTGAAAATATTTGAGCAAGAATATGAGAAATTTTAAAAAAAGTCTCCAAAGGTACAGCATGAATAGCTTCACATCACACAAATGCAGAAATTGTTAGACCTTAGCAGGATCTCAAGATATTTTCAAAAGTATTTAGCTACTCCTCAGGCCTGAAGGCAACCTGCTGTGAGCAGGTGGGTAGAAGAAATCATGCTATACAAAGAAACAGGCCAACAGCAGTTAGTCGGCTCTGCCTGCAAATGTTCAAACAACGTGACAATGCAAAATGAAAATCTAGTATGTAAAGCGTTAGTGAGAAACAATACATTAAATCCTGGTACACAAATTACACTTCAAAATAGAGAACAGCAAAACTGAAGAGCTTCTTTCAAGGTCAAAAAAATTACTTCACAGGAATACAGACACAGTAAAAAAGTAAAAATAAAAAACTTCTATTTGTCCAGCAGGTTTCACACTACAAAAGGTTCTAGGGTTTGTGAAGAAAACAGAGTGAGCTCACCATCGCCAGGACACGTCGAATCTTCTGTTTATCAGTTTAATTATATGCCACAGGCAGGAAATCATTCCATGTTTCAAAAATAGTTCTAATTTTTTTAAGCTTCTAAGTGGAAATTTTAAAGGTTGTCAGCTAGATGATAAATTCATCTTCTGTTTAAAAATAAATTCCACTCATCTGTTCCTAACTTTAAAAGATTAAAAACCAAAACTGTTTGACGTTAAGGGGGAACACTTTAAAAACCACTATGTAGGAGTCTTCTCCATCTGTAAACACTTCCTGCTTTACTAAATATTTTGCCTGTGAGTGGTCTAACGAGTAACCACTAGCTACATGTAGCTACTGAGAACATGAAATATGACTGGTATGACTGAGGAGTTAAATTTTCAACTGTATTTAATTTTACTTAAAAACCAAAGCAGTGTAATAAAATTTTCTGTTAAACCCAACTCCATAGCTCTGGTAGGACTACATTCCACTCTGACCATTCCATTGTTTAAGACACTGTTGTATTAATGCCAGTGTCTACGTTGTTTCTGGTATCACGTTAGTAATTTTTAAAAGTGTTTCATGTTGAAATGACAACAGTTTGGGCATTATTCTGTGATAGAGCCACAAATGCAAAGCATCCCCCAAATGCTAAAGGAGCCAAGAAACCAAAGAACAAGGCAAAGAAATCCAGTTTGTTGGTAAAGGGTGTTTTCTTGGGGAACTTACAGACAGAAGCATGGTCTCGGACGGCTGCAGGACAGGTAGCTCCCGCACTGTTCCCAGCCAGACCCAGAGCTTATATACCACAGGGAAAGGGTGTACGTGCTCTATAAAGGCAATTAAAGGCACCCTCTAGAACAGGTGAGAGTCCTATGTGCGTCACTGCCTATAATTTGTGTGGTAACATCAAGGCTGCTTTGTTCTTACGTTAAAAACAGTAAATAAAATCGCAATCAGGAGGCATTCACGAGACTGGGACTAATGAGAAATCCACACGGCTTTGCTAGGAGAGGTGACTTAGGCCTGTAATCCCAGCACTTTGGGAGGCTGAGGCAGGATGATCACTGGAGTTCAAGAGTTCAAGACCAGCCTGGGCAACACAGCTTGCCCTCATCTCTACAAAAAATCAACAAAATTAGTTGCATATGGTGGCACAGGCCTGCAGGCCCAGCTATTCAGAAGGTGGAGAAAGGAGAATCACCTGAGTCTGGGCGGTTGAGGCTGCAGGGAGCCATGACTGCACCACTGCACTCTAGCCTGGGTAACACAGCAAGATCCTATCATTTAAAAAAAAAAAAAAAAGTAAAATAAAAAATAAATTAAAGAAAAGAAACCCACAAAATTTGCTTTCTAGAGATTAAAAAACATGGATTTTAGCAATCAAGATGGAATGAATCACTTTTGCCTCCACAGGTACACTGTTAAATAAAATATGTTAGTAAAATTAATTCCACTTGTTTTCATCTTTTTAAATATGACTATTAAGAAATTTTAAGTGATAGTTGGGAATGGTGGCTCACACCTGTAATCCCAGAACTGTAGGAGGCTGAGGTGGGCAGATCACTTGAAGTCAGGAATTCCAGACCAGCCTGGCAACATGGTAAAACCACATCTCTACTAAAAATACAAAAAATTAGCCGGGCATGGTGGCAAGTGCCTGTAGTCCTATCTACTTGGGAGGCTGAGGCAGGAGAATTGCTTGAGCTTGGGATGCAGAGGTTGCAGTGAACTAAGATGGTGCTACTGAATTCCAGCCTGAGCAACAGAGAAAATTCTGTCTAAAGAAAAAAAAAGTTAATTCAAAAAAATAAATTTTAAATGATATATATGGCTTGTTAGACAAGGTTATTTAATAAATATCATTACTGATTGCTTCTGCAATGAAAATATACAATGAAAACAGTAGAAACACTGGTAAAAAACATAAAGCAAATAAATATAAAATCGTTATTTCATTTTCCTTAAATTATACTTGAGGAACAGCTGGCTAAATTATTAGGCAAACTAACAGAAAAAGACTTTTAAAAATTCTGAAAACAGGCTGGGCGCAGTGGCTCACACCTGTAATCCCAGCACTTTGGGAGGCCAAGGCAGGCAAATCATGAGGTCAGGAATTCGAAACCTGCCTGGCCAGCATGGTGAAAACCCGTCTCTACTAAAAAAATCCCACAAAATTAGCTGGGCATGGTGGCAGGCACCTTTAATTTCAGCTATTTGTGAGATGAAGCAGGAGAATCAGTTGAACCCGGGAGGCAGAGGCTGCCGTGAACTGAGATCATGCCACTGCACTCCAGCCCAAGTAGCAGTGCGAGACTCTGTCTCAAAAAAAAAAAAAAAATCTGAAGACAACTTTTAATTGGTTTCAAGAGTTTTCAGTGTTTATGCCCCTGGTTCTTTATCATTTCAAAAAATACGATTTCCTCCTTCCTCAGGTAATGCATCACTAGCTCCACAGTCAAAGTTATCAACAAGGATTAGACTTTTTCTGACAGTATGATTTTCTTGAAATCAGAAAGGCAGCGTACTTAAAACAGGCTGGTGGTTATGTGGGAGTAAGAGCGGATAAGCAATGGACAGTGAGAGGGCCCAGTGCATGCACAAGCCTCTAAGAGAAAATCAGGAATCGCTGGAGGCAGACCCTCTCCTACACCTACTGATACTATCAATACTATCTACACCTGTCAATAGGTGATACTGTGGTCCTAAAACAGCTAAGGCGCTACCCAGAGCAAATGGGGCAAACAGGAAAGAACCATGCAAGGCACCTCTGTGGGCAGGTCCTTGGGAGCCCTCTTGTTTCTTTTTGCTCTCACGGAAACCAAGGTTAACCCATATCTAGAGAGGTCCACTGGCCACACTAATAGGGTACGGATTTCACAAATGTTGGGAGCTCAGGAACTAAAAAGAATCAGTAAAACATTCTATAATGGAAGATGACTATCCACTTATCCATTCCCTAACTTACACCTATTCATTCAATTATTGAGCATTTACGCATGCCGTAAGTCAGCAGGGCAGTGGGAATTAAAAGTCAAATCCAAAAGGGAACAGGTGATTTAGATCAATTAAAGGAGGTTAATAACCTGTGAAATTTATTATTCCAATGATAGTATTGAGGCAGGAGAACAGGGTCTGGAGGCAGGGAACTTAAGGCTGTTTCACGACTTTCTAGAACTAAATTGAAAGGAAAACCCTAACTCTCCACACCTAAGTAACAAAAGGACCAGAGGCTACTCTCTTTGCAAACCCCCACCTTTTCTGTGTGGCAGATGAGAAACTGGCTGTCAGCAACAAATCAGAAAATCAGATTCATTGCAGGTCCAGTCTTTGCAACTTTGTAACTTCAGCCTCTGAATGGTTGCTGTCTACAGTCAATCAGACTCAATCAGACTGACAGCGAATCTTGGTTTTCACAGAAGTGTAACTTTGTAACTTCATCCTAGCCTCCAACTGGCTGCAAAAAGCAACTACTGTTTGCACATGAGTGCGACCTTTGTAACTTCACTTCAGCCTCTGGTTGGCTGCTTTCTGCAACCAATCAGACTGATTACGGGCTACCACTTCATTTACATGAGGTGAGTATAAAGCGGTCAGTGGGAAACTTCTAGCGGGTATTTGGACCCAAGAAGATTCTGTATCCCGGCCCTTGAGCCACTGCTCAGGCCCACTCCCACACTGTGGACTATACTTTTGTTTTCTTTCTCTTTCTCTCTCTCTTTTTTTTTTTTTTTTTGAGACAAGGTTTCATTCTTGTTGCCCAGGCTGGAGTGCAATGGCGTGATATCGGCTTACTGCAACCTCCGCCTCCTGGGTTCAAGCGATTCTCCTGTCTCAGCCTCCCGAGTAAATGGGATTACAGGCATGCAGCAGCATGCCCAGCTAATTTTTTTTTTTTTTTTTTTTTTTGAGATGGAGTTTCTCTCTTGTTACCCAGGCTGGAGTGCAATGGCGCGATCTCGGCTTACCGCAACCTCCGCCTCCTGGGTTCAGTCCCAGCTAATTTTGTATGTTTAGTAGAGAAGGGGTTTCACCATGTCGGCCAGGCTGGTTTTGAACTCCTGGCCTCAGGTGATCCACCTGCCTCAACCTCCCAAAGTGCTGGGATTACAGGCATGAGCCACCACACCTGGCTGCCTCTATTTTTGTTTTCAATAAATCCCTGCTTTTGTTCTGTTGTTGCTTCATTCTTTGTTTTGCTGGGCGATTTTTTTCAGTTCTTTGTTCAAAATGCCAAGAACCTGGATAACTTGCAGTCATGACCCTCTGCCAGTGGCAGTGTATGCCAAAATACAACTTACTTTTAAAGGAATTAATGGGTAATATTAAGCTCCTGAAGTTTAGCAATGAAAACTGGGAACCTGAATAAACGTGATCAGACTGGATGAATCAGGAACTAATTACTGAGGCAAAGGTAAGTTACCTTCCCAACTACTTACCCATCTAATCAGATAAAGAAGTTAAAGACTCCTTGATATGATTTGGATGTATGTGCCCTCCATATCTCTCACTGAAATGTGATTCCCAACGTTGGAGGTGGGGCCTCGTGGGAGGTGTTTGGGTCTTGGAGGTAGATCCTGATTGTTTAAAAGGGTGAGCAGCCCCCTCCCCTCCCCCTCCCTCTTCTTCTTTTTTTCTTTCTTCTTCTTCCTTTCTCCTCCTCCTCCTCCTCCTCCTCCTTCTTCTTCCCCGCCCCCCTCTCATTCCTGCTCTTGCCATGTGATGCTCCTCTCCTGCTTTGCCCCAACCATACCTGAAAGCTCCCTAAGGCCTCCCTCCCCAGAAGCCGAGCAGATGCTGGCACCAAACTTCCTGTACAGCTGGCAGTACCACGAGCCATTTAAACCCATTTTCTTTATAAATTATGCAATCTCAGGTTTTTCTTTATAGCAATACAAGAACAGACTAACACTACTTTTTGTGGAATCGCAAGGGTTCAGCAACAAAATGAAATAGACGTTAAGTACTCACACATCTTTAAGTTAGATGCTGGCCAAAGCTACCTGGTAGAATGTGCTAGGAAGTGGCGGAACCAGTGATTGCCCATCTCCCACCTCAAAAGAATGAAAGAGGAAAATTAATTTGAGGAGGTCGAATTCTTAGGCTAAGAATTTAAGGCTGCACTCCTTAAGCTATGTGAAAGGGACTTCATGAGAATCACTTATTCATGAGAATTCTTGGTGACAGAGCAAGAAGAGAAGCTTGTACTTTGTTGGTTTGGTAAAGCAAGGACTTATAACTATTTCTTGTGGCCAGATGGATTGTGCAGGAGAAAAGCAGGCTGGGCCATTATGAGGGACCCCACCCAGTGAGAACATCCAGAGTCAACACAGTAGTTGCTGAGGAGGCCAAAGGCAACTGGAAACACAGGAGGCATTAAGTGTTCCGCAGGTGAGAATTTCCCCCAAATCCACAAGAAAGTATCCCAGAGCTACCTGCCAGCTTTGCACATTTGCCATGCCCCACAAGAATGAATGCCAGGTTGCCTCAGCCCGAGTCAACCTGGTCCTTCCTGCCATGTACCCCTCATCTTTACTCCATGCTGAGAATTCTGAGAGACCCAATATAGCAGCTCTGAAGCAGGAGCGGGTATTGTTGCGGTTCAGAAAATGATACCCCAAAGTAAAGGCCTCAGGGGCAACCTCAGAACTAAGGTCTCTCTAACCTTCTCCTGCCCTCCTGTCTCTCACCCCTCATTCTCTCCTGAGGCGACTCATAGACATCAGAATTCCTCTCCCACAAAGCCAGCTATGAAACTAGAAATAGGACTCTAACCCCTCCCTGCCTTTCTAAGAGCTGGCCATAAAGAAATTCTCTGGCCTACCCTTCTCTCCAACAGTAGGTCATAAGACTGTCATCCCAGATGGGTCTTGTCCCATATTTGAAGAGAGGGCAGGAAGATCTGAACAGCAGGCCTTGCTGGGTTCCTTTCAGCCTACTAGCATTTGCTCATGTTCTTTGGCCTATCAGTTTTACACTGCTGCCCGTTCTTCATTAAACCTAAGCATTAAAATGGACAGCTTTCCTTGTATCTTTGTTCTGAAGACTCTCATGTCACATAAAACTTTGATTAAATAAATCAGTTATGCTTCTCTCGTGTTAACCTGTCTTTTGTTACAGGAGTGTCTGCCATAGACACTCTTATGATCGGGAGGAGCGGGATAAAACTCTTTTACCCCTAAAATATAAAGCAAGCAAGAAGGAAGCAACATTCTCCTCTGCCCTAGTAAAGGTCTCGCAGTGTGAGGTCACACTGAGTTTAGAGAGGAGAGGTTTTACCAGTTTTGATATTACAATGAATTAGACTTTGAAACACACCCTCATCTCCCAAATATAATATGGCTTGTTTGTTACCTGGTAGCAACATTACAGACTGTTAGAATGGTATGTGGTTTTATATATGGGAAGGAAAGAAGTTGAGATAAAGGGTTTTAAAAAAACAGCTCTAAGAAACTTACTTCTACTTGGACAGAGAAAAGGACCACTTATCCAGTGAAGTGATTACAGAGTCACACCAATATAGGAATGACACATCCTGGGAAGTATTAGGAATGCTGCTTCTTCAATTATTGTCTAGATAAATCCTGCCCCACAATGAGATACCACTTAACATCTATTAGGATGGCTTCTATGAAACAAAACAAAACAAAATGAAAATAGTGTTAGCAAACATGGCACAGAATTGAAATTATTGTGCACTGCTAATGGGAACATAAAATGGTGCAGCAACTATGGAGGTTACTCAAAGAATTAAACATGCAATTTCCACATGATCCAGCAATTCCACTTCTGGGCATATACCCAAAAGAATGGGTTACTCAGATACTTGTACATTCATGCTCATGGCAGCCTGACTCACAGTAGCCAAAAGGTAGGAACAACCCAAATGCCCACTGACAGAGGAATGGATAAACAACATGTAGTATATTCACACAATGGAATATTATTCAGCCATAAAAAGGAAAGACATCTTGACCCATGCCATAACCTGGATGAACCTTGAAGAGAGTATGCTAAGTGAAACAAGCCAGTCACAAAAGACAAATGCTGTATGATTTCATTTACCGGAGTATCCATGCCCACAGCAGTCAAATTCATAGAAACAGAACGTAGAATGTTGGTTGCCAGGGGCTGAGGGAGGAGGGTGGAGAGTTAAATGTTTCATGAGTACAGTTTCAGTTTTGGAAGATGAAAAAGTTCTGGAGACAGATACTGGTGATAGTTGCACGACAATATGAATGTACCTAATGCCACTGATATACCTAAAATTATTTAAATGGTAAATTTTATGCTATCAATATTTTACCACAATTTTTAAAAACCTGCTAAGGGTACAAAATAGTGTTGGAGAAAGAAAAAACTAACAAGGGAATTTAATCTCAGATGAGCAAAGAACTGAATTTCTATCTTTTTTTTAAAAAAAACCTGTTTTTATAGATCAGTAGATGGTTGGCTCACTTTCAAAAACTTGCCTTGAGGTGATAACCACCTAAGAATGACAGTCAAGGATAGAAGGGGGAAAAAAACAACAAACACTCATATTGAAAACACAAAAAGACAAATGGTCAAGGCAGGAGCCCAGTTTGTTTCAGATAGATTTTTATAATCCTCATGGTACCCATTGTAAAAACAATTCTGCTGACATAACTGGTTATCTGTATTTTTTTTTTTTTTTTTTTTGAGACAGAGTTTTGCTCTTGCTGCCGAGGCTGGAGTGCAATGGCACCATCTCCACTCACCACAACCTCCGCCTCCCAGGTTCAAGTGATTCTCCTGCCTCAGCCTCCCCAGTAGCTGGATTATAGGCATGTGCCACCATGTCTAACTTTTTTGTTTTACTAGAGCTGGGGGTTTCTCCATGTTGGTCAGACTGGTTTCGAACTCCTGACCTCAGGTGATCTGCCTACCTCCCAAAGTACTGGGATTACAGGTGTGAGCCACCGTGCCCAGCCTGGTTATTTGTGTTTTATTATTTATTTATGTATTTATTTGTTTTTGAGATGGAGTCTTGCTCTGTCGCCCAGGCTGGAGTGCAATGGCCGAGCCTCTGGTGCAGCTGGAATTATAGGCATGTGCCACCACACCTGGTTAACATTTTATATTTTCAGTAGAGACAGGGTTTCACCATGTTGGCCAGGCTAGTCTGGTCTCAAACTCCTGACCTCAGATGATACACCTGCCTCAGCCTCCCAAAATACTGGGATTATAGGCTTTAGCCACCACACCTGGCTGGGTAGCTGTATTTTAAAAGTAAAATGACTCACATAATGTACAAAAGTCAATCCCATGAGGATTAGGACTTAACTTTGAAAAGCATAATTTAAAAAGGTTTAAAAGAAAATCTAGGTATCTTTGTGAGCTTAAGAGTAGAAGAGGATTATCTACACAAATGCAAAACACACAAACCATAAAGGAAAATACTGAAAATTCTGACATTAAATCTTACCTTAAAACTTCACTTGGATAACTTAAAACTATAAAAACACAAGCTACAAATGGAGAAGTTATTTGTCAACACATATGACAAAGGATTAGGATCCATAACATATGAAGAACTTTTATGAGTCAACTATTATGAGTATACAATAAAACCATAATGAGATGCCATTTAAACCCACCAGTCAGGAAAAACCTAAGTAGTCTGGGAATGCCAAGGGTTCACCAGGATGTGAAAAAACATGCCAAGGCTCTTTGGTTCAAATTCTGGCACTTCCATTTACTGCCAGATGGGCAAGCAATTTAGCCTTCACAAACCTCTGTTTTCCCAAATACAAAATGAGAGATAACACTAGCACATACTTTATTGGGTTGCTGGGGCATTACGCAAATTCATACATACAAAGTGCTCAGAACAGTCAGTGCTACGCATAGTAAGTACAGAATAAGGTTAGCTCATTGTTCGCATTATGACTATCATCTTCACTACTGGTGGGCACGTAAACTGGTACAGCCACACAGGAAAACCCATCTGGCCTTGCCCTGCAGAACTGAGAAAGCACAGGCCCCACAGCATGGCTGTTCTACCAGCACATGCCCTGCAGAATCTCCTCTGTCAAGAGGAAACAGGAAGTAGCATGTTCATATAAGCATCACTGTGACAACAAAGTAAGGAAAATAACACAAATTAGAAGTTCAAAAACAAGAGCAGGTATTACTCACAGTTTATCCCTAAAGAAAAGCAACGGGGTGATCAATTTCAAATTCATAATGGTGGTTTTCTTCAGGGACACTGGAAAGGAGGGTTTAATCAAGGAGGAGTGATAGCATTGCTAATTTTTTTTTTTTGGTTTTTTTTTTGGAGACAGAGTTTCACTCTTGTTGCCCAGGTTGGAGTGCAACAGCACGATCTCAGCTCACTGCAACCCCCACCTACCAGGTTCAAGTGATTCTCCTGCCTCAGTCTCCCAAGCAGCTAGGATTACAGGCATATACCACCACACCCAGCTAATTCTGTATTTTTAATAGAGATGAGTTTTCGCCATGTTGGCCAAGGTAGTCTTAAACTCCTGACCTCGGTGATCTGCCCACCTCAGCCTCCCAAAGTGCTGGGATTACAGGCATAAGCCACCACACCATCACACCTGGTTACCACAGGTTTTTAAGACGTACTAATACAAATCGAAGTAATGTGAAATTATATAGTGATATTCTTTCAAGGGTCTTAAAATATTTCACCTCATAATTTTTATTAATTATGAAGTTATAAAATATGAGAAAAGACAAGAGTTCGAAAATGAAAAACATGAGAAAAAATATACACAGACAAGTCACAAAACCAAAGTCAAAATATAAGGCTAACCATAGAGATAATATATTAATTGAAACTAACTTAGAAATCAGTTCAGTCATCAAATATTTTCTGTGGGTTCTGAAATCCTCTGCGCCAGCCTCTCACAGAGTTAGGTAAGAATCAGGTATGGAGTAAGTCCTTATCTGTGATTATCCTGGTTTCTCAAGGTTTTTAAAATCAGTTTCTTGTGTAAAATCAAGTTAAGATAATTTTCATTTAAAAAAAAAAAAAGAATGAGCATTTCATGCTATGCATAGGGGCGGGGAGGGGCGGGCGGTTAGATTTTTACTAGCCTGTGATAGCCACATGTTCCACGATTTTCTTTCCCCCTACAACCCTAAACCTCAAATATGAGGCAAGGGAAACAATTTTGGCAGATTTTCTTTTCATAACTTTCTACTTTAAAATGGAAGTCACAGATTACAAAAATCATTCTATAATCTCTGGGTTTCAAGGCATCTCCTCAAGGCAAGACATTTTATACTGAGGTGAAAAGAAGGGTTAATAAATTAAGATTATTAAATTTTTAAAGGACATAAGTGAGCTGTGGAAAGTCAACCTGAATAATACGCATTCTGCTAGCCCAACACTACGTAATTTCAACAGCACAGAAAAGAGAGGTAACAAAGTAAGTTGTATTTTTCAACTGAAAACCCACAGAAGAGGAAAAAAAAAGAAAAAAATAAATAGCTAATCTTCTAATATTTTTAGAAAAGCATGCAGAATTCCTTGTTTACCACAAAGTACAATACACAAACCTTCTTGGGTTGTCTGAAAAAAGAAAACATTAATTGCTCAGCTTAACACTTCAGATCCTCTAAAATAAGAAATGAAAAAGTTTTCAACTCTAAAAAGTGTAAGGTGAATAAAATACAGCTTTTCCCGCCTATAGCTCTAAGTATCAGCCACACAGGTGCTGACAAGGATTCCGGACTTGAGGAGGCCTTCTAAGGAAACCCTTACAACACTCACTTGGACGGTCCTCTGAGTGCCATCAACGCTGACAGACAATAGGGGTGAAGCCAGGTTCCACGTGCTGGTCACGTTCAGTTTCGACCCATCAACTTCCACCTGTTGTGACACCAAATAAGACCGTTACCATGAAGAAAGACAGAAAACTGATCTCAAGTTCATTGCTGCATACAAAGCAGCAGCCATTTTAAACAGATGGCTCCCAAACAACCTGTCATGTTTACTGCTCCAGCCATGAAAGACAGGGTCCAACAACAGCGTCTTCCCAGCCATCTCTGGGGAGAGGTGAAGGACCTGTGAACAGCTGCCTCTGGGTACTGAGGCTTCAAGTGATTTCCGTAAGTAACAAACAGCCTTCTAACTCGAAACCTATCCGGACATGCTACATTTACTGCAATTAGACAAGTAATGCATATAAATTCCAGTGACATTTTGCAACCCACACAACAGGGCTTGCATATAATATCCTCTCCAAGGACCAAGGAAGAACTTTTTCTGTGTTCATTTTAATGAAGGACTATGCACTGTTATCTTAATTAAACAGAAGCTTTAATTAGACAAAATTCTTTGGTGTTGAATATCAAAAGTCCATTCAAACTTTGCAAAGTTCTGTCATATTTCTGTCAATCACAAATGACTAATTTCATCAAGTCATCCTTCATGAATATGCAAAGAAAGACCCATAATCTTTCAAAACAGGGATAGTCATAAAAGAAAAAAATAATAATTTCCAAATAAAAATAAAAGTAATGGAAATATAAAAATCACAGCTAATTTAAAATGAAAGTTCCATTGGTTTTCTTCCTTTCACTCACCGATGCTTATTCCATAACTATTTAATGTGAGAGGCTTACAGATGACAGTATGATTACACAGTAGACAACCTAATAAGGGGATACTTAAGCTTGCTCAAGTTTCCAAATAAACCTGCAGCAGAACCATGATATATAATCCCTAACAATTCCCCCACTATCACTTATTTTCCTTAAAAGACACTCACTCATTAAAATCAGGTATCAGAGACCTCACTCTTTCCTCTTCTGCTGGACCCTTGGGGACAGGTTGGCAGTGGACAAAGATTGCTGAAAACATTCTGACAACTATCGAGTGCCCTAAAAATATCCAGGCGAGAGGTCTGCTTCTGGGATACAGTGTAGGGCAGGCTGCAGGCTTCCAGTGAAGCCCAGGGCTCAGTCTGATGGCATTGTGCACATGGCATGGCAGCAACAGCACTGCATGGCTGGAGGGAGCGGGTGGACAAATAACCCAAGTATTTCATGGTAGGAATCCAGACGTTCTCACCAGTGAAGGTCTGGATTAGGATGAAGACCACACAGTATAGGGAACTCTATGAGGACTGCAGGCCAATATAGTTGTCACTTGGAATCCATGGGAGATGGGTTCCAGGAGCACCACCCCGCCCCGCCCCACCCCACAGATGCCAAAATCCATGGATGCTCAAGTCTCTGATATAAAACAGTGTAGTATTTGCATCTAAGAATGTGTGCACATTCTTCCATATACTTTGAATCATCTCGAGACCACCTATAATGCCTTTGTATTTATAATACCTAATACAATGTAAGTGCTTCTAAATAGTTGTTATCCTCTATTGTTTAGGGAATAAAGATGGGGGTGTGGGGCGGGAGACTGTACTTACTCAGTACAGATGCGAATCTTTTTCTTCCTCCCCCAATATCTGCAGTTGGTTGGATCCACAGATGTGGAGCCCACTGATACAAACGGCTGACGGTAGCAGGACTAAGGACAGACAGCAGAAGCCTCCTCAAGGCCTTCAAAGCCCAAACGGCGAGACTCGTTACTCAGTGGCTACCAACGCAGGCCCCTGTAGCAAAGCCTTACGAAGAGTGTGTAAGTCTGCCTTCTCCCCGTGCCAGTGCCTCGAGGCAGATCTGACCATCATTCCCAAAGGCCCCTTTCACTGTTCCCAGACCTCACCTCTACGGAAGCTGGGGATAGAAGAAAGCCAAAGAGACTGTTTAAACAACAGAGGCCAAGATCCTGTTTACTCAGGAATGTTTCTTCCCACCATCTGCTATTAAAGGTAGAGGGTCTCTGATGAAGATTATAGGCGATAGAAAATATGCTACATTTCATCATATACACAACGAGTCATGAGTACAAATTTGCAACTTCACTACATAACTGAAGCAAGGAAGCTTTCATGACTCCAAATCATAAACTGAAACCTAAATGTCAATACTAAGTGAGGAAAGGGAATGTGCGGAAAGCCATCACAGGCCTGCTCAGGCTTCCGGCAATACACAGACACATAGTTCTGAATAAGAGATACAGTGATTCTGGATGGGTGAGGTGGCTCATGCCTGTAATCCCAGCACTTTGGGAGGCCGAGGCGGGTGGATCACCTGAGGTCAGGAGTTTGAGACCAGCCTGGCCAACATGGTGAAACGCTGTTTCTACTAAAAATATAAAAATTAGCCAGGTGTGCTGATGGGCATCTGTAATCCCAGCTACTTGGGAGGCTGAGGCAGAAAATCTCTAGAACTCAGGAGGCAGGGGTTGCAGTGAGCCGAGATCGCCCCAGTGCACTCTAGCCTGGTGGACAGTGAGACTTTGTCTAAAAAAAAGAAACAAAGAAAAAAACTCAAAAGAGATCCAGTGATTCCACTGATGCTAACATCCAAGGAGGGAATCTAGATGGAAGTATAGGCCATAGGAGAAGTAGAGAATGTCTCTTTGAACCACAGGTTAATACCAGAGAGAGGCGGGGCTGGTGGAACCAAAGAATCCTTGTTACTATGATCCACTGTGTACCCGCAACTCCTCAGCCACGGTTGACCGAAGGGGCAGATGCAGAGTGGAGGTAGCATTTTGTGATAGATTCTGAGATGAAGAACCAGCCTACCCTTTCAAACTAAAGAACAGATTTTGTGAGAAATGACAAAGTAACATGTCCTAAAAAAGGCTGTAGCCTGCTTCACACCCACCCTCCCGCCCTATTTAAACATAAACAACACTCAGAAAATAACCAATACTGGATCTTTGCATGCAATTTGGGGGGGAAAAAAAAACTCAGAAAGAGAAAAAGGTAAATTAAGAGCATATAACACAAGAACTACTCAAAGAAACACAGGAAAAGTTCAGATAAATAGTTCTCCAAAATCTCAAAGGCAACCATAGGAAACGTGACCTCTCTTTAAAAAAAAAAAAAAGAACTCAAAGAAGAAAAACAAAGGTTCAAAGAAGAGATCATACAACAACAGAAGGAAATGAAAGTCAAGCTGATAGAACTCAGAAAAAAAATGGAGAGAAAAATAACATTATTGAGATAAAAGCCACATTAAGAAACAACCAAAAATAGAATAAATGTGACTAAAAAGAAAGATAAGGACTGGAGAAATCATCTAAAATGAAATAGAGCAGACCAACAATATAAAACCGATTTACTGAGAAGGCAACAGACATGGACGAGGAAGAGAGGGTAAAAGAATCTGTAACTGTCCAAAGAGGCTCACAAAGCAAAAAGAATACATGTACATTCAAAGATATAGAATAGGATAAAACTTGTCAAAATAAACAGAACCTGGAATTTGTGGATTGGTGATGTTTATAGAACTTTAAGGCTAAAGAAAGAATTCTGGCCAGGCATGGTGGCTCACACCTGTAAGCCAGCACTTTGGGAGGCCCAGGCAGGAGGATCACTTGAAGCCAAGAGTTTGAAACTAGCCTGGGCAACAAAGTGAGACCCTGTCTCTAACAACAACAACAAAAAATTTAATTAGCCAGGCATGATGGCCACTGCCTATAGGCCCAGCTACTCAGGAGTCTAAGGCAGAGGGAGATTGCTTGAGCTCAGATGTTCCAAGCTGCAGTGTGCTATGATCTTGTCACTGCACTCCAGGCTGGATGACAGAGCAAAACTCTTATCTCAAAAAAAAAAAAAAAAAAAAAAAAAAAAGAAAAGGAAGAAAAAAAGAAAAGGAAAAAGAAAAGAAAGTATGGAGTTATTTTGTTAGAAATAAAAAATTATGTATAAGAAAGGAAAAAAAAACTCTGGTCAGCCTAATTCTCGAAAGCAACACACATACAGAAGACCCACACAGCAATATGGTCTAAGTACTAAAAACAGGAAATGTCCCCCAATTTTATATCCAGCAAAGGTTTCCTTAAAATATATCAAATAAATATATATTCTGTAGCATGTAAGAACTTAGTGACCTTCTTTTAAAAAAATGAGTCATCTCTATACATACTGATTTGAAACCATTTTCAAGAAAATACAGAATAATATATCCAGTATGCTATAATTTTTTAGGAAAAAATAACTATACACGTGTGTTTTTAAGTGTGAAGAATATCTCTAAACAAATGCTTAACAGGAACAGAGTAGTTGAGGAAAGGAATGGAAGGGAGGCTTGTTTTTCACCATTAATCTATTTGGACTTTCTGAATTTTGTACCGTATATACATAGAGTACATTAACATTTTTTTTTTCAAGTGGAGTGACGTGTGCTCATTTTCTCTGTTATTATAATATGCAATCAACAGTGACTTCAGACCTTTCACTAGTAGGTATACAATAAATAATAGCTGTTTTTTTTAAACTCCTTTTTAGTTAACAGGTGGATACTAATTTCCATCTCTCTGGTTGCAGATTTCCAGACTTCGGCTACAACACCAAATTTTACAATGTGTTTCAGGTAATCTCTCTTCCTCATCTGAAAAAGAGAGACCTGAACTAACAAGGTCAGATATCTCTGCTACATCTAAAATTCTGTGGTTGCAAAGCCCTTTTATTTCTGATGTATTTAGATGGTTAATTTCTTTTTTTTTTTTTTTTTTTTTTTTGAGACAGGATCTCACTCTGTCACCCAGGCTAGCGTGCATGATCATGGCTCACTGAGCTTTGACATCCCAGACTAAAGTGATCCTCCTACTTCAGCCTCCCAAGTAGCTGGGACTACAGGCATGAGCTACCACCTCCAGATATTTTTTAAATTTATTTATTTATTTTATTTTTTTGTAGAGATAGGTTCTCACTCTGTGCCAGGGCTGTCTCGAACTCCCAGGCTCAAGCAATCCTCCCCACTTGGCCTCCCAAAGTGCTGGTATTACAGGCATGGGCCTCCATATCTGGCCTTAGTTAATTTCTAATATGGCTATTTCCAATATTATAAAGTGAGTATTTTCCTCACATACCTCTGTTTGAGGTTAGAACTTTTTAAGATTTTTCCTTTGACAATAAAAACTAACAAATTAAGTCAAATTCACTGTGGGAATAAAAAGAAAAAGAGACAAAAGTGAAGTGACAAGTGACATCCTGGGGCACAAGTAAAATCTGCCCCTTTCAAGACAGATAATATTATCAAAATGTCTTAGTACTGTGAAAACACTGGATTATTTTAAATTATGCAAAAAACTCTGTATTTCATAAACTATCCAAAGATACAATGCTAGAGGTATTTCTAGCAACGATAATCTAAACAAAGATTTTATAATTTGTCCTTTTTTAAAAAAAAAAAAATAATAGAGATGGGGTGTCACCCTGTTGGCCAGGCTGGTCTCGAACTCCTGACCTCAGGTGATCCACCCATCTTGGCCTCCCAAAGTGCTGAGATTACAGGCATGAGCCACTGTGTCTGGCCTATAATTTGTCCTTATATCAACCAAGGACTCAAGTGCACCAAACTTACATTAATTATAAGCCTGCCCCCCCACTCTCAGCAGATGACTACTTTTCTTCACTGAAATCGGAGCCATAGACGCAAGTCCTCTTATTTTCTTGCCTCATCAGCCATACTCCTTCCTTTACTCATGTCTCATGCCCTCTCTGCTTCTTAGTTAATCCTTTTAACTTCACTGTTCTCCATCTTTCGGACTCCACTGGCGCCTCACCTCTGCTTTCAAGCACATGCAGAACTCCATAGGCTCTCTAACCATGTCTCTTCCTTTTTCTGACAGGTTCTAGAACAAGTTCTCTGCAGCTATTTTCTTCCATACACCTTTCCCCATAACCTTCTATAGTCTGGCCACTAAAACTGTATTGTGAAATGTCACAAATCTTCAGCAATTTGTTTTCTTTTTTTGAGACGGAGTCTCGCTGTCGCCCAGGCAGGACTACAGTGGTGCAGTCTTGGCTCACCGCAGCCTTCGCCTCCCAGGTTCAAGCAATTCTCCTGCCTCATCCTCCTGAGTAGCTGGGACTACAGGCATGTGCCATCACACTTGGCTAATTTTTGTATTTTTAGTAGAGATGGGGTTTCACCATGTTGGCCAGGCTGGTCTTGAATTCCTGACCTCAGGTGATCTACCAGCCTCGGCCTCCTGAAGTGCTGGGATTACAGGAGTGAGCGACTACGCCCAGCCAATTTCTATAGTCTCTTCTGAATTCTCATTATTCTTTACTTGTGAGCAGGAAGAAGTGCCTCTCTGAGGAATGATCTTTGAGGGAAGATTGGAAGGGTTAGTAGGAATTAGTTAAGTGTGCTACTGGTGGGTGTGTGGGAATATTCTAGAAGGAATATCATATTAAAAAAAAAAAAAAAAGGCCGGGCGCGGTGGCTCAAGCCTGTAATCCCAGCACTTTGGGAGGCCGAGGCGGGTGGATCACGAGGTCGAGAGATCGAGACCATCCTGGTCAACATGGTGAAACCCCGTCTCTACTAAAAATACAAAAAATTAGCTGGGCGTGGTGGCGCGTGCCTGTAATCCCAGCTACTCAGGAGGCTGAGGCAGGAGAATTGCCTGAACCCAGGAGGCGGAGGTTGCAGTGAGCCAAGATCGCGCCATTGCACTCCAGCCTGGGTAACTAGAGCGAAACTCCGTCTCAAAAAAAAAAAACAACGGAAACCGCACCACTTTGGGAGGCCGAAGTGGGTGGATCAAGAGGTCAGGAGTTCGAGACCAGCCTGGCCAAGACTGTGAAACCTCATCTCCACTAAAAATACAAAAATTAGATGGGCACAGTGGCAGGCACCTGTGATTCCAGCTACTCGGGAGGCTGAAGCAGGAGAATTGCTTGAACACAGGAAGCAGAGGTGGAGGTGGAGGTGAGCCGAGATCACGCCGTTCCACGCCAGCCTGGGCAACAAGAGCAAAACTCCAGCCGGGCACGGCAGCTCACGCCTGTAATCCCAGCACTCTGGGAGGCCGACGTGGGCGGATCACGAGGTCAGGAGATTGAGACCAGCCTGGCTAACATGGTGAAACCCCATCTCTACTAAAAAAAAGTACAAAAATTGGCCAGTCGCGGTGGCTCATGCCTGTAATCCCAGCACTTTGGAGGCTGAGGCGGGTGGATCACGAGGTCAAGAGATCGAGACCATCCTGGTCAACATGGTGAAACCCTGTCTCTACTAAAAATACAAAAATTAGCTGGGCATGGTGGCAAGTGCCTGTAATCCCAGCTACTCAGGAGGCTGAGGCAGGAGAATTGCCTGAACCTAGGAGGCGGAGGTTGCGGTGAGCCGAGGTCGCGCCATTGCACTCCAGCCTGGGTAACAAGAGCGAAACTCTGTCTCCAAAAAAAAAAAAAAAAAAAAAAAAAAAAACAACCTGAGGTGAGAAAGAGCTGAGCTGGTTTGAAGCAGTGGGCCTGGAGTAGAGAGGAGAAGGAAGACAAAACAAAACAAAACAAACTAAAAAAACCACCCTGAGCTGTTTTGAACCAGTATGCCTGGAGCAGGGAGGAGAAGAAGAGGCTGGCTCTTGAAGAAGAGAGGAACAGGAAACAAGAATGGATTCCATCTGCAGGGCACCACTGTCTGCTGTCTTTTTGTGTGTGTGTGTGTGTGTGTGGTGGAGTCTCGCTCTGTCGCCCAGGCTGGAGTAAAACAGCATAATCTCAGCTCACTGCAGCCTCTGCCTCCCAGGTTCCAGCGATTCTCCTACCTCAATCTCCCAAGTAGCTGGGATTACAGGCACATGGTACCACCATGCATGACTACTTTTTTGGATTTTTAGTAGAGATGGGATTTCACCATGTTGGCCAGGCTAGGCTTGAACTCCTGACCTCAGGTGATCCACCTGCCTTGGCTTCCCAAAGTGCTGGGATTACAGGCGTGAGCCATACTGTCAATTTTTGAAAGATCATTCTGTATAGCTTGGACAATGAACTAGAGGAAACAAAACTAAAAGTCATGGTGATCAGATCCAGAGCCCTGGTGTTGTAGAGAAGAGGGACATTCAGAAGTAGTGTCAGCTGAGGCAGGAATGTGGGACATGTGAATACAGTAGTAAAGACAGGAAGGAGTCACTGAGGAAAAAAAAGGAGAGGTTATCAGAGAAACAGCAACCCTGCTACCCAGTGTAGGATGCTCAGCTGTCCCTGGCCAGCAGACGCGTGTAATGATGGGACAGTGCCCTTGGTATGTGATGCACACCAGCAATGCTCAGGTGCTTCGATGCAGGCATAGAGAAAGCAGAGGCAGAGTTCCTCTAAGTTGGAGACTAACGGAAGAATGAAGGAGTGAGCAGTTAAGGGTATTCATGAGTGAGTGACTATAATCCCAAGCCAGGGAATCTAAACCGGATAAAGGATGTAAAAACAGGAGTGGTGTCTGTGCTTGGAGAGAAAACACAAGGACTAATGATCATACAGAGAGAGACAGAACAGGAATTGACTGCAGGTCTTCACGTGCAGGGAGAGGGATATAGGGAAGGGGACCTGAAGGCTGCCAAGAGGAAGATGAGGTAGTGAATACTGATGATGTGATTTGGAAAAAGAAAGGGTTTACGAGAAAGAGTGGAACAGTCATCCTGAATGACACGAGGAGGAAAACAATCCTACCCTCTGTCTTGGAGGTGCATGTGGTATGAGAACAAAACTACCCTAAGGTTTCAGTTAGGCTAATTGGTGGAACATTCCAGAAAATGCTCATACAAGGGAGTCTGTTGGTCTGAAAGTGGGCAATACAGAAGGCACAGTGGAAGGGGCTGGGAGGCAGTGGAGAGATGAGAGAGAAGAGTAGAGGACATAGAAATAATGGAGGCTGGAGAGGCTCTCAAATACCACGGCTTCCCTCCATCTCCACCGCTAACACCTTAGCCCAAACCCCGGCCACAGCATCTCGCAAGTGGACTGCCACGATACTCTGGCCTCCCCACATGGATCTTCCATATCTCCAACTGGTTCTCCCCACTACAGCCGGAATAATCTTTGTAAAGACGAAACCCATCATTCACTAAAACAGAGATGAAGATATAAACACATGGAAGTGCTGCCTGTTTTTGAAAAGTGTAAACTCCAAAAAAGACATGGGGCATGCAGTATTTGGTATAAAAACCTCATATGTCTCACCATTCCATCACCATTTAAAGGCTAAATGCTAATTTAAAGTATTGGCACTATGAATCTGAATTAACAAGGACAAGGCTTTGGTGGGTAAAATTCATGAAATTCATCTCAACATAGTCTATTTTCTGAAAACCTTCCCCAGCTTAACCAAAGAGATCAATTTGGTTGAAAATTATTTACGATAAAAATATACATGATAAAAAATACATTTGATTATAAAAAAAGAATATACATGATACTTAAAACAAGTTCAAACACATGATTTGGCTAGTGCAGTGGTTCATGCCTGTAATCCCAACGATTTGGGAGGCCAAGGCAGGCAGATCACTTGAGGTCAGGAGTTCGAGACTAGCCTGGCCAACATGGTGAAACCCTGTCTCTACTAAAAATATAAAATTAGCTGAGTGTGGTGGCAGGCACCTGTAATCCCAGCTACTTGGGAGGCTGAGACAGAAGAATTGCTTGAACCTGGGAGGCAGAGGTTGCAGTAAGCCGAGATCACACCACTGCACTCCAGCCTGGGTGACAGAGCAAGACTCTGTCTGTCTCAAAAACGAAAACAAACAAACATAATTTATGTACTATTTCAAGAAGGCATCTCCTCACATGTCAAATCCACCTACCCTTCTGGATTCCATTAAAAGCCTTTAACTGCATTTGTGGTACAAATAATGCTGAAGTGGAACGTTTTCATGAGTTGTTTGGAACATTCGATTTTCCTATCTACGTCATCACAGGGAAAAAGAAAGTACACACCCAAAATTAATTTGACATTTGAGAGATATTACTGACATCCTTTACAATTAAAAAACAAAAAAGAAACACTTCCTCAGAGATACCTCATGACAGTTAAAATATTACAGCTTCTATTACAGCAAGCACCTGCTAAACATTTAATTTTATTGAAAGTTAGAAATGTAAAACTTACAAAACAAAATATTTGCCAAAAAAGCATTTCCAAAAATAATAAAACTTTAGGAAGACAGAGGCTATAAAAAGTGTTTTTGATTCACCAGCTAAGTCATCTTTTTTGTTATACACAAATTCTAAGTTCTTTCTTTGTTATCAAATGTTAAAGAGAATAGCATTGTGCAATGAAAATATAAACTAAAAATCCAGGTATTCCGCTATTTCTAAAACGACTTTGATCATATATTATGCTTCTACATCTGAAGATGATATGAAGGATAAAAAACTGATTTGTTGATCAAGTTATAACTAATTCTCAGAGAGGAATAACTAGTTCCTGCTCCTTAAAGAGGCTTTCACAGTATATCTTAAAAGTGAATGTACTGCACAAAATGTGGAAAAAGATCTTTACATTTCTCATTGTTTTGTTTCAGAGACGGTCTCACTCTGTCACCCAGGCTAGAAAGCAGTGGTGGAATCAGAGCTCACTGCAGCCTCAAGTCCCTGGGTTCAAGCAATTTGCCCATCTCAGTTGGCTGAGAAGCTGGGATTACAGATGTCTGCTGCCATGCCTAATTTTTTTTTTTTTTTTTTTTTTCTGTAGAGGTGTGGTGTCACTGTGTGCCCAGGCTAGCCTCGATCTCCTGGCCTCAAACAGTCCTCCCACCTGAGCCTTCCAAAGTGCTAGGATTACAGGCCTAAGTCACAGTTTTCTTTTCTTTTCTTCTTCTTCTTCTTTTTTTTTTTTTTTTTTTTTTGAGATGGAGTCTCTCTGTTGCCCAGGCTGGAGTCCAATGACTTGGTCTCAGCTCACAGCAACCTCTGCCTCCTGGGTTCAAGCAATTCTTCTGCCTCAGCCTCCTGAGTAGTGCTGGGATTACAGGCATGAGCCACTGTGCCCAGTCAAGCCACAGTTTTCTGATTCAACTTGTGGGCCAGAACAAATCCTAGAAATAATACACTCTAATTCAATGCCCTCCTCCTATTTTACATCTAAGAAAATTAAAGAGCCATGTAAATTATGTAATTTATAGGGGCCATTACCTTGCAATACTCCTTGGAGTATTTTACTTAAGTTCACATGTTAAAAGCAAAATAGCAAATGTATTCTAAATATGAAGATATAGTACTTGTATACAATAGATGCTCACTGCATATTTGTAAGAAGACTGTTTTAAAGATGGAGATGTTTATTGGTTCTTTTTAGTTCTTATCACTTAACTACTTCTAACAAAAATGTGATTATTAAATTATATATCAAATAAATGAGATATATCCCATTCCCATTAACAAAGAAGTTTGTATGCTATGCAGTTAATTAAATTGGGATATTACCACCATCCAACATTATTATGGTTCACTAAATTCTACATAAACTGCAACTAGAGAGGTGAAACACAAACATACTTTAAATTCTAAAAAGCTAAGTTGCTGACAATAAGCACATCATTTTCCAATTATTTAATAGATCTAATAACGCTGCTAAGTCACTGCTTCAATGCTTATTTCTAGGCAAAGCATGACAAAACTTCAACAATTTAATGCTATTATAATAAAGATTCTTAACATTTCTATAAACTATAAAACAGTTTTAAACACACTACTCTCCTATTTACTAAAATATTGTTTCAAAATACAGCTCTCAAACCTCTAGTGACATTCCAAAGGGAAATGAGATGGTTGTTTCATACAAACAAAAGGAGACAACCATTTTTTATAAGTTTGCTCTTTATCACTATCACCTGGGAAACAGCCTTTTCTTTCTCTCCCAAATATATATGTAATAATGACAAAAACATCAAAAGGAATTACATATAATGATGGTGAAGATCCGTCAATCTGTCACAAAAGATTATATTAAAATGCATGTGTTACAAATGTAATTAAATATATCTCAAAGGTTGTGAATTGCAAAAACAAATTTTAGGTATTGGTCTATAATCAGTCAGGTTGGCTAGTTTCTGTTTAATTATCACCTCATTAATTGATCAGTAACAACTTTAATTTCAGTTTTACAGTTTACAAAAATATCTTACATTATTTTGCCCACAGTTTAATTATAGTGGTAGTTTCTTTTGGATTGGTGTGATAAGGTCATTCTCTGCAGATCACGCTGTAAATTATATCAGCTTAATGAATAACTCCAGGTAGATGAGTTCCTCACATAAGGAACAATTGAAACTGCCTTTCCCTCCCCTACCTGATCATGGTGGAATCCTGCGTTGCTATGCAGGATTGTTGTCAAGGGTCACAACGCCTATGTTTGAATCTCAGCTCCACAAGTTACCTAACTGTTCACGTCTCCATTTTCTCATATGTAAAATGCATATTCATGGAGTGGTTGTGAGGAATAAAGTCAATCCCTTAGAACAGCACCTAGTACATAATAAGCTCTCAATAAATGCTGGCTGTTGCTGTTAGTTCAACTTAGTGACACTCTATACTCTTCCCACAAAAATGATTATTGGAGATCTGTTTTTCTCCTTTTCCAAGCATGCCTATATTTACTGTTCTTCAATTTTTCTTGTTCTTCCATTAATATCTCCTCCATTATTTATTGTTAATTTCATCAGATTTCTGTTAGTAGTTAGTTCTTTTGCTTTTCCTATGTATTTTGCTACAACTGATGTCCCCAATAAATCCCATTACTTAAGCTGGTGGTTTACCACCACAGAACACATCTATTATCTAAGTGGACTATAAGGCTTCCAGAAAAATGGCTAAGGATTTCCTAATTCCCATACATTGCGACTGTGAAGTGCTATCTCGTGTTAATCCTACCTACTTTATATTGTTACCTGTGACTGCTTAGCATTCTAGTACTATCCTTAGATACTCAGAATTTCCCCAAGTATTCCATTTCTCCTGGCCAACAACAAATGTATTTGATATTCTGTTTTTTATGCTCCTACTTACCAGGATATTCTAACAGTTGTATTCTGTTTTTTAGCATCTGTGGCCACCAGTAACATTATTCCTAATATGTATATACAAAATATTTATTATATTTTTACATTATAATACAAAAACATATTTGATAGTTTTATGTTTGTATCTTAAATTTATTTGCTACTATAATTTTATTCCCAAAAGATTTTGTGGATTATAAATCTATTAACAGGATTCTTTTGCAAGCATGAACAATAAAACTCTTTTTTAATTTTCATTTGTTTGCTATCACGGTTTGTCCCAATTTCCTTGATTGGTAAAGGTGAGATATAGAAACTGATGCCCTAGACCCACTCATCACATCCATCCAGGGAATAAGCTAGCAATCAGCCATTTACTCTGTACCCATTACATCTCAAGAAGGACCCTGGTTAAAAAACAAACAAAAATACTAACTTCATTAGGTTAATCATAATAAATGATGCACTTATAGAGAGTATACAGGGCACTTGTCAGCTCTATAAGCCACTGCTATGACCTTACTTTTAACTGATTTTTTTCTTTTTTTGAGATGGAGTTTCACTCTTGTTGCCCAGGCTAGAGAGCAATGGCAAGATCTTGGCTCACAGCAACCTCTGCTTCCTGGGTTCAAGCAATTCTCTAGCCTCAGCCTCCCAAGTAGCTAGAATTACAGGCATGTGCCACCACATCCGACTAGTTTTGTATTTTTAGTAGAGATGGGGTTTCTCCATGTTGGTCAGGCTGGTCTTGAACTCCTGACCTCAGGTGATCCGCCTGCCTCAGCCTTCCAAAGTACTGGGATTACAAGGCGTGAGCCACTGCGCCCAGCCACCTTTAACTGTTAAACTTAACAGTTACCAGTACCTTTTATTGCACCTAATAAGAAATAGAAAAATGATATAGTTAGCCTCTATTGTTCTAATAAACATCCTGGGGAAGTATTTCTTTGTATCTTGCTTCTTTCTTGTAAAATGATTTCAGATATACACAAAAGTTATAGCAATAGTACATGGATTTCCCTTCTCTCCTTGACCCAGAATTCCCTAGCTGCCAACATTTCTGAGTCATACAGAATACATTTTATGATGCCCCATTACCCTTTAGTACTTCAGCATTTATTCCCAAGTACAAGGATCCTCTCTTTAGTGAACGTGAACAGAGCTCTCGAACTAGACGGCAACACTGGATTAATAGTAATTCTCTGATTTCGTTGACTGCACTGTGCTGTCAACAACGTTTTGTTGTCAATAACATTTTGTTATATGTAATTGTTCTAAAATTCTAATGTCCAAGTATATGGTATCAATCATAATTAAGTTTGTTAAGTTATTATAAACCATGGAGATAACCAAATTTCTTTGTCAATTGTGTTTCTAACTGTAACTACCCTGGACATTTAGCTATTCACCAACAATTGTTGTCTTGTTTTAATCCTTTTCAAAAGGTGGTTTATAATAAGCTATAGAACCTTAACAGGTTCTTTCAAATACAGGATTCTGATAACTTTGGAGACTGTAACATTAAAATAAAGGAAAAGGTACAGGACTCATAAAGAGCTGAAGTGTTTACAAATATCAAGCAAAACAAGCTAACTTAATGGAGTGAATTCAGAAAGCTGAAGCAACCTTTTTGACTTTTGCTTGGAATATTGCTGATCCTTGTTTTGTTTTTCAAAGTCAAGCAAACTTATTTTGAACTTTTTTTTTTGAGATGGAGTTTCACTTTTTTTGCCCAGACTGGATTGCAATGGTGTGATCTTGGCTCACTGCAACCTCCGCCTCCCAGATTCAAGTAATTCTCCTGCCTCAGCCTCCTGAGTAGCTGGGATTACAGGCATGCACCACCATGCCCAGTTAATTTTGTGTTTTTAGTAGAGACAGTGTTTCTCCATGTTGGTTGGGCTGGTCTCAAACTCCTGATCTCAGAGGATCTGCCCACCTCGACCTCCCAAAGTGCTGGGATAACAGGTGTGAGCCACTGCGCCTAGCCCACTGTGAACTATTTACAGACTTTAATAATTAAGTAAGGTATACACTCCTGTGATGAAGGTTTGGAGCATGTTTGTTTCTTTATTCCTGGTTCTTCTAGAATTTAGAAACTATCTGTGTGTGTTCTTATGGCAATATGGTTGTTCACATCAGTGCAGTAAGAATCCATTTTCCTTTTGCAACAGAACACAATTGGAGAAAGTGGTTATTTTACGAAGGCTTTGACTGGAAGGGTATGCTTCCTTTTAAGGAGTCGATCTTGACTTGCAGAGCCAATAAAAGCCCATTGAGGAAATTGATCTCATGCCCTTTGTCTATGCAGTCTCTCTACATGGTTCTTGACCTGTGATCTGTAAAGGATGTCACTTTCTAACAGGTCCAGGAGCTCCAAGTTTATCTTGGGACCTTAAAAGGAGAGGATCACCTAACTCACAGGTATTTGAGGATAGAAACCCATGGCTGGGCTCAGCTTAAAAGGTCTTCTGAGGTTTCCTTGTTGAATAGACTTTCATCAAAGCCAATCCAAAAGGCCTATGTAGAAATAATTATTCTTGCTGCAGCTTATGCAAATAATCAGGCCATGTATAAGATTAAAGTCTACTCTGCAAACCACTCAGTCATATCATAATTTGTTTGTTAACAAAAATGAAGAATGGAGATAAATTATGTTCTGAAACTTATCATACATTTGTCATTAAATTCTAACGCACTAGTTGTTTTTACATTTTCACCTGCATTTTAGACTAACCTTGCTTGTTCCTGTGGACCAACCAGCAATCTCTAGCTGCAGCTCAGAAAGAACAAAAGGGATGGATAATGTAAAAGTGTAGATTCATATTCTAGTTCTGAGTAATTATCCTGTAAATCCTGCCAGGTGATGGGAATAAACAGGATGTCCATCACTTGGAGGTTTCCTTTTGGTAAAGTAAGACCAAGGGAGCTAACCAAAGCCAAGCATCATGCACCCAAATCCTAGCAAGCATAACCAGAGCCACCAGTTATCTGGGTGTGTCACAAGGCATGCCTTCCTCTCCCTTGTTGGAGGAGGACTTAGTTCCACAGTTTCACCTTAGTATTCAGCTTATGATAAGGAGTCCATGTAACTCCCTGAGACACATTTGTGTTCCAGACTAAATTCCAAGTTTCAGGTCAAAGCCTTAGAAAGAAACTGCACATAAGGGATCCAGAGGCAGACAACAACAGAGGTTAAAAGGCACAGTGCAGGTGAGCGTGGCTGACTCCTGCTGGTGAAGCCAACCCAAAGCTTCCTGTTCCATGGATAAAGGCTACATTTGTATCCATGGCATAAATGATATCTAGAGAATTCAAGGCTACTGACAGCAGGGAAGATAGGGGGTACGTGGGTAAGAGCGGATGATTCTCACGCCCTAGGTCCCCTGCTTCATGGGTCCAAGTAGATTTGACACCTATGGCAGCGCCTGCCAAGGTTACCAGGACTTGGGGATGCAAGGACAGAAGAAGGGAAAGAGGACTCTCTGCCTTTTCTCCCTCACTTACCCCGGGTATCTACCAGGAAGAGAAGGAAACCAGGGCCACCTGCTCCCCTCTTTCTATGTAGGTAGCCATTCATCTTCAGTCTGTGCCTCTTTCGAATGCATCCTGAACCCCTTGGGACTCCTTTGAAAAAAACGCCTTCTTCTCTCCTTTCTCCTCGTCAGTTCTCTCTTTACGAATAGGTAATTGTGTCTCCATACTATAAGACACTCACCTCAGATGCATCCTCCAAGCTGGAAACAGTTCATTTCCCAAACCTTAAACTTGTTGGCCTAGGACTGGGCTCAGGGAAGGGAACTCAGAAGCCCAGCATGCTGGCAAAGGGTGAAGTTTTCTTTACTAGTTGGGCTTTTGGCCTCCTTCTCCCTGTGCAGACTGGTACAAGGCCTAATTTTTGAGCTATCTTGACCCCCCCTCTTGTTTTGTTTTAATACATGTTTTCTAATAACCCGTTTTGTCTGCTCTTGCTTTCAGGCCATCAAACTCCAAACAGTCATGCCACTAGAGCCTCTGACAACGGCCCGTTCTGCTGGGAACCCCTGGATCGGCCTCTGAGGGATCTCTGACTGCTGTCTCCCCAAAACAGCATCCCCTGTCAGCAAGAAACAGTTAAGAATGTTCTGGTCCTTACCCTTATTCTAATGGCAGTTAGATGTATTTCTTTAGAGGCGAAAATGAGACAGCCAGGTGGGAGGGGGTCCTTGCAAAAATTCCAACCAGCCTGTGCGCTGGGGTTGAGCCTCAGAAGTTTGCACTGTTTGCAGCGGGGAGGAAGCTGGACCCTCCTCTTCCTGTGTGGAACTAAACATTCAAGCTGCGGGAGAAAAGCATTCTAGCAGGACTCTGGCTTTGCAGAGTCCCTGTTGCCCCTTTTTTTCCTTTTTACCCAATAAAACTCTGTCTTACTAACCATTCAAATTGTCTGTGAGCCTGAATTTTCATGGTGTTTTTTGGTTTTTTTTTTTAACCTTAACTGGGGACAAAGAACCCCATCTTTAGCTGAACCAAAGAAAAGTCCGGCAACAACGGGGGTGGATTCCTCATGAATGACTTGGGCCACCTCCTTAGTGGGCTCCTGTTCTGAGTTCCTATGAGATCTGGTCATTTAAAAGTGTGTGGCACCTCCCCACCCCAACTCACTCCGGTTCTTGCCATGTGATGTGCCTGCTCCTCCTTTGCCTTTCGCCACGATTGGAAGCTCCCTGAGGCCTCCCCAGAAGCAGATGCTGCTATGCCTCCTACACAGCCTGCAGAACCATGTGCCAACTAAAACCTCTTTCCTTATAAATTACCCAGCCTCAGGTATGTCTTTACAGCAGTGTTAGAAACAGCCTAACACACATGCCAGTCATGTTTGCTTGGCCTTCTCCTTCCCACTGTTGCCTGACATCTCTCTCATCTATCTCCCCATATTTCTGTTAAACCTCTGAGCTGAATGTGAACTATTTTCCTTCCCATTTCTTTTACTACTAACAACCCCATCAAACAAGAAAACCTTCCTAAAGCCCCATCTCTAACCTGCTATAGTTGTATTCACTTCCATAGACCAGTTACACGTGTGGCTTTATTGTGTCTTACAAGTTTTCTCAGTTCAAAATCCTTCTTGGCTCTGGTTGCCTAATTAAAAAAAAAAAAAAAAAGGACCATATGGTCCTCCAGATCTTCTGTACCAATGGTCACAATCTAACACTCTATCATTTCAATTTTTCTTCCCTCTTTCTCTTACGTTCAGCAAATGGGCATAGGCACTATTTCCTAAATTTTAATCCTATTATCTTCTAAAATTGGACTAGCCAATTCAGCCTAACAGAATTCTACCATCCATCTTCCATGACCTGCCACCTATCCTGTTCATTTTGTTCAGTTTGCTCTTGATTTTCTGCCTTATCACCCCTGCCCCTACCAATACCACCCACCCGTACCATCCCTTGCCCACTGCTAAATAGGACTGAGTCTTTCCTTGCTCCGAATTTCTGTAACACTTTATATCTCAATGTATTTATCAGAGTAAGCCTTATATTACAATTATTACTGTATTAATCTCAACACGTCCAAAGTAGGCTGGAAGTTCATGAGGGCAGGCATTATTCCTTCACGCCCCTCATGAAGAACTTAGCGCAGTGCCCTGGTCTTGAAGAACGACAGATCCTTGACAAATATCTATAGTATTAAAATAAAAATTATCTAATTAAGTTAGATAGAAAAATCTAACTTATTTTTATGGTACAGGATTAATGAAAAGCTACAAAAGCTATGTTTTAAACTAAAATATCAGAACAGACACGAGCATGGTGACTCACTTTCATACTCTTAATGGATGTTTTCCAGATAAACAGGTTTTTTCTTTTTCTTTTTTTAACCTTAGATTGTTGACCATTGATAACATGGTTCTTTTTAAAAAACAAAACAAAAACAAAAAAACTCTCCAACAAAGCTTTGGTAAGACTAACAAAACCTTTTTTTTTGACACTGAGTCTCTCTGCTATTGGCCTGGGCTGGAGTGCGATGGTGTGATCTCAGCTCACTGTAACCTCTGCCTCCCAGGTTCCAGCAATTCTCCTGCCTCAGCCTCCCAAGCAGCTGGGATTACAGATGCCCGCCACCACACCCAGCTAATTTTTGTATTTTTAGTAAAGACTGGGTTTCACCATGTTGGCCAGGCTCGTCTTGATCTCCTGACTTCAGATGATCTACCTGCCTCGGCCTCCCAAAGTGCTGGGATTACAGGCAGGGCTTACAGGCATGAGCCACTAGGCCTGGCCTAATAAAGCAACTTTTAAGTCAAAATATTTTCAGTTGTAATGTCCTATAAAGTGATTATAATGATTGTATTTTAAAAATCCATATATGCTTACAATAGCAGATTACAGCTACATGAAGGACTCCATTATGCCCTTTTACAATACAAAATCTACAAGAGACCCACAGAAAGGTAAACACCTCTCCACCACCTACACATATACACCAAAGCATACTTACCATAGCTCATTTAATGAAAGGCAGGCAATAAGAAAGAATTTTAAAACAAATTTAAAATGCTACTTAAAATTATATCCCAATTCTAAGGTTTCACTTTCATCCACCAAAATAAAATTATCTATTCAAGTTGTTAGATAAATCCTTCTACTTCTGCAAACAAAGTAAGACTATTCTATTCTTTGTGCAGCTGTGCTCCCAAACTGAAAGGAAAATAAGACTGACACTTTTCCAAGGGTCTTGAAAAAGAGCGTGGCTGATATGTATCAGTTTTGGTAGCACTTACCAGAAATGATACGCAACATGACCAAATTGAAAACTAATAAGGAAAGGAATAAGTAGAAAGTGATTGGGAATGGTACAAAAAATAATGAGCAAGCTACATTCATTCCTGAAGGCCTCCCAAGATACAATTAAAAAACAAAAAAACAGTTGAAGTGTTTTTAGAGTTTAATTCCTTAAAGAACTAAAAAAAATCTAAAATATTTCAAGCAATGCTTGAAATACGAAAGGGAACAAGTCAAGTCAATTCTCAAGATAAGCCAAAACCATGGGAAAAGAAACAATAGTCTGAAAAATTATTTTGGTTTCTTCTCCTCTACTTAGTCAAAGATCAATATTTTGAACACATTCTAAAAAGTTTATTATTACTTGATTACAATAAACCTCAAGGGAACCCCACAGCAGAGTACAAAACATACATTAAGCACTCATCTAGACAACTGGAAGTAGGAAGAAAACCCAGGTTCTGGAAGCTGTTTTCAGCCCTTAATCTTCAAGGTGAAGTCCCAGCAAGCATCTCTCCCAGGGTATCTCCTGTTCAAAAGGAACTTTTGACTGAGGGAAACAAATCTCAACTTCTTTTTTTTTCTTAAACACAGGCAATTCTAAATTACTTGGGGAAGCAGAGAGAAACTTTTATGAGTAAACATGTTAAACCTCTCGTAACTTACCTAAAGAAAAGCAGTTTCTTTTTAGAAAGTATTTCTACAGAAGAAGAAAACATCATTACCTCTAACATAAAGAACTAAGATCAGGCTGTGCACGGTGGCTCACACCTGTAATCCTAGCACTTTGGGAGGCCAAGGTGGGTGGATCCCTTGAGGTCAGGATTTCGAGACCAGTCTGGCCAACATGGCAAAACCTGTCTCTACTAAAAATACAAAAAATAGCCAAGTGTGGTAGCAGGCACCTATTATCCCAACTACTCGGGAGGCTGAGGCAGTAGAATTGCTTGAACCTAGAGGGAGGAGGTTGCAGTGAGCTGAGATTGCACCACTTCACTCCAGCCTGGGTGAAAGAGCGAAACTCCTTCTCAAAAACAACACCACCACCACCACCACTAAGAATTATCACCTAACACTTCTGTAAGGGTGAAGAGTGGTCTACATATAGTCACATATAGATACAAAGTCCCACCCCAATGACTATAATTCCCAATCCAAGAGCTGTTCCTTTAATTAAAGTAGTGTCTTTAGAAAGTTCCTATTAAAATCTGTACTGCCTAGAAAATAACTCACTTATACATAAGCACACAGATTAGCTCGTCAGGTAATACAGTTCTCACTATCGATGGGACTTTTTGATAAAAGGGACAGATCCTGGAAAGGAACTGGCAGGTACTGAAAAACCTGACAACAGCAGGGGTGAAGTCACCCTGCATATTAAACAACAACCTTTCTGTTCTGCAAAGTTGCAAACATATACAGAAACGGGAAGAATGGATTAATAAACTCCTATATACCCATCACCCAAGTTCAAAACTTACCTACTCAAAGCCAATCTTGTTTCCTCCATATCCCCACTGATGCACCCGCCTGCTCTGAGACTATTAAGAAGCAAGTCCCAGTCGTCTTTTTGTTTCATCTATAAATTCAGTGAATACTTTTTCTTTCGTTTAGCATAAACTCCTATGATATGCTCAAGCTTTTGACCACAAACTACTCAAATAAATTAATTCAATATTCAGTAGTAATCGTTATCTCCTTTTTATTACACACATTTATTTACAGTACTTTGTTTTCTTTGAACGCTGGGAAGGGACTTAGTGGGGGGAGGAAGTAGGCAACGGAGCAGATAGCTGTAAAAGGTTACCTGAAAAACAATCAGTCATCACATACACTGCATATTATGCTTTCTACAATTCCTATTCATTGAAGAATGAGGTCAGAATAAAGTGTTCCTGTTGTCTGGGTCACAAAAGTAATTCAAGATGCATATAAAAATGCTTATTACCATTCAAGTTCTCTAAACCCATTCAACCATTCAGCCCTTTGCTTTCTGATAAGACTGCCAACAACTATGCCAATTAGTGTCAATTGCGATGTTAGATTTTGTAACATCTGCACCTGCCTACCAGTTAGTTTAGTGGGCAGAAAGAAGTGAGTGAGTTCCAGCAATACTCAACTCTGTTCATGAATTAACATTTGCAAGTTTATAAATTTACCATTTGGCTTTTTAAAAAATATAGTTTTGCAAATTAGTTTCCATTGCTTTTAAAGAGGAGGAGCAAGTCATTACAGTGTAAACTGTAACAATAATATTTTCTTTTAAACCTGACATTTTACAACTAAGGAAAATTTAATCTATAAGAAACTTAGTGAATTAGAAATTCACATCAAACAAATAGGTATTTATAAGTAATTTGAAATATCTCAAATTTAGCAAATGCTGAATTTATGCATTTCATTTAAATACATGACTAATTTTTATAACTACCTATTCATATTGTTAGATGTTTTCTCATTTTTGAATAAGATTTTAAACTGAAGTTCTCTTTTATACTTTACAAAACAAAAATTCAGGCACATATAAATAGGCAAAGCATATTTAACATGGAAGAAACTGTGAATACCTCGAATTTGATTATATTTCTTCAAATTAATTAAAGCTTCTATTTCATCTTTTTTTACATTAAATATTCACAATTAAAGATAATACTTCTGAAATATTCAGAATAAAATTCAGCAATCTTTAATTTCTTCTTGAATCAAAATGCTTCACTTTGATTTATTATAATTAATAGTAATAGTATGTTTTTAAATTTCACAATTGAAGCAAATTGCATGTAGCTGATGAAACCTACTGGAAGTAATATAGTGGTTGAAGACAAAGTGCATTACTAAAGAGAAATAAAAATTGCATGTCAATATCTAAAAGTATGGGCGATGTATATAACGTAGCACATTCTATCTAGTGTCATTACTTAAATTGCTACTTTTCCTCAACAGTCTATTCTCCAGCTCTAGCAAGTAGAATAAATGGTAATTTTACCTGCCAAATTTGGCACAAAAAAGGACAAGCAACTTCATTAACAGAACAATGCTTTCAATATGATTTTTTTCCCTTTTCCACCCAGTGCCAAATAGTAGAACAATTCAAATTAAGAAATCTAAGCAAAATTATCTCCTCTTGTTGAAGTTTTACAATGATACATACAGAATGCTAGCAAGAATATCCTTCTAGTAAGTGTGTATATTTTTTGTATTGCAGCTTAATTACAAGCTGGGATGCTATACTCAACCAAGAATGAAACAACCTTCCTATTGAGGTAACGTTCTCAATGAGAGGGGTGCTGTGGTATGCATATATGATAATTTAAAACCCAATGGAATAGGTTAAACCTAAAGATTTGATTTACATTAACTTTTTGGTTAAAATATCAATTAATGCACCTAAACCAGTGGTATGAAATAAAATGGCACAGAGCTTCCTTCAGTCTTTGTTAAGTTACACTACAGGAAACAACATCCATTCCCAGCAAGCTCACCAATTACTACCAGCTTTCACATTTCCTTGGTGTATTTAGTAGCTGGTTGTAAACAAAATCATAATCCTCCTAAACCTTGTTTCAAATCTAATCACAAAAACATCTAAAACAACTTTACTATTAATCACACTGAACCTGAATGATGAAAGAGACTTAAGCTAGTTCTCAAATCATCATCACTAGATTTTCACAGCTAATATAAGCACTTTTTGTCCAACTGGGGAATTTCATAGCTGCTCACAAATTTGTCTGTGGTTATTTACAACAGAGGATTGTGCTATGCTTAATCTCCATCTGGTTTCCTTAATCTTGTTCTGAATGATAGTCACACGTCACAGCTAAACACAGTTTTTATTTAAAAAAAAAAAACAACAAAACCACAAGTGATAAAACAAGTATAAACCCATTACCATGCTGCCACGATAAATATGGCCAAGAGCAAATACAGTCGCACAGCCACGCTCAAAGCCGTAAGTTTGTATATTTTAACATTTCAATAAATGTCTGTTTCTTAAATGTTTAAACACTGACTTAGAAAATGGCATGTTTTATAATCTCCCCTCTTAGAAATAAGAATATCTTTTAAAAAACCCAAAAAAACACTGAATCAAAATAGCAACTTCAATAGTGGTGATATCCAGATTATGAATGCTCTTTGGTTCCCCGCCGCCTCCAACTATCAACATTTTATTGCTTTTACAGAGAAACGAGTCTAAACCAAAGAAAGGAACATGACTGAGGGCCTAATATCAATCAAGTATTTTAATATACATTACACTCATAGACTCCTAGGAGCCATCCTATAATGGAGCTGTTATTAACCACATTTTATAGATGACAAATCTGATGCTCAGAGAAGTTAAATAATTGCTCAAAGGTCCACAGCTGGTAAAACAGTACATCCAAACCTAAGCTGATTTGATGACACCTCAACCCAGCCAATGCAGATACTTGTCTAACTGGAAGTTTATTTGGAAGGGAAACATAATAGCAAGGGTCAATATTTTATCACAAATAATGGCCACTCTAATAATCAGTGTGGTAAATCCATGACATCTGGGGTTTATACCAGAGAGTTTGTAACAGACACTCAGTAGAGTGTCCATGAATAAGGAAGGGCCTCTAAAGGGACAAGGGTCAAATCTCCCACAGGGCAGGAGCCAGTCAGCCCCGTACCTTAACAGTGGAGGTGCGCCCTATCGTGGAAGAAAGGGAAACTGCAGGTTTATTACATGGGCTTTCAAACCACAGCAAGGCCCTGGGGACCAAAATGGGGAGGCAGAGGTAACAGCTTTCTAGGTTCACCAGCCTCATTCAACAAAAGTTCCCAAAGTGAATCACCAAGACATGATAATTACCTCTATAACTACTTCCCAGGTACTCTGCTGTACCTTCAAAAAGGGCTTTGTAAAATAAATGATACAATTCTAACAAAGACTATTAGAATGTTAACATATTAATCAGCACCAACAAGTCTTGCTAATTATGTTTACATTTTATTTTTTGTTCTATTTTGAAAACTTTCCAAGAATTTTTCATACAATTGACAAGAACTACTTGCAAAGTAAAAGCTACTTTAGCTTCTTTTAAAAAGCAAAATATCCATGTTCTAAAGGGAAGAGAAATCATTTCTGGGGTGCTTATTATACCAGCCACTGTCCATTAGAACCTTTATGTGAAAATCTCATGTCATTTTTACGAAAACCCTGGAGAATATTATTCCTATTCTACAGATAAGGAAAACTAAGGCTAAGAAAAGATAAACAAACTTCTACTGGATTCCACAGCCAGCAGTTTCAGGATTGGTATTTCAACTCAAGTCCACCTGCCTCATGGCCCTTGTGTTTTCCTCTGTGCCAACACCACTGCTGCAGTGGTTCAGGGAGGCTCAGTAACTTCTCCAACTTTACACAACTGGTAAGTGACAGAGGTTTCTCTATCTTCAAAGACTATAATTTTCAGCATAATGTTACATTATTGCTTCTCTACCACCCCCTTAGCTAACCCCAAAGAAAACCTTGTGGGTAAATAGTGATGGTAGGTAGGTTGATTTTTACAAATTGAAGACAATAGAGGAAACATATGATTGGTTGTGTCCCTATATCCAAAGAGACTGATGTTTCTTTTTTATAAGACTGCCCACTCTGCATAATAGAAAACATGATCATTGTGATTTGTTACCTATTAACTTCAACTACTAGAAATTGGGCTCCCTAACAAGTTGCCTTGCAAAATAATACAAAAGACAATTACCAAATGTTCTGTCTTCTGAGATTTTATATTTCAACCAAGATTTTTAGAGCTTTTTCAACAAATAAAAACATTAAAAATCATGGAACACTGTACCAAAGACAGAAGCACTAAAAGAATACTTAGATCATATCCATAATTTAAAAAATATTTAATTTACACAAATGTAATAAAATATTCCTGAGCCACACCCATAATTCTTTTAACATGGGGAATTCCACAAGATATTCACAAAACATAAAACACACAATCAAGAACACAGAGATGGAGCCCCAATTGTATATTGGCCCTTTCAATGAAATATTTTTCTGACCTATTGCTATAATTGCTCCAATATTGTTTTTAAACTTTTTAATTCTTTGTTGAGTATTTGAAAACTCTTCAATGATGGTATATCCCTGGCCACTGAGTTTTAGAAATTGCCACATTTATGCAGTGCTGAGTCTGGTGAATAAGATGGAAAAGATAAATTATGGCTAAGAAGGCAGATGTAAGTCTACAGATTCTCCAGACTCTTGGATGGAATATGGAAACAAGATACCAAAAGAATTTATGGGCTGTGTTTTCAGTGTGATCTGTGGCTTAGGGATAATTTTAAGCTTGAATAGTCTAAATTAACTTTGTCTTTCCTTAAAGGCAAAGAATAACTAGAAGTTTGAAACTTGCTTTCAGGATTTTTATACAAATCAGGATGTTAGAGCAAAGAAACTTTTAGATCTGCAAACCTGTGCCCATGTGTGAACAGCCCCCAAAACCCCTGAAGCATTTCATCCTAAACACAATGCATGAACAGGATTCTGGGAGAGATCACAACCTCCTGAAATGTAATTAGAATCATGGACACAGAAGATAAAAGCTGCCTTGATGATGGAGTATGCCAGACCCTGGACACACGAACTGGAAAGAGAAGAAAGCAGAGTAAATTCAAGTAGCTGTTTTAATGAAATATGAAGGTTTAGGGATAATTTTAAAAATATTAGTAGTAGGACACATTTTTAGAAACATAATTTTACTATGAAGAATATGTTTCATTCTTTCAACATATTTACTGAAAAACAGACCTGACCTTGCACTGTAGGCAAAGTGAATCAAAATACCATTACTATTTGAGTCACGGTAACCCTTGTTAGTTGATTCACTTTGCTTTTGCAGTTAATATAAGCTTCTGAAACAAACAGCCACCATGTTATCAGATTCAGTTACTGGTTTTTATATTACACTTCTGGGTTTAGGGAATTACTCAAGTTTATGCCATATTTTCAGTTCATGCCTTGTGCAAGCAAAATCTGCAAACACACAGCTGCTGTGATAGTCTGACAGAGATCTATTCCACAGACCTCTGACTGCCACCAAGAACCAGTGCTGATACAAAAGGAACCTCGGTGAAGAAAGCTATGTTTTCTTAATAATAACAGTTGTATAAACATAAGGTCTTCTCAGTTAACGGGAAACCAACATCAAAAAGCGTACTACATAGAACCCTAAACCCCTCTTTCTTTGAAGAAACCCGTTTGAAGCGAGGTGTTTCTAGTTATGGGTGAATGAAATGAGAATTCAGCAGCAACAAACGGACATCCAGTTCTATGAAGGACTAATTAAATCCATCTGAGAAGCTGCATCTCAAACCGCCTCACACATTTCAAAGGAAAGCACTCCTCTGCCTTTTGCTAAGACATCAAAACACTCAGTCACAGCTGACGCACACAGAGGCTCTACAACAATGTTATTTTTATGGACTACAAAGCTCCACAAAAGTAATGTTAAGAGTTTGCACTATTTCATGACTCAAAAACCCGAGTTAAGGCAGAACATTTCTACTTATCATATCTGAAACTTTTTTCCGGCCTACAACTAGTTTTGTAGATCTTCTACCTGATCTCAAAACAAAAACAAAACAGATGCATCAGTCTTAAAAGTGTTTCAAATACTTGCTAAGTAGAAGTGGTTAAAAATTAATCAGATAATTAGTCATGGTTGCACAGTTAACTTTTTTTTCCTGATAAGTAAAACCAGGATTTTGATGTTCAATTAAGATTCCTCAGTAGACAGTGTGAGGTTGCTCATGCCTTTGGGAGGCCAAGGTGGGCAGATCATGAGGTCAGGAGTTTGAGACCAGCCTGACCGACATGATGAAACGCTGTCTCTACAAAAAATGCAAAAATTAGCCAGGCATGGTGGTTGGCGTCTGTATTCTCAGCTACTCAAGAGGCTGAGGCAGGAGAATCACTTGAACCCAGGAGGCGGAGGTTGTAATGAGTTAAGATCGTGCCACTGCAGTACACTCTGGGTGACAGAGTGAGACTCTGTCTCAAAAAAAAAAAAAAAGAAAAGAAAAGAAAAAAAGACTCTTCAGTAGTTAAAAAAAGACTCTTCAGTAGTTAAAAAAAAAAAAAAGCCAGGAGAAGAAGCTGAAAACTTTAAAAACTTAGTTTGACAAAAATATTCCATTTAACAGCCATCTTTTGGTCTATAAAGTGGAAGAAGAAATTGCATTCAGAATGTGGAATAGTATCCCAACAAAATAATGTGGGGTTAGTGTCTATCCTCCCAGGTTTTTTGCCTGCCATTGGTTATGGTGAGCCCATATAATCATATTGAGCAATCGTGTTTTTTTCTTAAAGAACCCTATTAAATGTGACAGAATCCCTAAGTAGGAGAAATGCAATACTTCAACATTTTGTTTTCAACATATATAGAGAGACATAAAACTAACACCATCTGAGTGGTTGCTAACATTTAGAGTTTCTTCCCATGGCAGAAGACCTCAGTAAAGAGAGAAGCAGGAGCTGTCAGGAGGCCCCAGGCTTCTGGCTTCTCTCTTTACTTACCAAGTAACCTTGGGTGAGTCACTCAACCTTGCCTGGATGAGTCACTCAACCTTCCCTGGGTGAGTCACTCAACCTTCCCTGGGTGAATCATTCAACCTTCTGGTCCCATGTGTTCTCTCGCTGTTAAGTGAGGAGTTGCCCTAGGACAGCCAAATTCGTATAAGTTTTGAAAATCTATGACTTTTGTCTTCAAATGTGAATTCATGAAAACACTACATGGGTTCTGTTTGGAATCCAACTTACCAGTTATTCACATAATGGAAAGACGCTAACTTACCACCTCTCTGCTACCTCCTCTGTCCCAAAAAAATTTTAGGCATTCCATCACAGTTTGGTAAAGTAACTCTGATTCAACAGTTTTCAGGTCAGAGGAAATTTTATAGCAGAGAATAAATTTCTGGAAATTAACACATACTGCTACATTACTGACAGAGAAAAAACTGTGGTGGAGAATAAAGCAGTATTTGCTGAACTTTCAATTTTAAAACGAATAAAAAATGCTTACGCTTTGATATTTGAAATCACATTTCCTAGGGGCTAAATTTATAAACAAAATCATTGTTTTCTTTAATCACAACAAATTAAACTGTCAAACGCATTGACTGAATTTTGATATCCCATTATGTAACTAGTTTGTTAAGGTGTATGAAAGGCAATTGTCAATGCAGATTTCCCTGTATTTTTTGAGACAACATTCTAATTTATTAAAGACTTTCTTTCCATGACCACTAGCCACTAGGGAAGCAGTTTTTGAATTCCTTTCTCCCTTTACTGTCCTCTCTCTTCCTTCCTTCTCCAACTCCTCTACCCTGCCCCCAACAAATATTTCCTGAGAAGTACAAGAAGTGTGATTGTGAACAAGACTAGGTCTTTGCATTACACAGCTCATATTTTAGTGTGAAGAGACTGAAATTAAACAAGTGGACAAAGAAATAAACACAAGAACTCAAGTGCATGATAAGCAAAATGATGGAAATTAACATCATGATATGACAGCAAGTGACTAAGGGCTCAGTTAAGATACCAAAAGCTGATTCTGCTTCCGAATATAAAAACACAGAAGACAAAACAAAACAGTAACAATAACCCAAGAAACCTCTCATTAGAATTCATGCCTAAAAGAATTTGATTAGATACCAAATATGAGTTTACTGAAAATATGACATAAATGTATTTATTTATGAAAGTGATCAAAACACATTCTATTAATTCTCACAAGACACCAATTTGAACACCATTTAGGCTTTTGAAAAACCTGTCAATCAATAGTATTCTCTAGAACATACTTTATAAACTGCTCCTATAAGAGCTGGCTAAATAATTAATAACCTCACAATAAAATCAAAATTCATAGTTTAAAGGCCCTCAGGATCTGCCCATGTCCACCTCCCTCACTGGTACCTCTCCACCTGGCCTCCCTGTGTCCTGGCCTCCTGGGCATGCAGAGTGGCCTTGTGCTATCTGACCACATGCATTGATGCTCCATCAGTTCCTGCTCCACAACTTAAAATAGATGCTTGGTTAGCCTGGCTCTTCTGTTGTGTTTAAGTCGATTTTTGCTCCCAACCTCAACAACATTCCACGTACTTCCAATTTCAAATACCATAACCAACTCCTCCCAGTCTCACCTCACCTCCTCCACCACAGAAATCACCACAGGTGGAAAAGTCAGCAACTTCCCCTTCATCTTCACCTGCTCCTTTGTCCTTTCATATAAAAAGGGAACAGAGACCCTTCTCCTAGTTCTTCTTTTTCTCCTTATCCCTTAATTGTAAAAATTCCCTTCTTCTGGAACCTATTATCAGCATTTAAGAATTTACTCCACCTTTAATAAGTCAATCCCCCCAGCACTATGGCCCACCCCAACCACATGCCTTTCAAAGAAGAGTCACTCACTCCACTTGTCCGCCTATCTCAGTATCTCAACTCACCACAATTTCCTTTCTGGCCCCATTACAACACTCAAATGGTTCTCAATTTTATTTTTGCTAACTCCAATGGATAAATCTCAGTCTTAGCTGTTGTTTTGTTTTAACATGACCTTTTCAATATTCACTGGCATCACTGACCTCATCTTAAAACAGTCTCTTTCTTTAAATTCTGAAACAACACAACTTCTTGGGTTTTTTGAAGCAGTCTCTTTCATTGCTTCTCTTCAGTATCCTTTGCTGATCCTTCTTCCTCTGCCCATCCTTTAAATCTTTAGTGCACCTCAAGGTTTCATCTTTCTTGGCCCTCTTCCCTTTTCTACTTTCTCCTCAATTCAACCCCTTGTTCAACTGCCATTTATACTGTTGGGAGACCAAAAATCCACCAAACTCTCTCCTGGGCCACAGAACCTCATATGCAATGACCCAGGAAACATCTCCATTTGTGTATCTCACAGATCCCTTCAAAATTATGTCTGAAATTGTCTTCCTATTTCTTTACTTCCTCTGGACACCACAAAGGCAAATGACACTATCATCTAATCAGCTGCCCATGTAGGCATCTCCTTAACTTCTCTTTCTCTTCATCCTCACATTAAATCGAGGGGTTGTTGTGAGACTGCTTATGTGTAGGTGGAAGCTCAGGAACCGGAATGGGATTCCTGGGTTTGAACCCCTGCCCTGCCATTAACTGTGTGGTGTGTGGCTTTGGAAAAGTACTTAATCTCTCTATGCTTCAATTTTCTTATACTTAAAAATAGGACTAATAATAGTACTTATACCTTGTAGGATTGGTAGAGAAATGAAAGTAGATTGTACATGTTGACTATAATTGTTATTAAATAATATATTGCATGTGGATCACTTAGAACAGTGCTTGACACATATTAAATATGCAATATATATTAGCTAATACTATTACTGCTCAATAAATGCATGGTTAATTCTGCATCTTAAATCTCTTCCATGTTGATCCATTTTTCTCCAAAATACTTGCAGCTGAGGCTCACAGTGCCCACCTGCATGACTACTTCTAGCAGGCCCCCTCTCTCCAGTCTTGCTTCTCCAAACCTATTCTTCATCATGAAGGCAGAGTGATCTCCCAAAGAGGCGACTCTGTCTGACTCCCTGCAGGCAGGCCTTCTGTGGCTCTCCACTGCACTCCACACATGTCCAGACCAGGTTCATGGCTGGCAGTTCCACATGGTCAGGTCCTGGCTGCTTCCACTGGGGCCTCCCCTTCCCTGCCTGCCACCAGGTCCCACATTTCAAGCTTTCCGTGCTGCAGTCATACACAAGTTCTCTCTTGCTTCAGACACAAATAACTTTTTTAGTTCTCTTTCTACTTTTCTTTTTTGGTTTATGTGAGTTTTCTTTTAACTTCTATTTTACATTCAGGGGTCCATGTGCAGGTTTGTCACATAGTGTCATGAGGGTTTGTTGTACAGATTACCTTACCCAGGTATTAAGCCTAGTACCCACTATTTTCCTGATCTTCTCCCTCCATCCTTTGGTTGGCTCCATTGTGTGTTGTTCCCTTCTTTGTGCCTATGTGTTCTCATCATTTAGCTCCCACTTATAAGTGTGAACATGCAGCATTTGTTTTTCTATTCCTGCATTAGTTTGCTGAGGATAATGGCCTTCAGATCCATCCATGTCCCTGCAAAGGACATGAACTCGTTCTTTTTTATGGCTGTACCTACTTTTTATGTATGTCTTCAAACTCTGAGTCCGTCCCCTACCTTCCCCCAAACCTCGTCTGTAGGTCTCAGTTCGGCCAGTATTTCCTTCCTAGGTCTCCCCTAACCACCTCCATGTTCAGGTTTGGAGCCTCCTCTGCATGTTCACCACAGCACCTACTCTCCCTGTCACCATTCAATTTTCCTCCTTTACTGACAGAGACTTCCTCCTTGTCCCTCTAAACAGATGACACTCTGTGAGGAGTCAGATGTATCATCTCTTTTGATTACCACTAGTTCTCTAAGACCTGTGTCATAAAAGGTACTCAATAAACAGCTGTTATATTACAACTAAAGTGATCAATGCAGGGTGCTATAAATATGTCAAGATTCGTCTACTGGCTGAGTCACTCAGCCAAAGCATTTTAACAGATGGCTCCACTGCTCATTCTATCTATAAAAAAGTTTGAGGGGTCAAAATATCATACCAAAGTGAATTTTAAAACTTTTAATTTTTTTTTTTTTCACTTTTTATTTTTGAGACAGAGTTTCACTCTTGTCACCCAGGCTGGAGTCCAGTATTGCAGTCTTGGATACTGCAACCTCCACCTCCTGGGTCCAAGTGATTCTCCACCTCAGCCTCCCAAGTAGCATGCCACTGGGTAGGATTACAGGCACATGCCACCATACCTGGCTATTTTTTTTGTATTTTTAATGGAGACAGGGTTTCACCATGTTGGCCAGATTGGTCTACAACTCCTGACCTCAAGTGATCCGCCCACCTCAGCCTCTCAAAGTGCTGGGATTACAGGTGTGAGCCACCATACCTGGTCTTAAAACTTTATGTTTTAAATTTTTGAGTTTGAAACTTTTTGTTTTGAGATGGGTGTCTCGCTCTGTTGCCCAGGCTGGAGTGCAGTAGCATGATCTCAGCTCACTGCAGTCTTGACCTCCCAGGCTCACTTCATCCTCCTACATTAGCCTCCTGAGTAGCTGGGACCACAGGCATGTGCCATCATAACTGGCTAATTCTTTTATTTTTTGTAGAGACAGGGTCTCACTGTGCTGCCCAAGCTGGTCTCCAATTCCTGGGCTCAAGCGATGCTCCCACGTCAGCCTCTTATAGTGTTGGGCTTATAGGCATGAGCCACTGCACCCAGCCAACTTTAATTTACTTTTTGTTGTTACAGAAAACTGACCAGCACCCATAACAGGCTCCCTGACTACTATAAACATTTTATGAAGTTTTATAAAACTGGACTGAACTAAAGCTATCTGGTATCAACGCTGAAAGTTTCATTCTAAATAAAATTCTTCAGAAAGTGACTGAATCCAGGCCTAATACTAAAAATCACTTGAAGTCTTAATTACAGTATTTGCAAATGGCAATATAACAACCAATACCATTCAGTGTTTTGCATTCCCAAAGTAACTGAATTTTATAACTTATTTTTGTTCTTCACTTAGCACCATAACAAGTTACTTAGCCCTTGAGCACAACATGACTGAGTCATTCAAGAGGGTACAGGTGCAGCTGTGCACCCAATTAGACAAGCAATTTTCGAGATTACATAGGCAGGATCTTCACATTTTTGTGAAAATTTAGTCCTATGGTTCAAAAGTAGAGTACGATACCCAGTGAACAAGTTGGCATTTAAAAAGTAAACAGATCAAGCTGTGCAAAGTTACTCTTCAGACTTGATTTTTCTACAACCTTGTTTATCCAACCCCCTCCCATCAGATGTCAAGCTGATTTGGATGAATTTGCCTTGAAAGGATATTTGTTAGCTTGGGATAAGGAGTCACACTGATACAGAAGGTTACTTTTGGACATTCTTGCTTAAACCAAGAGTAAGGGAAAACATACTGTTCTCTAAAATAGCCTTGTGATGTTTTAGGATGAGTGAAATTACTATGATTTCTGGAACCCTAAGCAAACTTTTGGAGTGAGCCTTTACGCTGCCTTTTGCTATTAGGAAACACGCATCTCCAAGTCTTCTACAGTCACAGCATCTCTCCGGGTAGTTCATACGCTTACAGAAGGGGAAACAGGAGGCTGTGGAGGAACTACCCCGACTCAACGTCCTTACTCTCACCTATATTACTGTCCTTTCTTTGCTTTTTCCAGTTTCTTAATTCAGATGACATCAGTCTCTAACCACAGCCTAGTAAGTGATCTCCAGCAACTGTCTCCAAGTCGGAGGTGCTGGCCAAACAGCTGCAGTGATTGCGTTTTGTGTACTTACACCGGTGGGACCAGCGCTCTCTATTTAATGAGCCAGCTGCTTGTCTGATTGCTTCCCTGGATGGCCAAGTCACTGCAGAAGTTTCTTGAAAGGTAATTAAGGCTCCATTATTTCAACATGCCTCCATCTTACAGACTCTTCCACAGTACAATTTTGAAATTTGTTTTTTGAAAATAGGTAATACATATGTAGGGTTCAAAATTCTAAAAATAATAAGAAGACATATAATCTAAGAGATGTATCCTTCTCACTTGTTATGGAGTCAGCCCTCTAGCTCCCCAACTCAGAGGCAACCACAGGCCCTGTTTCTTGTTGCTCCTTCCAAAGATATTTTGTGCATATCACAAGCACAAACACACACATTCTTTTTTATGGCAATGAATGTAGTTTGTCTCTGTCACTTGATAAAGCAGCACACAGAAAACACTCTCAACTTTAATGGCTGCACAGTATTTCAATGTCATGAATGCATCTATTTATTTAAATATCCCAATTTCACAAGCAGTTTGATACCATGTTACACTGGTACAGTAAGTAAGTTACTTTTGGATATTCTTCCTTACACCAACAGTAGGGAGAAACATACTGTTCTCTAAAATAGTCCTGTGATGTTTTAGGACAAGTGAAATTACTATGACCTCTGGAACCCTAAGCAAAACTTTTGGAGTGAGCTACCTTTTCACTACCTTTTGCTAGTTCTTTCCAGTCTTCTGCTGCAACAAACAATACTACCATGATTATTCCTGCACATCTCCTATGTGTGGACATATATATAGTATAAATTCATGGAGGTTGTTGTATCAATTTATACTCCCACCAGTGTTTGAGAGCTTACGTTTCTACAATCTTATGAAAAGAAGAGGCCCAGTGCAGTGGCTCATGTCTATAATCCCAGCACTTTAGAAGGCAAAGGCAGGTGGAAATTGTTTCAGCCCAGGAGTACGAGATCAGCCTGGGAAACACAGTGAAACCCTGTCTCTACAAAAAATACAAAAAGGAGCTGGGCGTGCTGGCTATTCAGGCTATTGAGCTATTCAGGAGGCTGAGGTGGGAGGATCACTGGAGCCTAGGAGGTCAAGGTTGCAGTGAGCCATGATCATGCCACTGCACTCCAGTCTGGGCAACAGAGCAAGACTCAGTCTCAAAAAAAAAAAAAAAAAAAAAAAATCAAAACAAAACAGATAATTAACAAATTTTTCGTTTTTGCCAAAATGTATATGGAAATGGTACCTCATCATTTTATCTTGAATTTGTGTGTGACTCAGCACTTTCTATCATATGTGCAGGAACCATATTTCCTTTGCTATAAACTGTCTGAATTTTTTTTTTTACCAAGGCTTTTGTTTATTTTCATACTGACTTATAAGAGTTCTGTAAACATAAAGGGCATCCCTTTTTTTTGTGACTAAAATGAATTGCAAATTTTCTCTCTGGTTCTTTTGGCTTACCTGTTGGCTTCACTTATGACGGTTTTACATTCTTTCCAGAAAATTTTTACATTTTTTAAAGCATTATCTTGACTTATTATCCTAATAATTTCTCAAATGGAAAAATGACTGTATCAAGGAAAAAGTTCTTAACAATGTAAAAGAATTTTTGTGTTTATGCAATACTATGTTTTAATTTTTAAAAAGTATTGACAGAAAATAAGGTATTTTCCTCATATCAAATATCTTTAGCTGCTTTATTCAGTATACTTTTTCTTTTTTTTTTTTTTTTTGAGACAGAGTTTCACTCGTTACCCAGGCTGGAGTGCAATGGCGCGATCTCGGCTCACTGCAACCTCCGCCTCCTGGGTTCAGGCAATTCTCCTGACTCCGCCTCCTGAGTAGCTGGGATTATAGGCACGCACCACCATGCCCAGCTAATTTTTTGGTATTTTTAGTAGAGACGGGGTTTCACCATGTTGACCAGGATGGTCTCGATCTCTTGACCTTGTGATCCACCCGCCTCGGCCTCCCAAAGTGCTGGGATAACAGGCTTGAGCCACCGCGCCCAGCCTATTCAGTATACTTTTTAAAGCTAGAGGGGTAGAAAGTTTAAGTGAAAAAATTACCTAAGAAGAGAAGTAGTTTAATGATTATAACATTTACTTCTGGCAAGACACAAATTAATGAAAAATAAAACATATAAAAATATAAATATAAAATATGACTTCAAAGAACTTACATCAATCTGTTATCATTTGTCATGTACTGTAAGTCAGTTTTCTAAGTAGAATTATAGTCCTTTATTACAAACCCCTAATGGTACTGCAGTATTCTCTTTAAAATACTCAGGGAAAAAAGGTTCTTTTTCTGTCTGCCTTTTTTGTATTTAAGACATAGGTAATAATTTAACTAAAAGCTTACAGTAGATATAAATTTAATAGTTAACTGACCTTGTTTACTGATGTCCTTTTCACATTCAAGATTAAAAGCCTATCCTAAAAACTGACAATAGAGGCAAAAGAACAGATATAACAGCATTCTAATTTTTGAACAAAGGATGTTTGAAAATTAATTTTTTAAAAGAACAACCATGATTCTTATCATGTTCCTATAAAAATTCCAATAACTTCATGATTTAGTATTATTCTGTTAACGGAATAAAAGTAAAAGAGATTATGATATAAAATGCATATATAAATTCTTTATGAAGATACATTACAGATTCCTTATATCAACATTTGAGAATACAAAGTTATTATTTTGTGCAAAAGATTATTTATTGGTATATACTAAGTTTATTAAATTTTTCATTTTTATGAAAATGTTACATAAAAATAGTTAAAATCAAATTTTTGGCTGGGTGCAGTGGCTCATGGCTGTAATCCCAAAAGTTTGGGAGGCCAAAGAGGGTAAATCACCTGAGGTCAGGAGTTCGAGACCAACCTGGCCAACAGAGTGCAACCCCTATCTCTACTAAAAATACAAAAATTAACCAGACACGGTGGCATATGCCTGTAATCCCAGCTACTCGGGAGGCTGAGGCATGAGAGTAACTTGAACCCAGGAGGTAGAGGTTGTAGTGAGCCCTGATTGTGCCTCTGCACTCCAGTCTGGGCAAGAGTGAGCTCTGTCTCAACAACAAAAAAAAAAAATCAAAATTTCAAAGTGCTCTTTAAATATAAAAGAAGCTTTGATGGAATGTTTTCCTAGTCAAGAAATCCAGAACAAAACGCACTGTGGGAGAACAAAGGGGAAATAGTGAGTTACAGCAGAGAAAGAAAACTTTAAATAATGAGTATATAATTATTCCTTATTATGCATCCAAATGTAGTTATTATTTTTTATTCATAGTTTATCACCATATTCTTTCTTTGAGGAGAAAACTATAGGGTGGTAATTTCAATGATATGAATACTACATAACATTTCCCTCCCTTCACCACAGGCATCTAAGATGAAACAATTTTGCATCAACCAAGACGAACATTATTAAGAAAACAAAATGAAGGCACGAACTCTCTTGTACACAAAAGTTTACCTATCTCAAATCTTTTATTTATTTATTTTTTTCAAGACAGGGTCCAGGGTTTCACTCTCACCCAGCCTGGAATACAGTGGTGCAATCACAGCTTACTGCAGCCTCACTCTCCCAGGCTCAAATAATCTTCTCAATTCATCCTCCTGAGTAGCTGGAACTACAGGCATGCACCACCATGACTGGCTAATTATAAATTTTTTTTTTTTTTTGCCAGGGCTGGTGTGAACATCCTGGGCTCAAGTGATCCTCCCGCGTTGGCCTCTCAATGTACTAGGATTACAGGATTACTGCACCCAATCTCAAATCTTATAAATCTTATATTGCTCTCAAAAAATATTACTTGGGGCTGGGCACGGTGGCTCATGCCTGTAATCCCAGCACTTTGGGAGGCCAAGGTGGGCGAATCATGAGATCAGGAGTTCCAGACCAGCCTGGCTAACATGGTGAAACCCTATTTCTACTAAAAATACAAAATATAAGCTAGGCGTGGTGGCACGTGCCTGTAATCCCAGCTATTCAGAAGGCTGAGGCAGGAGAATCGCTTGAACCTGGAAGATGGAGGTTGCAGTGAGCTGAGATTGCACCACTGCACTCCAGTTTGGGCAACAAGAGTGAAACTCCATCTCAATGTGTGTGTGTGTGTGTGTGTGTGTGTGTGTAAAACTTGGAAAAACTTGAAATCATAGGCCAGGCACAGTGGCTCATGCCTGTAATCTCAGCACTTTGAGACTCTGAGGTGAGCAGATGGTTTGAGCCCAGGAGTTCAAGACCAGCCTAGGCAACATGGAGAAATCCTGTCTCTACAAAAAATACAAAAATTCGCCAGACAATGGTAGCATGCCTCTGTAGTCTCAGCTACTTAGGGAGCTGAGATGCTGTCCCTCATGCTACCATATTCTAATGTTTTTTCTCATTTATTTATACAATGATTTTGAGACAAGTTCTGGCTTATTCACAGTAAAAAAACATGTTTTAAGCTGTGACTCATCAGTCATCTCCCCCAAGTGGAACTTCTTTCATTTTCCCCCAGATCTTCCCCTTCCCCCAAGCAGCTGAGTGCTTCTTTTTCCTTTCTCATCAATTGAACTGGTTGATGGCACCTCTGTTAATGCATTTATTACATTATTTTAGTTACTTCCAACCCTGCTTTCCCTTTACCACAATAAGTACACACTGTTTACATGGATCTATCTATTCAAGGTCAACTGCTGTTAATTCATTTTTTTCCTGACAAAACATTATATATTGAATTAGCGATTTTTCATTGCCTTCTTGGAATATGTTGTAGAAGTTAAAATAACAAACCAAAGAACATGAAAGTTTCTAAAGGTATCTGATAAATGTTTTCATATATACCCATTTAATTCATCTTTTTTTTTTTTTTTTGATTCGGAGTTTCACTCTTGTTACCCGGGCTGGAGTGCAATGGCGTGGTCTCGGCTCACCGCAACCTCCACCTCCTGGGTTCAGGCAATTCTCCTGCCTCAGCCTCCTGAGTAGCTGGGATTATAGGCATGCGCCACCATGCCCAGCTAATTTTTTTGTATTTTTAGTAGAGACAGGGTTTCACCATGTTGACCAGGATGGTCTCAATCTCTAAAGGCCAACAACTATTATTTGCAATTGATAACAATGATAGAGGCAGGAAGCAGAGAAATTCTAGGCAGACAGGGGTGGGTCCCTGGTGAAGTCCCACCCTCAAGCTGAAAAGCCTGAGACCATGGCCCAAAGTGAGAACTTCTCACCATTTCCCAACTCAAATGGTGCCTTTTCCTAAACTACCCATGGCGCCACCCCACCTCCTCCTGTGCCTATAAAGACCTCAGACTCAGCCAGCAGAGAGAAGCAACTGGATGTTGGAGAGATGTGACTTGACTTCAGAGGGACAGCTTAATGGTTTAACTTTGGAGAAGAATCCAGCTGGACTTTAGGGGAAGATTACTTACCCCTCCGCTGTCTCCTTTTCAGCTTCCCTCTTCCCATTGAGAACCACTTTCATTGACAATAAAATCATCCCCCACATTTACCATCCTTCAATTAGTTTATATAACCTAATTTTTCCTGGACACCGGACAAGAGCTCAGAAGTCATGTGTGGACACTAAAGGCTGTCACACTGGCCCTTTGCCCTTGCTGGTTGGAAGGCAGCTGCGGGCCCACTGAGCCGTTAACACTTAAGCTGCCCATGGACAGCAGAGCTAAAAGAGCCTAATAACATGCCCTCTGGGGCTTTGGGAGTCACAGGCACCCATCCTGGATGCTGCTGTGGGGCCTGCACAGAGTTCACTCCTGTTGGCACCCAAAAGCACTTGCTCTGGCTCCTGCACCCACTCACTTGTGCACTCCCTCCTAGGAGGGGTAGGATGCAACAGGTCCAAATGAGTGGAGTTTGATCCCACTGGTGCCAAAATGGCTGGCCAGTTCCATTGCTCCTGCACTACAGTTCCCGCCTCATTCACTCGCATGCTCCCTCCTGCGAGGAGTTGAGAGCTATGGGCAGTAAATGAAGCATCCCGTCGCAAGTTCCACAAAAGGGTCAGGAAAATATCTTGCTTCAATATTATATGAAAGGTAAAATACAACCTCTATAGTAATAAAGATATACATAAATACTTATATAAATACTCCTGATGGAACAGGAGAGTAAATGCTCCTGATAGAACAGAGCCAATGTTCTGAATAACTCAGATATTAAACCATTTGATGAAATGCCATACTGTTTTCCATACTGTTAAATATTGTTCCATATTGTTTGCCATACTGTTCCATACTGTTTGCCATACTGCTAAATACTCCTTATAGAACAGAGCCAAGGCTCTGAATAACCCAGATATTTAACCATTTGAGGAGAGCCACACAGTTTCCCAATTTAGCTGCACCCTTTTACATTCCCACCAATAGCATTTGAGGTTTCAATTTCTCCACACCTTTGCCAACTTGTTATTATCTGACTTTTTAAATTATAGCTATGTAGTGTGTGCAAAGGACAATCTCACTGTGGTTTTGATTTGCACTTGGATCCCTCCATGCCTTATGATGCAGAACATCTCTACATGTGCTACTGGCAATTGCATATATTCTTTGGAGAAATGTCTATTCAGATCTTTTGCCCATTTTTAGAGTGGGCTGTTTTTACTGTTAAGTTGCAAGTGTTCTTTAGGTATTTTAAACACAAGTGCTTTACTGGAAATTTCATTTGCAAATATTTTTTCCCATTCTGTGGTTTGTCTTCAATTTTCTGTTAGTGTTCTTAGAAGCAAACATTTTAATCTTGATGTTGAACGATTCATCTATTTTTACCATTGCCACATGCAAGGTCAAAAAGATGTTTACCTCCTACATTTAGGTCATCGATCCATTTTGGGTTAATTTTTGTATACTAACACAATACAATGTAGGAGTCCTATTTCATTCGTTTATGTGTGGACACCTGGGTTTCAACACCATTTGTTGAAAAGATTATTCTTTCCACTTTTGAATTATTTTGGCACCTTTGTCAAGATCAATTGACTATACATTACTGGGCTTATTTCTGGATTTTCAATTCTATTCTGTTGATTTATATGTCAATAATTTTGCAAGTACTTCACTGTCTTTGATTATAAGGCTGTTTTGTAGTAAGTTCTGAAAGGTAGAAATATGAGTTATCCAATTCTGGATGTTTGTGGGGCTTTTTGTTTGGTTGGTTGGCTTTGAGATGAGAATTTCACTCTGTATCCCACGCTGGAGTGCAGTGGTGTGATCAGAGCTAACTGCAACCTCCACCTCCTGGGCTCAAGCTATCCTCCAACCTCTGCCTCCCAGGTAGCTGGGACTAGAGGCACCTGGGAGGTCTAGTCGCACATCTAGGAGAGAGCAGTCAAGTCCAACAGAGAAGTCATGGGAAATGCCTGAGGCACAGAAGGAGAAAGAAGGGAGTAGCCAGTTCAGCAGAGATTGGCTTGAGATCCAGGGGCTCCCTACTGTGGGGAAAGGGTTAAGTGAGAGGCCCTCACCAGTCCACATTCCCACCATGGACGGCTGCACAGGAGTGCTCTCTACCACAAGAACCCCAAGAGTAGTGTGGGCTGTGACCTAGAGACCCCTCAAGGGCACTGCACCAGACAGGACGCTCACACTGTGTCATAAAGACCCCCAAGACCTACATGGCTACAGCATGGCACTTTTATGAGAGTCCAGCCATCACTGGACTTCACTTGCCCTAGGAAGCACCACCCCAACATCTCTACATCCCAGGAGCCCTCAATGACATCCCCCAGTGTCCAGCCAGAAGACTAGCATGGAACAGAACTAGCTGGACCCAAAGGTGCTGTGGGGTCCCCAGTACCCTGGCCTACACAGAATACGACTCCACAGGAAAAGGACAGTGCAGTACCCCAAAAAGGCAGCCCTGACACAAAGCAAACCAAAGTGCGTGCCTTCCAGAGCCCAGGGGTCCCTTGCCTAGGGCTGTGAGCAGTTATGCTGGCCCTAGCAGTGGCATAAACTCTGTGCTTGGGCTTATGTGTAGAGTGGAATCCCTTCAGCCCTATGCAGATCACTGTAGCTGCAGCTGCTGCTGCTGGGGCTGCAGCAGGCGAGCTGGAGGCTGTCTGGGGCTGCGTATGGCAATCATGATCCCACTGGCAGTGTGGTCTTCCTGCTTGGGCTCACATGCAGAGGGTAAGGACCATCACCCTCTCTGAAAGCAAGTGAGCCTCAGAGCTGCATATCTGGAACTGTGGATGGTGAGCCTGTGCCATTGGCAGCAGCGCCTCTGTGCTACAGCCCGTGCACAGAGGGCAAAATCCCTCTGATCCGCTGCACAATTCTGCAGTCACCGCTGTAGCCAGGAGCCAAAATAAATGCTAACCAGAACCTGAGAGCTCCCTGTGTGGGGCTGTGGGGGCCAACCCCGCCCACACCAGGAGCACAGCCTCTGGGATCTATTGCTCATCCTGAACACAGCTCCCTAGGCACAAGGCTGTGGCCACTGCTCCTGCCAGAGAGGAAAAACACACTCTCCAGAACCTAAGAGCTGCCTGCAGGGGACTGCTGACAGCAATCCTACCCTCACCTACAGCAGGACTGCATTATCTAGCACAAGCTCCAAGGTCAGGTTCTCCACATCTACACTCACAGATTACCTACCCTGCCAACTACAGTCTACACCCCTGTACACCACCTGGGACCTAAGATTAGACATGCCTAACCTGACACTGCCCTCCCTAGTGCTTGAGCATAGTGCCGGAGCACCTAAGGATCATTCCACCCATTCCACAGCCTCTGGTGTCTGTACATTCTCCCCAGGAACCCAAGAACAGACTCATCCAGCCTGCTACCAACACCACCAACACCCACCCCAAACACCACTTACGAGCCTGGGACCAACCTGCCCAGCATATTGCAGACACAGCCAACATCAGCTCACACTGCTTGGGATCCAGAAGGTTGTTGTACCACTGCTACTGCCATTGTCCACACCACACCAGCTGCCCAGTGGCCTAAGAACATTCCCACCTATTTGGCCCAGCACTGCCACTACTGGCATCCAAGCCAGTCACCTAGAGGCCCATGAATTGACCCACCTGGACCCACTAACATCAGTGTCAGCACATGCCACACCGACACCCAAGGACAGACATGCTCAGCCCACCACTGCCAACCTTAGGGCCCAAATACTAGCCCATGTGCCATCCTTGTCCCCAGAAAACCTCCTTACGGCCTCTACTAATAACAGTAACCTAAGCCACTAAGGAAAACACAGATATCCCTGATGCTGTTTACAGCCAAAGAAATCATACAGTAACTATACTACTGCATGCACCCAGAATCAAAGCCAAAGGGCCCTACCCAACCAACAGCATGGATACATCTTCAGAAAAAAGTCTTCCCCTATGAAAGCGAATTCTCAAATTGGAAGAAGCAGATATTATACTAGATGTTCAGATATCAACATAAGGACACAGGAAACATGAAAAAGCAAGGGAATACAATAATTCTTCAGCAACAGATCCTATCCAAAAGAAATTCACAACATTCCAGAAAAACAGTTAAAAATTTTGATACTAAAAAACTCAGTGAGACACAAGAATAATCTGAAAACAACACACAAAAAAATCAGAAAGACAAAGGTATAAATGAGAAATTTACCAAAAAGATAGGTATAATAAAAAAGAATCAGACACATTCTGGAACAAAGAATTCACTGAATGAAATGCAAAATGCATTCAAAAGCTTCAATAGACTAGATAAGCAGAAGAAAGAATCTCACAGCATGAAGACAGATCTTTTGAAATAATACAGACAGACAAAAAAGCTTTCTAAGTAATTTTAAAACATAAAGAGACCTTTCGTGATATATGGGAAACAATAAAATAATCAAATATCAAAATTATCAGTATCTGAAAAGGCAATGAAAAAAACAAAAGGATGTGAAACCCTATTAAAAGAAAGACTAGCTGAAAACTCTCCAAGTCTAGTGAGAGATACAGACATCCATATACAGAAGGTCCAGCAATCTTCAACCATATTCAATGCAAAACAGTCTCTCTTCCATGACACATTATAGTCAAACTATCTAAAGCCAAAGACAGAATTCTAAAAACTATAAGAGAAATGTGTCTAGTCATCTATAAAGGAAATACTATCAGACTAAAAGTGGACATCTTAGCAGAAACCTCACATGCCAGGAGAGAATGAGATCATATTTTCAAAGGGCTGAAAGAAAGAAAACTGCCACTCAGTGACACTATACCCAGTAATACTATCTTTCATTAATGAAGGAGAAGAAATAAAGTCTTTCCTAGACAAACAAATGCTGAATTTGACCAGTGGAATGCATTACCACTACATCTGCCTATACGAAATGCTCAAGGGAATTCTAAACCTGGAAGCAAAAGGACAATATAGACCATCATGAAAACACATGAAAGAATAAAACATATTGGTAAAGCAAACACACAAATGAGGAACGGAAAAGACTTAAATTTTGTCACTGCAGAAAAACACCATCCATAAGGATAAACAATAATAAAACAGGAAGGAACAGAGAACATATAAAACAAGCAGAAAGCAATTAACGAAATGATAGGAACAAAACCTCATATCAATAACTCTGAATGTAAATGGATTAAATGCTCCACTTAAAAGATGGAGACTGGCTGACTGGATAAGAAACATGGCCCAAGCCAGGTGCAGTGGCTCATTCCTGTAATCCCAGCACTTTGGGAGGCCAAGGTGGGCAGGTAACCTGAGGTCAAGAGTTCGAGATCAGCCTGATCAACATGGTGAAACCTTGTCTCTGTCAAAAATACAAAAATTAGCTGGGCATTGTGGTGGATGCCTGTAATCGCAACTACTGGGGAGGCTGAGGCAGAATTGCTTGAACCTGGGAGCCAGAAGTTGCAGAGAGCTGAGATTGTGCCATTGCACTCCAGCCTGGGCAACAAAGCAAGACTCCATCTCAAAAAAAAAAAAGTGACCCAACTATATGCTGCCTGTAAGAAACACACTTTACCCTTAAAGACACATACAGACTGAAAGTAAAGGGATGGAAAAATATTGTTCCATGCAAATGGAAACCAAAAGCAAGCAGGAATAGCTATACTGTTATCAGATAAAACAGAACTTAAATAAAAAACAATAAAAAGACATTTTTATCAAGTAGCTGACAAGATGGCCAAATAGGAACAGCTCCTTCGGTCTCCAGCTCCCAGAGAAATCAACACAGAAGGCCAGTGATTTCTGCATTTACAACTGAGGTACCCAGCTCATCTCATTGGGACTGGTTAGACAGTGGGTGAAGCCCATGGAGGATGAGCCAAAGCAGGGTGGAGCATCACCTCAACTGGGAAGCACAAGGGGTTGGGGAACTCCCTTCCCTAGCCACGGGAAGCCATGAGGGACTATGCCATGAAAAATGTTGTATTCTGACCCAGATACTGCACTTTTCCCACAGTCGTTGCAATCCACAGACCAGGAGATTCCCTCATATGCCTATACCACCAGGGCCCTGGGTTTCAAGCACAAAACTGGGTGGCCATTTGGACAGACACTGAGCTAGCTGCAGGAGTTTTTTTTTTTTTTTTTTTTTTTTTTTATACCCCAGTGGCACCTGGAACATCAGCGAGACAGAACCATTCACTCCCCTGGAAGGGGGTCTGAAGCCAGGGAGCCAAATGGTCTAGCTCAGCAGATCCCACCCCGACAGAGCCCAGCAAGCTAAGATCCACTGGCTTGAAATTCTCACTGCCAGCACAGCAGTCTGAAGTCAACCTGGGATGCTCAAGCTTGTTGCGGGGAGGGGTGTCCACCATTACTGAGGCTTGAGTAGGTGTTTTCCCCTCACAGTGTAAACAAAGCCGCTAGGAAGTTCAAACTGGCCAGAGCCCACTGCAGTGCCACAAAGCCACTGTAGCCAGACTGCCTCCCTAGATTCCTCCTCTCTGGGCAGGGCATCTCTGAAAGAAAGACAGCAACCCTGCCAGGTGCAGTGGCTCACACCTGTAATCCCAGCACTTTGGGAGGCCAAGGCAGGTGGATCACCTGAGGTTAGGAGTTCAAGATCAGTTGACCAACATGGAGAAGCCCTGTCTCTACTAAAAATACAAAAAATTAGCCCAGTGTGCTGGTGCATGCCTGTAATCCCAGCTACTCTGGAGGCTGAGGCAGGAGAACTGCTTGAATCTGGGAGGCGGAGGTTGCAGTGAGGCGAGATTGAACTATTGCACTCCAGCTGGGGCAACAAGAGCAAAATTCTGCCTCAAAAAAAAAAAAAAAAAAAAAAAAAAAAAAGAAAGAAAGAAAGACAGCAGCCCCAATCAGGAGCTTACAGATAAAACTCCCATTGCCCTGAGACAGAGCACATGCAGGAAGGGGTGGCTGTGGGTGCAGCTCCAGGAGACTTAAATGTTCCTGCCGGCTGGCTCTGAAGGGAATGGCCGATCTCCCAGCACAGCACTCAAGCTCTGTTAAGGGACAGAATTTCTCCTCAAGTGGGTCCCTGACCCCTAGGCCTCCTTACTGGGAGACACCTCCCAGCAGGGGTCAACAGAGACCTCATGCAGGAGAGCTCCAGCTGGCATCTGGTGGGTGTTCCTCTGGGATGAAGCTTTCAGAGGAAGGAACAAGCGGCAATCTTTGCTGTTCTACAGCCTCTGCTGGTGACACCAAGGCAAATAGGGTCTAGAGTGGACCTCTAGCAAACTCTAGCAGACCTGCAGCAGAGGGGCCTGTTAGAAGAAAAACTAATACAGAGAACGGAATAATATCAACCTCAACAAAAAGGACATCCACAAAAAAACCCTAACTGAAGGCCACCAACATCAAAGAACAGAGGTAGAATAAATCCACGAAGGTGAGGAAAAATCAGTGCAAAAAGGCTAAAAATTCCAAAAACCAGAATGCCTCTTCTCCTCCAAAGGATCAAAACTCCTTGCCAGCATAGGAACAATACTGGATGGAGAATGGGTTTGATGAATTGACAGAAGCAGGCTTCAAAGGTGAATAATAAACTCTTCCGAGTTAAAGGAGCATGTTCTATCTAACCCAATGCAAAGAAGCTATGAACCTTGAAAATAGGCGAGGAATTGTTAATAACTAGTTTAGGGAAGAACATAAATGACCTGATGAAGCTGAAAATACAGTATGAGAACTTTGTGAAGCATACACAAGTATCAATAGACGACTCAATCAAGCAGAAGAACAGATATCAGAGATTAAAGATCAACTTAATGAAATAAATCATGAAGACGTGATTAGAGAAAAAAGAATGAAAAGGAACAAACAAAGGCCCCAAGAAATATGGGACTATGTGAAAAGACAAAACCTATGTTTCATTAGTGTACCTGAAAGTGACGGGGAGAATGCAACCAAGTTGGAAAACACTCTTCAGGATATTATCCAGGAGAACCTCCCCAACCTAGCAAGACAGGCCAACATTCAAATTCAGGAAATACAGAGAACACCATAAAGATACTCCATGAGAAGAGCAACCCCAAGACACATAACCGTCAGATTCACCAAGGTTGAAATGAAGGAAAACATGTTAAGGGCAGCAAGAAACAAAAGTCGTGTTAAACACAAAGGGAAGCCTGTGAGACTAACAGCAGATCTGTCTGCAGAAACCCTACAAGCCAGAAGAGATTGAGGGCCAATATTCAACATTCTTAAAGAATTTTCAATCCAGAATGCCATGTCCAGCCAAAATAAGCTTCATAAGAGAAGGAGAAATAAAATCCTTTACAGATAAGCAAATGCTGGGAGATTTTGTCACCACCAGGCCTGCCTTACAAGAGCTCCTGAAGGAAGCACTAAATATGAAAAGGAAACACCAGTACCAGACCCTGCAAAAACATACCAAATTGTAAAGATCATCGACACTATGAAGAAATGGCATCAGCTAACAGGCAGAATAACCAGCTAGCATCATAGTGACAGGATCAAATTATACATAACAGCAATAATCTTAAATGTAAACAGGCTAAATGCCCCAATGAAAGGAAACAGACTGGCAAATTGGATAAAGATTCAAGACCCATTGGTGTGTTGTATTCAGGAGACCCATCTCACGTGCAAAAACACACATAGGCTCAAAATAAAGGATCGAGGAAGATTTACCAAACAAATGGAAAGCAAAAAAAAAAAAAAAAAAAAAAGCAGGAGTTGCAATCCTAGTCCCTGATAAAACAGACTTTAAACCAACAAAGATCAAAAAAGACACAGAAGAGCATGACATAATGGTAAAGGGATCAATGGAACAAGAAAGGCTAACTATCCTAAATATATATGCACCCAGTACAGGAGCACCCAGATTCATAAAGCAAGTTCTAAGACCTACAAAGGTCTCTAAGACTTAGACTCCCACACAATAACAGTGGGAGACTTTAATACCCCACTGTCAGTATGAGATCAACAAGACAGAAAATTAACCAGGATATTCAGGACTTGAACTCAGCTCTGGAACAATTGGACCTAAAAGACATCTACAGAATGTTCCACCCCAGATCAACAGAATATACATTCTTCTCAGCATCACATCACACTTATTCTAAAATTGACCACATAACTGGAAGTAAAACACTCCTCAGCAAATGCAAAAATGCTTGTGAAGGGATCTGTAATTTTACAAATAGTTCAGCTCTGTAATATCCTATCAAGCTTAGAGTTCTACCCATAATTAAAAGTGATCCTTTAAAAAAAAAAAAAGTTAAAAATACATGCAAAATAAATAGGTCCTTACAAAAATTTCTATCACTGGCTCACTGTAACAATTCAATATCTAGGATCATACATAATTGTTTTCTAGTGTATTAGTAGTAAACATGAAACATCTGGCGGAATCATGAAAATAATTATAAATAAAAATTAGTGTGTTATTTTGGTACTTTTAGGTTTATCACCACTACAAGTTGAATAATATTTCCACTTTGTGTCTAGCAGGTTTTATACTTTTTAATTAATTCTGTCATTCATTCAGACAGCTGTATTCAGAAATGAGAATAAAGACCTAAAAGACATAAAATACTTTACACTTCTCTTACTATGAATACTTCACTTAACTTTTATTTCTACAATGCATTCATCCCACCTTTTTAATTTTTATTTTTATTTTGAGACAGAGTCTCACTCTGTCGCCCAGGCTGGAGTGCCGTGGCATGCTCTCAGCTCACTGCAACGTCCACCTCCTGTGTTCAAGTGATTCTCCTGCCTCAGCTTCCCAAGTGGTTGGGACTACAGGGGTGTGCTACCACACTTGGCTAAGTTTTGTATTTTTAGTAGAGATGGGGTTTCACCAGCTTGGCCAGGCTGGTCTCAAACTCCTGAGCTCAAGTGATCCACCTGCCTTGGCCTCCCAAACTGCTGAGATTACAGGTGTGAGCCATTGTGCCTGGCCTTCCCCTTTGTTTTCTTCTAAGAATTGTAAAGCATTAGCTCTTATGTTTAGGTCTTTAATCTATTTTGAGTTAGTTTTGTATACAGGGTAAGAGAAGGACCCAAATTCATTCATGTTGAAAAGGCTGTCTTTTCCCCTTTGAATATTTTAAAAACTCTTGTCAAAAATCATTTGGCCATATATACAAGGGTTTATCTATGGGTTCTCTATCCTAGTCCATTGGGTGGGTGAGTGGGTGGGTGAGTGGGTGTGTGTGTGTGCGCGTGCGCGCGCAGTACCAGACTGTTTTGAAAACTGTGGTTTTGGCCGGGTGTGGTGGCTCACGCTTGTAATCCAAGCACTTTGGAGGCCAAGGCGGGCAGATCACCTGAGGTCGGGAGTTCAAGAACAGCCTGACCAACATGGTGAAACCCTGTCTTAAAAAATAAAAGAAAGAAAACAAAACTGTGGTTTTGTAATAAGATTTGAAATGAGGAGGTATGAGGCCTTCAACTTTCTTCTTCTATTTCAGGATTGTTTTGAGAATTTGGGACCCCTTGAAATTGCATGCATTTTAGAATAAGTTTATCTACATCTACAACAAAATATACTTGGGGGTTTTGATAGGGATGGCATTGTATCTGTAGATCACTTCAGGAAGTACTGACATTTCCTTCTTTTGTTTTTCTTTTGTTTTTCCCCACAGATGGAGTCTTGCTATGTTGCCCAGGTTGATCACAAATTCCTGGGCTCAAGTGAACCTCCCGTCTCAGCCTCAAGTAGCTGAGGTACTGATATTTTAACCATATTAAGTCTTCTAGTCCCTGACATAAGACATCCTTCCATATATTTGTGCCTTATTTAAGTTCTTTCAGCAACATTTTATAGTTTTCAGTGTACAAGCCTTTTGCCTCCTTGGTTAAATATATTCCTACGTATTTTAGTCCTTTTGATTCTATTGTAAATGAAATTATTTTGCCTAAAATTTGCATAAATGGTGCCATTAAGTATGTATATTGTTGCAACTTTCTTTTTTACCATTATTGTGGTATATACATATGTACCAAAAGTCTTAACAACACCTATAGGAAGGACACACAGCATCTTCAGGTTAGCTGCCACCTCTTGGGAGAAAGCAGAACAGGATGATGTAAAGAAAGGACTTAGCTTAATCTATATATTTTTCTTTTAAAATAGGAGATCTGTAAGGAAAATCTGCAACATTTGCTGTACTTTCTGTATTAGAAATATCTTACAATTTAAACTTCTAAAAATTAAACAAAAGAACTCTGGAAATGTGGGCACCTAAAGCTTTACTGTGTGCTAAATAAAGCCTTTGCCTGTACTACCTCCAGAGTCATTAACCCAGACCTAGCTTGTCACCTGTGGGCTAATGTTTTTCTTGATGTGACAGTGGGTGATCTGAGAAACTAAGTTAACAATCATAGCTCTCCCATCTATGACCCTAAGAGCAGACAACAGTGCCATACTATTGAAATCTTTATACCAATGAGCCTTTACTTACACCACGCTGTTCAGCCTGCCTCCGTTCATAATACTGATGTCAAATGAAAGTAGCTCAATTCAAATACGCCCAGGAAAAAGGGCTACACTATCATGAGAATATGCCTTTCATTAGGCTCTTGATGCTCCGACAGTAGCTAAGCCAATAAATATATGAAATCATTTCCAATATTATATACTGACATGGGTATTATCCAGGGAAATTTTTAATGCAGTAATTTTGAAGTGTTTTAAAAACAGCCCTGTTTTCCTCATATGCTAGACAATGAAGCTGGAGATAATTTTACAGAAAAATTTTAAAGATACCACATATGCAGTCAGGCCAGAGGTCTCTAATTTTTCAACATGGAATCTAAAACAAGCATAAAGAAGCAACAGCTTGCCTGTGATCCCAGCACTTTGGAAGGCCGAAGCAGGAAGATCACTCGAGCTCAGGAGTTTGAGACCACCCTGACTAACTTGGTGAAACCCAATCTCTACTAAAAATACAAAAACTAGTCAGGTGTGGTGGCATGCGCCTGTAGTCCCAGCTTCTTGGAAGGCTGAGGCAAGAGAAATCGCTTGGACCTGGGAGGCAGGGGCTATAGTGAGCTGAGATTATGCCACTGCACTCCAGCCTAGGCGACAGACAGAGTGAGACTCCATCTCAAAAAAAAAAAAAAAAAAAAAAAAAAGGTAGCAGCTCTAAGAAGTAATCTAGACAGTTTTCTTTATTAAGGCAAGGCACTACTTAAAAGAACATTGTATCAGAATATCAGATTACAGAAAGGCTTCAGTGGTGACTCAATACAGAACTTAAAATTATGCTAAAACCTACATTTTTGTAAAGCTAATCTTCCCCCAGGGGAAAAAAATGCTACACTGTAATATTGATACTCTTTACTACTCACTTCCTATAATTTACTACTCAACCTGATCTCTGGTTAAGTGTCCACTTACAAAGCTGTTTTTCTGAAAGAACCATGTCAATAGGTGGAATGTAGAGAGTCCTACAAGATCTCAAGACAACTGTTTAACTCCATCATAGCTTTCATTTTAAGAGAGCTGAGTGAAGTTCTCTCTCAGTAATGAACATTTCAGTAATTCTGACACATACAGTGAATCACAACTTTAAAAAAAACCAAGGCGACTACCCTTAGTTCATGGACTGACATCGCTGATTTGTGAGTCTGACTACCACATAAGAACCTCAGCTTCCCCAGGACAACAGCTTGGAACTGATCTGGCACAGAGTAGGCATGCAACAGTTATTTGTGGAATAAATGAATTCTCATGAATCTTTGACTTGAGATATTTTCTCACTGAGATCAAGAAACTCCCATACCCTTTTCAAGCCACACTAGGTCTTATTTCTGTAAAATTATAGTATTTTGATTTTCACATCTGGTTTCAATATTCTGATAAAAATTCATTTGTTTCCCCAAAACAAAATGACATTTCAATGCAACTTAGCCATAAGAAGAGAAATGTAGATAAATAGAATACTCATTATTATTAATTGTGTGTTAATAGTAACTTCCTTGAATTCAGGCTGAAAATACAATCCAGAGCTAAAATAGCAACTCTTAATGGTATTTTTTTGGCACATATGAATCACAGCTTTAAACATATCACTCATACTACAGTATAAACACTGAAATCTTACTGTAACATTGTCCACTATAGACTAGAATTCCGACTATAGCATTTCTGTCTTGGACGCTATCCAAGGGGTTTAAGAACAAAAAGAATATCACCACAAGGTAAATTTCGCCTCAAGAGTGTCTCGAAACATGAGATCTAAAGATAATGTTATGTGAGGCTTCAGATTATTTGTTTTAAATGAATGGTTACCTACCACCACTATCAGACATTTGGAATTATAATTCAAAATGCTCCTCTCTGTAACAAAGGTGAAAGTATTATCTCTCATAACATTAAAGAAAAATGAATCAGGTAGCAGAAAGTGAGTTTAGGATGTGGCTAAATCTAGAAATTCATTTCCTAATTAGCATAAGAGAACAAATATTTCCATTTCCATTCAGCTCCCTAAAGAAGATGAAACAAACACACAGAGATGCTATAAATTCAAAAGATGAGAGTCACTGAACAGGTTAAAAATGGCTTTAAATATTCATAGGTAATATTAAGATTACCAAGAAAATAAAGAAAGAAAACTCACCGAGAACGTGGACCCACTATTTGATGCTACTACAGTATGAACTTTATCATGCAATTTTATCGAGAGCTCCCACTTGGCTATGTCTGGCTTAATAACAGGCACTCTGAAGTAGAAATGAAAAGAAAAAGAGTTAATAATTTTATATTATTATTTCTCAATAAACTAATTTTCCTTCGATTTAAAGTGTGCAGGGTAAAACTGCCAAAGAATGTATCTGAGAACATTTTTAACATCTGTTCTAAGAACCATCATCTATTCTATGAATTTGAGTTAATTGTTACAGTCATTCACAAATTCATCTGCCTGAAGCAGTATTAGTTTTTTCCAATATTTGGTTACTATTCAATATGTTTTTTTTTATTACAATGAAATAAGTAAGTATGCCATGTCTTAAACTTCGGAGACATAAAATGAATTACTGAGTTAGCATAATCTGGCCTAGAGAATCATTTTGTTCTTTATAGATGATGAGACTAAAACTATATCAAAGAATGAACTTCCCTGCATTATTCTACTTTTAAGATAATATAGACTGTTTCTTCATGATAGTTATCTTAGTAGATTAGCTAGGAGATATATATATATATATATTTTTTTTTTTTTTGCAAAAAATGATACAATGTTATTACTAAAAATTTACAAAATTTAAAAAATTAATTTAAAAATTACTTAATATCCGCTTATTATTATATAGTAAGACAACATCAGTTGTGTGTGTGTGTGTGTGTGTGTGTATGTGGCTGTGCTTTATTTTTACTTAGCAAATAAAGCACAGACACACACACACACACACACACACAAAACAAAAACAAAACCCTAAATGACTGATGAGTTCAACAAACACTAAGTGCTTGGTGCTAAGTTTTGGGGCACCAAAGAGAAATAAAACAGGGTCCTCATCTTGGGAACTTACACACTGTCTACTTTTTTTCTAGCCCTGGTTTTCCCTATCTAACCCCCCCAAAAAGGACTCCATTATCTATAAACAATGTTAGTCTTATCATACGGGTCTTCTCCTCCATGTGATCACTATTACATGGTTCAGAAAATCTGTATCAAGCAGCCAAAGACAAAAACATTTTTACAGTATAAATGTTTCCCACAATTTTTTAAAGTAACAAAATTTAATAATTTCAGAATTAACCTAATTTAAGTATTGCATATTTATACTTGTGAAGTAGTATTCAGTAAGTATTAAATACGAGCATTTTGTAGTATCTGGGCTCTAGCCTAAACCACAGTTCTGAAAAAATGTTCCAAGTTATGTTTTCATTTAAACCCACCAAATTTCAAAAGATGTCTCTGTGTATTCAGCATTTTAAAAAGTCAGTCACAAATTTATGCTTCTAATCAAATCACCTCTAGATTCAATATCTGATGATTAATATTAATACTTTAAATACATATTCGTATTTGACCTACCACTTTTTGATCTGTATTTACTCTGAAATAAGGATATGTTTTAAATACCATAGAAGTAAAAGTAAAAGTAAAAAATGTATCAACAATAATGCACACTGTACACACAAGTCTTGAAGATTCTTTCCAGCAGTGTGAAGACAACTGTTTCAGGGGCAGAGCCTCACACAGGAGAGTCTGAATGAATGGGGCTGTGGGGAAGTAGAGAGACAACACGCGGTGGGGAGAGGAGGATGAGAGAGAAAGAAAAGGGTCTGAGCAGAAGTGAAAAGGAAAGAGAGGGCTTCTGTGCCAGCCATTTCCTTTTTTTCTTAGCAACTTTATTCTACTGGGCATTTATTTGTTTATATGTTTGTCTCCCCAGTGTCCTGGGGGTTCCTAAAAGACCAAAATCATTCCTTATTGTTGTATCCCAGCTCCTAGCACAGTATGGAGACAGAGATGAGGGATAAATAGAAAAGAATGTGAGGAGTGTCTACCAAGCACCAAGCATGAGCAGAAGGGGAGCCTGCCTTGCCCAGGGGACAGAGCACAGGTGCAACAGGAGAAGAGTGTGCCCCAAGTTCCTGGATACTCCCTAGGTGACCTCAAGGGGGTACTGTGATTGCAGAAACAGCATCACATCTAGATGACTGTGCAACTTGGCTTTCTTAAATTTGTGCTTTCCTCAATAATTATGTCACTACCTTACTCGTGATCATTTAATGGTTTTCTACCTCACACCAACTTAAATATTTATTAACCTAACTACCATTCAATGCCCTTAAAAGTAAGAACCCACCTTGGCCAGGCGCAGTGGCTCATGCCTGTAATTCCAGCACTTTGAGGGGCCAAGACAGGCGGATCATGAGGTCAGGAAATCAAGACCATCCTAGCTATGATGAAACCCCATCTCTACTAAAATACAAAAAGTTAACCAGGTGTGGTGGCGTGCGCCTGCAGTCCCAGCTACTCAGGAGGCTGAGGCAGGGGAATCGCTTGAATCTGGGAGACGGAGGTTGCAGTGGACCGAGATCGTGCCACTGCACTCCAGCCTGGCGAAAGAGCAAGACTCCGTCTCAAAAAAAAAAAAAAAAAAAAAAAAAAAAAAGGTAAGAACCCTCTTTTTGCATTCAATATTTCTGTGTATTCTCTGATTTGTCTATCTGGTTAGGCCAGACACTTTTTTTTTTTTTTTTTTTTTTTTTTGAGACCGAGTCTTGCTCTGTCACACTGGCTGGAATACAATGGCACAATCTCAGCTCATCGCCTCTGCCTCCTGGGTTCAAGTAATTCTCCTGCCTCAACTGCCTGAGTAACTGGGATTACAGGCATGCACCACCACACCCAGCTAATTTTTGTAGTTTTAGTAGAGAGGGTTTCACCATGTTGGCCAGGCTGGTCTCAAACTCCTGGCCTCATGATCTGACCGCCTCAGCCTTTCAAAATGCTGAGATTACAGGCATGAGCCATCATGCCCAGCCTAGGCCAGATTCTTAAGCCAAGCTGCCATGAGGCAGAGAGCAAGACAGTGGTTTTGAACTCAGGCTTTGACGACTCACAGAAGCTGGCACAAAACCCAGACCAAACTGTTTGTCTTAGTTTCCTTATGCATAAAAATTAATATCTGCATTGATAGGGATGTGTTGTTTAAATTAGATATGTACATGCTAGCTTTTGTTATGAGTAGTTGTCCCAGCTCTTGGCCTATATTCTTAGTTTCCCCTATAACTGAAACGTCTTTCTTTACGGAAACTTTGGATCCTCATCTCGTCTCTGTTTCTCACACTAACAGAACCTTCAAGCAAAATACTGCCTCCCTCACAAATTGTTCCTTAATTACAGTATAAACTCAAGAGATCTTTCTTCCATTTTATCTATATCATATGCTGTAGCATTTTTCAAAACGTAGTAGCCTGATGGAGTAGGGACTGCGAATCCCTTCTGTTATGTAATGAGTCTCTGCTTCCAGAGGCACTGGAATGTTGTTAATCCTGACATCCTGTTCCAACCCAGAACCCAGTTCCCACAGAAAGGGACCTTACAGATGGTGGTGAGATATAGTTGCCACTCTCTAAAACCTAAGTACTATTTTTTTCCATTGTTTTATTTTGATTCACATCTGTTTCATATATTTTATAATTTGCCCCAGGAGGGAGTTTATAGAAAGAGTACAGGCTTTTGAGTTAAAACATCCAGGTCTAAATCTCAGCCTGTTCTTCTACTAGCAATTTACCTGAGAACTTATTCAATCTGTTTGAACCAACATTTCTACACCTATAAAAGTGGATCCCAGCTGAACTAGGCAAGTGATAGGAAGCTACTGCTTCTTGTACACACTTAAGCCCTGCAGTGGTACTTTTCTAACAATTTCTTTTTCTGTTTTTTGTTTTTTTTTTTTAAGCTGGTAATCAATTTATTTAGTTGACTTAAGCATCTGCATTGGTGACTTCCACCTTAACTCCTGGCTCAATACTGATGGAAGTCATCTGCTTAACGATCTCAGAAGGACTGTGCGAATCAGAGCCACTTGTGGATTCTCATCTGGAAACTATCCCATGTCTTAGACCTTCACCACAAGGAGTTTTTCTTATAGTGATTCTCAAAGTCTTGTCCTTTCACTTTGAGATTCTTTTCCTTTGGTCCTCTGATAAAAGTCAGCATACACCTTCTCCAAGGATTTTGTGTGGCTGCTCGTTAGAGTGATTCATGGTGAACTGCCACCTCCAGCTCCATGGGTGTTTTTCTGGTATCCATATCCTTAAAAGCCATGGCTGTTGCACGGCTTCCTCACTGACTTGTTTCTCGGCAAGAGCAAACAGTGGTGAGTCAGGAGCAGGAGCGTGTGGATCCACGATCCGCAACAACTACGACAGTGTTTTCCTCAAAGAGCTTCTTTTTCTTTTTTTAAGAAATAGGGTCTCACTCTGTCACACTGGCTGGAGTGTAGTGACCCAATCATAGCTCACTGTAGCCTTAAACTCCTAGGCTCAAAGGAGCCTTCTGCCTGAGCCTCCTCCTGCCTCATCTCTCCTTTTTTTGAGAGATGGGGTCTTGCTATGTCGCCCAGACTAGTCTGAATTCCTCGCCTCAAGGGTTCTCCTTTGCCCTCCCAAAGTACTAGGATTACAGGTGTGAGCCAAAGTACCCAGCTTTTTTCTAACAATTAAAGTGATGTGTTAACAGGATATAGGAAAAAGGCTTCACTGTGAAAGACCTCTAAATACAAAAAAAAAAAAAAAGAGTCAAAAGTGTGGAATCTCTTTGTAAGTCCACTCTTCTACAAACAAAATTTGCAAAGATTCCTTCTGGCTTGACATAAGTTTGTAGTTTTGCTTTGGTTTTTAAATAAAATGGATGGGTTGGGCATATATGCCAGTTAATTAGCAAATATAAATATCCTCTGCAGTAGAAATGAACTATACATTAAAAAAAAATACAAACCTGAAAGAACGCATGCTCTATTTCTGCAGAATCATTTAAAGTACATTTATAATACTTACTTTGAAACATTCTTATTAATTTAGCCAGCACAAACAGGTTTATGATCGTTACAATTACGTATAATTATATTTTAAACGTTTAAAAAAGAATTATACACATTCATTACATTCAAAATAGTCTCAAAGAAGATTTTTATGAACAACTCTCTGACAAGAGGGGAAAAAGGTCTTGGAGCTTCATTCAACTCACCATAGAAATGATACAGTTTCCTTTAATGAAGTACATTTCTAGTGAAAGATGCTGTCATCTGACCAAAAATTTAATCTGTGCAACTTATTAGTCACCTGCAAAGCTGATATCAATTAAGCTATCTCTTCAAAAAACAACAAAACCAAAAACCCCAGTAAAAAAGAATTCACATAAACAGTGACTCACAAAGCCAATACAATAATAGCTCTAAGCAGGTCTGTCTGCTTTATCATCAGCTAGCCAGGATGAACATGCTCAACAAAAACTAAATTTTTCTATATTTGATGGTGAATAACTGTCAGCTGGCTGTCACTAATGTTAATACTAATACATTTAACTTACTGAAATATTTTACTTAAAAGCATACAAGTAATACTAACTTAAATACTTTGCTGTTAGATGTCATTTTCTAAAGGAAGACTGCATGAACACAAAATCTCCCAGCATCTTCAGTTAGAATTATAAGCATTTCAAACCATAATTATCAGACACTCAAGAAAGCTGGTTTTTGATTGTGCCATCACCTCTTTAGAAGTGAAATACTGAGTTAAAACAATGCTAATGGTCAAGGAATCGTTAAGAAATGCTTCATCATAACTTTCACAGTGGGTGGGCTGTAAAATGATCGAGAATAATATGCTGCATTCCATGGCCACTGAGGTCAGTTTCTGCATACAAATCTTTGAGGGAAGAAAAAGGCCTTCAGAAAGTGGGCCATTCATCTGAACCAAGTTCACAGAATTTCCAGCATGGTGAAAAGATATGTTATGCAAGCACATAGATGTATTCAGTGGGGGTAGACAGAACCAGCTACACGGAGACTACAAAGGAGCCCTCCCATGGCTCATGAATAAGTCGAGGAAATGATCAGAAAAAAAAAAAAAGGAGAGAGAGATGTTTAGACAGATGGCCCACTTAAAATGCCTGAGACAGGGCATAAGCAATTTTAATGAAACTTTAGATCTAGTATATGAATTGTTTCTTATTTCCCCAGGGTTGGGGAAGGGGAGGAACAACTTCCAGGGAAGATAAAAATTTAGCAATTCAGTGAAAAACTCACTTTTAGCATGTTGAGATGGAGGAAGAGTTAAGTACAAGTTTTAGTAGTTTTTCACTAGTGCAATAAATTCAAATAAAATTCTTCACAGAGTCATCAGTTATTAAAATGAATATAAAAAGCATGGAATGAACAGATTAAAGGAATTTTAAACAGAAGTCTACTGCCAAACCAAACAAAAATCTAAGCCTTATTATGTGAGAACTTACAACACTCCAACATTAAAGTTCATCACTGCAGAAGAAAGATAAAAGCAGCATTTTCAGAGAACCTCTTCAAAGCTAGGAACTGGCGTAGAGGAGGATTAGAATTCTGCCTACATGCAATTGAAAATGTGTATGTTCAAATACATGAGACTGTGTGGAAGAGTCTGTATCATATAATCATGCTGAGAAATACGGAACACCCCCAAGTTTGGTGTCATTAGCATTACAAATACTTACACAAATGACATCTGAATCTAGGCTAGAATATGTAATGTTACTCATAATCTCATATATTTAAATATTATGCATACTCCCTTTCCTTCTTCCACCGATAAGGGCTTAAGGTTCTACATTGGGCACAATTAGCCAGGAAAGGCACTTTGGCACAGCTGTCACTCCAACAGACCCCATGTCTCACTGACCAAGTGCAGACCTACAAAAGCTGTGCGACCTCCATCCACAACTCAGTTGGCCTCCTTGTGCCTCAGTTTCCTTATCAGCAAGACAAAGATAATAAGAACACCTAACCCATACGCTGCTTACATGAGATAAAATGTGTAAAATCCTCAGTGTTTGGCACATACATGCTAAATTAGTTATTATTATCATAATTTGGTGCAGAAATATCTGAAAATCCCTCTCTTTTGTTTCAGCAACTGGTATTTTTTTTTTTTTTTTTGGAGACGGAGTTTCGCTCTTGTTACCCAGGCTGGAGTGCAATGGCGCGATCTCGGCTCACCGCAACCTCCGCCTCCTGGATTCAAGCAATTCTCCTGCCTCAGCCTCCTGAGTAGCTGGGATTACAGGTACACACCACCATGTCCAGCTAATTTTTTGTATTTTTAGTAGAGACGGGGTTTCACCTTGTTGACCAGGATGGTCTCGATCTCTCGACCTTGTGATCCACCCACCTCGACCTCCCAAAGTGCTGGGATTACAGGCTTGAGCCACCGCACCCAGCCTGGTATTTTTTTAAAAGGTGACTCACGCAACTTACATACAGTGAAATTCCAAGATCTTAAGTTCTGTCATTCACCTTTCCAGTCACTTTGTTCTGCCTACCCCTAATAGTCAACCGGAGATTATGCTTGCCTGTTCTGAGCTTCACATGAACAGACTCCAAAAAAAAAAAGGCTTTTTGGCTCAGTATAATGTTTTACAGGTGCATCCACATTGTTGAATAGCTCATCCTTTTTTTCTTGCGGAGAAGTGGTTTGTTGCACCAACATAACACAATGAGTTCCTCCTCCTGCGGATGGACATTTCAGTGGTTTCCAGTTTGGGGAAGTTTAAATAAAGCCACTATAGATAATCTTTGTACATGTTTTTCCCCCCACTTAAAGAGATATGTTTTCATTTCAAGTGGGGTAAAAAATCTAGGGAGTAGAAGTCCTAGGCTAAACGTAGGTTTAATTTTATATGAGTTGCCAAATGGTTTTCCAAAAGATTCTAACATTTTTATGCTTCCACAGCAATGAGTTTATTCTATATCCTTGCCACCATTTGCCACTGTCAGTCTTTCTAATTCTAGCCAGGCTAGTGGCTGGGAAACCACCTTATCACAGTGTAAATGTGTATTTCCCCCATGACTAGTAATGCTGAGGACCTCATGGTGTTTAGTGGCCATTTATATTCAAGTTTTTGCCCATTTTTATTAGGTCATTGGCCTTATTTTATTCATTTGTGAAAGTTCTTTATTTCGAATACAAGGCCATTGTCAGATATATGTATTGCAAGTATTCTTCACCTCTGTGGTTTGCTTATGAATTTTCTTAACAATGTCTTTCCTCTAGCAAAGTTTTTTAAAAATTGAGACATTATTTTTTAGAGCAGTTTTAGGTTGACAAAAACTGAACAGTTCAGTTTCTCCATACACTCTCCCCCACATGAATTCTTCTATTAGGAACATGTTGCATTCATGTGGTATATTTGTTACAATTGATAAGCTAATATCAATGTTACTGTTAACTGAAGTTCATACATTAAGGTTCACTCAGTGTTACGCATTCTGCGGGTTTTGACAAGTATATAACGAAATGTGTCCAGCATTAAAGTGTCATACAGAGTAGTTTCACTGCCTATAAGTCCCCTGTTTCACTTATTTATTCCTCTCTCCCTCCCCCGAACACTTGATAATCACTGATCTCTACCATCTCCATAGGTTTGCCTTTTCCAAAATGTCACTTAGAGCTGAAATCATACAGAATGCTGCCTTTCAGATTAGCTTTTTCCCCTTACCAATATGTATTGAGGTTTCCATCCTCTTTTTTCATGCCTTAATAGCTCATTTCTTTTTATTGCTAAATAATATTCCATTGTGTGGATGTAACAGTTTACCCACGTGCCTACTGAAGAACATCTCAGTTGCTTTTCAGTTTTGGCAATTATGAATAAAGCTGCTATAAACATTCACATGCAGGTTTTAGTAAGCACATATGTTTCCAACTCATTTTAGTAAATACAAAGGAACACAATTCCTTGATGATTATGCTGTGTAAGAAACTGCCAAACTATCTTGTAAAGTGGCTTACCATTTTCTACTCCCACCAGCCATGCATGAGCACTCCTGTTGCTTCACATCCTCAGCAGCATTTGATACTCAGTGTTCCAGATTTTAGACATTCTGATAGGTATGTAGTGGTATCTTTTTGCAGTTTTAATGGAAGTTTTTCGTATTAACAAAATCTAGCTCATTAATTTTTCCTTTTATGTTTAGTGCTTTTGTGTCCTTGCTAATAAGTTTTTTGACTGGATACAAAAGTTCAGAAGACACACTCACACATTTTATTTTACAAGTTCGATATGTAGATCTATCTATGATGCATCTAACTTTCCTGTGTGGTAGGAGACAGGGTTGAGAACATTTTAGAAAAATTTGTAGAGCAAGTCCTGCAACTTTGTTCCCAGTAGCTGTTCTAGGTCTGATATGTTTGGCTGTGTCCCCACCTAAATCTCTTCTTGAATCCCTACGTGTTGTGGGAGGTACCCAGTGGGAGGTGACTGAATGATGGGGGCAGGTCTTTCCCGTGCTGTTCTTGTGATAGTGAAGGAGTCTCGCAAGATCTGATGGTAAACAGAACAACAACAATAGGGGCTTCCCTGCACAAAACTCTCTTTTTGCCTGCTGCCATCCGCATAAGATGTGACTTGCCTCTCCTTGTCTTCTGCCATGATTGTGAGGCCTCCTCAGCCATGTGGAACTGTAAGTTCAGTTAAACCTCTTTCTTGTAAACTGCCCAGTCTCAGGTATGTCTTCAGCAGCAGCATGAAAACCAACTAATACAAGGACCCTTTGCATTTTCCAAAGAAATTTGAAAACCAATGTGCCAATTTCTTCCACATTCTCCCTAAGATACGATCCCAACAGAATTACTATTGGGCCTGCAGTGAATCTATAGTACTATAGAGGGAATTAACATCTTAATATTTTCTCTTCCAGTCCATGAGCAGAATATAACTGTTACTTCTTTTGATTTTGAATTTATCTCATAAAGTGTGGTAGTCTTGAATCTCTTTTGTTAACTTTATGCCTATTTTTGTCTTAGTTTTATTCACTGTATGATAGGTTCCTTAGAGTTTTCTTAAGTAACCAAGTTGCTGTGGAAAGCTTCCTTTGCAATCATTAGGCTCTGTTATTTCTTGCATGCCTCCTTACTCTGAATAGTGATGGTGTTTACTCTGCTTGCGTATTATTACGCTATGTTAAGTGGAACTTCAATTTTAATTTTCCCATTGTTGCTAGTTTATTCAAATACAACTTGTATTTAATTGCCTTTTTATCCTGTAATCTTGCTAAAACTCTAAGTTCCAGCAACTGTTCTACAGATTCCTATAAGGTTTTCTATGTAAACAATTATGTCATTTGTAAATACAAAAAACTTTACTTCTTCCTTTCTGATTTCTATGCCTTTTATTCTTTTCTTTCCAAACGCACTGGCTAAGATCTCCAGGATAATACTGAATAAACATGATAAAAACAGACAACTTTCTCTTGTTCCCGATCTTAAAAAGACAACATTCAGTATTTTTTCCAAAATGTCTTCACTCTCTAGCCTTTCCTTCTCTTAATACATGCTTCCTGATAACTTATAGTGCCCATAAGTCACTGAGGCTGTCTTCTACTTTTTTTTTTTTTTTTTTTGAGACAAAGTCTTGCACTGAAGCCCTGGGTTCAAGCAATTCTCCTGCCTCAGCCTCCCGAGTAGCTGGGACTACAGGCATGCACCACCATGCCCAATTAATTTTTTTTTTGGTATTTTTAGTAGAGATGGGGTTTCACCATGTTGACCAGGATGGTCTTGATCTCCTGAACTTGTGATCCGCCCACCTCAGCCTCCCAAAGGGCTAGGATTACGGGCATGAACCACCATGCCTGACCCTTCCATTTTTTACAAACAGCATTTTTTGTTTTGTTTTTGTTTTGAGGAGGAATCTCGCTCTGTCGCCCAGGCTAGAGTGCAGTGGCAAGATCTCAGTTCACTGCAACCTCCACCTCCCAGGTTCAAGTGAATCTCCAGCCTCAGCCTCCCCAGTAGCTGGGATTATAGGCATGCAGCACCACACATGGCTAATTTTTTGTATTTTTAGTAGAGACAAGGTTTTACCACGTTCGTTAGTTGGTCTCAAACTCCTGACCTTATGTGATCTGTCCACCTTGGCTAAACAGCTGTATTGAGGTGTATTTGACATTTCAAAAAACTGTATGTTTAATGCACACAAGTTGATTAGTTTGGACATATGCATACAGTCATTACACCATCACCACAATCAAAGTAATAAACATATCTTACCTCCAAAACTTTGTGTCCTTTTGTGTCTCTTCAATTTTTTAAAATATATTTTTCTTTTTCTTTTTTCACATTACATAATCTCTATTCTTCTATCTTCAAGGTTACCTATTCCTTCTTCTACCATCACCAGTATGCTTTTCAGCCTATCCAGCAAATTATCCATTGCAGATATAGGACATTTTAGATCTGGAATTTCCACTTAGTAATGTGTTTTAATTTCCATTTCTAGGCTGATATTCCCTATTTTTTCCCTCACTTTCATCTTTAATACTTGAAATGATTTTAATAGCTACTTTAAAGCTCTTACTCATGAATCTAACATTTTAGTAATCTCATGGTTGATTTCTGTTGACTGCTTTTTCTCTTGATTATGGGTTTTCTTAAAAATTTTGAATTGTATGCCATGTAAATGTTTATTGTAAACTGTATTGTGGCATTGTTGTTGGACTCTACTCATCATGCTATCTCCCTCTGAAAAGTAGTGACTGTTATTAGAGCAGGCAGTTAAATTACTAATCCTGAAGTTGTGGAGGCTCACTTTTATGTTGTGCAAGGAATTATTTGGTTTTGCTATCAATAAATAAAAAATCCAAACAATTTATTCCAGAAACAGTCTTTTTTCCCAAGGCATGGTCCTTCCAGGGTTTTAATAGAAAGCTCAAGGTGTTTACAACTACCTCAAATTGATGAGATTCAGATTCCAACATTATCACAGTCTTAGTAGGCAACTGAAATTTTAGCTCAGTTCATTCAGCAATCAAGCAGGTCCGGGATCGTCCGGGATCCCTGGAGTCTTTGTGATGCATGCACATTTCTAGGGTCAACCAACAATTAGAGTCTAAATTGACATATAGAACCTTCACTCTGTTGCTCCCTTTCTGCCATGATATCCCTGCTTAATTTCCAGCGGTTCTGACAACACTGAACATCATTCTCTGAGACCTCAAGCCAATAACTGAGTTCCAGCCATGCCTTAATGCATGCAATAGTGACTGCTTTCAGAGGAAAAGCCACATAAATGCGCATCTCACCCAGTGTATTTCCTTCTTTTAGGGATCGTATTTGGTTGTGTATCTACAGCCTTCAAATAGTTGTGTTTTATATTTTGTCTAGAGTTTATAATTATTTATCTGGAGAGGAATTCATTGAAAATACAGTACACTGCCATTGTAGAAACTGAAACTTTTCTGTGTTGTTTTAACTTTATATCACTTGCATTCCAAAGCAGATGAGGAAAGTAAAGACAGAACATGGGTTCACATACATTTACTACTTCTACCTTCCAGATGGTAGCTCAGGAACACTTGACATTGCTACTTCCAAAAGCTATTCTTGCACTAAATTGAGAGAAGAAATATTCTTAAAGACTCCATCAAACTAAAGGGAAAAAATGCCTAATTCCTAAAATTTGAACTTCTATTATACCATTAAGAAAACAAATTCTTAAATACAAAATGCATAACAAACTAGAAACATTTTAAACAGTTTAACTGAGATGAAATTCACATATCATACATTTAACCCATCAGAAGTGTGCACGTTAATGGTTTTTAGTATATTCACAAAGTTATGCAACTATCCCCAGAAGCAACTTTAAAAGGTTTTCATTGCCTCATAAGGGAAACATTAGATATGTGGACAGTTACTCCACATTCCCCTCCTCAGCCCTAAGCAACTACTATATACCTTCAATTTCTATAGCCTTGCTAATTCTGGGAAAATTTGTGATCTACTGTGACTGAATTATTTCATCTAGCATTTCTGTAAGTCATCTATGTTGCAGAACATATCAATACATCATTTATTTTTATTGCTGAAAAATATTCCATTCTATAAACATACTACATTTTATTTACTATTATATACTTATTCATCATTTGAAGGATATTAGGGTTGTTTCCGCTGTTTGGCTATGAAAAATGCCACTATAAACATTTGTGTACAACATGTCTGTGGACACATGGTTTCATTTCCCTTGAGTATATACTAAGGAGAGGAATAGCTAGGTCATGTGGTAATTGTCTAATATTTTAAGAATCTGTCAAATTACTTTCAAGTTCATATCATTGTAGTCATAAATTCCCACCTGGAACATGTAAGGTTTCCATTTCTCCACATCTTCACCAACTACTATGTATTTGATTGTAGCCATCCTCGTGGGTGTGAAGTGGTATCCCATTGTGACTTGCATTTTCCTATCAACTAATGATACAGAGCATCTTTTCTGGGCTTATTGGCCATTTCTATATCTTTTTGGAAAAAATATTTAATTTTAAAATTATAAAATTTAAAAATAAAAAATTATTCTTAACTTTTTTTTTTTTTTTAAAGAGACAGAGCCTGCTATATTGCCTAGGCTGGAGTGCAGTGGCTATTCACAGGTGCGATCCCACTACTGATCAGCACGGGAGTTTTGACCTGTTCCGTTTGCGACCTGGGCTGGTTCACCCCTCCTTAGGCAACCTGGTGGTCCCCCGCTCCCGGGAGGTCAACATATTGATGCCGAACTTAGTGCGGACACCCGATCGGCATAGCACACTACAGCCCAGAACTCCTGGGTTCAAGCGATCCTCCCGCCTCAGCCTCCCAAGTAGCTGGGACTACAGGCACACAACACCGCGCCTGGCCAAAAATTTTTTATTCACATCTTTTGCCCATCTTTTAATTGGGTCATTTGTCCTATTATTAAGTTGCAAGAATTCCCCATACTAGACAAAACACCATTAAATATATATGATTTGCAAATATTGTCTCCCATTTTGAGGGATATCTTTTTATTTTTTTCATCGTACACTTTGTAAGCATAAATTCTAAATTCTGATGTCCAATTTATCTATTTATTCTTTTGTTGCTTGTACTTTTGACATCTTGTATGAGAAATGATTAACCAAAGGTAACAAAGATTAACTCCTATGTTTTCCTCCAACAATTTTGTTGTATGAGCTCTTACATTTAGGTCTATGATTCTTAAAGTTCATTTCTGTGTATGCTGTGAGGAAGGAGACCAACTTCATTATTTTCCATGTGCATACAAATTGCCCAAGCAGAATTTACTGAAAAGATTAATCTTAACTCATTGAGTTTTCTTCCTACCCTTCTTGAATTCAACTGACCATAAGTATAACAATTTATTTCTGGAGTCTCGATTCTATTCCATTGATTAAGATGTCTATCCTTATGCCAGTACCACTTTGTCTTGATTATTGTAGCTCTGTAATGTTTTGAAAGACGGAAGTAGGAGCCTCCCAACTTTATTCCTCTTTTATAATGCAAAGGCATTTTCTTAAATTTTGGAATCAGATGTCTATTTTTTCAAAGATAATGCAGCTGGGATTTTAATAAGGATTGTGCTGAATCTGTAGACCAACTTGATGATCTAAATATTAGATCTTCTGATTCAAAACACAGGGTGTTTTTCATTTAGGTCATCTTTATTTGAACAACATTTTATAGTTTTCAGTGCTGCATTTCTCTTTAAAAATTTATATTTAAGTACTGTATACTTTTTAGTGCTATATAGTTTTGTTAATTTTATTTTTGGCTTGTACAATACTACTGTATAAAAACAAAAGTGATATCTGCATATCATTCTTGTATCCTGTATCCTTGCAGAACTCATTAGTTCTAACAGATTTGAGAATTCCTCAAAATTTTCTACATATAAGATCATCTCATCTGCAAAAAGAGGTAAGTTTAATTCTCTCCAATCTAGATGCCTTTATTTTTAGGTGTGGGTTTATTACAGATACTCCTCATCAGTCTGAGGAAGTTGCCTTCTATTCCAAGTAGGTTGAGTGTTTTGTTTTTTTTTTAATCATGAAAAGCTGTTGGATTTTGTAGGTTTTTGTTTTTGTTTTTGCATTTGAGATAATCCTGTGGTTCTTGTCTTTTATTCTATTAATATGATGTATCACATTGATTGACTTTTGTCTGTTAAACCAACCTTGTATCCCTAGGAGAAACCTCATTTGGTTATAATGTATATCACTGTATATATTCTTGGATTTAGTTTGCCACTATTTTGTTGGGATTTTTTGCATTAATGCTTAGGAAGGATATCAGCCTTCAGTTTCCTCTTGCAATAACTTACTTGGTTTTTGAATCATGATAATATTGGTTTTGTAAACTGGGATTTTGGAAGAGTTTGTGAGGATTAGTATTAAGTAATTTTCCTTTAACTGTTTTAACCAGTGAAGTCATCTGGTCCTGAGTTCTTTCCAGGAAGTTTTGCAGTGATTAGTTCAATCTCCTTCCTTATGATAAATCTATTCACATTTTTTACTTTCTCTTGAGAAACTGTCAGCAGTCTGTATCTTTCTAAGAATTTCTCCATTTTATCTAAGTTATCTTGTTTTATGGCAGACAATTGTTCACACCAGTCTTTATGATCATTTTAATTTCGTAAGGCCAGTAGGTATATCCCCACTAATCCTGATTTTACAATTTGAGTTTTCTTTTTCTTTTGGTCAGCCTATCTACAGGTTTGTCTTTTCTGTGATCTTTCCTGGAACCACATTTTACTTTTATTGATTTCTTCTATTGTTTTCTAGTATCTGTGTCATTTATTTCTACTCCAGTTTTTTTAGTATTTTATTCCGTCTGTTTTGGGGTTTAGTTTGCTCTATTTTTCTGTTTTTCCTAAAGTGGAAGGTAAGTTGATTGATTTCTTTTTCCTTCTTTTTTTTTTTGGGACATGGTCTCATTCTGTCAGCCAGGCTGGAGTGTAGTGGCATGATCTCAGCTCACGGCTGCAGCCTTGATCTCCTGGGCTCAACCGATTCTCTCACCTCAGCCTCCAGAGTAGCTGGGATTTACAGACGTGTGCTACCATACCTGGCTAAAATTATTATCATTATTATTATTCGTAGAGATGGGGTCTCCCTATGTTGCCCAGGCTAGTCTTAAACTTCTGGGCTGAAGCGCTCTTCCAGTCTCAATCTCCCAAAGAACTGGGATTACAGGCATGAGCTATCATGCTTTTTTTTCACAACCAGCATTTTTTTTTCCTTTTTTTTTTTGAGACAGGGTCTCACTCTGCCATCCAGGCTGGAGTGCAGTGGTATGATCTTGGCTCACTGCAACCTCTGCCTCCCAGACTCAAGCAATCCCCTGACCTCACCCTCCCAAGTAGCAGGGACTGCAGGCATGTGCCACAATGCCCAGCTAATTTTTGTATTTTTTGTAGAGATGGGTTTGGTCATGTTACCCAGGCTGGTCTCGAACTAGTGGGCTCAAACAATCTGCTCACCTCACCTTCCCAAAGTGCTAGGATTACAAACATGAGCCACTGTGCCGGCCTCTTCTTTTTTTAATACGTGAATTTACAGCTCTCAGTTTCCCTCTAAGCACTATTTTACATGCAGCCCACGTGTTTTTGGGTGTGGTGTTGTTTATATTAATCACAAAATATTTTCTAGTTTCCTCTGTAATTTTTTACATCTATTGGTTATATACGAGTATACTGCTTAATTACACATATTTATGAACTTCCCAAATTTCCCTTGTTGTTGATTTCCAATTTCATTTAATTTGTGGCCAGGAAACATACTATGTATGATTTCAATTCTACTAAATAGATTAAGGCTTGTTTTTTGGCTTAGTATATGGTATGATATGGTATGGTAAATATAGTCCAGCCTGGAGAATGTTACACATGCACTTGAGACAGGTATATTCTGCTGCATTGGAGAGATTATCCTAGAGATGCGTGTTAGGTCTATTTGGTCTATAGGGCTGTCCAACACTTTTACTTCCTTGCTGATATTCTGTCTAGTTGTTCTACTGATTTTTCAAAGTGGTGTATTATTAAATTGTCTATTTATCTCTTTGTCTCAGTTTTGCTTCACATATTTGGGAACTGTGTTATTAGGTACATATATGTTTATACTTGTTATAGCTCTCTAATGGATTGACCCTTTTATCATTATAAAATATTCCTCTGTCTGTAGCAATTATTTTGTCTGGAACAATATTTTATCTTGGCAGCTCATGCCTGTAATCCCAGATACTTAGAAAGCTAAAGCAGAATGATCACTTCAGGCCAGGCATTTGAAGTTGGCAGTTCAAGACCAGACTGGGCAATATAGAAAAAATCTACCTCTAAAAAGATTTTTAAAAATTAGCTGGGTGTGGTGGGGTACACCTGTAGTCCTAGTTACTTGGGAGGCTAAGGCAGGAGGATGACATGGGCTCAGGAATTAGAGGCAGCAATGAGCTATAATCATACCACTGCATTCTATCCTGAGTGACAGAGCAAGACCCTGTCTCTTGATAACAAAACAAAACAAAAAAGCCTGGGTATGTTGGCTCATGCCTATAATCCTAGCACTTTGGGAGGCTGAGGTGGGAGGATCACTTGAGCCCAGGAGTTTGAGACCAGCCTAGGTAACATAGCAAGACCTCATCTCTACTTAAAAACAACAAAAGAATAGCCAAGTGTTAGGGCATGCACTCTAGTCCCAGCTACTCAGGAGACTGAGGCCAGTGGATTGCCTGAGCTCAGGAGCTTGAGCTTGCAGTGACCTATGATGCCACTGCACTGCAGCCTGGGTGACAGAGCAAGACCCTGTCTCAAAAAAAAAAAAAAAAAAAAAAAAAAAAAAAAAAAAAAAAAGTCCATTTTGTCTGACATCAGCATTATTAGTAATAAAATACTGATAATATTACAAATATAATGTCTGTTTGATTCTTCTTTCCATCTTTTCACATTTGACCTATTTAAGCCTTTGAATCTAAACTGTGTCTCTTGTAAAGTATATGGTTTGATCATATTTTTAAATCTATTTTGTTGGTATCTGCCCTTAATATGTTTAAGCCATATATATTTAATATAATTAATTATCCATAAAGTAGGAGTTATATCTACCATTTTGTTTTTTACTTTCTATATGTCATATCTTTTTTCTCCTTCTATTCCTTTATTATTGCCTTTTTTGTTTTAAATCAATGTTGTCTTATTTTAATTCCCTTGATTTTTCTTTTACTAATATTACTATTTTAGAAAGTTATTTTCTTAGTCATTACCCTGGGCATTACAATTATCACTTTACTTTTTTTCTTTTTTCTTTTTCTTTTTTTTTTTGAGACAGAGTCTTGCTCCGTCTCGAGGCTGGAGTGCAGTGGCATGATCTCAGCTCACTGCAACCTCTGCCTCCTAGGTTCAAGTGATTCTCCTAACACAGCCTCCTGAGTAGTTGGGACTACAGGCATCAGCTAATTTTTGTATTTTTAGTAGAGACAGGGTTTCACCATGTTAGCCAGGATGATCTCAATCTCTTGACCTTGTGATCTGCCCACCTTAGCCTACCAAAGCGCTGGGATTACAGGCATGAGCCACTATGCTCAGCCATCACCTTACCTTTAAACAGTATCTACTGGGTTGATGCTAACTTAATTGGAATAGTATATAGAAAATGTGCTTCAACATAGCTTCATTTGCTCCACCCTCTTTTGTCTTCTTATTGTCATATAAATGACCCCTGTGTTTATAAATGTCATATGTCATATTAATGTCATATAAATGACCCAACACAACAATTTACAATTATTACATGATGCAGTCACCTTTTAACAAAGAAAAAAAAATCTTATGAAGTAAAAAAACACATTTTATGTTTACCAATGTAGTGTTCTTTACCAGTACTTTTTTTTTTTTTTTTTTGAGACAGTCTTGCTCTGTCACCTAGGCTGGAATGCAGTGGCATGATCTTGGCCCAATGCAACCTCTGCCTTCCAGGTTTAAGAGATTCTTATGCCCCGGCATCCCTGGGATTACAGGCATGCACCATCCCCATGCCCAGCTAATATTTTCTTATTGTATTTTTAGTAAAGATGAGGTTTCACCATGTTGGCCGGGTTGGTCTCAAACTCCTGACCTCAGGTGTTTCACTTACCTTGTCATCCCAAAGTGCTAGGATAATGGGCATGAGTCACTGTGCCCAGCCTACTAGTGCTCTTAATATCTTCATGTATATTTATGTTACTGTTGAGTGTCCTTTCATTCCAGTCTGAAGAACTTCCTTTCATATTTCTTGTAGTGCAGGTCTTCCAGCAACAAATTCTCTGAGGTTTTGTTTACCTGGGAATGTTATTATGTTATTTTAAAGGGCAGTTTTGTTACCTATAAGATTTTGAGTTGGCATTTTCCCCCCAGCACTTATGTATACCATCCCTTTCTCTTCTAGCTTTCATGGTGTCTGATGAAAAGTGAGCTCCCAATCTTGTGTAGGATCCTTTTACATGATGAATCATTTTACTCTTGCTGTTTCAAGATTCTTTTTGGTTTTTGACAGTTTGACTATGATACATGTCGGTGTGGAACTCTTTGAGTTTATTCTACTTGGAGTTTACCAAGCTTCTTGAATGGGCAGGAAATTTAAGGCATTTTTGACCATGATTTCTTTAGATATTCTTTTTGCTTCTTTCTCCTTTTCTTCTGGGACTCCCAGTACATGTATACTGATACATTGACTGTGTCCCATTAGTCTCTGAGGCTCCGGGTTTTTGTTTTTTGTTTTTTGTTTTTTCCATTTTTCTTTCTGTTCTTCACACTGGATAATCTTAATTGACCTATCTTCAAATCTGCAGATTGTTTCTTCAGCTAGCTCAGATCTACTGCTGAGTCCATCTAATGTGCTTTTTCATTTTAGGTACTCTAACTTCTCATCTCGAAAATTTTTATTTGCTATTTTATCGTTTCTAACTCTCTATTGACATTTTGTTTAGTGAAACATAGTTGCCACACTGTCCTTTATTTCTTCACACCTCATTTCTTTTAGTTCTTGAACGCATTTACAACAGGTTATTTAAGGTTGCTGTGTAATAAGTTCAACATTTAGGCTCTCTCCTGGACGTTTCTATTGGCTTATTTTTATTCTGTGAATGAACCACACTTTCATGTTTCATTTAAAATCTTATAACTTTTTGTTGAAAACTGATATCTTAGATAAAATTATGTGAAAAATCTAAAAGTGAGATTCCTTCCCCTTCCTCAGCACAACAATCTGGACTTTGCCCTTTTGATACTCTTCAGAATCATTAACTATCTGCTCAATGTCTATCTATCCCATTTGATGTTAAGGTTCCTAAAGGTCAAAGACTGTTTCATTATCACTGTAAGTACCTGCATCATTATCACATGGAGTACTATTTGTTATTTTTGGAATGTCTGATAACTTTAACTCTGAAATTAAAAGCTTATCACTATTAAAATATATATCGAGAAACTTACTGAAAGAAGGTGATGTTTGTGAAGTGGATAATCAGAACACTGGTCATCTAGATCAATCTTATTTACATTCAGGGCCACTAGTTACATATGAAGACTCAACATATCTAAATAGTCTGATACACTGTAAGAGACCAGAATTTCCAAAGAAAACCAAATCAAGAACAAGATAATTAATAAACATACATACATTTCACATAAAAAAAAAACTTATTAAAAGATGGTTTAAAAGAAAAGAACAAGTAGCTTAAATCAGTGTTTACCCTGTAGATTAATGTGAAAGCTTTAGTGCACTTAAACACTAAAGGGCAATTAAACAGCTAGTGTACTAACAATACCGTTTAAAACAACAATGCTTTCAAACAACATGGTTTACTAGTCTCTGCTCTTCCTTGTCTTACACACTTCTTAGTATTTTCCATATATCACAGGATTTATTTACAGAACAACTTTCATTGAACGTATTATTGGGGATAAGGCGGAAAAGATTACTAAGTGGCTCTGTAAAGGGAAATTGAGGTCTATCCAATGCAAGTCAAATAATCAGTATCTAAACATACGCATTTTTATCTTCACTACTCTATTATTATTAAATTATTTCAGGAAAAGGTAGTTCTAAAGTAAACTTATGAAGAGATGTTAAAGCACACAATGCCCACATCGATCTCCTAGATGTCTAATCTCACTCTAGTACGTCTTGTTACTTCACCCATCATCACATGCATAAGTCATTACGGCCTTCATATATGCAAATATTAAAGCATTATACTGAAAAATCAAGTAATCAAATTTTCATATATATAAACAGAGAAAAAAGAATTATGCTGAAAAATCAAGTAATAACTTCAAAAGATATATTTTCCCATTTGCACCAATTTTATTCCTTTTCTAAGTTTTTTACTTATCTCGCTGACAAATCTCTAAAGCACTTGTCAATCCGTTTTTGGAACAAGGCTGAACACAAATATTATAATATACACAAATATTCCTCCATTACCTACAGAAAATTGCCTTACACAGATCAGCTAACTTGGATTTTTAATAATAATCTTTGTATTATGTAAATTAATCTTTTGACATTTTATTATAGATGCACTGATGGTGTTGATTTAGTTTCAATTCAAAAATCAAGGATTTCATTACCCTATAAAACATATCCAGAGTTCAAAGTATTTAAGGGGGGTTAAACAAAATGCAAACATTTAATGCAACATTAAGCATGTGAAATAAAAACTTGATTGCCTAAAGAAAGCATGCTATGCTGTTGCCCTGGTGACAGGTTAAAAAAGGGATTGTAAGCTGAATAGCTGTATGATATGAAATTAAAATGTTTCACATTGAACAATCCAAAATGAATTGGGAAAGGTTAGAGTAGAGGAGAGAGAAATCAATTCTCCAATGGCAATGGTGAATGGGAAAGAAGTATGAATAGGATTTGCCAGTGGGGTGCAACAGCTGCCAAATATCCTGCAGCCAAAGAATTACAATAATACTGATGAAGTGTGCAAGCTTCTGGAATCATTGCAGGGAACAGAGAAATTCTCCGGCAATAATCAGGCTATTCTGTCTTCTATTCAGCTCTTACAGTGGAATCAAATAAAAATATTTTACAATATAATAGTTAGCAAAAATATGTAAATATGCCATCTTATCCACTCAGTATCTTGTACTTAATCTCACAAAGATTTCCAAACCATCTTAAACAGTGATATTAAGTAACTGAAAATATTATAACAGAGATAGCAAGAAGTGAGGCAAGCTTAAATGATAATGATTGAGTTAATGTTTTCTTCCATCTTGCTGCTTTTAGGGGATTTATTTGCTCAGCTGAAAGTAGATATTTTCAAAGACAAAGAGTGTGTGTGTATGTATGTTTGTAAATATATACTTAAAGTGCTGTTTTTTATTATACAGTCAGGTATCATATCAACTTCATTGTCACAGTGAAGTAGCTTATCTGAGAGTATGAAATGAGTATGATATAAAGATGTGTTTTATTTTCATTGATGTATACATGTGTTATAATTTCACATGTTCTTTTCATTCAGAAGACATTTTAGTAAAAGAGCCAATACGCAGCCATACAACAATACTTGCTTTTCCTTGGGAATAATTTTCACATGGTTAGTTTTTTCTATATTTCTCTCCCAACTCATCTTTCAATGGTTAAGATCATGTTTCAAAAACCTTAAACTTTTATCATCTAATTGAAAATTTAAAAACAGGTGAATAAATTCTATATATGGAACCAGGAAAGGCCAAGAAAAATAAACAGGTAATTGTCTCTGCTAAGCAGAAATCACTAAAAAATTTGATTCTCCGTTTTATCAGAAAGCCAAATGAGGAAAGATAATACAATACAGATGCAGACACAATGACTGCACATACAGAGAACTCAAGTGAAAGTAATTTCCCGTTATGCTACTGTGGCTGAAACAGTTAAACTGACACCAGGCTGTGTAGCCAGTCGAGATACCTGATATATTCTACTAAGACTGAGCACAAAGTACACTGATTAAATTATAGCCAAAGTCATCCTCCACAAAAGGGAGTGCTTTATTTTAACCCTTCAGGCTGAAGTATTTCCACCAATATTATAGGCCATAGTAAAGTTGTTTCTTTTTCTGAGTCTTTAATCCCTGCTCAAATAATAAGAAAGAAATTATGAGGATAAAGTAGAAATCAGAAAGTGGCCAGGCGCTGTGGTGCATGCCTGTAATCTCAGCACTTTGGAAACCCAAAGCAGGTGGATGCCCTGAGGTCAGGAGTTTGAGACCAGCTAGGCCAATATGGCGAAACCATGTCCCTACTAAAAATACAAAAATTAGCTGGGTGTGGTGGTGCATGCCTGTAATCCCAGCTACTTGGGAGGCTGAGCTTGCAGTGAGCTGAGATCACACAGCCACACTCCAGCCTGGATGACAGATGAGACTCCATCTCATAAAAGGGAACCAGGAAGTAAAAGCTGTGACTTTATGCAGTTCAAATAGCATCAGAGCTGAAAACGGCCTCAATAATCATCCAACTCGATACTGTCATTTTTCAGAAGAGAAAACTGAATTAAAAGCTGAAGCACTTTGCACAAAGGCCTGTAGCACCTGGAAACACAGCAGTGGAGCTGGATCCAGATCTTGACTCCTGACACCCCGCTCAGTGCTTGTCTCATCCACTGCACCACGCCAACTGCTCTATCAATTCAATGCCATATGAGGGAGCCAAAAGAACCAAAGGTGACTCTGGTTTTCCTATCCTGAATCAATGAAAAGAGAAAATGCCATAAAAGCCATACAGAATTCAGTGGATGCGTTTCCGGTATTTAAGGGATGTGGAGTACACATTTCACCCTGCAGTGTCAGTGATCACTAGTGTAACATCACCTAATGTAAATTAATTCTCCAGATTTGTCATTCTAGCAGAGCAAGGTTTTCCATCATATGTTAATTGACTAAAAGATATTAACTTTGTACAGTCTTTGAAAACCACTTTTTCAAAGACTGTAATGTGTTTTTTTAAAAAAAGTCTTTTAAGTAAATGGCCCATTTTCTGGTAAAATCAAAATAAGACTAGACTACGTGTATACACAGAAAAAGCCCAGTCCTCAAAAAGGACGCTGGTATTTGTAATCTCCAGTTTCCCCCTCCCATTCTTTCTTGAACTCCCACCAATCCGAATTTAAGCCCCGCTTTCCATGTGCTTCCCCTAAAACTGCTCTAGTAAGGTCCCCTGTGACTTTCACATCGTTCAAAGGTCAGCAGTCATTCTTCATCCCATTTGACACACTGCAGTTGAACACTCCTTTCTTCCTGCTGCCCTTTCTTCATTTGGCTCCCTGAATCTCACCCAGGCCTAGTTATCCGCCTATCTCCTTCTCAAGACTCCTTTGTTGAATCCTTCTCATCTTTCCAGCTTTCTCATATTGAAGAGTCGCAGGGCTCAGGCCTAGGACCCTACTGTCTCTGGCATCAAGCTTCCCCTTTTACTCCTTTATAGTAAGATCTTCTTGCAGGCAGGAAGATCTTGTTAGTACACATGTTGTTCAAGCTCTTCTTTGCTCAAAACCTTGCAATGGCTCCCCACTTGACTCACTGTAAGGGCAGAAGTCCTGTTGGGAGCCCATCTGACACAACGACATCTCCTATTCTATAGCTTGCTTACTCCTCTCCAACTGCATTCAGCAGACTAACATACTGAGCTTATCCTTTGTGCCTTCTGAACCTCTTATTCTATGTGAGATGAAAACTGTATTGGTTTCAATCAGGGTTTCTGTTAAGTACACCCAAACATCCCAAGTGAGTCAGGAGGTAACATAACTGCCCCTCTAGAAACAAGAGAAAAGTTACTATAATGGGGCATGCCTGTAGTCCCGGCTACTCAGAAGGCTGAGGTGGGAGGACTGCTTGAGCCCAAGAGTCTGGGGCTGCAATGAGCTATGTTCATCCTACTGCACTCCAGACTGGGCAACATAATGAGACTCTGTCTCTAATTAAAAAAAAAAAAAAAAAAAAAAAAAAGTAGGGATATTCAAGTCAATAAATGAAAGTGATTCCACTGATTACCCATATGAAAAAATAAAGTCAGATCTTAATCTCGTATCATCATACCTACTAAATTTGAAATGTGAGCTATCATTGTAATAAAGAAAATCTCGAAAAGAACAGAAATAAAAACATAATTAAATATATTATAAAATCTTAGGTAGAAGATTTTGCTTTTTAAGCACCAAAGCAAAATAAAAACCTACAAAGAAATAAAGCAAATAACAATAAAAACAAACTTTAATGGTGTCCCACTTGCTGGAATATAACATAAAACATCTCATTATTTACTTCAATGAAGATAACTAGACCCCGATTTTTTCTCTCTTGTCATATTTATATATAGCTATTGTTTTAAAGAAGTAAAAATATGACTTCTTATTCTTGACGGTTTCCTTTTGGTTTATTCGTAATACACTTAGTTGAGTACTACAATATATTATAGGATTCTTTGTTTAAATTTCTTTATAACAAATGAGGTAAAGAATCTGGGTGTTGAAACATAATTATAAAATAACAATGATTCTCATATAAAGAAAAAGAATATAGATTATTCTCATTTTACAGGTAAGCTTAAAGTTAGATACCTAAGGTCATATTACTAATAAGTGGTAGAGTTATGACTAAAATCTAGACTTGTAACTCTGAATTCTGGTTTTTCCACCATGTCACCAAATGTATTCACATGTTTATACATATTACATACTTTGGTTCTAGGTCCCACCCAAATCTCATGTTGAATTGTAATCCCTAGTTTTGGGGGAGGGAACTGGTGCAAGGTGACTGGATTATGGGGGCAGATTTCCCCCTTGCTGTTCTTGTGACAGCGAGTGAATTATCACAGAAAGATCTGGTTGTTTCAAAGTGTGTAGCACCTCCCCTTTTGTGCTCTCTCTCTCTCCTGCCAGCCATGTGAAGATGTGCCTGCTTTCCTTCACCTTCTGCCATGATTTTAAGTTTCCTGAGTCCTCTCCAGCCATGCAGGACTGTGGTCAATTAAACCTCTTTTCTAATAAACTACCCAGTCTCAGGTAGACAACATACCTATTTACATAGATGCAGGGATGTGTGTTCATGTGTGCAAGTGCAACATGTGAATGAGGAAGGCAGTGGGAAGAAGGAGAAAGAATATATACACAATTTGCATGTATTTCTGTCTTGCCAACCTTCAAATTATAAACGAATACTAATTTTGGAGGATTAGGCTAGAATGTTTTATAAACACAGCAAGCTTCCAAATCACAAAGAAGAAACCCACTTCATAATATACATATAAGTGAATTCCAAATGGATTAAAGAGGTAAATGTTGCAGGCTTTTCTAATTGTTTCCTTTAAAATAACTGATGAGAATTTTAAACATATCCTCCATATATTCTATGGAATGGCAAAATGGGTGAAGAAGAAAACAAACACAAGTCAACAAAATGTAATGAATTTACTATAAATCTGCAATGAAAGATGAGTTTATAAGATGCATAGGGTCAACATTTCTTTTCAAACATATGAAAACAGATAACGCTGTCCATGGCCACTTCAGTATGGCTCAATCCTGAGAACTGATCTCTAAAAGGTAGTCAAAGGCTTATTCTGAGCCACGCCCTCAGCCTGATTCTTAAAATCTGCAAAGTAACAGGAATGCAAAGTGGCCCTCTTCTAGGGAAGGACAATTAATCACCAGATATTCCACTACCAAGAAAGCTGGCAGACTCAGCTTTAGAAATGGTGATCATTACAATGATAAGGCAAATAACTCAGCAGAAAGTAATAACTATGAAGTTAGGAAGACTAAATGACAGAGAAGAAGGAAGGATAAAGGACAATCTGTCCAGCTACAAAAACCTAACAAATGAAAGGAATAGATGAAGAAATAACAATGGGGAAAGGAGGAAGTAAAGAAGTTGAGAGAGGGCAGAACAGCATCTTCACTACTGTCTGAGATGTCTGGCACAACAGGTCGGGGGAACTCAAGCCAGGATAGGCTACACTGATTCTCAAGAAAGCTGAATCTAGATCCAAGAACAACATTTGGATCTAAGGAAAACAGACTTTTTGAGCAAAAATAAATTAAAGATTATTAAAAATTATTAAAATGTTACCTTTACTATTGTTTTTTCCAATCATTACCAGTTAGTGAAACAAATTATTAAACTACAATGTCAATAAAATCATTTTAGTTTAGAAAAGCAAAGTGAGTGTTCAATATTAATAGCTTTTAATGATTCATTTCTATCCATACAAGTGTTTAAGAATAATTATTAAAAAGAAACCTTCATGGTAAGTCAGTAAAAAATTGAGTTCATCAAATTTATTTTCTAGTCATCCCAAGAAAAACTGCTATTGTTTCTGACATTAACTTTTCTTTTTTTCTAAAATGTACTGTTATCATTTTACTATCCAAATACTAGGGATATGTATTATTAATGTGTTTTTCCAAGTCATAAATGATGAAAGAGTGAAGCCCATAGAGAAAATGGGAAAATAAGATCAGCCGCCAAAAAAAGCAACACAAAGGAAGGGCTGTGGGCTACTGGTTTGGAAGGAAAAACATTTCATGAACACACCCATGACAAAGCAATATGGAGCCACACCTGGAGGGTGACTCTTCAACTCCATTCCTGAGCCAATAATGAAAACATGACTCTGAAGCCAAAATGCGAAGGTTCAAATACCCTACATCAGCTTTCATGATGTAGGTGTCAAGGACCTCCTCAATAAGCAAGCCAGAAACACAGCTTCACTTAGCCAAACAAGATCATGCTTTGTTAAGAAGAAGAGTATATTTGCTAAATGTTAGAGCTCTCTACTGTTACAGGTTGTAGCAATTTCACAATAAACTGATAATACTAAATAAGTGTAACTTTTTTTTAACAGAAAATAAACTCACCAAAAATGAACAATTGCTTGTTGTACAGAAAATAAAAGTACAATTATCTGGATAAGTGAACTTGCAGCCTACATGTTTCATAAATACATATTTTGTTTCTAATTTCTAAAAGATAATGAGTTCAAAAACATACTTAAATTTTGTAACGTAGCAATTATCACATTTACAATTTTAGCTAGAAATTAAGACAAATATAAAGTAAGATTGCTTCTTAACTTCCACTTTATAAAGCAATTGCCCTAAATTTTTCAACAATCTCTATGGAATGTTAGTGCTTGAACTATCCATAATACTACATATCATAATATACTCTGTTTCCCAAAAGCATTCATTGGAATATTAATACCTCAAAGAGCTTTTAGTAAAAAGGTTTTCACATGAAAAAAAGAGTTTAGTTAGGTAAGAGTGCAACTATATCCGGCTATTAGAGTTTACCAATGCATTTTAGTACACAGGCATACCTTATCTCCTTCACTGACATCTTAAACACCTCAAAGTTATCCATGAGGATTGGAATCTAGTTCTTCCAAACTCCTGTTAATGTTGATCTTTTATTTTCCCTCATTGAAGCACAAATGTTCTTAATAGGATCTAGAGTGGTGAATCCATCCCAGAAAACTTTCAATTTGCCTTGTCCAGATCCATCATAGGAATCACTATCTATGGCAGCTATCACCTTGTAAAATATATTTCTTAAATAATAAGACTTGAAAATCAAAATGACTCCCTAATCCATGAGCTAATCCATACAGAATGAACGCTGTATTAGCAGGCATGAAAACAACATTAATCTCCTTGTGCAACCCCATCAGAGCTCTTGGGTAACCAGGTGTACTATCAGTCAGCAGCAATAATTTGAAAAAAATTCTTTTCTGCGAAGTAGGTCTCAACACTAGAGTAAAAATAATCAGAATAATGTGGTAAACATACATTTTGTCACCCAGGCTTTGTTGTTCCATTTCTAGTGCACAGGCAGAGCAGACTTAGTATAATTCTTAAAGGCCTTAGGGTTTTTGGAATGGTAAATGGGCACTGGCTTCTACTTCAAGTCATCAATTGCATTAGCCCCTACCAAGAGAGAGAGCCACTACTCTGAAGCTCTGAAGCCAGGCATTGACTTTTCCTCTCTAGCTATGAAAATCTGAGATGGCATCTTCTTTCAATAGAAGGCTGTTATATCTACACGGAAAATCTACTGTTTAGTGTAGCCACCTTCATCGATGATCCTAGTGAGATCTTCTGGATAACTTGCTGCAGCTTCTACATGAGCACTTGCAGCTTCCCCTGCACTTTTATGTTATGGGGACAGCTTCTTTCCTTACATCTCATGAACCAAGCTCTGCTAGCTTTAAGCTTTTCTTCTGCAGCTTCCTTGCTTCTCTCAGCCTTCACAGAATTGAAGAGAGTTAGGGCCTTGCTTTAGATTAGGCTTTCACTTAAGGGAATGTTGTGGCTGGTTTAATCCTCTATCCAGACTTATATAACTTTTTCCATATCAGCAATCTGTTTCATTTTCTTTTTTTTTTTTTTAAGACGGAGTTTCGCTCTTGTTACCCAGGCTGGAGTGCAATGGAGCAATCTCGGCTCACTGCAACCTCCGCCTCCTGGGTTCATGCAATTCTCCTTCCTCAGCCTCCTGAGCAGCTGGGATTACAGGCACGCGCCACCATGCCCAGCTAATTTTTTGTATTTTTAGTAGAGACGGGGTTTCACCATGTTGATCAGGATGGTCTCGATCTTTTGACCTCGTGATCCACCCACCTCGGCCTCCCAAAGTGCTGGGATTACAAGCTTGAGCCACCGTGCCCGGCCTCATTTACTTATTTGTGTGTTCATGGAATAGCACTTTAATTTCCTTCAAGAACTTTTCCTTTGCATTTGCAGCTTGGCTAACCACTTGGCACAAGAGGCTTAGCATGTCTTGGCTTTCAACATGCCTTCTTCACTAAGCTGAATCACTTCTACCTTTTGATTTAAAGTGAAAGATGTGCTACTTATTCCTTTCACTTGAAGACTTACAGGCCACTGTAAGGTTATTAATTAGTCTAACTTCAATATATTGTATCTTAGGGAATAGAGAGACCCAAGGAGAGCGAGAGAGACTACAAATGGCTGGGACAGTGAATCAGTCAGAACACATACAACATTTGTCAATTAAGTTCACCATCTTACATGTGCATGGTTTGTGGCACCCCAAAACAATTACAATTGGAACATCAAAGATCGCTAATCCCAGATCAGCAAAACAGATTATGATAATAATGACAAAGTCTGAAATGTTGTGAGAATTATCAAAATGTTAACACAGAGACACTTAGTGAACACATGCTATTGGAAAAGCAGCACAGAGAGACTTGCTCAATGCAGGGTTGCCATAAACCTTCAATCTGTCAAAAATGCAATATTGGAGAAGTGCAATAAAGCAAAGGACAATAAAATGAGGTGTGCCTGTATGACAGTCTTTAAAAAGTTTCTAACTCAACAAAGGATTTTCCAAGTTTATTTAAACACAGAGACATTTTCTTAAGTCATGCATTTTAATACCTCCCTCAACTACTGTGCTATGGAGCACACATTAAGAAACACAGCTGAAGCCTAAAACTGTGTGCATTTGATTATTACAAAAAAAAAAAAATCATGGGATTTAATGAGTATAAAAGCATGCTGCAAGCATTTCCTAATGGACTCAAAGGGGCATATATATTATTATTAAAGAAGAAACAGTCAAAGGATAGGAATATATCATACTGCTAACTCCTTAGGGGCTACAAGTATGGCTCTCGAGGATCTCAAACTCAGCTGCCTAAATGGAACTTCTCATATTTTCCTTTCAAAGCTGCTCTTGCACTTTTGTTATTACCACCATCCACCTGGTCTTCCAAGCCAGTAACCAGACTCTTTAATATCTGCTTCTACTCAAGTTTCAAATACAATTTATTTTTCACGTATCTTCCATCATCTTAACACTTCTCAAAATACTCCCCACCTCTTTCAAGCCCTTTGTTGTTATCACATTTATACTTTCTAAAAATTGCATTAAGATATATTTTCCATGTATAACATCTACACATTTTACTTTTTTATTATTATTTTTTGAGACAGGGTCTCACTCTGTCACCCAGAGCGAAAGTGCAGTGGCGTGATCTTGGTTCACTGCAATCTATGCCTCCCAGGCTCAAGCAATTCTCGTGCTTCAGCCTCTCAAATAGCTGGGACTATAGGCGTGCACCATCACACCTGGCTAATTTTTTTCATTTTTTAGTACAGACAGGGTTTTGCCATGTTGGCCAGGCTGGTCTTGAACTTCTGGCCTCATGTGATCAGCCCGCCTTGGCCTCCCAAAGTGTGGGGCTACAGGTGTGAGCCACTGCACCTGGCCAATAACATCTGTACATTTTAACTGTATAGTTTCATGGGATTACAATACGTTTATAGGGTTTCTCAGCCTTTTGGCTAAGATCAAGTGAGACTGTAATACATTTATATAGTTGTGCATCCATCACCACAACCCAGTTTTAGAACAACAAAACTCATGAGCAGTCAATCTTGCTCCCATACCTGGACCCAGAGAGCCACCTGATCTTTTTTTGTTCTTTATCCTTTTGGCCTTTCCCAGAAATTTCAAATAAATGAAGTCATGCATTACATAGTTTTCTTTATCTGGTTTCTGTCTCTTCACATGTTATTTCTGAGATTTATACACATTAGTGAACATAGCTGCTTATTCTTTGTTACTGCTAAATAAGCTCATGGTATGGATATGCCACTTTTTATTTGTCCACAGACTGCTTGATGTATATTATTCTAGTGAGTGTGTAGTGATATAGATTTGTGATTTTAATTTGTTTCTCTACTGGCTGATTTTATTTTTTAGTTGTATGAATTAATTATACATTATAGACACAAGTCTTTTATCACATTTATGTCTTCAAATAAAATTCTGCTATTTTCTGTATATTTTGTTTTAAAATTGTCTCGATGCTGTCTTTTGAAGAGCAAAAGTCTTTAAATTTTATTAAGTCCAATTTATCAAATTTATCTTTTATTTATGATTTTTGTGTCATATTGCAAAGATTTTTCCCATTTTATTTTAGAATTTTAATCGTTTTAGCTCTTAAAGTCTATGATTCATTTTGTGTTCATTTTTGTGAATGATATGAGAAAAGGGTCAATGTTCATTTTTTAAAAATATGGCCAGGCGCGGTGGCCCATGCCTATAATCCCAACACTTTGGGAGGTTGAGGCAGGCAGGTCACCTGAGGTCAAAAGTTTAGGACCAGCCTGACCAATATGGTAAAACCCTGTCTCTACTAAAACTATGAAAATTAGCCAGGTATGGTGGCATGTGCCTGTAATCCCAACTACTCGAGAGGCTGAGGCAGGAGAATCGCGTGAACTCAGGAGGTGGAGGTTGCAATAAGCCGAGATCACGCCATTGCACTCTAGCCTTGGCAACAAGAGCAAAACTCTGTCTCATTCATAAATAAATTAATTAATTAATGCATATGTATATAACAGAGCGCAAGAAAAAAAAAAAGCAAAAATGGCTTGCTAAAAGGAGAAATAATGATTAACAATTATTGTTGGGGATTTAAATATTCCTTTTATAGTATAATATTGAAAGAAAACTAGTCAGAGTTTTCTGACTATCACTTGAAGTGATAGTCAAACTATCACTTGAAGACCACTATCAGCCAACTTGAACTAACTGACATTTGCAGAGTGCTGCACCCAACACAAAATTACAAAAGAAGGGTCTATACACAACAGTATCAAAATGAATCAAATACTTAGGAATACGTGTAATAAAATACAAGACCTGTACCTTGAAAACTACAAAATATTACTAAAATTTAAGAAGACCTAAATAAATCTTAATGTATATAAACATTAATTGACTAGGAGAGTCAATATTGTTAAAATGGCACATTGTTAAAATGGTGCAATCTTGGCTCACTGCAATCTCCGCCTCCCAGGTTCAAGCGATTTTCATGCCTCAGCCTCCCGAGTAGCTAGGATTACAGATATGCACCACCATGCCTAGTTAATTTTGTATTTTTAGTAGAGATGGGGTTTCTCCATGTTGATCAGGCTGGTCTCGAACTCCCGACCTCAGGTGATCTGCCCACCTTGGCCTCCCAAACTGCTGGGATTACAAGTGTGAGCCATCTCGCCTGGCCTATTATAACTTCCTTATATATTGATCCTTTTATTATTTGACAAAGACCTCATTTCTGAGTGAGAGTCAGTAGAAAAACAAATGTAGAATAACACTAACAAAGACTTGGATATTGGAACTGTCAGATATACAACATAAAATAAGCTGAGTATTGTAAAATAAGCCAGGCATGGTGGCTCACACTTGTAATCTCAACACTTTGGGAGGCCAAGGTGAGAGGATGACTTGAGGCCAGGAGCTCAAGACGGGCCTGGGTCATATAATGAGGCCCCAGTTTGTACAAAAATAAAAAATAGCTGGGCATGGTGGTGCATGCCTATTGTCCTAGCTACTCAGGGGGCTTAGGCAGGAGGATCACTTAAGCCCAGGTATATGAGCCTGCAGTGAGCTATGACTGCATCACTGTACCACAGCCTCAGTAACAGAGTGAGATTTCCTCTTAATTTAAAAAATTTAAAAATAAAAAGAACATTTAATATATTTAATGAAATAAAAGACAAAACTAAAATTTTTTAAAAGAACATAAGACAAGACTATAACAATCAACCAGGAAGACAGAAAAAAAATCAACATAGAAATATTAAAAATGAAAAACATAATAATTGAAATAAGACGCAAAATTAACAAACTAACCATTTATACCAAGCACAGCTAAAGAGAGCATTAATGACCTAGAATGAGGGCTAGAAACCTATGGCCCACAGGCCATCACCCTTCATTTTTAAATACAGTCTTACTGGAACACAGCCACACTCGTCCCTTTCATGTAACTTACAGCTACTTTTGCACTACAACAGCAGAGTAGTCATGATGAATACCATGTGAACTGTAAGTCTAAAGTGTTTATCATCGAGTCCTTTACAAAAACATTTGCCATCCGAGTACACTGGCTCAAGTCTGTAATCCCAGCACTTTGGGAGGCCAAAGCTGGCAGACCAGATTGCTTGAGTCCAGGAGTTCAAAACGCCTGGACAAAATGGTGCACAAAAAATACAGAAATTAGCCAGGCATGGTGACCTGTAATCCCAGCTACCAGGGACACTGAGGCGGGAGGAGCACTGTAGCCCAGGAATTCAAGGCTGCCATGAGTTATTACTGTGCCACTGCACTTCAGCCTGGGCGACAAAAGGAAATCTTTCTCTCTCCAAAAAAAAAAAAAAAAAAAAGAAAGAAAAGAAAACATAGTTCACCAAACTCTCTGATAGAAAACAATCTGATGAAATTGCACTGCAGGTAGCACCACAAGCCAAATAAGGCAGGGAGTGTACTAGCAGAGAAGATGGAAAGATGGAGTCATCTGAGTTACACACAAGCATCCCTTTGTTAAAACTGCACAGGTAAGGCTGGGCATGTTGCCTCATGCCTGTAATTCCAGAACTTTGGGAGGCCCACATGGGTGGATCGCCTGAAGTCAGGAGTCCAAGACCAGCCTGGCCAACATGGTGAAACCCCATCTCTATTAAAAATACAAAAAAATTTAAGCAGACGTGGTGGTGTGTGCCTGTACTCCCAGCTACTTGGGAGACTAAGACAGGAGAATCACTTGAACCTGGGAGATGGAAGCTGCAGTGAGCCGAGATCACACCACTACACTTCAGCCTGCGCAACAGAGACTCCGTCTCAAAAAACAAAAACTATACAGGTAAGAAGTGTGTAAGTGTGTTTGCACATTTTACCTTAAAAAATTAACAAATGGATGAAGGTGTTGAGTGTGTAGAGGTAATGATGAAACAAAGAAGATTTTTTACAGTTGTTGCAGTTGGATAATGAGTACATGAGTGTTCAATATACTGCTGTTTATCTTGTAGAGTAATTTAAACTAGATTCCCAGGATGACTCTAATTATGCAAAGCCTGTTACACGTATGTATATAAAAATACACACATACACACACACACACACACACACACACACACATACTTCGAAGGGACTCTACCAAAATGTTAAAAGTAATTTAGTTAAAGAATTATGGGATTACAGTTCATTTTCATTTTTCGTCTTTTTAAGCCCTTTTCAGATTCTTCCATATACTAAGGCAGCACTCTCTGAAAGTAACTTGCATACATTTCTTAAAAATCAAACCAGTCATATTTAGCTACACTCAGAACTTCTGAAATAGTCAAGGTCCAAATAACATCTGAAGGCCAAGGAATAGGATACGAATACTACATTTGTCAAAAGAATAATAAAAAATATGAAATTCAGGTTTTAAAACCAAAGCAAAGTTCTCTCCTGCACATATATCCCTCCAGAAAAATGCTGTCCAACGGAACTTGAGGGAAATATACCTGACATGATGGAAAGGCTCATTGAGTTGCCCAATTCAGTAGCTGCTAACCACGTGTGGCTATGGAGCAGGTGAAATGTAGTCACAGTTCAAGTGACTCTGAAAAGGGTTTTCCATTTACTTTAATCTTAATTGCCATACATGGCTAGTGCCTCCCATACTAGATAGCACAACTGCAGGGGGTAAAACCAACCAAACAAGAAGCAGATTCATGGTTCTACTGACCATTCTCCTCCTCTTTCCAGTCATTCAGTGATTTACTAATATTCTATATCCTCTCATCTCTCCCTGGTAGCTACCAAATCATAACTTTTAAAAAGATGCACTTTAAGCTTCCTATTCTTTCTAGAGAAAGAGAACAAGTGAAGAGTACCAACTGTGCTGAGATTTTTGGAATAAAATCTCATTAGCCACTAAGATGCAGCCTAAATCCAATTTAGTTTCTCCTCTCCTTAATTCTTCAGAGGTAATTTGAGTTGCTGATTTGAGCTTTTCAGAGCTAGTTGATCACCTTCCATTTTTTTTCTTTTGTTTACTCTTTGTTCTTCCTCTTCTTAAAAAGTAAAATGGAAAAGAAATTGAAGTAACAATTTATCAACAGAATGATTCCTTTAAAAGGATTGTTCCAGCAAGTAAACACACATCCTCTCTCCAGAAGCACCAGTGGCATTGAGGTTTTGTTTCTACTTATCCTGATATAAAGCATGTTCCCCTTTTACCTGGGTCACTAGGAAGCTAAAAGGCACACCTGTGGCTCACAAATGACTAACTCAACTTGGTGTTAATTCCTTCTTCTGTCTTTACTAGTTTCTGATATATATATTCACATACTTTTTTTTTTTTTTTGAGACAGAGTCTTGCTCTGTGCCCAGCCTGGACCGCAGTTGCGTGATCTCAGCTCACTGCTACCTCCATCTCCCAGCTTCAAGCAGTTCTCTGCCTTAGCCTCCCAAGTAGCTGGGATTACAGATGCCACCACCACACCCGGCTAATTTTTGTATTTTTAGTAGAGACAAGGTTTCACTATCTTGGCCAGGCTAGTCTTGAACTCCTGACCTCATGATCCACCTGCCTCAGCCTCCCAAAGTGCTGGGGTTACAGGCGTGAGCCAGCGCGCCCGGCCTGATATATATTTTTAACTGCCCATAGATTCATTCTTACATTTTAATATGCTTCTCCAAACATTCTTCAAGATAAATAAATAAAACAGAAATCATAAACACAAACTACTCGAACAGATTTGCCATCAGATTTCAGAATATCTTCTTATGTCCAAATTAAAGGGGCAAAGATCTTTTTATCTCTTCTGAATTTAAAATCTTGTTTGAACAAAATATAAGCAGTACCATATTTATACAGTGTGACTTTATTATACTTCTCCAAAGACCCATAAGATCTCTAGAACTGAGATCAGCCACATCTTTTATTAGTTATTTCCCATGCAGACTGGATTATCAATATTGTTCTGCTAATTTATGCTGTTTTAAATGGTCTACCATACCTTGAATGTTCTTGAAAATGTTGTGCTCTTAATTGGAATGCCACAAACAATGATGATGCTATTGCTAGCAACTGGTTCTTCTCACTCTTGGTTAACATGTGTCCTGAGGGAAATAAATCGACCAATCGATCAATCAATCATATATGTTAACATCTGTGCTTCTATGCTAAAGAATTACTAGTCATTCAAACAAGTATTTCATAGGGCATCTATTACGCAGCTAGGACTGTACTAGGCACGGGGGTGTGTGGATGTTGGGGGAGCAAGACCATTCAAATAACAAAATCCTGTTTGCAGGAAGTTTATATTGGGAAAGAAGTTTAATTTGGGAAAGGAGATATTAAACAGATGCACAGAAAAAAAAATAACAAAAAAAACCCACAAAACTATCCACACAGAGATCTCCAGGAAAAGCGTAAGCTCCTCACATCTGCTTCTCTCTGGCCCGCCCCAGCCCAGCTTCCCTGCTGAGGAAAGCGAGGATAGCGTGCAAGAAGCCCCAGCCCCAGGAGAAAATGAGAGCGGCTAGTCAAGGACACAGACACGGCCATGCTTTCTAGTGTGAAGATCCAAAGAATATCGCGCCGGGATTCTTCCGCCTCTCTGCATGCAGTCAGGGCTTGAATCCCAATCAACCAACCAATTTCTCTCTCCTCCTCTCACTCACACTCTCTTCCTACCATTATACAGCTAGACCTGGGGCAGTGGGCTGGCCATGAAGGCCTGGGGTGAGTGACTGATTGAAGAATTTGTATAATTCTTCAAGAAGAAGGTTGCGAGTCAAAGCAGGATTCAAATACTTCAGGGTCTAGCTTAACACATCCCTTAACAGCTGTGCAACCTCACCGCAAATCTAAAACTATTTATTTGCCACAGTACTACATACAGACGGTAGAGTATTAAATAGGACAATATGAGCAATTCCAGTGCTGGCTCATCAGCCATAAAGTGCTACTTTTACAATCGATCCTCCATGAATTCAAACAACTGCAGGCTGAAAATAATTGAGAAAAAAGAATTGTATGGTTGTATCTGTACTGAACACATATAGGCTTTTTTTTTTCTTGTCATTATTCCCAAAGCAATACAATGTAAAAATGATTAATGTTGTATTTACATTGTATTAAGCATTGTAAGTAATCTAGAGATGATTTAAAGAACAGGGAGGATATATGTAGGTTATATGCAAATATGATACCATTTTGTATCAGGGACTTGAGCTTCTGTGGATTTTTGTATCTGAAAGTGTCCTAGAACCAACCACCCACAGATACCATGAAACCAATGCACAATTCAAAAAAAGAAAAAAACACTAGTTGCCTAAACTTATTTGGAAGAAATGAAGTAATTTAAACATTATGTCTAAAAATCAATCAAAATATAAATCAGACTAAAAATATTCAAAATTAACATACACTTTCAATATCTACAGCACGATTTTTCACGGGGAGGTAATCTGTCTGCTCCCTGAAGGGCAAAGGGAACACAAGTAATCCATACCTCTTTGAGACAAACCTAGATATTACATAAAACATAATACAAATATGGGATCTACCAACTGGTTCTGGGAATTCCATACTAGATCTTCACGATGGCCTAATAAACTATATTCTTATGGGCACTGGAAAGTTCCTCATTTTCCCCTGACACCTAAGCAGTGATGAAAATATCCCATATGATTATATAATAAATTACTCTATATGAGAAGTATTACAAAAATTTGATCTCAGTCTTGTCAAAACACATAGTTGAGAAGAACAGTTCTCATAGCGTGACCTGCCAACAACTGGGAGTACCCAGGAGTCCTTCCAAGGTCAAATAATTTTCTTAATACTACTAAAATGTATTTGTTTTTTAAACTCATTTTCTCAAGAGTATACTGCAGAGGTTCCCAGATGCAAGGGACACATGTTGTGTGATGACATCATTGCTCTCGTGTCAACACATAATGGATTTATTACCATTACTTTCAGATCAAATGAAGAAATAAATATTTTTAAGTTCCTCAGTTTTAATTTATAAAATGGCAAATATAATCACAAATATATAATCCCAAAAGCTCTCTGGAGTACAGAAAGAACCAGTGCTTCTCAAACCTCAGTGAACATCAGAATCACGTGGATTAAAGGTGCTGTGTGTACCTCACCGGCAGACTGACTGGTAGAGGGAATGAGGGCAGTTAATAATCTGCATTTCTAACAAGCTCCAGGGTGATGCTGATGCTGCCAGTCAGCAGATCTCACTTTGAATACAACTGTCTAGACCCATATCTATCAAACAGTGTAAAGAAACTCTTTAGTAGTTAATGAAGCCAGTTTAACGTGTCATGTCCAGCAAAACAAATTATCAGAGCACTTTAAACACAGGATTTTATATGAAAATGTTGTGTGTGTTTATATGTGTGCATACTAAGTCAGGATGTAAAATGTATTTCTCATGGTGGTTCACAATAAAAGTCCTTTAAAAGTCACCTCTTTAGATACGTATGTACAGTACATGCACATCATCAGCAACAGAAGAGGCAGCACATTAGGGGAACCCACTCACTGGAGATGCTCAATCAGTATTTCATCTGGTCTAACCAACTATTAGTGCACAGACTCAGGCAGTATCGAGAGAAGTCTCCCAAATAAAATGGACCATCGCTCATCACATCTCCCAGGCAAACTGATAGAATGCACATCAACTGCAACCATTTTACTGATATTCCACTTCAAAAGGGGGTGTACTCAGTTTCAATAGGCTCTGTATAAGAAGTCTGATCATAACTCACCTATTCTTACAACAATTCTAGCATTATGCTACTCCTGATCACAGGCCACAGTGGCCTTAACCTCTGCAAGTTCCCCTGCGGCCTGATACTAAGTAAGGCATGTCTTCCCTGGCTTTGACCTTAGCTTCCTTTGAAAGGTCTCCACCGTTTGCCCTCTGGGGGTGGTGTACCAGCTTGGTGTTGAGTCAGACACACTGGCACTGCATTCTCGGCTCGTAAGCTAAGGTGAATGTACCTCATTCCCTTTTCTGAGCAGGTTCTAATCTATAAAACCCTGCATGGCTGCCATGAGGGGAGCTGAGGCTGCATGCTGACTGCTAACCTGCTGGAATATAAGTCCCAGGAAGGCAGCTCCTTTTTCTGTTTACCGATGAATACTATGCACCTAGCACTTGGGGGCACAGTATGTACTTAAAAACTCTCCAGTTCTTCCTGTCCCTTTTTGCGAGTGTGAATGTAAACGAAGAGTGCTGCATCTGACTCTTGGTTTCCCCTCTTCCCCAGTCCTGATGGAGAAGACTGAGAGTATGCTGCTGGGTGTGTGAGGAATACAGGTGGTGAGGAGGGAGGGGGACTGAGAGCTCCAGCCCCTCACACAGAACACACACGGCCTCAAGCACTCTTCAGAGGAGCAAGTCACTTCTACTTGTTTTAAGTCTAGGGGGAGTCCTAAGGCTTTCTCAAACCCAGCCTTGGAACATTCACAGCATTCAAGCTTACAGTTTCTACTGTGATGTCAATGAGGCTGGGTACAGCGGGCTCTTCAGAAAACATGGCTGGAAAAAGCTGCAGCTCTAGGTTTTAAAAGCCTTAGGCTTTTTGACAGTTTTACCTCTATTTCCAGAGCCTAAAGTACAACCTTTGACCCAATAGGCTCTGCAAGTATTTGTGACTGAAAGGAGAAAAACTTCCTAGTTACAAGTAACTCTTACCTTCTTAAACTTTTGGGAGGATAATTTCAAGCTAAAGTCCCAACCCCTAAACAATGTTTATTATCTCCCCTCCTTGTTCATTAAGCCACTAATTACTGGAGCTCAAAAACATGTAGCAGCACCTACAGGTTTTGTGACATGCCACTATAACCCTCATGCTGCTAGCCACCCTCACTGGTATGACATAGTTTTCTAGAAGCCTGATCTGTAGAGTGGTTTTAGGTCTACCATTTATTTTCAACAGCTATGTGTTGGTTCCCATTATAGTGCTACTTGTTTGTTTGTTTTGAGACGGAGTTTCACTCTTGTTGCTCAGGCTGGAGTGCAATGACGCGATCTTGGCTCACCGCGACCTCTGCCTCCCTGGTTAAAGTGTTTCTCCTGCCTCAGCCTCCAGAGTAGCTGGGATTACAGGCATGGGCCACCACGCCTGGATAATTTTGTATTTTTAGTAGAGATAGGGTTTCCCCATGTGGGTCAGGCTGGTCTCGAACTCCTGACCTCAGGTGATCTGCCCACCTTAGCCTCCCAAAGCGCTGGGATTACAGACGTGAGTCACCATGCTCAGCTGTAGTGTTGTATTAAATAATGCAGACAGAGGTCCTGATTCTGAGCCAGGCCAGTTCTCTTTTTGTGGGCTATGACTTTGTTGATCATTGGCAGCTTCATCTTTAGGGTAATGTGGTTAGACTATTTTGTTGGGGAATCTTTAGGTAATCTCACTAGGGGGTTAGATTTTTCAAGGATCTTCTACTTTCATGTCTGTAAATACCTGTTTGTCTGCCAGTACCCTAGGAACCAACTGAGGAATGAAGGCTGGGGCAGGGGGTGTCACTACATTTAGTATGTCCATGTTCCCTCGATCCTTTGTCCAACTGTACCTGGTAACCCCTGGTTTTTATCCTCTGCAGAGAAGAATCTGAAAGTTTTTACCAGGATGAGGGAAGGAGAGTCGACTTACTCAGAAGAGTGAGGGAAGTGATGTGGAGAAAATTTTACAGAGATTTTAGGCCAACAGTGCTACGTTTAGGAATTTCCAAGGGTACGTGGAGCTAATTATTGAGACTTCTGAAGGGTTTCACAGTGGTCATGAGCTACTTCTCAGTTTCTTCCATTTTCAGCTTAGGATTCAACTTTCTTAGGTTACTAAGTCAGTTACCAACCTGGTCAACATGGTGAAACCCCGTCTCTACTAAAAAAATACAAAAAATCAGCTGGGCATGGTGGCACGTGCCTGTAATCCCAGCTACTCAGGAGGCTGAGGCAGGAGAATTGCCTGAACCCAGGAGGCGGAGGTTGCGGTGAGCTGAGATCGCGCCATTGCACTCCAGCCTGGGTAACAAGAGCGAAACTCTGTCTCAAAAAACAAACAAAAAAAAGAACCATCTTTCAGCTTTTCATTTTACCAAATGCTATTTTCTTTCTTTTTCCTAGTGGGCTTGTATCTTTAACTAACTCAAGTTAGTGGATTTGGGGGTAGAAAAATTTGTATATTTTTAAGCTATCAACTTATCTCAAAACTGGTTAATACTTTCTTTAGCAATTTCCTCAAAAGGAGTATATATGGTAAAATAGTTCTGAATCCTTATTTAAATGAAAACGGCTTTGTTTATATTGATGAAGATATCTTAGCTGGGTATACTACTTTTGAGTCAAATTCTTTCCTATGTAGCAGATACTCTTCTAAGATTCTAACTTCCAGTTTACAGAGTATCAACATGATCTGACTGTACATTCCTCACATCTTCTTTCTTTTCTTCTAGAAGCTTTAAAAAAGTATTTGTTTTTTATATGCCTAGTGGAGTTATTTTTTTAATTAACCCTGTCTGAATCTCACTTAGTCTTTCCAATAATACCTTAAGGCTTTCTTAAGAACTGTGAGGAAAAAAAATCTCCTCTATTATTTCTTTAAAAATTATCTTTCCTTATTTCCTTTTTTCTTTTCATGAAACTCCTAGTATGCATTTATATGTAAAATCTTCTGGATCTTCCCTATCTCTTATCATTTTCTACATGATTTCATTCTCTTTACCTTTTTGCTACATATTTTGAGATATTTCTATTTATTCCTTTGAGTCACTAATTTGGATCTTAGTAGTGACCATCCTACCTTCTACTTTGACTGCTGAATTATTTTGAAAAATCACAGTTGTTTAGTTCATTAAGTCTTTCTCCTCTAATTCTCTTTCTATATATATATATATATATATATATATATACACACAAAATGTATATATATATATACACATATATGTAATGTGTATGTATAAATATATATATTTTTTTTCTTTTTTTTGAAGTGGACTCTCACTCTGTTGCCCAAGCTGGAGTGCAGTGGTGTGATCTTGGCTCACTGCAACCTCCGCCTCCTGGGTTCAAGCAATTCTCCTGCCTCAGTCTCCCGAGTAGCTGGGATTACAGGCATGTACCACCATACCTGGCTAATTTTTTTATTTTTAGTAGAGACGGGATTTCACCATGTTGGCCAGGTTGGTCTCGAACTCCTGACCTCAAATGATCCACCTGCCTTGGCCTCCCAAAGTGCTGGGATTACAGGTGTGAACCACCCTGCCCAGGCTAATTCAAATTTTTAAGTGTTCTTCCTATTTTTCAGTAAGCATAGTCATCTGCCTCCTACACCAGTAGCTGTGAAACTGAACATTACCTATGCTCAGTGAGTCTTCTAGGCCTTCCTCCCTAGATGAATAATCCTTTTCATTTTTACACTAGGGACTCTGCTCAATATGCAGGCCAAACAGTTAGGCAGTGGTTTGCTGGTAAATGCTTAATAAACAACTGGAGGGTGGGGGAAGGAGAAAAGCCCCAGGGTGCAACCAGTTTCCTTACAGTAAATTTTCTTCATGGCTAATTTCTTCATGGCTAATTTCAAACTACCAACTTCAAAGAGGATGGCTTATGAAGATGTGCACACATGGCTCTCTCAAGCCAGGATGGCAGCCCAGCTCCCATGGAGAGAGTTCCTGGAGAGATATTTCAATAGTCTAAATGCTATCTCATCCTTAAAGCCATTCCAGATTCCCTCAAATGGAACTGAGTTTTTTGTTTTTGTTTTTGCTCTGCTCTGAAGGCACTTTTGTTTTTGTTTTTGCTTACATCTTTACCAGGCACTTATTTTACCCTGTCCTGTAATGTAGTTGGCACTTTACATGACTATTTCTCTCATGATGTCAGTTAATTAAGGGTGGGTAAAATATACTACCCATCTTTGATTTTCTTCTAGAGCCTATACCAATTACTTGTTGAGGACTTTAATGATTGAATTCAGTCCAAATATCATAGTGATACTTTTAAAAGTGTAGAAATACTTGACTAAATTCAGTGGAAAAAAAGAGAAGTACACTTAATTATATATTTTTTGTGTTGAATCAAATTTTTACCAGGAGATCTGTAACTTCTTAAAAGAATGAGATAATTCTGATAATTTATTTTGATGGGGTTTGAGGTTGAAGTATAGGAAAGTATCAGAAAAATAAGCCCATAATGTTATTTAGAGGCCAAATGAAATTATAGTTCTTAAAATATCTTCTTCCTCATTTTCCATTTATTTTTCAGAATCAAGGGAAAATGCTTTTCAACATCCACATCTAAAGAGCTGATAAGAATAATTTCTCATGTATCTTATTTTTTAATTTTAGAAGCAATCATTTCAAAGTTTAAGAATCTCTACTAAAACTGTCTTAGTCTACATCCAAATAAATTTGGGATAATAAACACATACAATAGAAAATTTCAATGCAGTCATAAAAATAGGTGTTTGCCTGTGAATAGTGCCTAGGATAGCTGGACAGATGGGAAGCAGATGGGGAACCCCAACGGGACGAAATGACCTGGCCCCAAACATATGGAGAGGATCCTGGATTAACTGTAGTTACCACTTCCTGCAGTCTCCTGGGCACATATATCAAACAGTCAAAGATGATACAGTTTAATATATCTAAGAGCTGATCTGGGGTAAAAATGGAGAATGAGAAATACAGCAATCTGAAGAAGAAGAATGAGAGACAGTGACCATTCAAAGAAGAACGAACTGACATGAAAATAACATGAGAAAATAAAATAAGAGGTAGACATTAAGAATGGCAAATATAGAAGAGTAGTTCTTAAGTACAGAGGCAATATAACAACATACAGCATACCCTGCTTGGAAATATTTGTGATTTGTGAATTTGAATCCTACCATAACTCAAAGACTTCGCAAATAGGAATTGAAAACCCTAGGTTCAATTCCTGGTATTATTATTTTACTAGTCATTTAGCTTTACTGAGTATCTCTGAGTGCTAGTTTCCTCACATGTAAAATGAAGGCTGCAACTAAATAATTACTAAAAGCAATGTATGACAATTTTAAAAATTGTGTTCCTATCTGGTCTAAGCATAAAAAACAAAATTATGGTGTCCAAGCTAATAATTCCTTACCAAAAAAGAAATGTATTATGTTATACACATCATGGAAAACTGCAATATTTAAGTTTAAGTATATTTCTGAGTTTGAAGGGGATCCCTTGTCTAGAGAATTTGGGACATTCTCTGTTGTAGTTAAATGTACAGCACGTAGTAATCAACACTGATTAGAAAATTTAAATGCCCCATTTTCTTCTCCTCTGGGATACTTTTTCATACTTAAATATATAGAGACTCATATATAAATGTGTACATGTGGGTATATATATAAATATGCACACATGCATATGTTTGTGTTAAAGGTACTCTGTAGTTTTTCTCTGTTTTCTCCTTCTGCCCACTGTTTCCTATCATATCACCATCACAAAATTAGCCAGGCAGACATAAAAACGTGGTAGTCTTAGTCCAATTCAAAATGTACTACAACTTAATTAAAATTTTAGGAAGGACAAGAAACTAAATGTTAGAATCAAATAGAATGAACTGGTTATCTGGATACATGTATAAATGACTAAAAATATCCAAAGTAGCGGTTGGGTGTAGTGGCTCATGCCTCTAATCCCAGCACTTTGGGAGGTGGCAAATCACGAAGTCAGGAGTTCAAGACCAGCCCTGCCAACATGGTGAAACCCCGTCTCTACTAAGAATACACATATTAGCCGGGCATGGTGGCAGGCACCTGTAATCCCAGCTACTCTTGAGGCTGGGGCAGAAGAACCACTTGAAAATGGAAGGTAGAGGTTGCAGTGAGCCAAGATCGCACCACTGCACTACATCCAGCCTGGGCTAAAGAGCGAAACTCCATCTCAAAAAAAAAAAAAAAAAAAAGAAAGAAAAGAAAAGAAAAAAAATCCAAAGTAATCCTTTCTCATCAATACTACGGGTAAGTTTTTTTGTTATTTTTTTCATAAATTCACCAAAGACTTCTATCTATTATGTTTTGTGCTAGGGATAAAATGAAAAGCAATTACCTAAGGGGTACTTAGCCTCAATAAACCAACAAATATTAAAAGAATAATCACAAAAGTACACAGCTACTATCTTGGTTGTATTTTATTTTGTATTTTTTTAAGAACTCAAAAGTTTAGAAAAAACAACCTAGTAAATCATTAGTTTTCCTTTTAAGATCCCAAATTACAGACATTCTTCATTTGCCTTAATACTAACAATAAAACTCTGTAACACTAAAGTTTTAAAAGAATATTCAAATCAATTATCTCTGTTTGGTCTTATGAAAACTCTGTACTGTAAATTCTGAGTTGAAAATGGCTTTATAAATGCATTCAGCAACTCAGTGACATCAAGCTAACCTGAATCTATATATAACTCCTAATATGAGTGTGAGTCATTTTATATTAAAACACTTTAATGGATATAAAGAACACTTAACCTTCATACATCACTAGTTCTTTAAAAATGTATGTAGAGGCTTTCACTTGAATAATATTTCTATTAAGTCTCATCTAAATCTTGTTTATCGCTCAATATCTTATGTTACCTATGTTTTGAATGCTCACTAAAGGGTTTTCTCTATCTCTCACTTGATGAGCAATTTTTCTACTACCTGGAAACACTCACTGACAACTTTGCAGGGTATTCCACTCATTACTTTATTCAGAACTTCATTTTTCAGAATAAAGATCTTCTTAGATTTTCATTAATGGGACTAGAACCTGGTTTTTTGAAATTTTCAGTATATTTTCATAAACATATCTTTTAAAAATCACTTTAGAAGAGTTCCTTATATACTCACCTCAGTAAAAAACACAAATCTGATTTGATTTTCAGAAACCAGAAAATCAGGTAGGCCAATGATCTAGCTACATGTTTTGCTCCAAAACACTGGACTCATAGAACATTCCACATAGTTGAATTCTGCACTCTACAAAACTGCGGATTATCACACTCATGAATCACCTATAAATCTCAAAATTGTGAATGTAAACAGTCTTGGGTGCTCTAAAAATGCTCATTAAGTATAATAAGCATTTTATAATTAAATATAATTTATAATAATAAGCCAAAAAGCCTTAATTTCAGAATAGAATAAAATCATGTATTATAATAAAGCATAAAAATAACTTTAACACTCAAAAATATTTTAAAACATACATACCTTTAAAGCCATCAGGATACACGTCAGAGAGAAATTTAGTGCTGATGTCTCCTTTTACAAAGCGTGAGTTGATTATCACCTCTCGAAGTAATGCAATATTATGTGTAACACCTAAAAGTAAAATGACATCAAATTGAAGAACAATGAATCAGTGAAAAATTGAATTCTGATAATCTGGAGAAATTTATCATCATTATTCTATGACCTAGCAGAAACCATTCAAGATTACTTATTTCCTTGATTTCTATTAAAAACAAAAAAAAATCTGAAATTCTGGTATCAACAAAACACTAAATATAAACTTAAGAAGCCTGGTATTGCCAAGTCAAGTCAAATCAATGGGCTGTATTAGTGCAAAAATAATTGTGGTTTTGGGCTGTGAATTTTAACCATTAAAACGAGGCTCAAACACATCTTGATTAATCAAAAGAGGAACCATTACATAAACTAATTTTTGTCAATGAGAAATAAGTTTGCTTATTCCTGCAGTGTAAAAATCCATGCTTCGGGATTCCACGTACTCTTGGAGAGCATTTTTTGCACCCTGCCGGTTGTGGAAGTGTTTTCCCTGCAAAACGTTGTTGAGATGCTTGGAGTGGTGGTCGGTTGACAAGAGGGCAAGTGAATATGGCAGATGAGGCAAAACTTCATAGGCCAATTTGTTCAACTTTTAAGTGTTGGTTGTGTGACATGTGGTTAGGTGGTGTTGTGGCGAAGGATTGGGCCCTTTCTCTTGACCAATGCCAGCTGCAGGCAGTGTAGTTTTTGGTGTATCTCGCTGATTTGCTGAATGTACTTCTCATATGCAATGGTTTCGCCCAAATTCAGAAAGCTGTAGTGGATCAGACCAGCAGCAGACCACCAAACAGCGACTGTGACCTTTTTTTGGTGGAAGTTTGGCTTTGGGAAGTGCTTTGGAGCTTCTTCTTGGTCCAGTCATTGAGGTGATCATCGCTGGTTGTCAAACAAAATCCACTTTTTATCGCACGTCACAATCCAAGAAATGGGTCATTGTTGTGTAGAATAAGAGAAGACAACACTTCAAAATGATTTTTTAAAAATTTACAGTCAGCTCATAAGGCACCCGCTTATGGAGCTTTCCAATTTGCTTCAAATGCCAAACAACCATAGAATGGTTGACGTTGAGTTCTTTGGCAACTTCTCATGTAGTTATGAAAGGATCAGCTTCGATGATTGCTTGCAATTGGTCATTGTCAACTTCTGATGGCCAGCTACTAAGCTCCTCATCTTCAAGGTTGTCATCTCCTTTGCAAAACTGCACTGTACGTTCATTAGCAGTTCTTGGGCCAAATGCATTGTTGATGCCGCAAGTTATCTCTGCTGCTTTACAACCCATTATGAACTCAAATAAGAAAACTGCTCAAATTTGCATTTTGTCTAACATCAATTCCATACTCTAAAATAAATATAAAATAAACTGCAAGTAATAAGTCATTAGCAAAAAAAAAGCAAGAAATGTGCACTGAAATGATGTATAACATAATCATATTTATTTAATAATGTATACCAATATCAAATGGCAAGTTTCAGCAATGCAAAAACCGCAATTATGTTTGCACCAACCTAATAAATGTCCTTTCAATAAATTGTACTAGAACAACTAGCTAACCATTTGGACCCCCCCCCAAAAAAAATTAACCTCAATCCTAACAACATAAACAAAAAGTTAACTCCAAATGGATCACAAACCTAAAACTATTTTAATAACTACAGAAGAAAATACAGAGGAAAAATCTGTTACCCTGAGGTAGGCAACAGATTTTTATTCCTAGTACACAAAAACCATGAACTATTAAAATACTGACAAACTGTACTTCATCAAAATTTAAGCCGGCTCCTCAAAAGATGCAATTAAAAAAATTAAATGTCTAACCCAACGCAAAGAAAATAGGAACCTTGAAAAAAGATTGGACGAACTGCTGACGAGAATGGACAGCATAGAGAGGAGTATAAGTGAATTGATAGAGCTGAAAAACGCAACACGAGAACTTCGTGAAGCATGCACAAGCTTCAACAGCCGAATTGACCAAGCAGAAGAAAAGATATCAGAGGTCGAAGATCAACTCAATGAAATAAAAAGAGAAGGCAAGAACAGAGAAAAAAGCGCAAAAAGGAATGAACAAAATCTTCAAGAAATGTGGGACTATGTGAAAAGACCTAATCTACGTCTGATAGGTGTACCTGAATGTGATGAAGAGAATGAATCCAAGCTGGAAAATACTCTTCAGGATATTATCCAGGAAAACTTCCCTAACCTAGCAAGGCAGACCAATATTCAAATCCAGGAAATACAGAGAACACCACAAAGATATTCCGCAAGAAGAGCAACCCCAAGGCACATAATCGTCAGATTCACCAGGGTTGAAATGAAAGAGAAAATGCTAAGGGCAGCCAGAGAGAAAGGTCGGGTTACCCACAAAGGGAAGCCCATTAGACTCACAGCAGATCTCTCAGCAGAAACCCTACAAGCCAGAAGAGATTGGGGGCCAATATTCAACATCCTTAAAGAAAAGAACTTTCAACCAAGAATCTCCTATCCAGCCAAACTAAGCTTCATAAGTGAAGGAAAAATAAAATCCTTTGTGAACAAGCAAGCACTCAGAGATTTCATCACCACCAAACCTGCTCTACAAGAACTCCTGAAAGAGGCTCTACACATATAAAGGAACAACCAGTACCAGCCACTCCAAAAACACACCAAATGGTAAAAAAGCAGCAACACAATCAAGAATCTGCATCAACTAACCAACAAAACAGCCAGGTAGCATCAAAATGACAGCATCAAATTCACACATAACAATACTATCCCTAAATGTCAATGGACTAAATGCCCCAATCAAAAGACACAGACTGGCAAATTGGATAAAAAGCCAAAACCCATCAGTGAGCTGTATCCAGGAAACCCATCTTACATGCAAGGATACACAAAGGCTCAAAATAAAGGGATGGAGGAAGATCTACCAAGCAAATGGAGAGCAAAAAAAGGCAGGAGTTGCAACTCTCATCTCTGATAAAATAGACTTTAAAGCAACAAAGATCAAAAGAGACAAAGAAGGACATTACATAATGGTAAAAGGATCACTGCAACAAGAAGAGCTAACGATCCTAAATATATACGCACCCAATACAGGAGCACCCGGGTATATAAGGCAAGTTCTTAATGACTTACAAAGAGACTTAGACTCCCACACAATAATAGTGGGAGACTTTAAAACCCCATTGTCAATATTAGACAGATCAACCAGACAGAAAATCAACAAGGATATCCAGGACCTGAATACAGACCTGGAACAAGCAAACCTAATAGACATTTACAGAACTCTCCACCCCAAATCCACAGAATATACATTCTTCTCAGCACCACATCACACCTACTCTAAAATTGACCACATAATTGGCAATAAATCACTCCTCAGCAAATGCAAAAGAACAGAAATCATAACAAACAGTCTCTCAGACCACAGTGCAATCGAGTTAGAACTCAGAATGCAGAAACTAACTCAGAACCGCACAGCTTCATGGAAACTGAACAACTTGCTCTTGAATGTTGACTGGATAAACAATGAAATGAAGGCAGAAATAAAGATGTTCTTCGAAACCAATGAGAACGAAGACACAACACACCAGAATCTCTGGGACACATTTAAAGCAGTCTCTAGAGGAAAATATATAGCAATGAGTGCCCACATGAGAAGAAAGGAGAGATCTAAAATTGACACCCTATCATCAAAATTGAAAGAGCTAGAGGAGCAAGATCAAAAAAACTCAAAACCTAGCAGAAGACAGGAAATAACTAAGATCAGAGCAGAACTGAAGGAAATAGAGACACAAAAAACTCTTCAAAAAATCAATAAATCCAGGAGCTGGTTTTTTGAAAACATCAACAAAATAGACAGACCACTAGCCAGATTAATAAAAAAGAAAAGAGAGAATAACCAAATTGATGCAATAAAAAACGATAAAGGTGATATCACCACAGATTCCACAGAAATCCAAACCATCATCAGAGATTATTACAAACAACTCTATGCACATAAACTAGTAAACCTGGAAGAAATGGATAAATTCCTGGACACCTGCATCCTCCCAAGCCTAAACCTGGAGGAAGCCGAAACCCTGAATAGACCAATAACATGGTCTGAAGTCGAGGCAGCAATAAAGAGCCTACCACCCAAAAAAAGCCCAGGTCCAGATGGGTTCACAGCTGAATTCTACCAGACATACAAGGAGGAGCTGATACCATTCCTTCTGAAACTATTCCAGACAATCCAAAAAGAGGGAATCCTTCCCAAATCATTTTACGAGACAAACATCATCCTGATACCAAAACCCGGCAGAGACTCAACAAGAAAAGAAAATTTCAGGCCAATATCCATGATGAACATAGATGCAAAAATCTTCAATAAAATACTGGCAAACCAATTGCAACAGCATATCAAAAAGCTCATCCACTATGATCAAGTAGGATTCATCCCGGGGATGCAAGGCTGGTTCAACATACGCAAGTCCATAAACGTAATTCACCACATAAACAGAACCAAAGACAAAAACCACATGATTATCTCGATTGATGCAGAGAAGGCTTTTGACAAAATTCAACAACCCTTTATGCTAAAAACCCTCAATAAACTAGGTATTGACGGAACGTATCTCAAAACAATAAAAGCTATTTATGACAAACCAACAGCCAATATCATACTGAATGGGCAAAAACTGGAAGCATTCCCTTTGAAATCTGGCACTAGACAAGGATGCCCTCTCTCACCACTCCTATTCAATATAGTACTGGAAGTTCTAGCCAGAGCAATCAGGCAAGAAAAAGAAATAAAGGGTATCCAAATTGGAAAGGAGGAAATCAAATTGTCTCTATTTGCAGATGACATGATTGTATATCTGGAAGACCCCATCATCTCAGCCCAAAATCTCCTGAAACTGATAAACAACTTCAGCAAAGTCTCAGGATACAAAATCAACGTGCAAAAATCACAAGCATTCCTATACACCAGTAACAGACTTCAAGAGAGCCAAATCAAGAACGAACTGCCATTCACAATTGCTACAAAGAGAATAAAGTACCTAGGAATACAACTAACAAGGAACGTAAAGGACCTCTTCAAGGAGAACTACAAGCCATTGCTCAACGAAATAAGAGAGGATACAAACAGATGGAGAAACATGCCATGTTCACGGTTAGGAAGAATCAACATCATGAAAATGGCCATACTGCCCAAAGTAATTTACAGATTCAACGCTATTCCCATCAAGCTACCAATGACCTTCTTCACAGAACTGGAAAAAAACACCTTAAACTTCATATGGAACCAAAAGAGAGCCCGCATAGCCAAGTCAATTCTAAGCAAAAAGAACAAAGCAGGAGGCATCACACTACCGGACTTCAAACTATACTACAAGGCTACAGTAATCAAAACAGCATGGTACTGGTACCAAAACAGAGATATAGACCAATGGAACAGAACAGAGGCCTCAGAGGAAATACAACATACCCACAACCATCTGATCTTTGACAAACCTGACAAAAACAAGCAATGGGGAAAGGACTCCCTGTTTAATAAATGGTGTTGGGAAAACTGGCTAGCCATGTGCAGAAAGCAGAAACAGGACCCCTTCCTGACACCTTACACCAAAATTAACTCCAGATGGATTAAAGACTTAAACATCAGACCTAATACCATAAAAACCTTAGAAGAACATCTAGGCAAAACCATTCAGGACATAGGTGTAGGCAAGGACTTCATGACCAAAACGCCAAAAGCAATGGCAACAAAAGCCAAAATAGACAAATGGGACCTAATCAAACTGCACAGCTTCTGCACGGCAAAAGAAACAGTCAGTAGAGTGAATCGGCAACCAACAGAATGGGAAAAAATTTTTGCAGTCTACCCATCTGACAAGGGGCTGATATCCAGAATTTACAAAGAACTAAAGCAGATCTACAAGAAAAAAACAAACAAGCCCATTCAAAAATGGGCGAAGGATATGAACAGATACTTTACAAAAGAAGACATACAGGAGGCCAACAAACATATGAAAAAATGCTCATCATCACTGGTCATCAGAGAAATGCAAATCAAAACCACATTGAGATACCATCTCACACCAGTTAGAATGGCGATCATTAAAAAATCGGGAAACAACAGATGCTGGAGAGGATATGGAGAAATAGGAACACTTTTACACTGTTGGTGGGAATGTAAATTAATTCAACCATTGTGGAAGGCAGTGTGGCGATTCCTCAAGGACCTAAAAATAGAAATCCCATTTGACCCAGCAATCCCATTACTGGGTATATATCCAAAGGATTATAAATCATTCTACTACAAGGACATGTGCACACAAATGTTCATTGCAGCACTGTTTACAATAGCAAAGACCTGGAACCAACCCAAATGCCCAACGATGATAGACTGGATAGGGAAAATGTGGTACATATACACCATGGAATATTATGCAGCCATCAAAAACGATGAGTTCACGTCCTTTGTAGGGACATGGATGAACCTGGAAACCATCATTCTCAGCAAACTGACACAAGAGCAGAAAATCAAACACCGTATATTCTCACTCATAGGCGGGTGTTGAACAATGAGAACACACGGACACAGGGAAGGGAGCACTACACACTGGGGGCCGTTGGGGGGAAATGGGGGAGGGGCGGGGGAGTGGGGAGGTGGGAAGAGATAGCATGGGGAGAAATGACAGATACAGGTGAGGGGACGGAAGGCAGCAAAGCACACTGCCATGTGTGTACCTATGCAACAATCTTGCATGTTCATCACATGTACCCCAAAACCTAAAATGCAATAAAAAAAAAAGAAAAAAAAAAGAAAAGGAAGGAAGGAAAAGAAAAGAAAGAGGAAGAAAGAAAGAAAGAAAGATACTTGGAGGGAAAAATATGTGGCTATCCTGAAATCTGCTAACTCGACATTAACATGTTATGTAAAATTTATACACAACTTACGTCATAATATTTGAATACAAACCTGTAATTTTTTAAGCCTCACAAATATTAGTAAATAAGTTAACTAATTTCACACACAAAAAAAATTAAATGGCAAAGTACAACCTGAGACAAAATATTCACGTTAAATATTGCTATTATTATTATTTGAAACAGGGTCTCACTCTACTGCCCAGGTCAGAGTGCAGTGATGCAACGTTGACTCACTGAAGCCTCATGCTCCCAGGCTCAGGGATTCTCCTGCCTCAGCCTCCCAAGTAACTGGGACCATAGGCACATACCACCATCCCCAGCTAATTTTCATATTTTTTGTAGAGATACATTTTTGCTGGTCCCCAGGCTTGTCTCAAACTCCTGGTTCAAGTGATCTGCTCACCTTGGCCTCCCAAAGTACACTAGGACTACAGGCATAAGCCACCATGTCTGGCCCACATTACACATATTGGACAAAGAAGTTGTATCTAGAAATATGTAAAGAACACTTACAACACAATTATAAAACAAAAAACAAACCAAGTAAAACAAAACGCACATACACACACAGTCAAAATGTTCACCAAGCACAGGAAAAATTGTTGAACATCATTATTGTTAAAGAAATACAACGAGATGTCCCCAGTAAAGCAATTTACATGGCCGAAGTGAGAAGACAGTCAGGACATGGAACAAGAAGAATTGTCACACACTTTGGTGGCAATATAAAATGATACACACACTATGGAACAGTTTGGCAGTTTCTGGAAAAGTTAAACATATACTCACTGATTCAGACAACTACTCCTACATATTTAGTCAAGTTAAATAAAAACATATGTCTATACAAATACTTATACATAAAGGTTAATAACAGCTTTATTTACTATAATCAAAACCTGGAAACAATTTAAATCTCCACCAACAGGCAAATGCATTAACAAAATCGGGCTTGTCCATACAATGGAATTTTATCACACACACACACACACACACACACACACACACACACACACGGTCAATAACACACGAAATAACAAAGATGGCCCTAAAAATAATTATGCTGAGTTAAAGAAGCATGGCCAAAAATAATGCATAATAATGGATATGTCCATTAATATGAAATTTTAGGAAATGCAAACCAGTCTGCAGTGGCAGAAAGAAGATCATGTGGTTACGCTGGGAAACGGGTAGAGGGAGGGTAAATGGCAAAGACCATAATGAAACTCTGAAGGTGAAAGAAGCATGCAACACCTTGGCTGTAGTAACAGTTTCACAGGTATATACATATGTCAAAACTCATAAAATGGAATACTTTAGATATCAGAAGTTTATTTTATGTCAAGTATACCTCAATAAGTCATTTTTTAAAAGATGCATGTAATCTAGTACAAAAAAACTGAGCCAAGTACACAATGAGAATTTCAAAGTACAGGTGATGAGGGTTGGTGTGCCGACCTCCTGCACAGACAAAAATCCACATAGAACTTTTGATGTCCCAAAAAAGTAAATACTAGTAACATACTGTTGGCTGAAACCCTTGCTGAAAACACAAGTCAATTATACATGTTTTGTATGTTATATGTATTAAGTACTATATTCTTTCAATAAAGCTAAAGAAAATGTGATTACGCAAATCATAAGAGAAAATGTATTTACTATTCATCAAGTGGAAGTGGATCATCGTAAAGGTCTTCCTCCTCCTCTTCAGGTTGAGTAGGCTGAGGAGAAGGAGGAAGAGGAGGGGCTGGTCTTGCTGTCTCAGGGGTTGCAGAGGCAGGAGAGGTAGAGGAAGTGGAAGGGGAGGCAGGAGAGACAGCACACTCCTTATAACTTTATGAAAATACATTGTAGTTTTTGTCTGCCTTTTTTGCTTTTTCATTTCTCTAAAAATGTTTCAATCTTTTTTCCACAGTTTATGTTAGTTTTACTGTCCATATCACAGAAGGGTCCATGTGGTAAACGAAGTCAAGAGCAGTCTTGAATAATCAGAATCCTTCTGCCACATTGTCTGATGTGATCCTGTTTTCTGGCACTGCTTCTTCTATCAACCTCTGGCACCAGTTCCTCAACCTCTGGCACCACTTCGGAAGCACTCATCTGCATCACCTTCTGTTAATTGTTCAGGTGTGGTGTCTATTTGCTCTTGATTTCTTGAAGATCCATACCTTAAAATCCTTCACCCCCTTCCCTCCGTCTTTTATGACATATCCACAATCTCTTTCATAAATCCTGTGAAGTCATGCACAACATCTAGACAAAGTTTTCTCAGCCAAAAATGTGGGGCTTGATGACTTTCACGGCTTTTTATATGACAACAATGCATCTTCAGTGGTGTGATCTTTCCAAACTTTTTCTTTTTCACAGTGTCAATGATTCTTTCCATATAGCACTGTGTATAATGAGCCTGAAAACTCTTTATAATACCCTGAGCTAGAAGCTGAATTACACATGTTGGGTTTGAGGAGAAGCAGGCCACTTTGACACCTTCAATGTTAAACACATGTGTTCTGGGTGGCTGAGGCATCGTCCATATCAAAAGAACTTTAGAAGACATACTGGCAAGGTACTTCCCAACTTTAGGGACAAAGCATCAATGGAATCAATCCAGAAAAAGGGTTCTGGCTCTCCAGGCCCTCTTGCTGTACAACCAGAAGACTGGCAACCAGTGCTTATTGTTTTCCTTCAAGGTTTGGAGGTTAGCAGCTTCACAGATAAGTGCAGATCATAAACCTGACTGCATTCCCACAAAACAACAGAGTTAGCCAATTTCTCCGTGTCTTAGCTCCTCATGCTTGCTTCTCTTCCTTACTAAGAAATGTTCCTTATGGCTTTTTAAATTTTTTTCAGAATAAGGCACTTGTGTCTGCATTAAAAACCTGTTCAGCACATATCCTTTCTCCTCAATAATTTTCTTAATGGTGTCTGGGAACTCATCTGCTGCCTCTTGGTTGGCAGAAGTACCTTCCCTTCACATTTTATCTTCACATTTTAAAGCCAAATCTCTTTCTAAAATTATCAAACCATCCTTGGCTGGCAATACATTCTCCAGCTTTATATCCTTCCACTTTCCTTTTGCTTTAAGTTGTCATATAATGATTTCATTTTTTTCATAGACAGGCATATTCGAGTCTATGAGAATGCCTTTCTTATAGCAATCTGCACCCACATAAAAGCTGCATCTTCTATATGAGATCAAGGGCATTTCACAAAAAGTGCAAGGTTTTCACGCCTGCTGGTGTAGCAGCAGCAACTTTATGGATTTCGGTTTATTTTCTTTTACAATAGTCCTTACATGGGATTCATTTATCTTAAAATGACAGGAAATTACATCTGCAGACCTCAATCTATCATACATGCCAAGTAATTCAACTTTTTCTCATAATGTCATAACTTTTCTCTGCTTCTTGAGAGGACCTCCAGCATTACTAGCGACACTTTGTATGAATTCTGTGGTGTTATTCAAGGATTATGGTTTGCACTAAACACGATGAAAAATATGCCAGAACCATAAGCGATGAGTTTTTACTGCCACATCCAATTTACAGGAGAGAGAACTGATCACACGGCAGTGATTAGCATTGCATGGTGTTTTATGCCCATGCTCGCAACACTTGAACTCATTCCCATAGCAACAGTATGTGACTATGAAACTATACAGTAGTACAGTATGTACTACAGTGAATCTTCCTGTGGTTATAATTTAATGCTGCATCTTTACTGTTTGTGTACATTTCTCTCTACTTTGAATGCACCATATATGGTCTCTGTTTGTGTAAATTTTGATAAATATTAAATTTTTACAATAGATTTGTGTATATTTTATAATAGCAAATAATGAAACAGATTAGTATTTCTGTATATTTTATGTATTCATGACATATATTTTTCTTTCTTTGGTATTTCTAGGCTATATGGTTTGTCTGAAAGCTTTTTCAAGTTGTCACAAATCTTCAAATAATTTTAGAATATATTTATTGAAAAAAATCCCAGATAAATGGACCTGCACAGTTCAAACCAGTATTATTCAAGGGTCAACTGTAAAATCAAAATAAGTAACTGCCACAAGAGGATACAAACAGTGTTGGGAGAGTTCTAGGATGCAGGAAAGCTTTATGAAGAATGAAGTGTCTAATCTTGGTCATATAGATTACAAAGATGCTACACAGGAATGAAAGGAAATGGGCGAAAGCATGTCACATCCAGGGAAAGCAGGAATTACATCAGGCTTCCACAAGAAGAGCAGGTGACTGCAGCATGACAACTGATGTCAAAGTAAACAGAGGTGTGTTCATTCCTTCCTATTTCTATAGTCCACTTTTGTACAGTTCTAATCAGTCCCATTATGCTACATAAGAAGCCTACAAAGTTTAATTCTAATCCTGCTATTGAAGTCTCACAGAATTCCTCCTTTTGCAACAATAACTATAAAGTAAGCAAAGAATCAGTCAATCAAGTTCAAATACCAGGTCTACGTCTTACCTTAGGTAAGCTAGTTAACCTCTCAAAGCTTTAGTTTATTCTTTTGTAAATTGATAACCATAATAGAACCTATTAGGCATGATTTTTATTAGGTATAAATGAAATAATGCTTAATGCAATGCCAGGTTCTCAAAAAAGAACATTACTATCCTGTCATATGGGAATAAACACAGAACATGAGACAAAATATAACTAATAAAACATCAGACAGAAGTGTTCCTGCATCCTAAGCTTTACCACTGACCTAACTTCCAGTTTTGTTTTCTGTTAAGAATGGAGCTCCTCAGGCAAAAACTGGAAGCATTCCCTTTGAGATCTGGCACTAGGCAAGGAAGCCCTCTGTCACCACTCGTATTCAATATAGTATTGGAAGTTTCAGCCAGAGCAATCAGGCAAGAAAAAGAAATAAAGGGTATTCAATTAGGAAAGGTGGAAGTCAAATTGTCTCTATTTGCAGACGACATGATTGTATGTTTAGAAGACTCCATCGTCTCAGCCCAAAATCTCCTTAAGTTGATACGCAACTTCAGCAAAGTCTCAGGATACATAATCAATGTGCAGAAATCACAAACATTCCTATACACCAATAACAGACAAACAGAGAGCCAAATCAAGAGGGAACTCCCATTCACAATTGCTACAAGGGGAATAAAATACCTAGAAATACAACTAACAAATGAGGTAAAGGACCTCTTCAAGGAGAACTACAAACCACTGCTCAACGAAATAAGAGAAGACACAAACAGATGGAAAAACATTCCATGCTCATGGTTAGGAAGAATCAATATCATGAAAATGTCCATACTGCCCAAAGTAATTTATAGATTCAATGCTATCCCCATCAAACTACCAGTGACCTTCTTCACAGAACTGGAAAATGACCTTTTCACAGAACTGGAAAAAAAACCACTTTAAACTTCATATGGAACCAAAAAAGAACCCACATAGCCAAGACAATCCTAAGCAAAAAGAACAAAGCTGGAGGCATCACACTACCAGACTTCAAACTATACCACAAGGCAACAGTAATCAAAACAGCATGGTACTGGTAACAAAACAGAGACAGAGACCAATGGAACAGAACAGAGGCCTCGGAAGCAATGACACACATCTATAACCATCTAATCTTCAACAAACCTAACAAAAACAAGCAATGGGGAAAGGATTCCCTGTTTAATAAATGGTGTTGGGAAAAATGGCTAGCAATGTGCAGAAGGCAGAAACTGGACCCCTTCCTGATATCTTACACTAAAATTAACTCTAGATGGATTAAGGACTTAAACATAAGACCTAACACCATAAAAACCATAGAAGAAAACCTAGGCAAAACGATCTAGGCATAGGCAGGGACTTCATGACTAAAACTCCAAAAGCAATGGCAATAAAATAGACAATTGGGATCTAATTAAACTTCAGAGCTTCTGTACAGCAAAAGAAACAACCATTAGAGCGAACTGGAACCAAGAGAATGGGAAAAAATTTTTGCAATCTACCCATCTGACAAAGGGCTAATATCCAGAATCTACTAAGAACTAAAACAGATTTACAAGAAAAAAACAAACAAGCCCACCCAAAAGTGGGCAAAGGATATGAACAGATACTTTTCAAAAGAAGACATATATAAAGCCAACAAACATACGAAAAAATGCTCATCATCATTGGTCATTAGAGAAATGTAAATCAAAACCACATTGAGATACCATCTCACACCAGTTAGAATGGTGATCATTAAAAAATCTGGAGACAATGGATGCTGGAGATGATGTGGAGAAACAAGAACACTTTTACACTGTTGATGGGAGTATAAATTAGTTCAACCATTGTGGAAGACAGTGTGGCGATTCCTCAAGGATCTAGAAATAGAAATTCCATTCGACCCACCAATCCCATTACTGGGTATATACTCAAAGGACTATAAATTGTTCTATTTTAAAGACACATGCACACGTATGTTCATCGTGGCACTGTTTACAATAGTAAAGACCTGGACCCAACCCAAATGCCCATCAATGATGGACTGGACAAAGAAAATGTGGCACATATACACCATGGAATACTATGCAGCCATAAAAAAAAGATGAGTTTGTGTCCTTTGTAGGGACATGGATGAACCTGGAAACCATCATTCTCAGCAAACTGACACAAGAAGAGAAAATTGAACACTGCATGTTCTCACTGACCAGTGAGAAAACATGGACACAGAGAGGGGAGCCAAACACACTGGGGTCTGTTGTTGGGGGCTAGGGAAGGGACAGTGGGAGCGAGGGTGGGAAGAGATAAAGTGGGGAGAAATGTCAGGAATAGGTGATGGGGGAATAGAGGCAGCAAACCACCTTGCCATGAACGTACCTAGGCAACCATCTTGCATGATCTGCACATGTACCCCAGAATCTAAAGTAAAAACAAAAAAGAATGGAGCTCCTGAAATCTAAGTTCACACCTGTATCTATTTGGAAGACATAACTTTCCTATAAGACACGGTTAGCAAAATTCGGCCTTTAGGCCAAATCTAGCCTCCTACCTATTTTGTAAATAAAGTTTTATTAGAACACAGCCAACCTGGTTTATTTACATATGGCCATTTTCATGTTGTAACAGTAAAGTCAAGAAACCTTGTGTCCCACAAAGTCTATAACATTTACTATCTGCCCCTTTAATCTGAACAAACCTATCTCTATCCATCAACATTTATTCTATACCTATTACTCATGTAGCAATTAGATATCATGGGAAGGAAAATGAGAGAACACAATATGGTACCTGCTCTTGGGAAACTGAGCAACTAGCTATAGAATAAATAAATTACAAAGAATAATGGGACCTTTAAAATGAGAACATTGCGCTGGGTGCACTGGCTCACACCTTTAATTCTAGCACCCTGGGAGGCCAAGGAGAGAGATCACTTGAGGCTAGGAGTTCAAGACTAGCCTGGGCAATGTAGCAAGACCCTTTCTCTACAAAAAAATAAAAACAGAAAATTAGCTGGGAATGGTGGCATATGCCTATAGTCCCAAGTACTTGGGAAGCTGAGGCAGGAGGATCACTTAAGACCAGGAGTTTGAGGTTATAGTGAACTATGACTGCACTACTATATCCAAGTCTGGGTGACAGAGAGAGACTCTATCTCTAAAAGGAAAAAAAAAATTTAGAAAAAGAAAATTGCAATCCAGAGAGACTGAATAGTTTACCTAAAGTTTAGTATATTATGTATCACAATAGTTACATACATACAATTACATATAAATAATTTTTAAATACAGAGGTTTATTGTGACAGACTGCTAGTTTCTCCTAAAACCTGTTTTTCATTTTTCCACAGTAACAGTTTTAGCTGAGCAAAAAACACCCAGACACAGACCGTACTTTCCCATCTAGCTTGCAGCTAGGCACGACGAACTAATTCCTAGACAAAGGAAGGTAAGCTGAAGCGATGTACACAACTCCTGACTTGCTCACTTATTTTCAAATTGCTTGCTTGGGCTTCCTTTCTTTTCTTACTATGGGCCTCTTGACATGGCAGAAACTCAGCACTGGCAATTTAAATGGAGTGGTGCATCAGGATGGGTGTGTGTATCTTTTGAATGACCTCATGAGGCTGACTCACCCTCTAGCAGCATGGACCAGATAGTTACACGAGAGGTAAATAAATGTCCCTCTTATTACCCCACTGTATTTAGAAATCTTTGTTACAGCAGGTTACCCTGTACCATAGTACACGTGTCTGAGTAAGCAGGGCACAACTTTTCAATTTCTGTTCCTCACTCAACAGATGCTATGTATCTAAATTTTATAAAAGCTAATTCTCAATTTATCAAAACTGCCTTAAAACATTTAGAAAAAGTTCAAAAATTCAAATTAATGCTATTCCTTTAGCTACACAAATACTCCATGGAAGAAGTTTTATATATCGGAATAGATAGTATCGTTCATTTGATAAATATATATATATATATATATATATATATATATACACACAAACACACACACATACACATCTTATAGATCACTTATGCACACATGCATGCACACATACACACACACACACACCTTCTATAGCACATGCCCATGAGAAATACACAGCTATTTCATGCTTGTTCTGTGGGTAATGATCTACTTAGCCTATATACAGTAACTGATGTTTTGGAGGGCTTTAATAAGTTTTTTTTTTTGAGACGGAGTTTCGCTCTTGTTACCCAGGCTGGAGTGCAATGGCGCAATCTCGGCTCACTGCAACCTCCGCCTCCTGGGTTCAGGCAATTCTCCTGCCTCAGCCTCCTGAGTAGCTGGGATTACAGGCACGCGCCACCATGCCCAGCTAATTTTTTTTGCACCTTTAGTAGAGACGGGGTTTCACCATGTTGACCAGGATGGTCTCGATCTCTTGACCTTGTGATCCACCCGCCTCAGCCTCCCAAAGTGCTGGGATTACAGGCTTGAGCCACCGCGCCCAGCCCTTTAATAAGTTTTTTAAAATAAGAAATATAGTAGAAGGTACATGAAATTTCTAACGATACCGATACACCTAAGAAATCACTGAAAAAATGTGGTGTTGCCTTTGGATAGATGAAAATGAAGAGCAAGTGAAGGCAATATGTTAGGATGCTTAGAAAGACCAAAAGACAAAAATGTAAAAAGCTCCTTGAAAGAGATCAGGCTAAATAAAACATGGGAAATTAATCCCTTGATCATGTTTCACAAACAGAACACTAGAGTGCTTTTGAAAAAGAAAAAAGGTATCATCTGCTAGAAAGGTTTGCCTGCACAGGAAATGATAGCTTTGTGTTCCAGGAAGAGGAAAGCATTTGTGACTTACACAGATTTTCCTGGCTCGGAAAGAAAACAGAAAGATGAGAAGGACCCAAAGATGAGTAGCTAAGGTTATGGTAATATTAGGGAGGAATCTGGCTCACACCTGTAATCCCAGCCCTTTGGGAGGCTGAGTCAGGAGGATCACTTGAGGCCAGGAGTTTGTGACCAGCCTAAGCCAATAGTGAGATGCTATCTCTACAAAAAATTTAACAATTAGCTGGGTAGGAGGAATCTGAGGCAGAAGGATCACTTGAATTTAGGAGTTCAAGGCTGCAGTGAACTATGATCGTGCCACTGCACTCCAGCTTGGGCAACACAGAGAGGCTCTATCTCTGGTTAAAAAAAAATAAATAGAGAGAAAGAGATTTCGCTGTTATAAAATGCAAATGGTTACCACCAGGTATTCATATGGAGAGGAATGAAAGGAAAACACCACGGTCTGAGTATGAGCAAAGGACAGAACGGTGCTGGATACAGTCAAAAGATGAATAGGGCATTCAGAGTATGATAGGCCATGCACAGATTTCACATTCCTAGGAGAGCAACTAGAATGGGAAGCAGGGCAGGTACGATTAAATTTACACAATCCAGAATCACTTAGGCTGCTCTATGGAAAAGGGAGTGGGGAGGGGCAAGAGGGAAGTTGGAAACATTCCTCGGGTGACAACTGCAGAGATATACTGAAAAATGGCAAGACTAGGGTCCACAGCTAGGACACTGACAAAACAGAAGCGAAAACTAGCTGGACTCAAGGGATATGCATGAGGCAGGCAGGGACTGATGGCAAGAATAGGGAGGTGAGGGCCAGGCACAGTGGCTCCTGCCTGTAATTGCAACATTTTTGGAGATGGATGCAGGTGATCACTTGAGGTCAGGAGCTCAGGACCAGCCTGGGCAACATGGCAAAATCCCATCTCTACAATAAATACAAAAAATTGGCTGGGTGTGCTGGTATTTGCCTGTAGTCCCAGCTACCAGGGAGGCTGAGGCGGGAGAATCAGCTCATCACCTGAACTTCGGACGTCAAGGCTGCAGTGAGCCCTGGGCTCCAGCCTGGTGACAGAGTGAAAACCTGTCTCAAAACAACGTCAACTATAAAGAATGGGGAGATGAGCACAACTCCCATAGTTCTGGTTCTGCAACATGAGAGAAGTTGCCATTTGCAGAGAATAAACAAGCTGAGAGGAAAATAGCGGATTCACGGACAAGTTAAATTTGAGATGCCTGTGAGATGATGTGTGAAGAATTAAGGTTCAGGAAAGCAGGCAGATTCGATGGTATACATCAGAAAACACACATTTCTAGTTATGGGGGGAACATCCCCCATGTGTGAAGGAATCCAAAACAGGGTGAGACGGAGAAATGTGAAATAAAACCAGCAATATGCAAATCATTCATCTATTACAATAAATAAAGTTCTGGAAAACATAAGATTCTAAGGCAGGCGTCCCAAACCTACGGCCCGCGGGCCACATGCGGCCCCCTGAGGCCATTTATCCGCTCCTCTCACCCCCGCCCACCCGCCACACTTCAGGAAGGGGCACCTCTTTCGTTGGTGGTCAGTGAGAAGAGCACAGTATGTGGCGGTCCTCCAACGGTCTGAGGGACAGTGAACTGGCCCCCTGTGTAAAAAGTTTGGGGATGCCTGTTCTAAGGGAAGGACTGGAAGGAATGAACCTTATTAAACCAAGGTACATCAACAATTTAATTTACCAAAAAAGTTGATCTTACATACAAACTAATAATTCAGAATATTTCATTTTACAAGTTTTTTTGCAAAGCAGTAGGTAAGTTAGCAAGCAGTCTCAGGATTTTTGAACTTTCCTCCCCTGGTTAGATGAAAATAATGCTGTTCATTTTGGGAAGCCATGGCAGGCAGATCACTTGAGGTCAGGAGTTTGAGACTATCCTGATCAACCTGGTGAAACCTGTCTCTACTGAAAATACAAAAATTAGCTGGGTATGGTGGCACATGCCTATAGTCCCAGCTACTCAGGAGGCTGAGGCAAGAGAATCACTTGAACCTGGGAGGCAGAGGCTGCAGTGCCAAGATCGTGCCACTGCACTCCAACCTGGGCGACAGAGTGAGACTCCATCTCAAAAAAGAAAAAAGAAAGAATGCTGTTCACATATTACTATTTCATATTTAACCTTATTGGCTTTCCTGTTACAGCTTACTGCTGGTATAAAATTTTTAGCTCCCTGTGTGACCAATGTTAAAAGAGTTGGAACCAAACTCTGTCATCAGTAAAATGCAATACAGCTTTCAGAAATAGTTAATGATTATTTGAACAAAAAAAGAGCTTATTGGGTATCAGATATCCAAAATTAGTGACTGATAATACTCAGAAAGTTAACAGACTTGCAGTTTCATAGGATAAATGATGTCGCATTTTTCTTTCATATTCAAAGTTGAAAAACAGGTGATTTTAGAAAAATGTAACTCAAAGGAATTGAAAGCAAATATTAATTTATGTTTTGGATATGAAAGAACAAAGCCATTAAGTACATGAATGAAGCATGGAATTTAAAAAAATCTTTCTACTTGGATAGTAAATATAGAATAAAAATACAGACTAGCTCACTAAATGATGTTTTAAGAATAAAATTAAAACACAAAACCATTTTCTCTTTAATGTTTTCTAAATAAATTATATATTATTATGCAAAATTAAGTCATTATTTTTTTCTTTCCTAAGCCCTATATGGTGATATAATGGGTCACGGCAGACAACAAATATCCATGCCTCAACTAACTGCTTCCAAAGCTACTGTCCATTAATTAATCCTAAAGCCAAAAGAGGGTAATAACCAGAAAATTATTTTATACCTAAGAGCTCAAAAGATCAAATAGATGAGAAGAATCACTGAAGCACTAAAATATATCATACAGATTTTAAAGTTACCATTTTGCATTTAGTTTCTTTCTTTTCACATTCGAGGAAAGACGATACTATTTGAACAGATCCTTGTTTAAATAGTATGGGGACAGTAGAGGCATTCTTTGAAACTTAGTTTACAACTTCAAGGATATTATTAATCACATACTCATAAAAATTATGACTGGGAGGTGTCAACTGGGAGTCAAGGATGACCTCCGGCAGAGTTCACCAGGTCCCATCTGTATGGGAAATCATGACCAGGCCGTACAGAAGAGGCCCCTAGGAGTGGCCTTCCCCTGACTACCTGCTGGTTCCAAAACACTGCCCAGACATCAGCTACACAGGCTGCCAGGATCAAACAGAGGCCGAAAACCACTCTTATTTCATGAGAATTTCTAAATTAGCTTTAACCGAATTACATTTTTGCTTTCAAGTTTCTCTATCTTAACAAAAGCTCAGGGAAAAAAATATTCATATTTGAATAATCAAGTAGTTACCAAACAAGACAGCAGATTGTCCTCCCTGTTTTACACTTCATAAAGCCACATTTTTAAACCTGCCCATCCTTCAGAATTGGCCAGATAAATAATATGTAAGTTAAAAATCCCAAGTGCCTCTGTGTTTTTATTCTTTTTTTTTTTTTTTTTTGAGACGGAGTTTCGCTCTTGTTACCCAGGCTGGAGTGCAATGGCGTGATCTCGGCTCACCGCAACCTCCGTCTCCTGGGTTCAAGCAATTCTCCTGCCTCAGCCTCCCGAGTAGCTGGGATTACAGGCACGTGCCACCATGCCCAGCTCATTTTTGTATTTTTAGTAGAGACAGGGTTTCACCATGTTGACCAGGATGGTCTCGATCTCTCGACCTCGTGATCCACCCGCCTCGGCTTCCCAAAGTGCTGGGATTACAGGCTTGAGCCACCGCGCCCGGCCCCGTTTTTATTCTTTAGTAAGTGGAGAGTAGGGTTACTTCTTCTTCTCTATTGTTTAAAGTTTTTATTTTGAAAGAATTTCAAATTTTAAAAATAGTAAATAAAATTACTATATATGCAGGTTCTACAAATAATAACATCACTTTTATTTGCTTTGTCACCTATTTTTTCTATGTATATACAAATACATAACCTTCTTTCTTAAACATCTGAAGGTAAGTTGCTGACAAGATACCATTTCACTTCTAAATATTTCAGTGTACATTTCCTAAAAGCAAGGTATGTCTCTTCTATACTTACAGTACAAGGATCAAAATCAGAAAAGCCTAGCGCTGCTAACACTGCTATCGCCTAATCTACAGACCTTATTCAAATCTCACCAACTGTCCCAATTATGACCCTTACTACAAAAGAAAAACATTTTTCTTCTGGTCTAGGATCTAATCCAGGATCACACGTTGCATTCAGTTTTCATGTGTCTTTAGTTTCCTTTGATCTACATAAGTTGTTCAACTTTTCTTTGTATTTCCTGACCTTGACATGTTTGAAGAGGAGAAGCTATTTATTTTGTAGACTGTCTTTCAATTTGGTTTGTCTGATTACATTCAGGTTGTACATTTGGTGCAAGAATATCACAGAAATGACTGTTGTGAGAGGAGTGTCTTTTTTTATTCATAATGAGCTCCTTTCAGCCATACCTGAGTTAATGCCAATGAGATGACTCTTGGAGGATGGGAGCAGGTGGCCAGAGGATGCAACCATGTGATTATAGAGTTGGAACTTTCAGCCCCAAAGGGGAGAGGGAGCCTATCTAATCAGGCCTTCATAACAACCCAAGGACACGGATCAGAGAACTTCTGGGTTGGTGAATAAATGGAAGTACTGGGTGGGTGGTGACCTGGAGAGGGTGTGGAAGCACTACACCTCTCCCCAACACCTTGTCCTATGCGTCTTTTCCATTTGGTTATTCTCAAGCTGTATCCTTGTTAATAAGCCAGTAACAGTAGCAAAGAGTTTCCCTGAGTTCTGTGAGTGATATAAATTATCACCTACAGCTCTCATCCTTAGAGTCACTTCACAAGTGCCTCTACTGAACCAGTGTTGACACTTTCTATCTAGAGTGTGCCACCTTCTACCAATCAACCACCCTGGACTCTCCTGAAAATTAATGAAATGAAATACAAAAGAGGGCAAGATGCTAAAGAGACATAATCAAAGATACTGTGTAACTTTGGGCCACGGATGGGGTTAAAAAACAATTTTTAAAAAGCCTTTGAGGGATAGCTGGGGAGACTTAAATAGGAACAATACAAGAGATGAAACTGTAAGGTTGCTGTCAATTTTCCTTGGAGTGTAATGATGGTATCGTGCTTTTTCGCAGAAATGAAACCACCATTGCAAAAATTGTGACAATGAGAAAAATCTGACCTAACCAACTTCATCTTGCTTTTAACCTTCAAGCTGCCCCCGTTCATTCCTGGGTGTAGGCCATACAAACTATGAGAGAAAATTAATGTATAGTTTAACTGTACAACAATGATAACGGCCCCTTCCCAAAACAAACCCCCTCCTTGCCTGGGATACAGACTCCATTTGTTAAACTAAGTTAGCCACAGATTAGATACTATGGCTCAGGAATCATGCAGCCAGACCAGTAAACTGGCTGAACTAGTTCTGTGATCTTGCCCAGTAACTGAAAGTAGCAAGAACACCTTGCCTCAAGCACCTATAATTGCATCCCCAAACCAACCAATCAGCATTCCCCACTCCCTAGCCCCTGCCCACCAAATTATTCTTTAAAAACCCCAGCCTCCAAATTTTTGGGGAAACTTATTTGAGTAATAAAACTTCAGTCTCCCATTTAGCCAGCCCTGTGTTTATTAAATTCTTTCTCTACTGCAATAATGCTGTCTCAATAAACTGACTCTACCTGTGCAGCAGGCAAGAAAAATCCATGGGGCAGTTACAGGAAAATGGTCTTCCACTTAGAAAGCCTGCTAAAGTATTCAGGAGTGATATGCCATGATGTTTGCAACTTTCTTTCAAATGGACCAGGAAAAATACCAAGGAGAGAGTGGAGGGAGGAAAGGAAAGAGGAAGCATGAGAAAGGAGGAATAAAAGGCAAAGAAAGGGAGAAGCAGAGAAAGCAAGTATCAAAAAAAGTTAATTAAATAATTAATCAATCTAGGTGAAGAGTATACAGGCACGCACAGTACTATTCATTCAACTTTTCTACAGGTTTGAAAATATATAAAATTAAAAAGTCTAAGAGAAATGTGTCAAGAAAAACCCCTCTTTGATAAGTCCTTTGAGTTTAAGAAATCACTGTGATATGTAGATGTTCACACCTTTCTTTGTGCTCGTCCAAGACAATTTAAAATATTTTAGGATGAGAAGATGGTTCAAGTGATATGAGAATGTACTACACATGACTGCAAATTGCTTTTCTACTTTAACAATACAGGCAGACATATCTTTAAGTCACAGCTGCATAGTATTTTATAGTAATAATGCACTGTAATTTATTCAGTCATTCATCCATTTAGTGGACAGTGGTTGGTCAGCATTTTGGCTACTACAAACAATGTTGCTGTAAATGTCATGGTGAACATGCTGATAATTCAATCTTTTAACTCTATAGGAAAGATTCACAAAAGATGAACAGCTGGGTCAAAGGGTATGTACTTTTATTTTAACATCTAACACCAGATTATTTTCCCAAAATACTATAACAAGTGATACTGCAAAGATGCCTGAGTGTGCCCATCCCCTTTAGTTCACCTACACAGGACATTTTCAGTCTTTTTAAAACTCATGCCACTCTGGGGATCATTTGAAGGCAGAACAAAGTGAGGTACTCTCAACAGATACACAGAGACACCTATGCGTCCTAAAGCAGTACTCATCATTACTTTCAAAAGACCAAAAGAGAAGCAAGAAAAGAAAGATATGCTAGTCTCTTTCTTAAACTCCCACTATACTTTTCCAATCCCCTATTGTGGCACCTGCTAAGTTATATTAATATTATACTTACCTGTTCATATGTTTTCCATATAAAGTATATTAGTGACTCCTTGAAATTAGGGATAGTATCACTTGCTCACTCCTTCACTCATTCAACAAACATTTATTAATCACCTAGCATGTGACAGATACTGCTAAGCACCAGTAACATGCATGCAAACAAGATAAAGATCATCAGTGCCCTCATGTGCCTAATAGTCTTACAAGATAACCCAACACTGCACAGTTAATTACACAATTAATATTTTAATTTTACAGTGACAGTAAATGCTTTGGAGAAGTATTCAAACAGGGTGCAATGAAAGCATATAACCTCAGCATACAGTATTAGAAATTACCTAAAATGGTCTTTCAATATTGTCTATCTATGGTTTATTAAATTTCATATTATTAAGGGATTGACAATGTGATTTATAACACATGATTTTTATTCTTATTTTAATTTTTTTTGAGACAGTCTTACATAGTCACTCAGGCTATAGTGCAGTGGCAAAATCTCAGCTCACTGCAACCTCCACCCCTTGAGTTCAAGCGATTCTTCTGCCTCAGCCTCCTGAGTAGCTGGGACTACAGGAACCCACCACCATGCCTGGCTAAGTTTTGTATTTTTAGTAGAGATGGGGTTTGCCATGTTGGCCAGGCTGGTCTTGGGCTCCTAACCTCAAGTGATCCACCTGCCTCAGTCTCCCAAAGTGCTGGAATTACAGGTGTGAGCCACTGCACCTGGCCTTAATTTTTAAATATGTGGTTTTGTAAGTATGAGGAGAGAGGAAGAAAGGATAGGAACTAAAGTTATTAAACAACATATAAGCCAGTGTGGTGCCAAGCCCTTTTTTATACTTAACCTCAGTTAATCCTCAATTAGTAGTGAGGATTTTTTTTTTTTTCGAAACAGAGTCTCACTCTGTTGCCCAGGCTGGAGTGCAATGGTGCAATTCCGGCTCACCGCAGCCTCCGTCTGCTGAGTTCAAGCAGTTCTCCTGCCTCAGCCTCTTCCCTGCTCTTTCAGCTTTACCCTTTTTTCTTTCCATTTGTTAGTTAACAAGTGATAGAGATTCTAATAAATATTGTGTGCTAGTGATTTGTAAGGCAGAGACTATCACTCCGTTTTTCAAATGTGGAGTATGAGATTCAAAAAGACAAAGTCATTTGACAAAAAAAATCACATAATTATTAAATGGTATCAGGACAGGGGCTATGAGCCCAGCTTTGTCTGGTTTCTGTCTACTATATCACTGTAATTCAAAGACAAAATTTCAGACTAAGCCTGGAAAAATCTACCTATACAATGCAATACATTTTTGACATGCGGTACGCACAAAATAAGGAAAATAATGGCAAGTCTACTTCATATTTTAGTCACTTAAAACCTGTAGTAACTGGTGAACCTATATATATATAGTATAGTAAGCAAATCAGTGGAAAAATATTCATTTAAATATAAAATATGAAAGGGTATTCATGTAAATATGAAAGAATACTCCTTTCAGAAGCCAGATGAAATAAATAACTTCTAGTTGGGACCAAAACCAATCTAACATTTTGACAAACTGCCCAGATACCATGCCACCATGTCGCATTATATCAGAGTTTAATAGAGATGAGTTCTGGCAAAACATTCTGATTCGGACTCTCAAATTCATGCTCCAGCACATTAGAGTAAAACCCAAATTAACCAAATATTTCAATTACCACAATAAAACTGTAGAGATAAAAAGGGAGAAAATTCCCAGAGAATATGTTCACAAATACTGTAGTCCTCCAGGAAAAATTTTCCCAAGTAACATATCTGTGTCTATTTCAACTCACATTTATAGATAAACATAGATAAAACTCACATAACCTGGACGTGTGTCCCAAACACGCACTGAAGTCCTGTCCACAGCAATATTATTTCTGTGGACAGGACTTAGTAACGAATGTGTACTGGTTATATACAGAAATACATACATTGGGCATATAGAGAAAATATGTATTTTCTACTTAAAACAGTGAAAATAGCAAAGTTATGAAGTAAGAAAACACTCCATAATCAAAGTTAGAAAAAAGAAAATAGAAAATGAGGTAGAAAGAATGTGAAGGGGATTTTTCCAATTTTTAGAGGCTCTGGATATTAATGTTGCTGATTTTCTTTTTAAATTATATATAGGGTCACTTGGAAGCTTATTATTTTTCTTTAGTTCACAAGGACAAATCACTAGCACACAATATTTATTAGAATCTCCATCACTTGTTAACTAACAAATGGAAAGAAAAAAGGGTAAAGCTCAAAGAGCAGGGAAGAGGCTGAGGCAGGAGAACTGCTTGAACTCAGCAGACGGAGGCTGCGGTGAGCCGAGGTTCCACCACTGCACTCCAGCCTGGGCAACAGAGTGAGACTCTGTTTCGAAAAAAAAAAAAAGGGCGTGGATTGTGGAGAATGGGAAGGGAGACATCCTCCTGACCTAACAAGGGAAAAACTGGAAGAGAAAAGTAAGGGCAGGTATGGATTACATAATGTAATTCAATATTATTAGATGAAAATAAGCAGGGAAAGGTAGATGTACAAATATAGTCACTAATTACCCTGGGCACTACTGTACAGTTGTACAAACTGTTCACTGCACACAGGCAGTCAGGGAGGTAAAGGAAAGGCCTGACATGCTCCTTTGCTCACCTGGGCTTCCTTTATTTTCAGAGCAGGATGTGCCCTGAAAATAAACTGCTTCTTCTTTTTCACACAAACTTCTAGTCCATTTGCTAAGTACCTAAAAGTTGCATCTACTGGAAAAAGAGGACTTTCAAAACCTGCATAAAAGTTCCATGTGGTCCTGAAGAGGACTGTGCAGTCTTACTCTACTACTATCATACCACTTCAGCCTCCAAATCTAACCTCCCCACCCACTGCTACATCCAGTGAGCCATGAGAAAAGGGCAAAACTATACAGAAGCCAGTCTTCCCTATGGAATGCTCTCAGACCATATTATTCATTCATAATTCAAGGGGAACTTATATTTTATACTTTAAGTTTGTTATTAAAGTCTGTTATTCCAAAGATAATTGATGTTGCACTAAAGTCATGTTTTCATTATTAATGGAAAGCTGCTGATAAAATTTAGAATGTAATTTAACTCCTTAAGGGGTATAAACATAACTGTACTTTGATTATGTCAGTGTAATGGCTGCTTCTAATTCATTTATCACTATACATGCTAAAGGCTGGTAGGCTTGCATCTTGTCAGGTATTATTAGAACTATCATATAGGTAAATGAGGTAACAAAACTGCATTTCCTAGAAGACAGTCTGTAATTTGCTCTAATCTCAGAAGCAAAGAGCTATTCCCTCTTTCCCCAAATTAGTCAAATATAGGTCACTATACTTTCTATCACTATACATTTTCAAGTTTTCTACTTTAAAACAAAACACTCCACAGACAATAATCTAGCAAAATTGGTCTCAAATTATACTGGTCAATGGTTCTTTACTTTGAAGGTTCTCATGTCACAACCAATACATGACTGTACCCACAAAATATTAGATGCTCATCTAGGAAAGATCAAATGTTGTAAGTTGAATAACCTAAGAAGTAGATGTAAAGTATAGGGCTACAAAGGAAAACAAAACCCCTATACTTAGTACAGTGGTGTGATTGATTTGAACTTTTCTTATTTCTCTTTAAGCACACAGTGAGCAAATGTGCCATGCATGTTCTCGCTGGTAAACCATCAGGCTGTTTTCCGGAACTGGCCACCATATATAATAACCAAGCGGTACAAATCTTTGTCTTTACCTCGAATAACATAGTTATCCAGTGCATCTTCCATTCTCTTCAGTGCCTCCGTTCTATTAGAGCCATATGTGATTAGCTAAAAACAAGCAAACAAAAAACCCCAACATACAGTTAGATCTATGTGAAATGATTCATTTTAGTAAAAATTAAAATATTTCATAACAGATTTCCAAATATATCTTTTAATTTTATGATAGTTCAGTTTTCAATATGCCAATTATGACTTTTTAAGTATATAAATATTAGAATCAAGCTATTTCAGACTTTTCTCCATTTTATTATCATAGTAAAGAGTGATTTTACAAAGAGAAAAATGTAACAGAAGTAACTATAGAAAAAATTTAAAAGGAGATAAAGCAAAATGTGAATATTAAAGATAGGATTTGAACATCTAGGGTGGTGGTGGGGATTAGGTAAGACTTTTTTTCCCTGTTTTTCTGTGGTTTCCAAGATACCCTGAATAGTTAACACTATCTTTTTTCTTTCTTTCTTTTTTTTCTTTTTTTGAGAAGGAGTCTCACTCTGTTGCCCAGGCTGAAGTGCAGTGGCACAACCTTAGCTCACTACAACCTCCGCCTCCCAGGTTCAAGCGATCATCTCGCCTCAGCCACCTGAGGTGCTAGGATTACAGATGTGCGCCACCATATACAGTTAATTTGTTTGTATTTTTAGTAGAGATGGGGTTTCGCCATGTTGGCCAGGCTGGTCTCAAACTTCTGACCTAAGGGAATCCAGCTGCCTCAGCCTCCCAAAGTGCTGGGATTACAGGCGTGAGTCACTGTGTCCAGCCCTTAACACTTTTGTAACTAACAAAAAATTTCAAAAATAAAGGTATAAAGAGAGATGACTATCTTAGAAATCATTCGCAGTTTTACACATAATATACACAGAAGCAAATGATGCTTGAATCAGAAAAACAAAAAAATTTTACTATTCTACATGATTTAGTGCCGACTTATATGTGTCTCTATAACTTAGCAATGAAATAAGACCTTAACTATTCATTAAAGATTTTTCTGACAGTTATATTAGCCTATCTATTGTGATTATTTTATTAGGTTTTACTAGCTCTTCAATATCAAGCAAATTTGAAAATTAATTTGTAGGCCATTTTTCTGAATAGAAAAACATTCATCTAAAAATGGAATCATATCTATTTAAAAGTCAACCTACAATAACTATATGCAGTTTTATTTTTAAATTAAATGGTGGTTCTCTAATAAACAAAAGACCTAAACCTTATTTTAATACTATTAAAAACTTAGACCAGGGTTGCTTGAGCTCAGGAGTTCAAGACCAGCCTGGGCAATATGATGAAATCCCATTTCTACAAAAGATGTAAAAAAAAATAGCCAGGCATGGTAGTGCACACCTGCAGTTAGGTGGCTAAGGCAGGTAGATCACCTGAGCCTGGGAGGTCGAGGCTGCACTGAGCCACGATTGTGACACTGCACTGCAGCCTGGGTGACCAAGGGAGACCTTATCTCAAAACAAAAAACAAAAACCAAAAACCAAAACACTGAAAACCTTCACTGAAAAAAGATTTTTTTAAAAGTTTGTTTACTGCAGCTAAAACATTAGAAAGGTCACTTGGGGAAAAACCATCTTGAAAAACGTGGCTTAATAAAGAAATAATTCCTCAGTATAGATGTATCACTTCAGAGAACACAGGATTTTCAAAATAAAATCCACAATCTTAATTATTGTAGTATTTTATATTTTATAAGGTTTTAAGGGTTTGAAGATCAAAAAATCATTCTGGAAAGTCAAACTTCAAAAAGACAGGTGGGCAAAACAAATCTTACTCTTACATCAAATCTACTTAAATAATTGGTAATTTATAAAAATGAAAAGATCAGAAAGTACTCTAACGAACGCTGCCTCTCAGCCCAACTTCTTGCCATTCATTTATAATCTGACCTCAAGTAATTTCGGCAAATGGCCAAAAAAATGACTTAATTCCTTCTCATTGCAATGAGTTAGGTTGGCACCATTGGTCAGATGCTTATTATTGTCATTTTGCGCATGTGCGTGTGTGATGGTGGTGGCATGATTTGATTGCGGAGGAGGAGTATTGCAAACTAACATAATGCTGAATTTTCTCCCAAGAGAAAAAACTTGCTCTGCTTTCGCATTTATATCAGTGCATAATTAGTTGTTTAATTATGGCACATTAGTCAGATAAAGGCCCAGTTTCAGACTTTTTAAATATCATCGATTTTTCAGAAGAAATGAAACAATCCATTAAGAAATCAAACTAACTTTCGAAATCATAGGATCATAATAAATGCTAATATCACTTCCTGGTTGGATGCCACTGTCAATTCGGACCTGGGGGGAAAAAAGGAAAAAATCAAAGTGACTCATATGGTATAGTTTTTTTTTGTAACCACAAATTTCATTTCTATAGAGAAAATGAATAGAGAATTTCAATCTCAAATAACATTTTACCTTCTGGAAAATAGGAAAACAACCTAAAAATACATAGAGACCAAATGATCTTGATCCGTTAATATGCAATGCAACATGTTTGTTGCTCTGCCACTGAATGAAGAAACTAAGAAACAGAAGAAAAAAAAAAATGAAGACTTCCTACATCACTCTGCCAGGGTGCTGTGGCTTGATGATGGTGTTTTCCAGCCGAAGCATGGCATGGACGATGCCCTAGTTAACCACACTCCCCACTGGAGCCTTCTGCCCGCCAGTGAGGCCTCTAGTGAAGCTGCTCCTCAGCTCCATTGGAACGTGGGCCTGGGCCTTTCATGTCTGTAACACTTTCCTTTTTTGCCTCACCCTCTCAACTGTAAAACACTATTTTTCTGTTACTGTTAGTCCCCTGAGGCTTTAATGTTTACACAGCTTTTCCTATGGCTTTGCTGTGTAAAGTCCCAATTAGAGCTCTGATTTTGTGATTTTCGTGGGGTGGGGGTCGGGGGATAGCACGAGTTCAAAATATTCTTTTGAAGAGGCTGATTGCTGTTAACCAGCCAACAAGTGAGTTAGTACATCGCTGATTCTTGTTTTCATTTCCCAGTTTGATACCAGCAGCAAGGCACAGAGGTTAGCCATGCAAAACTTTAAAAATGAGCAGTTACTGGGGACAGAATATTTATTAAATTATTAGAAAGAAGTTTTGGAATTTGAAGTATTTAAAAGCTAATCAAAATACTTCAGACTATCAGGCATATCCAATGGGTCTTAAGGATGGAGGAACTGAACCAAAGCTGCTGGAACAGCAGGACTTTGAGGCCCAACATTGTAAAGGGGTGGGAAGAGAAGAGCGGAAGCTCACACAGCCTTCCACCTGTGGCAAGAAGCCTTCCTAATAAACAGCAGCTCATCTGTCTGCAGCAAGGCAGAAAAAGGTCAACACAGCGGCTGTTAGGCCTTTAATATTTTAATTTAGGCAATTATCAAGGGACCACATGTAGAACCTCTTGTCTAGGATATCCACATGAGGGTATAATGATGGCTTTATTATACAGTGACATTAGAAGATAAGCTATAGTTTCATTTTCTTAAATTTCAAACTACTATTATTCTCTTTGTAAGGTTGTAAAAGGAACATTATAACATACCAGAGGGGCTTTTATTTCTGTATTTGCAAGCACAAACAAAAATACAGATATCTGTATTTGTATTCACATTTATATACAAAAATCTTAATTTTAAACAAAAATCATTCAGCAGACTTACGAAATATACTTGGCTCTCTATTTTCTGAAAACATATTTCAGGACATAAACTGATGTTCTATGAAATTCACAATGTTGACAAAAACTAGAAAAAAATTAATGGAGCATCTTTAAAAGCAATAAAAATCACAATCTGCCTTCTCCCCACATTAAATAGCCCCAAAATGGCAACTAGCAATCAGGTTATATAACAGAAAAGATATCTGTGAACTTTCATTTTCTTAATTTTAGTACCAAAAAGTTAAAGAGCTCATTTGACCACTATGTCATCTTTAAAACCACAGCATGCTTGCTAATGCTGTGTTTAAAATGAGACTGATACAAGTTCTAAAACTTCTGACTTCAACTACATCTATCATTTGCTATATAAACTGCTACAAAGCTAGGAGGAACTTTGATGTTCAACCCACAAATAAAATAATATAGACAATAAAGAATATTTACTACATTCTCCTGTATTTCCCTACTTAAAACTTACCATTGCCTTAACTAATATCATTCTGTAAGGTGTTACCTAGAGCTCTTATTTATAACTGTTATTTACTAATATTATGATCACAGAAGTTATGTCATCTTAACTTTAAAACACACAGGATAAAATCAAGATATATTCTATATAATCAAAACGTATCTTTGTATAAGCAAATCGGTATTTCCAATTAAAAATTGTACTACAATATGAAAACTCTGATTTATAATTTACTGTTTATGCTGATTTATCCAAGTAATAATCAGCTATATTTTTATTTCTTAACAACCAAACTAAAGTCAGATCAAGTTTCCATTCCTCCATGAAAGGCTATACAAATCTCCACTAAAAGCTTTAAGAAAAAAGTTGAATAAAATCAGAACCAAATTTCTGAGCAGAACAAAACTGTGGTCTGAAAGTAACAAATTTACAAAATATTATGATCAAATATAAAAAAGGAAATCTTCACCTCTGCCATAGAAATAAATTTCAGGCTTAATGAAGCATGTGAAAAGTACAAATCCTAAGTCAACTCTTAAGTATGTATTCTTGTGACCAAAAAAAGGTAAGAGCCAAAAATGGTTTTCTAAGGTAGACTGACTGCTCTAGTTTTCATAAGGCAAGGAAGAAAAACAAACAATAACAGCCATAACAAAAACACCCAAGCACCTCTGTATGAGATTCTCAAACCATTGCTCAGAAACCTCTAGCATAATTAAAATTTCTGTCTTCAGTACCACAGTGGACCCTGTGAAACTATCAGACGTCTCCCATCCTTCATTCTCAATTCACCTCTCCCCCTAAGCACAACTCCCAGCCTGCCATGTCTACCTGACAAGTGACAGCCCAATCTGATTAAATGCTTCCAAGGGAGGGGACTCATGGGCCTCCATGACAGGCCAAAAGTGATCACCATGGAGATACATAATTACAGCTGTCAACGCATCTACTGTCCTGCTGACATCAATTTGATTGCTCCCAGCAATAATGATAGACAAAGCTTAGTGTGCACTCTCCTGCACCCAATCACTTTATCTATTCCTTGGTCCATTTAGCTGACATGCAACATTCACACAAGCAAATAACAGCAGTAAGCAGAACATTTAAGGCATTTTAATTGTTTTTTCTTTCTATGGATGGCTCACAACTGCAAATGTTATTACATAAAACTCCTGCTGCAGCATTAATTGAAGAAAGATTTGGTGGGACGAAGACTGTAGGGGGTATAGTTTGTCCATTATCACTTGTACTTTCAACAGGTCTCACGTTTGAAAATTGCAAATTGCAAAAACTTGTGAGGGCAAAATGTTTGACATCCTGTTAGCTATTACAACATGGTGAAAACTTCTAACAACTAGAGTAATCATTATGAATTCTTATTTAATACTTCTTTTGTTTGATTAAAAAAGTGTTTAGATATGTCCCTATGATACTTGTTTTCTCATCTGCTACTTAATGTCACATAATGTCTGTTAAATCTTTACAATTTTTTTCCTGCCTTCTGGCTTTGAACACAGCATGGAGCCTCCAAGCCTAGAAAGGGTCAAATCCCTTTAGAAAGCACATGGGCAAAAACAATATAAAAAGTGAAATAAATCATGTATCTAATAACATCTTCAGATTTAGAATTCTTCCTGTAATCTTTCACCATCTTCATGCCCGTAATCAAAACGAATAATATGAATATTCACAGATGGTACAGCCTTGTCATCTACCAGTTAACATAATATCACATACATATATATATGCACTTATTACCTTGGTTAAGAGAAAGGGTATGTCCTTCTTCTTTTTTTGCAACAAAAACTATTTTTAAAATAGCTTAATATAGAAGAGCTATGGAATAAAATGGACAGTGATCACTTTTCTGATATAAGTAATGTGTACTCCTTAAAGTCTGTGATGTTTAATAGAATGAGGCATACTCTGTATGCCTTAATCTATTTGAATTAAGGAGCTGATTTTGTGCTTGAATTTCTTAACAAGTGACTATATAGCAGGGTTGGATTAGATTTATTGAAAAGATTAAATTGTAACACAAAATGTCATTTCTCATTCTTAGGATTCATGGTCTTTATTAGAATTTTGGAAAGAATTGGGCACACTGTAAGCTGTCATTTAGATGATCACATTTCTCCAGGCTTCCCCTGTCAACTGGATCCTGACTTTTTTGAACACCACAAAATACTGAAAAAATTTGTTTTCAACACAAAAACCATGATTCCCATGAATTTGACTTGTCCTTCAATTTACACCCTTTGGTGTTGACATGCTTTAACATAAAAGTATGACATAAATCACGATTTTAACCCCTCAGCTGGTATTAAAGCTTAATGACTTACACCAGGTAGATGTAATGGTTCTTGGTACTGAGACAATCTGCCAATAGATGGTAAACCAAAAGACTTGTAGGGGTCCTGAAAGTTCAAAGGAAAGGAAGCACAGTCTTTGAAATATAAATCTGCACAAGTAAGGTTAAATATTTACACAATGAAGAAGCATTTATAGGTCTATTTTCAACATGTGGTATTTACCAAATCACAGATTTCAGAGTATCATTGTCTTTTACTCTAGACAACTTAGAATGTACTTAAAAATCAAACAGAACTGTAAGCAGAATTTAGCTTGACCTTGTTCATACTTTATTGAAATTGGTAAAATTCCAACATTTAATAAAACTTCTTAGAATGCCTTGGGCAAAAAATAAAATAACCTAGGCCCTACATCAAAACATACTCAAGTTTAGAACAACAAACGTGGTACACTGAAGATATTTGCTTTCCTTCTCAAAACAGCTCACATATGGTAAAATTTGAGAATTTGGGTTCTTCAAATAAAAACCTGAAAAAAAAACTTAGCACATGCTACTAGATATGTACTTCATTTGTAAATATATTAGATCATCAGAATAAACAGGCTCAGTGTCATAATAAGAATACAAGTAATACTACTTAAAATATGAAAAAAGCAAGAGCAATATAGCCATGCCAAAACATATTTCTGAACGCCTTAAAAAATATTTCAAACCAGCTTATGGTATTCTTAAACACAGACATTGATTTATTTTTATTCTTGACAGACATTTTTGATGTCTAAAAGTAGAAACAGTAGAAATGTTACCTTGCATTCTTGTTTTAGTCATTTGAAAAAAGCATTTCAAAGTATTGAACTGAGAGTTTATGAGTAAAACCCATAATTAAAATTATGAATTAAGAGTACATGTTTTACTAGAAGCTTTACAATTTAAATTTCAATTGTTGCTTTTATATAATAATAAAGGAGAAAATTATATGAAAACAAACTGCTGGGAAAATTTTTAAGTAAATATTTGATCAACAACTAATGTGTACCCAAGGTGGGCATTTAAAAAAACCCCACGGAAATAAATGCTACTTCTTGCTAGTGTTGTTTGAAAATAAACAAAGAAAATGCAATCAAAACAAAAACCATGGTCCATTCAAGCTCAAGAATATTTAACTAATGCTTTGTTGCCTCTTAAAGGATTTGTAGCTATTTCCCCATCTAAAAATAAATGACAATTAACTAAATCCAATTCTTTAAAACTATCTGGAATTAGGTAAAAAAATAATCTAATTTTTTCTGGTTTAATTACAGATTACATAATCCAATACTTGGCAACGTTATAAAACCCTAACTTTACCGTGTTGTTGGCTATACCAGGTTTGATGACTCTGGACACAACCACCATCCTTCCTCCCAACACCATTTATTTTACCTCAGCATAAACTCGACATTCAACTGCCCAGCCGTTGATGGGAATATCAGCTTGTTTGTGCCTGAGAGGGTAACCCTTAGCAACACGGATCATTTCTTGGACTAGGTCCAGGCCAGTAATGCATTCTGTGACAGGATGCTCAACCTGCAAGGCCAAGGTCTGCCAGTCAGGATGTGTAGAAAAAGGTAAATAAATAGAAATAAACAAGAAAAATTACAGAAGTTTTTGGGTAAAATGAGGTTAATTGTATGTGACATTTACTCATCTTTGACTAAAAAACTCTTGAGCTAGGGGAATAAAATGAAAGAATAAACAATACACAAATCATAAGAAAAACTAATGCCTAAAAGCATTTGTAAACTATCTGTATTATTTTTCTCAATTTTGATTTATTTGTGGTCCAACAATATTTAAGAATTTTAATTTTGAAACTAATTCTTAACCAAAAAACTATATAGTTATTTCACTGCAATCTTCGATGTGGCTGATAATTAACCTATTCTGCTACACTTAACATGGCATCTAGAGGGGCAGCTTATGATTTTCCAAAGCACTGGTCCACCCTAAATCTCACCTACTTGCATGCTTTCACTAACCTGTCCTGACAAGCAGCCAGATTAGCGTAATCTTGCATCAAGGCAGTGTAGCAGAAGGGAGCAGATGGATCCTTCAGGTTGCTTTCCCTCCACACTGACTTGGGTAATGCTTAGCGTGCACAATCACAAAACAGAGCCAGTGTGATCGCTCTGCTCTCTCAGCAAACTGCTGACAACTACTTGGACTGATGCTGTCATGCGAGTTCCTGACCTTCCACACTAACACATGACATATGTATGTACAAAAACACGGTACATGAACAGGGATACATGTTAATATAAACTTGGTCAATCACTTAGAAATTCTTAACCTTGAGTTAAAATGAAGCCACTTAAGTCACTGGAAAAGAGTGAATTATCTACCTTTCATCTAAAACCTTGAATAAGTTATGAGAATTTAAACAAAACTTTGGCCACATCTGCTGCTTTGATGCCATTTTTTTCCTATAAAAATTAAGTATGTTCTGAATGCACTTCACAATAGTTTCTTTATCATGACATGTCATAGTTCATACACTCTGACACAGGAAAAGGTCAGTGAACAAATGAATTATCTTCCCATCTTCAACTACACTAATTGAAGGACAGGACTTAGTCATTATAATAATCGTGAAGCTTACCATAAGCAGACAATGCCATAGTCTTAAAAAAAAAAAAAAGCTTTGTAAAAATAAACAGATGGCATCCATAATTAGCTTTGTGTGTGTTATGAGTTTGTTTATAGTCTCAACACTTTAAGACATTTTGACTTAATTTTAATGACAAATCATCACTAAAATAAGCATCTACCCTTCATAAAACAAATGTGACACTAAATAAAGATCTTATTAGGTAGTTTAAAATACATATTTTTGAAAACAAATTTTGATTTGTAAGAAACAAGACTCAATATAATATAATAAGAAAGTAAGTAGCATAAAACCCCTCTATATTACTAGAAACCAATTTCATATGAGAAAACATCTCAGTGCTCTACTCAAGAGGTGAACCTGGATGGGTGCGGTGGCTCACACCTGTAATACCAGCACTTTGGGAGGCAAGATGGGTGAATTACTTGAGGTCAGGAGTTTGAGAACAGCCTGATCAACATGATGAAACCCAGTCTCTACTAAAAATTAAAAAAAAAAAAAAAAATTAGTCGGGTGTGGTGGCATGCACCTGTAATCCCAGCTACTCAGGAGGCTGAGGCACAAGAATCACTTGAAGCTGGGAGGAGGTTGCAGTAAGCTGAGATCGCCCCAGCTGTGCTCCAGCTGGGGCAAAGAGCAAGACTCCAGCTTAAAAAAAAAAAGAGAGAGAGAGAGAGAGAGAGAGAGAGAGAGATACCTACTATGCACCAAGTGCTTTACATCAATACTATTCACACATCCCTGCCAGGTGAGCAGTAATTTTAAAAGTTAAGTAAACCATTCAATTTCCTCTTTCTATGACCAGTGCCTATATAAGTACATACTATACACAAGGCAAATAAATATATATTGAATGAAGAAACAGCAACTACAGAGTCACACCTATAGTAAGTGGTCAAGATGGAGCTGGAATTTATCTCACTACAGAGATGAAGTTATCTTCCTGACAGAAATGTATATTTAAAAAATGTATATATAAATGTATATGCAATGGCTATATAATTATGTATACATGTCTTTTAAAAAGCATATTACTATGAAGGTTTAAAGTTCCAAATTTATTATGAGGCTCTGCTTCAATTTTGAAGATGGAACTTTAACCGTGTAAAAAAAATAAGTACATCAGACCCACTTTGAATGGGTTCCAAAAGTGGACCCATTGTGTTCTAAACTTAGAGTCATATAACAGAACCATAACATTTTACAGTCTAAACTAGGGAGCTACTCAAGTAATTCAAATTAGAAACAACTAAGCAAGTAGCTAAACTAACAAGCTGCTGAAGGTAAAATTCTAAGAGAAATTTTTAAAAACATTTACCTTTTGATAAGTACCGTCTAAGTCCACAAAATGGTCTAACTTGCTTGAACTTTCCAGGTAAAAGAAATTAACTTCTTCAAAGTAAAACTTCGAGAAATTAACTTCTTTAAAGTAAAACTTATAATTTTAAACACTTTTGAAAGAAGTCCTTCAAAATACATAGAATTCCAAAGCTAATCCACAGGATACGAAACATTTCCTTTAGACTACGTTATTATCAGAAATCTTCTAAGCACAACATTGCTTAAATAATCACAAATATCTCCCTATTCCCAAGTACTCAGCAATGGTTTCTCTCTGCAAGTTAAGCTCAATACTTAAGTGACAGAACAGGATTATACAAAGGAACAAAAGGACAGACTGACGGAAGGAAGGGAGGAAGGGAGGGAAGAAGATGGTTAACTTGACCAAAAGGTTATAAAAAAATTTTTTTAAGTCAAAAATTGGTGTCTGGTAAACCAACAAGTTCATCTTGTCCCACTTAGAGGCAAAATGTAAGTACAGAAGTCTGATGCTAATAAGCATCTGCTGTGAGGGTTATTATGTGGGGGGAAAAGGTTTCTGTGTCACTTCTATTTGGAAAACACCAGGTTAATCTGAGTTCAACAGATTTTTTAGGAAAGACTCTTGTCATTAGCATGTCCATATGCCCTGTGACTCTCCAAGAGAAGGGCCCTGTGTAGCACTTCCTCTTCCTTTTGCAAAGTACCTTTATGAGTTGCCAAGTCCATGGGACACACTTTTGAAAACAATGCCTTAAAAACATTCAACATACAAAATGGAATTCCCTTATTGTGACTCCATCCTCACCACACAAGTATTTGAGAACCTGGCTTCATATGTTTTCCTACCCAACAGCAATGTGCTCATTCTAAGAAGCACACAATCAGGAATCCACCAGATAGCACTGTTTTGCATTGTTGATTAACATTTAGCATGTGAATATATAAATCTTGGGATTTAGTAAGCAAGAGTAAGCCCAAACCCACCAGCGCCCCAAAAAATCACACTCACAAAAAAGGTGAGGTCCTACCAAGTTATAATACCTGAATCCTCAAAGACAAATTTCTTGTTAGGATATATTCATCAAGGTAGTGCCACACTGCAGAATCTAACAGTTGTTGATAAATTCATTTGTATTGGTTATATCCCTAGCTCACCGTTAATCTTTTGTTTAAACAGGTATAAAAAATTATCAAATGCCATATTATAGGACATCACCATACCTCATAATATCTCATGCCATAATCATCCTCATGGACTAGAATAAATATATTTAGATCCATCCACTTAAGCTAGGCAGTAAATATCAGCTGGCTTTTTATAGGTCTATTTGCTATTTTAATTTAATTTTGTCTTCTTACTCACCATCAAGCTGTCATTATTAGCATTGTCTAATACCTCTTACCACTCCCTCTCACTCATCTGTTGCTTCAAAGTTATTTCCCAAAGTATAACTAAGCTTGTCAAATGCAACTGTGAGGTAAATTAGGTTTTCTTTATCTCTGAGTGTTTCACGTATCTCATTTCAGTAGCAGAATAAGCTTAGGAAAACTAAATCTCTTTGGCACTGTGTTGTTATCTACCTCATGATTCTGAAAATCATAATAATAAACTCTGACACTGCCAATGTCATCTTTAGCCTACTCCTCATTAAATACAAACTAGGAAGTATGCTAAAGCTAGTGAGTGAAAGTATGCTTTGCTATTTACAGAGTCTCAAGTAACTCCCTATGTGATACTTTATTAAGGACAAAAGGAAAAACAGAAAATCTACAGCGTAGAAATGCCAGAGACACTGTCTTAACCAAGCCAACATCACCAATAATGGGATAAAGTGACACTTCATGCTGCCAACATGGTGCTCATAGATGAACAGAGTCATTTCTGTGGTATTCCTGCCCAGAATGCAAAGGCTGACTCTAGTACACAAGAAAAGAGGCAAACTAAAACGAGTGACATTTTATAAAATAAATGGTTTATGCTCTTAAAAAATGTTAAGATCACAAATCACCAAATGACGAATTCTCTCCAGATTGAGCGAGAATAGAGATATAACAGCTAAATGCTATGTAGGATGCTGAACTAGAGTTTTTTTTTTTCTTTTACCACAAAAGGCATTAATGAGGCAACAGGGGAAATTTAAATATCGTCCTAAATTAGATGATAGTAATATGTTAATATTCAAATCCTGGTTTTGATTATGGTGCTAGAGTTATATAAGAAAATGTACTTGTTTTTAGGAAGTACAGACATATTTAGGAGTAAAGAGGCACCAGGTCTGAAACACTCTGAAAGGTTTCTAGTAAATACAGATATAGATAGAAAGATAAAGCTAATGTGGTAAATATGAGCAAAGTATATTCAGAAATTACCTGTAATATTTTTTACAACTTTTCTGTGAGTCTGAAATCCTTTCAAAATTTAAAGTTAGGAAAAATATGGCAGAGTGGTGGCTCACCCCTATAATCCCAGCATTCTGGGAGGACGACATAGGTAGATCTCTTGAGCCCAGGAGTTTGAGAGCAGACTGGGCAACATGGCAAAACCCTGTCTCTATTTAAAACACATACACACACACACACACACACACACACACACACACAACAATCAGCCAGGCATGGTGACACATGCCTGTAGTCCCAACTAATTGGGAGGCTGAGATGGAAGAATCACCTGAGCCCAGAAAGTCGAGGCTGCAATGAGCCAAGATGGAGCCACTTTACTCCAGCCTGGGAGATGGGAGTTAGACCCTGCCTAAAATAATAATAATAATAAAAAAGTTAATAAAAATTAAAATGTCCCTAGAAAGACTTGTTTCTCATATTATAAAACACTATTAAAAATAAAGACATCTGGCTTGATCAACATTCTTGTCAGAATCCTCCCACTATGTTAAATAAAATAGTTATACAATAGCAGATAATTTCTGCAATTTGTTTCCTCTGATCTAAACTTTTAAATATCATACTGTGATATTTACCTAATAATTCCTAAAACATTCAGGATCAGTAAATGAATAACAGACAAGTCGTCCTGAAAGCAAGCAGGATTCAAGCAAATTTTAATTATCTGAGTTGACTTGAAATTAAAATTAAAACTCAGTAAAGTCTAAAATAAGGAAAAGTCACAACACGTAAAAAGAAGACAGAAGGATGCAGTGTGTGTTAACTTGGCCATTGTAAGAAGGAGGCTGATGAGAAGTATTAAAAAATTCCTTGAACAGTGGGATATTTGCAGCTGTAATTGTTTGGCAGCTGGTAAATAGTGGCCCAGCTGCTTAATCAAAGCGGAAACTGCCCCTAAAAGTGTAAGACCCACCACACATAAATACAACTGACATCAGTGTGGCACTTTGAAATTTACAAAACCCTTTCTCACATACACAAACTTGTTCAATACATCACTGTCATTTAATAGAGAAGGCATAGGAGATTGCTCTCAAGATGGTGTGGTGAGAGAATGGTGAAATTTTTTGTTATAGAAATAATGTTCTTTTAAATTAACACAATTTTCAGTGACATTTTATTCAATATATCCAGTCTAAACTGACAGATAATACAAATCTTGTTTTTTGAAAGCTATCTTTTGTAAGCAAAACTTGCTGGATTCAACTTAGCAAAGTAGTTTAGGTATGATTACCCATTGAAATATGAGGAAACTGTCCATTACATAAAATTCAGTTTCATAATGGTGTTTGGCATAATAGGCTTCTGTCTTTGTAGTCTGTTGCTATTCCAGCCTGAAGGGATGGCCAATGCCATTATTTTTGGTTCTGCTCTGTCTGTTCAGAAAGATTCTGCTCTTTCTGTTCAGAGAACGGAATCTACATGTACCTATTAAAATTCTGAAGCTCTACCTCCTGAGAATACAGGATCTAAGGTTATCAGATTTTGATCCACAGCACTCATGTATAAAAAAGCATATTGGGAAATAGGCCCCAACACATTACTCTTATAAACTCACCTTGGAAATAATGGTTATATACAAGAGTGACCATGAAAACTGAAGAGATTCTATTATAGGGCTCCCTGGTAACCCCAAGAATAATAATCACAGGAAGAAATGATAAGGAAATTGTTATGGGCTGAATTGCATCCCCTCCAAATTCATACGTTTCAGTCCTACCCCTACTACCGCAGAATGTGACTGTATTTGGAGACATGATCTTTAAAGAAGTGATCAGGTTAAAATGAGATCATCACAGTGGGCCCTAACCCAACATGACTGGTATCCTCAAAAAAGAGAAGATCAGGACCCAGACAACACATGGCTCAGAGGAGAGACCACAGGAAGACACAGGGAGAGGATGGTCACCCACAGCAATGAGAGAGGTCTCCAAAAGAAACCGACCCTGTTGGCCCCTGGATTTTGGACTTCTGGCCTCCAGAACTGTGAGAAAACAAATTTTTGTTGTTTCAGCCACCCCAGTGTATGATACTTTGTTATGGCAGCCCTAGCAAACTAATACAAAGATTTATTTAAAAAGTTAAACATAGATAAAAAGAGTACAGAACTCATACAGCAAGATCATTTATAATATGCTTTAAAACAAAACCCCAGTCGTAAGTGCCTGGAAAGCTTCCCTATACATAAGTGTCTACCAAAAACTTTCCTTCAACTTTCTACTTAAGGCTCAGTAAGTAAGAAGGGAGGACATAATACATCCTACCTTCTATCCTCAGTTTCCCAGCACAAAATATGACAAAACATGCCAATTCTGGCTTACTGTAACCAGTCTAAGAGCCCTGGCCTCTATCACTTTAAATACCATCAAAAAGGTCAGCATTTGCCCATATCCAAGAGAGAAATTTTAAAATTAGTTAGAAATCCTGTTCCCAATAATTTCTCCTCATTCTCTCAAATACTTTAACTCCATTAAAGACCAAAATCTTTGTCTGGCAGGTCCAGAAACAGTTTTTAAATCTAAAAAATTTTTTAAATCTAAAATTAGAATATGGTATTTGCTCAATTATAGTCAATTGTTATAAACCAGAATTTATTTGTAATAATTACTAATTTTTAAACAAATGCAACAGCAAAGGGCAAAATGAAGTTGCAAGAAAAAAAAAATTTCTAAAATCCTCTGGAATATAAAGCTTCCCTGTGATGCAGAATTCTCTGATGAGATTCGAGTACATGGCCTTCAAAGCATTTCAACAATTCTACTGTACCTTTCCTTCCATAAAGTAGATTCGTCCTTCACTGTATCAATCAGTATAAGCAACTAACTAAGGTCTAACTAAAGTGGGACAGTTTACCTCTCTGTTCTCAAAGACATGTACAGTCAACTGATCATGTTTGGACATTTAATTACTTATTATAAAAATTTTATTCATTTCTATTTGGGAATTGCTTTTCTAAAAAACTAAAAACTAAAACAATCTAGCCTTTGGAAATTAATAATTACACACACACACACAAACACACACACACACACACACACACGGAAAGGTATATTCAAGGGTCCTAATATTAATCTCAGCACAAAGGCCTAAGCAATGTAGTAAATGCTTTTCTCTATCAGCTCCATTTTAGGAAGAAAGATTTCAGTTTCCATTTTCCTCACAGACTCTTCTTACACAAACACCCTTATAACAGAAGGAGATCTCTTTTTAAAATGGTTAATATTTCTAATATGTTTGTTCAGATATGACAATAATTTTGCAGTTAACTGACAAAAGAATTAGAGAAAGTTATTATTTAATATGTGGATAAGTCTGCCATCTCTTCAGATGTCTACTGACAGGCTTTATATTAATGATAATAGTCATAGCAGTAATGTTAATGACAATAGCAATAGTAAAAATGTTAACCAGTATTTAATAAACAGCATGCAAGTGTTATGGATAAGACGCAGCAGAAAGAATGTGTGCTCAGTATAAACCAAGTACTATTTTGAATATTTAAACTATATTAATTTATTTAATCCTGACAATCCTATACAGCAAATGCTATAATTAATGTCATTTTACTAATGAGGAAATCAAAACACATAGAAGTTAAGGAACTGGCTTACTGTCACACAGCTAAGAAGGGAGAGCACTAGAATTTATTTGCTTGGAGTGAAAATAGTTAAGTGTTTGCAACTAACAAAACGATTAAATGAGTTCTCCATTAGTCAGCTACAGTTGTTCTGAACCATTTTACAATTTAGAATCTCACTGAATTTCTCCCTAAAAAAATACGTATCTGACTTCAGAGGGTTCACAGACTCCCCTAAAGCTCAGGAGAGATCCAGGTTAGCTACTCCTGCTCTGGGAAGCTGTCAAAACCAACCCGGCTCACACCTCTCCACCCCAGACTCCATGCTATCTCCTCCAGGGTTGCTAAGCAGCTGAGGACATGGGAAGCACCAAGATCTAGGGAGAAGATGAAAGCCAAGAACTGGGAACAGGCTCTTCTCCCTCTCTAGATGAATGAAAACTGGAGACTAGCTTTAGAGAAATCTAGGGAAGAATGTCAAATGAATACATCATGGAGAAAGCCTGGCCTGCAAAGAGCCATGGACCCTGGGGAGAAAGTCCAAATGGGGAGAAAGCTCCAGACGGATCCACGGTCTCTTTGCCAAGGAATCCAAGTAGTCAATAAAAGTTAGCTCAATTCTGTCCTTGAGATGAGAATGTTAGGAGACACACACTCTTTCAGGCCTCTGAAGTAGATATGGTTGTGTCTTCAATCATTTGAAGGGCTACTGTCACTTGGAATATTTCAAGAAGCAGAACTCAGTACTGATAACCCCCAAACAACCACAGCAAAACCACAGCAGGGGGATTACCAGCACAAGAAAGAAAAAAACATTAAGAATAATGACTACATAGGCCAAGTGAAATAGAGCTACTGAAGGACAGGGGAGGATACAACTTAATCCAAAAAGTAGTAAAGCCACTTAAAAACTTCAAGAGCAGCAATGCACATATGTGCATGTGCCCACACATCCCCTGAGTCCTCCTTCTGTCTCCCCAGGAAATTGGTTCCAGGACCCCTGTGGACACCAAAATCTACAGATGCTCAGATTCCTGATATAAAGTAACATGGTATTTGCATCTAACCTATGCATATCATCCTGTACACTTTTCTTTTTTTTAAGAAATGGGTCTTGCTCTGTCACCCCAGCTGCAGTGCAGTGAGTGACATGATCATGGCTCATTGCAGCACTGATCTTCTGGGCTCAAATAATCCTCTTGCCTCAGCCTTTAAAAGTGCTGGGACTATAGGCATGAGCCGTAGTATCCAGTCCTTCTCATATACTTTAAATCATCTCTAGATTACTTGTAGTAATACAATGTAAATGCTATGTAAACTGTTGTTATACTATATCATGCTTTTATTTGTATTTTTTAATTGTTAAATTGATCTTTTTTATTTTTTTAATTTTTAAGTCACAGTTGGTTGAATCCACGGATGCAGAACTCGTAGGTAAAGAGGGCTAACTGTAATCACAATTAGAATTTCTGAGGTAAAATAATGTGATTTCCCAATTGCACAATTTAGTCAGTTACTCAAAGGAGAGGATAATCACTGTTGCAACCTAAATTAGTAACCTGAAAGATCAATAAAGAAATAATATCAAGAGACATAGCATAAATATAAAATGACAGTCATCACAAGAGAAATATACCCAGTAGACCTAACTTGCAAACACCAGAAATTCCACAAGCAGGAGAAAATTGCTGAGGGCAGGAAATCGTTAAATAACAGAAGAAACTTCCTCTGAAATGAAGCAATACTTAAACCTGAACACTGAAAAATGGCAAGGGCTAAAAGGCAGGGTTAATGTATACAAACACACATCAAGGCATATCCTGTTTGGAAAAAAGTCCCTGAATTCCAATGATTAAAAGAATATTAGAGCCAGGTACAATGGCTCCTGCCTGTAATCCAAGCACTGGGAGGCCAAGCTTAGAGGATCACTTGAGACCAGGAGTTTGAGACCAGCCTGGGCAACAAAGTGAGACCTCATCTCTACAAAAACATTAAAAAATATGCCAGGTGTGGCTGTGGGTACCTATGGTCCCAGCTACTTGGGAGGCTGAGGCAGGAGGACTGCTTGAGAACAGAAGGTCGAGGCTGCCGTGAGCCAGGTTCAGGCCACTGCACTCTAGCCTGGGTGACAGGATGAGCTACTGTCTCAAGAAAAGAGAAAGAAAGAGAGAGAGAGAGAGAGACAGAGAGAGACAGAGAGAGACAGAGAGAGACAGAGAGAGAAAATTGGGTAAACTTTCAGACAACAAGACTACATTATATATAATTGAAAAAAAATCAGAATGACACCAGATATACTAGAAGCTAGAACACAGCTGAAATTCATATACTCCTGAAAAACAAGAACTGAAACTCAATCCTGAGCAAGAATCCTGCACTCAATCAAAACAGTATTCCGCTTTCAGGGCTAAATAAACATAGCTGAGGACGTGACATTTCAGAGCATATGAATTCCACATAGTCTAATGAAGAAATTTCACGAAAAAATGTGCTACACAAATGAAACTAGGGCAGAAATCTCAAAAAAGAAAGATGAAGAAATAGCAAATAATGGAAGATGTATCTGGGCTGTATATATAGGAGCTAAAAAAGGTATTTGGAAACAGAAGAGATAAACTACAGGAGAAAGTCAAAAATAGCTGAGACATATAAAAGTATCTTAGCAAATCTTCAGTGTTGGAAAATTGAGGGAACTAGTTACCATCTTTATAAATGACAGAGAAAACATCTGTCTGAATAGAAGAATAAACATAAATAAAATTTTAAAGGATAACCAGAATTTCCAAATTATCAATGGGAAACAAAAGGGATAATGAGCAATTATTTCAAGCAACAAACAGAAAATGAAAAACGAAATGGAAAACAGGAAAAAAAACATTTTAAATATAAGACAAAATAAATAAAATCAAGCATTTAAAATGGGAAGAACTAAATTTTCCCACTTAAAAAAATGTTGGATTAGGTTCTTAGAAAATATTTTCAGGCTGGGTACCAGTAGCTCACTTCTGTAATCTCAGCCCTTTCAGAGGCCAAGACAGGAGGAGCCCTTGAGCCCAAGAGTTCTAGACCAGCCTGGGCAATATGTTGAGACCCCATCTATACAAATACACATACATATAATTTTTTCTAAATTCAGAAAAGAAAACAACTAACAAAGAAGGCTCTAAAATAAAGGACCACACAAAAAAGGAGGAGACAATATGACATGAGTCTAAGTCAGATTTGAGATTAAACATTTAAACAAGATAAACATTCAGGCAAGAAAAAAGGCACATAATTCATGTACAAGAGTTATAAACCTACATACATCAAATTATACCGTACATAAATATGTAAAAATATGCATTATTAGGAATGCAGGGAAAACTTAAAGACATATACCTAAGGATAACATGAAATTATATTATGTCTGGTATCTCCAGCTAAGAGAGGAACAACTGAGGAAAAGGCGGCATACCTGAAACAACACTGGGAAGTAAATAGGAAGCTGGCTCTGATTCCTGGGGCTCTACCCTACCACTCTTGCTATTATGACGTACTTACGTATGTGTGAAAATTACAATGAGGAAAAGAAAGTGAAACAGACAGACACATGGGTGGAGGCGGGAAGAGAAGGAAGGAGGAAGGGAATGCAAAGAGGGGGAAAAGGAAAGGAAAGAAGAAAGAGCCAAAGAAAGAAAGAAATGCAAAGATGTCTTGGATAAAAAGATTTTTGGGGGCACTGAACCTATTCTGTGTGATACGATAATGGTAGACACATCTGTCCAAACTCAGACCGTATAATACAAAAAGTAACCCTAGTGTAAACTACAGACTTTAGTTAAAAACAATCTATCGCCAGGTGCCCTGGCACAGGGCTATAACCCCAGCACCTAGTGAGACAGAGGGCCCTAAGAGTTCGAGACCAGCCTAGCCAACATGCTGAAACGCCGTTTCTACAAAAACTACAAAAATTAGCCAGGCATGGTGACGCATGCCTGTAGTCCCAGCTACCTGAAAGGCTAGGGTGGCAGGATCACCTGAATCCAGAAGTTCAGGGATGCAGTGAGCTAGGATTTCACTGCACTCAAGCCTGGATGGCAGAGTAAGACCCCTCCGCTAAAAAAACAAACAAACAAAAGACCCACAATGCTCATCGACATTGGCTCATGGGATGTCACAAATGTACCACACTAATGTGAGATGCTAAGTAGGGAAATGAGTGGGGTGAGTGAGGGGCATATGAGAACTCTCTGTACTTAACACTCATTTTCCATAAACCCAAAACTGCTCTAACAAATAAAGTTAGTTTTTAAAATTATGATGAAAAACTCTACCTATCTCTTAATCAAATAGATTCAATTTTTAAAGGGAAAGAAAAAGGAGAAAAGATATACAGAGAAATTGAATAAAACTAGTCTTAAATTTTAATAGATGATATTCCCTCATAAAATTCTGAAGGTCAACCACAGAAAGATGTTTAAAGTCCTACAACTGTGAAGGATACCAGTATCAAATGATTTGCATCTGAGTTCTAATTTCAGATATGAGGGTAAACTTACTACCTATCTAAGAATTCAAACACAGTACCCACAGATATGTCTAAAAAATAAATTCTTGATTTAAAAAAAAAAAAACCCTAACTTTGTATAAAATGAATCGAAATAAAGAACTCACTAATCATGAAGCTATGGTAAGATGCTGACAGTAACCATAGGAAGTAAAATACCCAAGTCAGATGAAACCTCCAGGAGAGCCATGCCTACAGAAAAGAAAGTAAATGCTGCAGCCACATAAAACTCACAATAAAACTAGCAAAAATGAAGAGTCAGGGAGTAAAGACAGCAGGATTAAATCAAAGTATGCCAATTTCCATTACTTTTGTAAAAGAGAAACATTATACTGTTTCAAAATGAAATATGAAGAAAAATGACAAAAATATAAATGTTTTTCATAATCATTTTTCTTATTAAGAACATATTTTAGTTCCATGTCATGGAGGGGGAGAACATATTTAAGGAATTAATGTATCTGTGAAAAGTTATAAACATTTATCTAATAGTCCAGCAAGTCCATCATCCTAATTTCTTTTTCTTCAGTTAAATATAAATATAATAAGCTAATCTATAAGCTATTTTTCATATGGAATAATAAAAGTAATGAGAAAGGAATAGTTCTACTAGATAATGTACTATAATCTATAGCTATAATACCCAAACCAGTGTGGTGCTAGAAGATGAATAAGCAGAAAAATGTTAAAAAGGGAGTGTGAAGTAATACGTCTGCAAACATCTGAGATTTCAGTATATAATGTAGGTAGCACTTCTAATTATTACAGAAAAGGCTGATTATTCAATAATTGTTGGAACAATCAGGTAGCCATTGGAAAATAAATGTTTACTCACAGAACATCTTCGCCCTGTTCCTCATACCCTACTTCCCCATGGGGTAATGTAGTTAATGAGGAAAGCTCAGACTATTAACTCAGACCTTGCAGAAGAGTTGCTGGCATATCTGCCCCTCCTCAACTTTCAGTGGTGGGAATAGGGAGGGTGAGAGGGTAATGTGGAGAGGCAGCACAACTCTATGGGGAGAGGTGGGGAAGGTCTCTGTTTTACCAGCCTGGGCTGTCAACAAAATGGCTCCAAGGGCTCTACCTTTAGGGTTGCTACCCCTGAATCCAGCTGCCAGGGTCTTTGCTCAGAAAGCACCTGCCCTTTAGACCTATGAAAATATTCACAAAGCCACTGCTTTCTGACAATATCACAAAGGACTAACTTTCCCCCCAAATAAACAAACACCTACACATCAATAAGAAAGCCTAAAGGGCAAAGGATCTAATAGTCAATTCACAGAAAAGGAAACATGAATTAATCTATAAAGAAAAATTCAACCTTACTCATGATAAATAATGAAAACAATATACAATTTTTCACTATCATATGAAGATCAAAAGGCAAAAAAACACTTTTGGCCAGGGAAAGAAGGAACAAGCTCTCCTGTAAGAGGTAAGCTGACAATATTTAACTAATTTATAAGAGCACATATATTCTATTCCCAGCAATTCTACTTCTGCACGTACAAAATGGATATAAAGGGTCATTCATAACTGCATTATTGAGATAGCAAAAGAATGGAAAAATTCTCAGTAGAAATCTGGTGAAATTAAATAACTGTTACATCCCCATAACAGCGTATTAAAAGTCATTAAAATGAAAAAGACAATGCTTTAAATCAGGAATGGAATGCTCCCAAATTAACTTGTTGAAAAAACAAAGGTTGCTTCAACAGAGGAAAAACAATTGGCTATGATAAGTGTGATATGGAGAGTAACTTTTCCATTGTAGACTCTTATAAACCACTAGATATTTTTTAAACCAATTATGAGTATTACCACTCAATAAAATAAGAAATTAAAATTATCTCAGCAAATTACATATATAGTATGTATCATCCTTAGAGGACATGCTCCTAGGTCCCCAGCAAATGCCCAAAACTATGGATAGTATAGAATGATTGCTGTCAATTACAACACTTTTTTTTTTTTTTTTTCTTTTTGAGATGGAGCTTTGCTCTTGTTGCCCAGGCTGGAGTGCAATGGCATGATCTCAGCTCACTGCAACCTCCGCCTCCCAGGTTCAAGTGATACTCCTGCCTCAGCCTCTCGAGTAGCTTAAAGGCATGCGCCACCACACCCAGCTAATTTTGTATTATTTTTAGTAGAGACAAGGTTTTCAAATGTTGGTCAGGCTAGTCTTGAACTCCCGACCTCAGGTGACCCGCCCATCTCAGCCTCCCAAAGTGCTGGAATGATAGGCATGAGCCACTATGCCCGGCCATAGAACACTTTTCTATTCATGTCTTACACACACAAATTTAATGTCTTTTCCATCTTAACTAAGCACTTATCATGCACTGTAGCCATAACTTTTGAAGTCTGACTTTTGACAGCAAAACTAACACAAACTTCTTTTCCTTCTTCACAATGCCACTGATAGAAGATTCATCCTTAACACAGATCTTAGCAACTTCAGCACATGACTTTTTTTCTTTTCTTGTAAGTCTAGAACTTTCACCTTGTCACTTAAAGGAAGCACTTTATGGCTTCTCTTTGGCATATCTGAATTCCCAGCAACAGTACTCTTTGCGTGCTAGAGCCATTATTATATAAAGTAAAAGAGATTTGAATATAAGCACTGAAATGTCATACAGTCAATCTGATCACCGATGCAGCTTCCTCCCCTGCATTTTTTTTTCAGAGACAGGGTGTCCCTCTGTCCAGACTGGAGTGCAGTGGCATCGTCATGTCTCACTGCAGTGAGGTGGCTTCTAAGTGACTCACCGACAGGGACTGTCTACAGCATAGAGATACTGGACAAAGAGAAGATCCATGTTCCAGGCAGGATGGAGCAGGAGGGTGTGAGATTTCATCATGCTACTCAGGATAGTCCACAATCTAAGACTTATGAATTGTTTATTTCTAAAGTTTTCCATTTAATATATTTGGAATGAGGTAGACTGAGGGTAGCTGAAACTTCGGAAAAGAAAACTGTGGATAAGGGGGATTACTGGAATACACTTCAATAAAATAGCATTTTTACAAAATCCTAGTTCCCATAGAGTATTTATCTAGCTGTCCATCTTTCAAATATGGAGAGAGGTAAGATGAGGGAGAAATATGGTGAGAGTGCAGAGGCAGGTGTGTGTGGTTGTGTGGGTGGATACGTGGCTCAGTGTTCATTATGAGAGGAGAACAGAAACCATTCCAAGCATGGGAGTGGCATGATCCAAGGCACACAGAAGTCAAACTAAAAGGCACCTTCAGGGAAAAGAGAGGAGTCTGTCGTAATTCACATACAGAGACTGGCACTGGCAAGAAACAGGACTCTGAGGGAAAAATCAGGGCCACAAAAAAAACTTGTATTGTGATGCAAAAGCATTTAAACTTTGTCTTTCAGCAACAGAAAACCAGTGACTTTAAAAAATAAAGCCAATATATGTGAGGATATCATAGATAATGCAAATTACATAAACTGTGACCAGACTGAGAACAAACCAGTCAACTGAACCAGCTATTAATGCACAAAATGTGGTGACTTTCTTAGTGCTACATCTCTTTATAGAGAAACAGTATTGTCACTGCAAATTTCATTCTTAAGGAAATTTATAACATGAAGACGGATTTCTGCTACAAAAAAAACAAAAAAAAAACCAAAAAACAGCACAGTTCTGAAGCTGGAAAAAGTAAAAGTTCAATCAGGAAATTTCAAAGAATAAAAAAAGAACAAAGAAAATTATAGCCCTCTAGCTCAAAATGAAACACTAATTAGAGATAACATATATCTTGGGAGATAGAGAATTTGGTGAAAGTGCCTTGTGTATTATAATTTAAGGATAGTAAAGAAATTTGAAAGAAAATCTTTTATTAAAAGAACATGTGGATTGTTTAAAGAGTATCAGAAAGAAATCTTTGGAATATGTAAGAATGGTTTTCTGAATACATATGAAGTCCAAGACTCTTTGTTCATCCTCCCATTCAGTTATATCCTCCATATCAAATACCCCCATCACACAGATGCATTCTAAAAAATTAAAATTAATTTATTCTGGTAACTGATAGGATCAGTCACTGGAAGTAAGCAGAGGAGAGAAAAACATATGATTAAATATTAAATGGGAGACAAATGATGCAAAGTATGATCTTAAATATCATAGAATGCTACTTAAACAGCATTTTTAACAGCATTAGGTACTATCAGAGCTCTGTTTGTGAACAAGAGCTCTAATCAATCAGAGACCTTGGGACATGTGCTAAATGCAGGCATTAGTGAAATATTTTCCTGCAGTGTGGGGTCCAGTCCCTTGGTGAGAAGTGGGGCAATTTCAGGTCAAACATGCACATGATTCTCTATAGTACTGATTCACATCATTATGAATCAATTCACAATTTTTGTCATATGACAAAAACTTTGTGAACTTGATTTTTTCCCTGAAATATTTTTACAGTTTTTTTAGGGTATAGAATATAATTTCCTAGTACTTACAGAGTCTTGACCAACTGCATAGAATTATTTGATAAAAATATCAACTACAGGCTGGGCATGGTGGCTCACGCCTATAATCCCAGCACTTTGGGAGGGTAAGGCAGGCAGATCACCTGAGATTGAGAGTTCAATTGAGAGCCTGACCAACATGGAGAAACCCCGTCTCTACTAAAAATACAAAATTAGTCAAGTGTGGTGGTGTACATCTGTAATCCCAGCTACTCGGGAGGCTGAGGCAGGAGAATCACTTAAACTTGGGAAGTGGAGGTTGTGGTGAGCCAAGATCGCACCACTGCACTCCAGCCTGGGCAACAAGAGTGAAACTCTGTCTCAAAAACAAACAAAAAAATATATATCAACTATCAGGTCTTTTGCCAGAAACGACCATGGTACAAACTTGAACAAACTTACAGGCTGAGATAAATGAGCCAGAAACAAATGGAAAAAAAAGATACCACAAGAACACAGTAACAAACTCCCCTAAGAAGAAAGACACCATTTGATAATTCCATAAATACTGGTAAGTACCTCAATTAAACAGTCTTGTATCTCTTGCGTCTGGAATAAAATACAAATGTTTTGTGGTCATCTCAAATTGTCTTCAGAATCAAATAACAAGCTATTATTCTCATTATGGCAAAATAAAGTCTTCATTTTAACCAAAAACATGATTTTCCAACTAATTATCTAATTAGATATACTTAGTTATAAAGATACATTTTAATCAAAATCAAATTAATCTTCAAAAGGCAAAATTCTGTCACTTCTAAAGCTATTCACAAAATAAAATATAGGCTACAAAGTGATTTCAAAGGAAGTACGAGTTTTGAGCAACAACTGCTGAGTTACTATCTACAAAAATGCTACAAGTATTCACAATATTGGTCTCAAAATGCATCGAGGTAGATCGCTTCTGCCATACCTAATGAAAATCAGCCCCATTATTTGATAGTTGTACTTTACAATGTAAAGACAGCAATGTTTTGGTGATTATTCATGTGAAAATGATGAACAAGCACTCAACTTTCCCTCCAAACTTCTCCAAGGGTACACTCTTATACTGCAGAATAGGTTAAAAACCCTGTTCCCGTACTCCCTTTCAGCTGACGTTTTCATGTGACTGCATGCGGTTCTGGATCTGTCAATCAAGTGCATATGCATGAGATTTGGAAAGGAAAAGTGAGGTAGCAGTGAGGCATTCCACTGTCTGCTTACTACTTTTGGGGGGTGTTGAGAGACAGGACAGGAACCTACTTAATCTACAGGCATAGTGTACCTCTAAAGCCATCAGCTTGGAACTTGTGCTTACTGAGGACTAGAAAACAATTGGTGGGGAATGGGAAATGGGGGAGGTCTTCTTAAAAACATTACAGGGTAAGAATATAGGAAGGAATCAGCCAAAACCAAGAAGATACAAACCCAGATTTGTAAACCCAACACTCAACACCATTTTTGCCCTAAAGGCATTTGCCATTCCAGGAAAAAAGGACTATGAATATAAGCTATACTTTTAGTGGCATCAAGAAATCAGAAGCATAACCATGAAGATAGGAGGCCACCAAAAATATCAATTTATCAAAGAACCCTGATAAACCACCCCCACTTTTAGTGCAACCCATAAAGGAATGCAACCTCAAGGTAAGAACTAACTGGAACAAAATGATACATGCTCTAGAACCACAACTGGGCTGTGTATTCCCTCAGGAGTTCAAGGAATCTCACACTTTGAGCTTACATTGGTGGAGTCACAAAATCATACTGTCCATAGGCATGTGACAGAAGAAAATTTAAAAATCTCTATAAGAAAGAATCCATCATCCTAGGTTTTAATTTATCAATAAAATAACAATTTTAAAAATAATTATGTATGACAGTATAGTAATAAGCACAACAGGAACTCAACAGCACAACCAAGAAACAGCATAAAAAACAGACAATACAAGTAGTCATTAAGACTTCATATATCAAAATTATCAGACACACACTACAAAATAAGCTAATTATGTTCAAAAAACAAAAGCCAAAATTGAAAATTCAAGTAGGAGACAAGAAAAGATAAAAAGCAAATTGCGTATGGTGGCTCATGCCTATAATCCCAGCACTTTGGGAGGCTGAGGCGGGCAGATCACCTGAGGTTGGGAGTTTGAGACCAGCCTGACAAACATGGAGAAACCCTGTCTCTACTAAATATACAAAATCAGCTGAGCATGGTGGTGCATGCCTGTAATCCCAGCTATTCAGGAGGCTGAGATAGGAGAAGTGCTTGAACCCAGGAGGTGGAGGTTGTAGTGAGCTGAGATCACGTCATTGCCCTCCAGTTTGGGTAACAAAAGCGGCAAAACTCCATCTCAGAAAAAAAAGCAATGAATCATACTTTTAAAGGAACCAAATAGAAATTTTAGAACTGAAAGATAAACAATTGAAATCAGGAACTCAATGGGTGATTAATTAATTAAATACAGGATAACAGAAGGTAAGAAAGACAGAAGAAATTATTCAAAAAAGATGAAAAATATCAATGAGAGCATAAGAAACATAAGAGATATATTAAAGATATCTAAAATGAAAGTTATAGTTTTATTCATTTTTGTGTGTGAGAGAGATTGTTCCAGAAGTAATTATGGTGGAGAATTTCCAAAAAATATTAAAAGACATTAATCAACAGACAAAATATTCAATAAATTCCACGTATGCAAATCAGCAAAAAGTTAAAGAAAATCTAAGAAAAACGGAAATTCATAAATGCTACCAAAAGAAAAAAGCAATTATGTACAAATAAGCAGAATGCAGAATGAGTGGGGAAGTCTCACCAGAAACAGTATTTTCAATGAGCTGAAAAAAATACTGGTCAAACTAAGATTTCTAATTTTTTCTTCTTCTTTCTTTTTTTTTCTTTTTTGGTACAAACAGGTTATCACTATGTTACTCAGACAGATCTTGAATCTTGGGCTCCAAGGATCCCACCTCAGCCTCCCAAAGCATTGGGATTCAAGATCCGTCTGCATAACATGGTGAAAATTAAACTCAAATATACCAGCATCTCTGTTAACTTTCTAAGAAGCAAAGGGTCGAGATACAAGACAAACATATCAAATTGGGCTGAAAAATTATACACTGCTTACAGAGGAACTCATGAACTGTCTTCATACAGGTAGGTGAAGAGTAAAAGGATGAAGAAAGCAACAGCATGCAGAAGATAACCATCAGGAAAGGTAGAAAGCCACCTGGAGCCCAGATCATCAGACTCCTGACCACCAGGGAGCAGCAGGGCCACTGCGGAACTCACCTCAAAGCTCAAGGACACGAGGACTGACAACCAACAAGACACAAAAAAACGAAACACTCCTCCTCCACCCATGGGAAGGCTAACCAGGGCCCACAGGAGTCTCCCTCTGGGAAAGAGGCACAGGCACGAAAACACAGCTCCTGCAAAGCCCAGGGTCAGAGGCAAGCCCTCAAGCTCAGGATGAAACAGGCATGCAGAAACACCACAAGCAGCCCCTTGGCACACGGGAAAACCACAGCAGCAAGAAAGCTTAGGCTCGACCCAGCTCATGCCTGCAGTGACTCAACACCCCCTCCCACAAGCCACCCACCTCCCCAAAGCCTTAACAGAAGAGGTGACACTGTTTTCAGGCATAAGTATGCCTTCCTCAGTCTCTCCTGTCCTACTCCACCCCTTAGCCATCAGCCCATATCCCAGCACGCACCCACCCCAGTCCTAGGCAAGCATTCATCTATTTATCTCTGTAGGCCATGTGTTTTTTTGTTTTTTTTTTTTTTGAATGGTGTACTGGACTGAAGAGTGTCCTCTAAAAATTCACATCCACTCACAACCTGTGACCATGACCTTACTTGGAAACAGGATTTTGGCACAGGTAATCATGTTATGATGTGGCCGCACTGAATAGGAAAGGTTCTGAATCCAACGTGACTGGTGTTCCCAACGAGAACGGGAACTATGGACACACAGGGTAAAGGCAATGTGGCAACTGAGGCAGGGATTAGAGTTATGAGAGTTATGCTGCCGCAAGCCAAAAGTATCAAGGACTGCTCACAACACCAGAAGCCAGGTGACAGGCATGGAGCAGATTCTCCCTCCAAGCCCCGCACCGCGCCCGCCCCCCGCCCGCCCCAGGAAGGAACCCACTCAGCTGGAACCTGGATAATAGACTCTGGCCTCCTGAAGTGTAAGGGAACAAACTTCTGTTGTGTTATGCTACAGTTTATGATCATTTGTTATGGTAGTCCTAGCAAACTAACACAAATTCCATAAAACTAGAAATAAACTGTCTATAGAAATCTAATAAAGAAATAGTAGCATTTTCTTCAAAAAAGTATCACACAGAAGTTCCATGAAATAGCGTGAATCTCACAAATACAATGCTGAAAAAAAGAAGCCAGGCACAAAAGAATACATACTGTATGATTCCATTAATATAAAGTTTAAAAAACAAGACAAAAGTAATTTTGCTGCTTAGGTATGTATAATTCAAAGAAGAACAATATGAAAACTGAAGGTTCTAAGAAGTCAGTCAGATAGGAGACAGTTCTAGGGAAGATGGAGAGGAAATCAGAATCAGTAAGAAGAAGAAAATGAGGCTGAAATAAAAAGAGCTGGCTGCTTTATAAATATTTCTAGACTCAGTGGTGTTTATGATTTTGGCTTTATAATAAGTTCAATTATACACCTGTGTTCTATTTCTGCATAGTTCACAATAGTTTCTTTTATTTCTTTAAACAAAAGAAAAAAGGGAAGAAGAAAGGAAATAAAGCCACCAGTTACAATGCCAGTAGCTTCCTGAGATTTGGAAGTATGTCCCCCAATGCCAACAGTTCCAAGGGCAGCCACTTGATTCTCAACGTCCTCACTGTGGCAGAGGTGGCGGTTCCTCTGGGAGCCTAGCTGGGTGGTACAGCAGTTGAAGTCACTCCTGGAAGATCACTCTGGGTACCCTTCCTTCCTCCATCCTTCCAAATCACTGAATCACTTCCTATTTATAATATCTACAGTAATTTCTCTTAATAGCACATACACAGACAAATACAGTTCATCTAGAAAGGTTCAAGAAAAAAACAAAGTGGTATTACCAACATAAAGTATTAACAGTGACAAAGCAGAGGGTTAGATATTGAACTTTAGAGGAATGCTTATCCATCATTCCTAACAGATGTCTTAGCACAAGCATAAAAACTAAATCTTAAACAGTTTATGGAGTTAATTTTTTAACTTTTATAAAACAAAAAAAGGTGGAGAAGAAAGGATAAAGTAGAGAGGCATGGAGAGCAATAAAAAACAGTTGTTGTTACCTGGAGTCTTGTATTCATTTCCAAGAAATAAAAGTTCTTCTTAGAGTCCACAAGAAACTCTACGGTCCCAGCAGAGGAGTATTTTACCGCTTTGGCAAGAGCTACAGCTTGTTCTCCCATTGCTCTTCGAGTCTCCGCATCCAAAAACATGCTACATATACAGAAAGAATATTTGTCTGCATTTTGGACAAAAATCAACTTATCTTTTGTGTACATTACATAAATGTTTTCTTAAAATTTACTCAGCGATAAATTCTATATCAGTTTAAGAATTCAAAATATTATATGCTTTACATATGTTTTATAATATGTTGACTATACTAAGCCTAACATGCTTAAATAAGTCAACTTTATATTTTTATAAAACTAACATTTGAACTTTTCACATTACACTGCAACTTCAATCCATTTACAAAATATATAACTGCTCCTCATTTACAAAATAAATAACATACTCTTCACATGTTGTATTATTTAGCATATATATTCAGAATTGCTTGGAGTCAAAAAGAGAAAAATAACTTCTTAGAAACTAATATACACAATCAATCCTCATTGTTCATGGAGTTCATATTTACAAATTTGCCTACTTGCTGAAATTTATCTGTAACCCCAAAATCAATGCTTAAGGCACTTTCACGGTCCTTTGTAAGCAAGTGCAGAGAGGTGAAAACTCTGAGATGCCAGCATGCTAAGGCTGAACAAGGTGACATTCTTCCTTCTTGTTTCAATGCTCATATTATAACAAACATCCTTTTCAAGGTTTATTTAGTGTCACTTTTTTTTTTTTTGCATTTGTGTGTGTGCTTTTTTGCATGTGTGTGTGTGTGTGTGTGTGTGTGTGTGTGTCATTTCACTGTCTGAAATGGCCCTCCAAGCATTGTGCTTAGGTGCTGTCTGGGGTTCCCATGGGCAAGAAGGCCAAGAAGTACTACTGTCTGGAGAAAATGTGTGTGGGATAAGCTTCATTCAGGCATGTGTTATAGCCTTGTTGGCCGGGACTTTGAGTTCACTGTTAATGAATCAACCACAGATATTAAATAAGAAATACACATAAAACAAGATTATGTATTAATTCACTGAGGAAAATATTATGAGTAGAGGTTCACAGGAACCTAACCCTGTATTTCCCCTAAGAGCAATTTCTCAGTGTTCACTAACTCAGTAATCAAGGTGACTTTAGAGAACATAACTGCCACAAATAACAAGAATCAGCGATACATCTACTAAATCCTACAAGTTGGGCTTCAAGATACCAAATTTACCTTCAAGCAGGCAAGTTAAGCTAAAATGATTTCAACAAACCCTGAAAAAATATCATCAAACAACTTCTGCATTTTCACAGATTTTGCTGCTATGAAAGAAAAGTTCTGAGAAACAAAACATTAATTACTTTCCTACTTGTGGATTAAAATTATTCTCAAATGAGCAGGACTGAGATGATAGGTTATAAAAGTTTTATTATAGAATAGTATGATAAACTTGCATAAACCTGCCTCCAGTATATAGCAATTATTAATACACAGCCACTCTGGCTTTATCTATGCTTCATGCCCACCTCTCTACCAGGCCTACCCCTTATTTTTTTTAAAGTAAATCCCAAATTAGGTATCATTTCACTGGTAAAAAATACATATCTGTTTCTATAAGATAAGCACTTTTTTTGTAACACAATTATAAGAGAAACAAGAACTCCTTAAAAGCATTTAATATCGACTTGGTATTCAGATTTCTCTGTCTCATAAATATCTTCATACAGTTGATTTCTTTGAATCAGGATCCAAATATGGTCCAAAACTGCACTGAATTGTTTTTTGTATCTTAAGACTCTTTTATTCTGTAATGTCCCTTGCCCATTTTCTGGCCAAGAATCCGATCATTTTCCTGTCTCATTTCTCACATTCTTGGTTCTACTGCACGCAACCCCACGGTGTCTTTTAACATTCATATCACATTTCTATTTCATATAGACTGCTGGTTAGACCCAGAGCCTTGAATATATTCAAGTTGATTTGGGGTGAGGGAAGGGGACAAGAAGAGTTCACAGGTGGGAAGTATACTTCCTACTGTCTCCCTTTTGGTGAAGTTAGAATAAATCAATGGTTTCAAGTGTTATGAGTCTTATCTATAATAAACATAGTTTGCATTAACCTAATGCATAGACATAGATGACATTTCAACAATAACTGGCTGACAAAACTAATGCAACCAAAAGAAAAAATCCTAACAATTAATATTATAACATTTGGAGAATCTGAGTGAAGCTGTATTTTTCTATCTGGTCTTATTCTATATTTTTCCTTATTTATTTATTTATTTTTTAATTTTGAGACAGGGTCTTGCTCTGTCACCCAGGCTGGAATGTAGTGGCATGATCTCAGCTCACTGCAACCTCAACTCCCAGGATCAAGCAATCCTCCCACCTCAGCCTCCCAAGTAACTGGAACTACGAGCATAGGCCACCACAGTCAGCTGATTTTTTACTTTTTTGTGGAGATGAGGTCCCACTCTGTTGCCCAGACTGGTCTCAAACTCTTAAGCTCAAGCAATCCTCCCACCTCAGCCACCCAAAGTGGTAAGATTACAGGCGTGAGCTACCGTGCGTAGCTGATTCCTACTCTAGGAACTGAAAACTACATATTCCATTTAACATTTCACAGTGTACGAATACATATCAAGTCAGTATTAATGATGAGTTCTAGTTTTTTCATTTTGATTCCTACTGCTATAAGTTTTCCTCTAAATAAGTAGATAAGGTATTCATATGAAAAGTTTGCATTTCTATACAAAGAGAAGAAACAAACAGATTTTATGATTCAAATCTTTCAGTCTGTGAAAGATTTCTATCCCAGGTAAGACTTGAGTAGGTTTTGAATAGAAACAGAATGTTAGTTGAATTGGAATCGATAAGGCAGTTAAGGAAACAGAAAATTGCGAGACAAGCGTGTTGAAGCCTCCTACTGTTCCACCAGCATTCTTTTTCCCTTTCTTCCAAACTACAGTACTACAGGACTTTGGTTTAAGAAAAAGATATTTACAAGTCTCCCTAGCTAAATACCTAACTTCACATCAACACCAAGTAATTAGCTTTGGCTTCCAGGATCTTCCTAAAGACACAGGGAGAGGATTCCCTTTGGCTTTTCTTCTTCCTCCCTTCTTACATCCTGGACCTGGGCCATGAGAACTCATGGCCACATGTTATGTAAGCTACACAGTTCTTCACAGCATACTGGCTGATATGTAAGCACAAGCATCCCATGAGAACAGGAAGTGGAAGCTGGCAGTTTCACAAGGCTGGGGCTAGAAACTAGCACAGCATCATTTCTAAGTAGTCTATAGGTCAAGCATTCACAGAACACAGAATCAAGGAAATGGAACACTGATCCTTCCCCTCATTGCTCAAAGAGAAAAATGTCAAAGGATTCAGGGTCCGTGTCTTAAAACGAATACACTATGCCATATTTTTAAAATCCAATATAACTAAAATAGGGTTTAATTTTTACCATTACTCTAGGGTTAAAAATTCACTCACATTCTCACTATTTTCAGAAACCATATAGTCATTATATCAAGATATGCTAACTCTGCTGATTAAAGCTACAATATGCTATATTTCTTAGTGTCTGATAATAAAAAATAACTAGGAACACTCACCTGAGGATTTTTAAGAACAAAGAGATACCAGAGGACATACAAATAGCAACCTAGCATCCAATTAGAAACAAGGCTCCATACACCAAACTCATGAAAGGTGTCCTAAAGAAGTACCCAAAGTGGTTCTGATAAATCAAAGAATTTCCAAGAACCACACTCCAGAAGCCTTTCATGATAGGATAAATTCAGGATCAAGTTTATGAGACCTTCACCAACATGAAAGTCTAGAAGGCACGTATCTCAGAAATCCTGTGAAATACCATCAGGTTCCATACTTTCTAGAAGCCTGGAGCAGTCACAATTGGTTCTCTACCCAACTTTCTCCTCTAATAAAGACCCACTTCTGCTGGGTGTGGTGGCTCATGCCTGTAATCCCACCACTTTGGGAGGCTGAGGCGGTTGGATCACCTGAGGTCGGGAGTTCGAGAACAGCCTGACCAACATGGATAAATCCTGTCTCTACTGAAAATACAAAATTAGCTGGGTGTGGTGGCACATGCCTGTAATCCCAGCTACTCAGGAGGCTGAGGCAGGAGAACCATTTGAAATCCAGGAGGCAGAGGTCGCAGTGAGCCAAGATCACATCATTGCACTCCAGACTGGGCAACAAGAGAAAAAAAAAAACACCTCACTTCTTTTTCACGTATTCTCCCACTTTTACACATTAAAGCACTGAGGAAATCAAGTAACAAATTCTTAATTATATAAATATGCAGTAATAGAGTCTACATGAACATTAATGCAACTGTGACCAATAAAGCAAACAAATAAAAAAGAAATGTGGCTGGGTGCAGTGGCTCACACCTACAACCCCAGCACTTTGGGAGGCTGATGTGGGCTAATCACTTGAGGCCAGGAGTTCAAGGCCAGCCTGAGTAACACAGCAAAACCTCATCTCTACAAAAAATACAAAAATTAGCTGGACATGGTGGTGCTCGCCTGTAGTCCCAGCTACGTGGGACGCTGAGTTGGGAGGATCACTTGACTCCGGAGGGTGGAGGCTGCAGTGAACCGTGATTGCACCACTGCACTCCAGCCTGGGCAATAGAGTGAGACCCTGTCTCAAAATAAATGAATACATAAATGTAAGAAATGCATAAAAGCAGCCACTTTATAAATGTTCCTTGGAAGAGACTTACCTTGGTGCTTCCTCCACCACCTTCTGATTTCTTCTCTGAATTGAGCACTCTCTTTCATTAAGCCACAAAGCATTCCCATGTTTATCACCTAGAACCTGGAAGAGCAATACCATTTGAAAATCCATATAGCCACACCCACAAAGTAGATGATGGTTAATATTTTCCCCATGCAACATCTCTTGGTTTTTAATATTCAAACCTCACAGAATATATATACCTCTCAAAACATTCTTTTGATTCATGTTAACATAGGAAAAGTACATTACTCCAAATGATTGATGAAACATTTTTATCACAAAGATTTGAGGAAAAAGTGTTCGTATGACCTTTCAAATACTGTGAGTAAAACATCAGAATCAGTTGTACAAGTTTTGTGAAGGACACTGAGTGTTAGTGAAGGGGATAAATGCTGGATGTCGGTATTGCTGAGAAGTGCCACCACAGCTTCATTACAAACATCTGCTTGATGTTACCATTATTAAATGTCTGTTGATTGGGAAATGACATAGTATGCATTTACATCCAATATGTAGTATGTTATTTATATATGGATGTCTTTACTGTGGTTTATTTTTGTTACAGGAAACTGGTAAAATGTTTAGAGTTAATATTCAACGCATTATAATTTTTCCCATTGTGATACTTACTGAACATCTCTAACCCGAAAATCTGAAATCCAAAATGCTCCAAAAGCTGTAAATTTTTGACATGACTTTCAAAAAAAATACTCACTGAAACATGAATTTTCAGATTAGGGATACTCAACCAGTAGGTATAGATGCAAATATTCCAAAACCCCTAAAAATCTGAAATCTGAAACACTTCTGATCCCAAGTATTTCAAATAGGAGATATATTCAACCTGTAATGGAAAAAGTTGAGATTGCCAGATAAAATACAAGATATCCAGCTAAATTTAAATTTCAGATAAACAATGAATAACTTTTTTCTAGCTATGTCCCAAGTACTACATGGAACAATGATTTAAAAAATCATTATTGATCTGAAATTCAAATTTAACATGTATCTTTTTCAGCTAAATCTGGAAACTCAAAAAACAGATATTCATTACAGTTTTTCCCTAGAACATCTGATTTTTGCAAATGGACCAATCTATTTTCAGAATTAAGGAGATGATGTATATTTCTGAATACATATATTAGGTTCACAGAGGTAAGATCTGTTTTAGAAGCCAAAAGACCAGGCACTAATTTTAGTTCCAAACAGCTATGCAACTTCTCTGGACAAGTCATTCTGTTTCTTCATGCATTATAAACAGCAGATTATATCAATCTTAATACTTTACATGGCTGCTGAAAGACATCAAATAAATAAAGATCGTGGTTATAATTGGTAAACTATAAAACAAATAGTTAACATATGACTGTAAAGTTAATTTTTAGGAACAACCCTTTCTGAAACTCAAGAATGATTCCAAGCAGTGAAGGAAAACAGAACAGCAATAAAATGCCAATAAGCTTGAATTTTCTAAGACTCAAAAGTGGCTACATGAAGTAAATCTAAAAATATTTGAAATCATTAAAATAACTCTAAACCTCTTTTTAAATTCTAGTTGACAAGAAAGTAAAAGCAGACAGTCTCCAAGAAACAAAGCCAAAATAACCATGACTTCTCAGAAATATTTCCAACTATAAAATATCAGATTCATATACAGAATCAAGAGTTTGCTCTACTCTAAATTCTGTATACTCTCTCACTTCATTTTTTAAAAATTCTGTGCATTTGCTAGGTATTCAATAAAAAAGATTTGGTGATTATTTATTTCATTAAATAAATGAGGAAGTTATGTAACTAGAAGACATTATAAGTAAATAGTGCTTTTAAGGGAAGTTAATCCTTAAATGCACCATGAGTTTTTTTTTAAACTTTATAGGTTTACATACTGAACGTGGAAAAATCTCTAAGTTATACTGCTTCCTGAAAAAGCTTTATGATAATAGACTATGCCACATAGTTCAAGCCCACTGGCATCCCTAGACCCATCCCAGGAAATGCCAGTAGTGCCCTGGCTGAGAAATACTGGTTTACGCCACATAGAGTGGTGCCATTCACACTGCCAGTGCAGTTTCAGTATGGAAAGGACACCGTATATAATGGTTCATGTGAAAAACAATAGATGACATACACATATATACTTCATAGTCTATGTATGGAGGAAGAGCCAAGCAACTGTAACGGTGCCTGCATTTAGGGACAGAAACTAGAGGACTTAGAGAGAGGGTAAAAGGGATGCTTACTTTTATTGACTACCATTTACCGTGTGCAGAAATTACCCAATACAAATAAATAAGTGAAAACTAAAGAAAAGTAAGCTGAAAACCCTTCCAAGTGTGGATCAGATATGAGAACATCTGTGTTGCCTATTTAAGCTACTGGGAGGCATTTTCACCTATGTTTAAAAATATCACCCAGGCTGTATGCCATGGCTAAATAAACTAAAAAGCTGATGTGGATATGTAATTATTTAACACAAAATAACAAATATTTATTGAGTATTAGTAATATGAAAGACAATAGCCTGGTTGCTGGGGACAGCAAATGAGTAAGACCTACTCTCTACCTTCAAAGACCTCATGGCCTATTAGGAAATTCAACTAGCTAAAGATAAAACAGCCTACCTAAGTGGTCTTCCAGTAGTGTGAACAAGTGACAGATGGGGAATATAGTGAAGGACAAAATTAATTCTTCCCCCTAGGATCTTACAAGAAGGACAATCTAAGTATCTCTGCTAAATTACAGATTTAAATAGCCAACTGTCTGCTCAACACCTACACTTCGATATCTAATGGGCATTTCAACCTTGATTTGTCCAACTTTATAACCTGATTTCCTCTCTCAAAAACATACACCTCTCACAGTCTTTCCTATCTCAGTAAAAGCCCATTCCATTCTGCTCATTTCTCAGGCCAAAACCCTAAAATCACCTTATTATTTTTTCTTAAACATAACATCCATCTATTAGAAAATCTGATATACCTTCACAAAATATCCAGAATTCAATCATATCTCACCACCTCCACTGCCAACCCTATGGCCCAGGCCACCATCATTTTCTCAGCAAAATTACAACTGCAAGAACCTCCAAAGGGATCTCTCAGCTTTCATGCTGGCTTTCAATTGCAAAGACTCAATGACTACCATGTGCCTCCCTTTCTTAACTGTGTTGAATAGGGATATTCATTGGCGTGTCATATACTTTTATCGTCATTGTATGCTGAATGAATGGATATCAGACTCTCTTTAAATTCAGGTCTTTACACCAGAAGAACTGCTCTTGAAGGACCATACATAAGAAGTCTCAGGCCAGGTGTGGTGGCTCATGCCTGTAATCCCAGCACTTTAAGAGGCCAAGGTGGGTGGATCATTTGAGGTCAGGAGTTCGAGACCAACCTGGCCAACATGATGAAACCCTGCCTCTATTAAAAATACAAAAATTAGCCAGGTGTGGTGGCACATGCCTGTAATCCCAGCTACTCAGGAGACTGAGGCAGGAGAATCGCTTGAACCTGGGAGGCAGAGGTTGCAGTGAGCCAATATCACACCACTGCACTCCAGCCTGGGTGACAGAGTGAGAATCCGTAAAAAAAAAAAGGCTCATCCAAACCTGGCCCAAGTTAGAAAGGAAGCTGTATGTATTCTGTTTATGGGAGGGCATGATCATTGAGGGCCAAAGAGTGGGTTGTGGTAGGTAGTATCCAAAGATGACCCCATATACAACAAAAATCCTGGTACTCCCACCCTTATATAATCCCATCCAATAATGATTTTAGACTGGGAAGGAACTTTGCAAATGCAACAAAACTCATTCGGTGCCAGTTCTGAGCCTAAATCTTCATAAGGTAGGACAGTGATTTCAAACAGCTCTGACCAGTGACAAGAATTCTGGATATTCTTTTAGAAATGCTACATGGAGAAGACATGTGGAGATGCTCCAAGAGTTCACAGAGAAAAAGACAGAGACCCTGCTGTCCATCAAAGTGCCTCAGCTGAGCTCAGGCTTTACACCATCCCTCCAGGGAACCTAACTCAGGACATTCTAAACAGTCAAGTCCCAGTATAATGACTGCCCCGGAGAACAACATGTGATGCAAAAGCAACAGCCAGCTGAACCCAAGCAACCCACAGAATCGTGAGGGATTGTTAAATGTTGTCCTGTGCTTTGTGGGAAAACATACCAAAACATAAAATTGATCATTTTAAAGTGTATAGTTCAATGATCTTAAGTATATTTGTGTAGCCTTAAATGTTGTTTTAAATCACCACATTCTGAGATGTTTTGTCACTCAGCGAAAGATATTCAAAACACACAAAACAAGCAAGTGGATTTACCAAAGACATCGGATTCAAAATAACATTTATAATAGAAAGTAACGTTTACAACAGTATCTAAAATTATCAAATATCTAAGAATAAATCTAATGAAAGATACACAAAACCTACACTCAAAACTACAAAACAGTGCTGAAAGGAATTAAACAAGACCTAAATAATTGAAGAGATATTCCAGTTCATGGATTCATGAAAATTCCACATTGCAGGCTGGGCATGGTGGCTCATGCCTATAATCCCAGCACTTTGGAAGGCCGAGGCAGGCAGATCACTTGAGACCAGGAGTTTGAGGCGAGTTTGGGCAACAAGGCAAAACCCCATTTCTACAAAACATAGCCAGGTGTGGTAGCACATGCCTACAGTCCCAGCTACTGGGGAGGCTGAGGTGGAAGGACTGATTGAGCCTGAGAGGCCAAGTCTGTAGTGAGCCATGATTATGCCACTGCACTCTAGTCTGGGAGACATAGAGTAAAACCCTGTCTCAAAAAAAAAGAAAAGAAAGAAAGAAAAAGAAAATTCAATGTTGTTAAGATGTCAATTCTCCCCAGAATAATCTCTAGATTCAATATGACCCAAATCCAAATCTCCCATCAGATGGGGTGGGTGGAAGTGGAGGTGAGGGTGGGAATGGGTGGAGTGGGCTTGGGTGTCTCTAGGGGGAACAGATTGACAGCAAGGTCTAAAATGTTCATGGAAATTCAAAGAACCTAAAAAGAATCAAAACTATCTGAAGAAAAATAACACATTTAGACCACATACAGTATCAGGCTTCTAGATTTATTATAAAAGCAAAACAGTTAAGATAATGACTAAATCTCAGATATTTGCAACAAATGGTCATTGCAGCAAATGATGCTGGAAAAAGTAGATATCAGAATAAAAAAAAAATTTGCTGTGACTCTGCCTCACACCAAACACACAAAATACTACTAATTAATTTAAATATCATACCTAAAACAAAAAAAAACTCCTAACTAGGGTAAACAAAGTAGACTTAAACTCGACCGGGCGCGGTGGCTCAAGCCTGTAATCCCAGCACTTTGGGAGGCTGAGGCGGGTGGATCACGAGGTCAAGAGATCGAGACCATCCTGGTCAACATGGTGAAACCCCGTCTCTACTAAAAATACAAAAAATCAGCTGGGCATGGTGGCACATGCCTGTAATCCCAGCTACTCAGGAGGCTGAGGCAGGAGAATTGCCTGAACCCAGGAGGCGGAGGTTGCGGCGAGTCGAGATTGCGCCATTGCACTCCAGCCTGGGTAACAAGAGCGAAACTCCGTCTCAAAAAAAAAAAGTAGACTCAAACTCTATCTTACTATAATTCAGAACCTCTGTTTTTTCAGACATTATTATTAAAGTGAATAGGCAAGCTGCAGGAAGGTAGAAGGATACACTATACATACATCTGACAAATGACTCATAAGCAAAATAGATACAGAACTCTGATACTCCAACAATTTTTAAAAATCTAATTTGAAAAAGGAGGGAAAAGATGAAAGTTTGAAAAGTTCATTCATAAAATAAGACATTCAAATGGTCAATAAACTTATGAATACATGCTTAACATCATTACTCACGAGGGTAATGAGGTATTTTATATAAATATAAATATAAATATAAAATATCTCAATTTAGAAAATCTTTTTTAGAAGGCAAAAACAAAGCCTGTTAACCTCAGAAATAAATCGTGTTCATTGTTTTAAAACATCCAACTGATTATATAAGTTTGCATATTTTTTCTCACTTTAGAAAATGTGAGGCTCTATGTGATGATTTTTTTTACCCATAAACAATATCTATGTAAAGTGACCATTAAACTTAAAAAACAAACTGACAGAATCAAGGACATTTTATATCATACCCTGTCAGAAAAGACAAGGTCAGCAAATAACGTTTTATTTATCTGGTTCTCTCGCCACACCAAATTAAGATGAAAAATATACTTAAAATTCATTATTTCTAATTTGACTTTTTTTTTTATCAATTTTAGCCATTCCATATCAATTCATAGTCATAAATTATAAAATTAGCATGAAGGCATTTTCAACAAGCAAATAAAAACTTCAGCATACTTGTCTTCCATGTTTTATTTTAGAACACCCATTGTGTTTTGCCAAAACCTGTGCCTCTACAACCACTTTAAGGATTAATCTGAATAGAAGAAATGATTTATGCATCTCTATACAACCAGCTCCTAGAAGAACACCTGTCACAGGTACACGGTCATTTGGTAAACTGAAGCAGCACAAGAGTCCAGGTCAGGTCCTTTTCTTTTTAAAAAATACACTATAATGGCCCAGTCTTGGAAGGAGATCAGCCTGGTCAGCTATCCTGAGAATGCTTTTTTTGGAGGTAGATTTTCATATCTTTCCCAATCCCAACCAACATCCTAGCACTTTAGCAGAAAGTATAACAGATTCCAAACGCAGGTAATGGATTTATTTTGTACATGTCAAAACAATTCACAATCATTCTAAATGGAAGAAAACATAATTCCAATAGGATTAAATGATATTATTTTAAAGTCAATAGTAATGAAAAAGCATCTTAAATGTACCAACCTGGATTTCTATATGACGAGGATTATCAATAAATTTTTCTATTAGTAGTCTATCATCACCAAAACTAGAAGCAGCTTCTTGAGATGACAATCTAAAACCATCCCTGTGGGGAGGGGGAGAAGAAAAGGAAGAACAGTCAGAATAACAAAACAAATAGAACTATCATTATAAAAGAAAACAAAATCAATTAAATATTTATTTTGGCTTACTTCTAAACAAAGCAAAAACATTCACTCAATATACAAATAATTTAGTTAATTTTGTTTAACCTGGAACTTTTCCACTCACTAACTCTATGACCATGGATGAGTTACTTAACTTCGAAGATTCTAGATTTTTTATTGAAACAGGAATGCTGATACTTTACCAACTGTTAAATACGGAAAAAAAATTTTTTTTATTTTTTATTTTTTATTTTTTTTGAGACGGAGTTTCGCTCATTACCCAGGCTGGAGTGCAATGGTGCGATCTCGGCTCACCGCAACCTCCGCCTCCTGGGTTCAAGCAATTCTCCTGCCTCAACCTCCCGAGTAGTTGGGACTACAGGCGTGTGCCATCATGCCCAGCTAATTTTTGTATTTTTAGTAGAGATGGGGTTTCACCTTGTTGACCTGGATGATCTTGATCTCTTGACCTCATGATCCACCCGCCTCGGCCTCCCAAAGTGCTGGGATTATAGACGTGAGCCACCGGGTTCGGCCCTTTTTTTTTTTTGAGAGGGAGTCTCACTCTGTCGCCCAGGCAGGAATGCAGTGGCGCGATCTTAGCTCACTGCAACCTCTGCCTCCCAAATTCAAGCGATTCTCCCACCTCGGCCGCCTGAGTAGCTGGGATTACAGGCGTGTGCCACCATGCCCAGCTAATTTTTGTATTTTTAGTAGAGATGGGGTTTCACCATGTTGGCCAGGATAGTCTCAAACTCCTCACCTCAGGTGAACCACCCACCTCAGCCTCCCAAAGTGCTGGGATTACAGGCATGAGCCACAATGCCCAGCCTAAATATGAAATTTTAATCAACCATACACAGCATGTAAAATTAATTCCATTTCTTCAATCATAATATACCTTAATTTCACTAGTAAAAATATAAAAATACATATTCATTTGATTCAGAAGTCAGAAGATGCAAAGAAAAATGTAGAGTCTAGTCACCTGCATGACTGGGGTGGAACTAGAGCAAATACACTCATTGAGACTGAACATGTAATAGGAAGATTCTCAAAAACATTGCTTAATATTTTAAATCCACATCTTGAAATGCAATTGCCTCCCACATACACCCACACAGGTCATTACGATTTTATCTTCTATAAAATTGATCAAAATTAGTAATTATAAAAGTATAATTTTAAAAAATAAAAATATGGACCTAATAACTGCTTTATATATTTTGTTCACAAACTATCATTTAAATAATTACTATTAAAATATGCCTATTATTCACATAAAAGAGCTCATTTGACCAGTCCATTAAAAACCCAAAACTGGCCAGGCACGGTGGCTTCCCTCAGGTCAGGAGTTTGAGACCAGCCTGACCAACATGATGAAACCCTGTCTCTATTAAAAATACAAAAATTAGCTGGGTGTGGTGGCGTGTGCTTGTAGTCTTGGCTGCTCAGGAGGCTGAAGCAGGAGAACTGCTTGAACCTGGAAAGCAGGGGCTGCAGTGAGTGGAGATTATGTCACTGCACTCCAGCTTGGGCAACTCACCCTTTAGAATGAGACTACACCTCAAAAACAAATAAACTTTAAAAACTAAATAAATAACCCAAACTTGCTTACCTAAAAGTAATTGAGCATATATTACCTTCCACTCATTTATATACTCAGCATATAAAATTTAATTCCTTTACATTTAATAAAGTTTCTTAATCTTAAGATTAAATGCCTGTATTTAATGTACAACATTAAAACAAAATTCTTCCAATCCTTTAAGTGGCAAATGATCCATCCAGTAAATATTAGAAATAACTATCTGATTTTCTTGTTTTTGTGCTTTAATTCCTTGTATATTTAATAAAGTTTCTTAATCTTAAGAATAAATGCCTGTATTTAATTTACAATATTAAAACCAAATTCTTCCAGTCCTTTAAGTTGCAAATGGTCCATCTAGTAATACCGGAAATAACTATCTGATTTGCTTGTTTTGGGTTTTCTTTTATAATGTCAGCTCTATTGCTCTATTTGTTTTGTTAATCTGATTTTTTTTTTCTTTTTACAGGGATGGTTTTTTTCATCTCAAGAGCTGCTTCTAGTTTTGGCGATGAGAACTACAATAGAAAAATTTAACCATAATCCTCATAGTAGTAATCCAGGCTGGTACATTTAAGATGCTTTTTAATTATTATAACTTTAAAATAATATCATTTAATCCTACACTCCACCTAGCACTATTAGAAACAACTAATTTACTTGTTTTTGTACAATATTGCAAGTAAACACTGACTAGAACACCAATTTCCAAATACTGCAAAAATCTCTTATTTCGGCTGGGCGCAGTGGCTCACGCCTGTAATCCCTGCGCTTTGGGAGGCCAAGGCGGGTGATCACAAGGTCAGGAGTTCAGGACCAGCCTGGCCAAGAGGTGAAACCTTGTCTCTACTAAAAATATAAAAATTAGCCGAGTGTGGTGGCAGGCACCTGTAATCCCAGCTACTTCAGAGGCTGAGGCAGGAGAATTGCTAGAACCCAGATAGCAGAGGTTGCAGTGAGCCAAGATCGCACCACTGAACTCCAGCCTCCAGCCTCCAGCCTGGGAAACAGAATAAGATGCTGTCCGCACCCCCCTCTCCCCCAAAAAAACTCTTATTTCTCAGAGGTCTCAGAGGAAAGGTATTAGGTTTCCTCAGTCCTCCATTAAATCATGGATTTAGGGGAATGGAGTTTAGATCTCAGGAGGCTGCAAACTTCAAAGAAACTGGAAGCTCAATGAATTAGTTTTCAATACCATATAATCAAATTTTTATTAGATTGGCTATAATAACTCACAAAGAAAAAATACAGTACTTTACAGTTTGCCTCTGCTATAATGATTGAGAGCTTCCATTCTGCATTTAAACCAAGAACACCACAAGTAGAAAGTCAAAGTCACCAAAATAAAATAAGCAGCAAGTTTGAAAGCATAGGCAACAATATATTTTGGAATTCATGGAAAACTGTATTATGAATATCATTTGTGACACTCACTTATACATTTATTCACTAAGTATTTACTTAACTTTGTGCCTGGTATATAATTTAGGTGCTGGAAATACAAAAATAAAACAGAAATTGCACTTACAATGCCAAAAGACTTAGTGGGGACATTCAAAAAAATACAGACATGATCAGTTTCCCAATCAGGCCATATACTTCACTTAAACTTGAATAGGCAAAAGAAAGCCAGAGATTACTATGAAAATATCTAAGTGAATCTTCAACTGTCTTTATCATTCTCGCCATAATTTACTGTATAATAATCACAAACTTTTTTTTAATCTTTCAGATGTCCTACAGATTCTAAGACAAGTCATAGATGCTACTTCCCCCAAAAAAGCACAGGAAAGATATCGCAAAAAAAAAAAAAAAAAGACACCCCTTAGGACACAGGCATAGAGCAATTAAGCTACTCAATTTTCCTTTGCACCCAAAAAATGCTAAAATCTTTGTGGATTATGTAAAAGTCAATTACTTACTCGAGAGGGAGAGAGGAAAAGAAGGAGTGGGTAAGTTGTGGCATGGTGTTAACTGCTAGGGGCTCCAAAAGACAGGCATGTGCATGTTTGCAATACTGTTCTTTCCCTTTTTAGGTAGTTTTGACTTTCCCAAATGAACAGGGGATACAGAGCAACTTTTCAAAATGAGGAGCTTGTACTATGAAATCAAATAATCATAACTATGTTGATCTCCATAAGTTTTCTGAGATCGTTTATTTATCAAGTTGAAGAGAGTAATATTTTAGGTAGAAATTATTCATGTATTTTGATTAATTTTATAAACACATTTTGAATCAATGTGCTATTTACTTGCCAAGAAAGAGTAAAATTATTTACAAAAGGATGCCTAATAGATGAATGGATATATTGATTTCTGAAAATACTAAGCTCTAAATTAAAATTTCTAGATCAACAGCAGCACAGCAAACCTCACTTCCAAGAAACTATAAAGAGTAATCCCCATCATAAAAGAGTATGCTGCTAACAGTAGCCTTGGAGAAATGACAGATAAGAAACCTGAGATCCTAAGATGAATAATGAAAAATAAATGCTAAGCGTTCAATGAAATTGCTATGTAAGTACTGTGCAAAACAGAAAAACAGTAAGAAAAAATTAAAGTCCACAAAATACACATCTCTTGCAAAACCATTAAGTTGTGTTTGACTTCTTTATTATACCGCTCTTTCCTACAAAATGAGCTGAAAAAGATTGTCTTTTGAAAAAGATGGCCACAACAGTATCTCCCATTCCACGTCCTCTTCTAAGGATCTTGCCCACGCTGTCATGGAGAAGAGTAGACTCAGTCCCTTACCCTTGAATTTGAGCAGAAGCTGTGTTGACTGGAGGGAAACCTGTGTAACTTCTGAGATTGGGTCATAAAAAGTATTCTAAATTACAAGAAGAGTGAATTCCATATAAAGGACACAGTAATTTCAAACTCAAGGAAAAAGAATATATTTCACACTCGAAAATTATCAAACTAATTCACTACTTTTATGGACTAGCAAACGAAAGCAAGTACATACTGAGGTAATACATTAAGTCTCAATGAAATTATAACTGCTTCTAAATATAGTTCACTTAAATCTTTAGATGACATTTAGAATTATATAGCCAAATGTTAGTAATTTCTGCCCGGAAAACAGAATCATGACTGTAATTTTTAAAAATATACTGTAAAAACAAAAAGAAAATCCTTTGTAAATGTGTAAAATAGCAAAAACCCTTTCTATAACAGGATAATCATAATCAAAATATAAATAAGAAAGGTTTCCAAATGATTTCAATCATTTTCCCATTCAAAAGATTAAAAATTAGATGGTTACTGTAATTACTCCATGATGCTTTTGGTATCTGTGTATCTGTCAGTTTAATAAAAACTGTGGTAACTGCAATTTTCATCAAAAGTGTACTTTGGACAGCCTCTCACCTGGTCTCTTCATCATCCCAAGCGATGCGCATGCCTTTCCCACCACCACCTGCTGAGGCCTTGATCATGACAGGGTAGCCTAACAGCAGGGAAGAATTAGACAGAAGTTCAGACTTTGATCATTGGGATGTATGAACATGACAACTGACCACATGTTCAATAACGCAGAAGACAATAATTAATTTATTTAAAAGTTCCTTTCTTTAGAGTCAGGAAAATAACACCAGTGTAATGATATATTTTTAAAATGAGAGTGTGACCACTTTAAAAGAAAAAAGAGTACTTACATCAATAAACATAACATTTTCCCCACTAATAAATGCTAAAAAAAAAAAGACATAAATTGACAGTGGATTCCAAAAAGAGAAGTACAGTATTAAGTAACCAAAGATAAAAGAAGCAACTTATATAGCACCAAGAAACATCTCCAAAGCTGAGGTCTGCATGCATAACAAACTAAATTTCCTTTTTTCAAAAATAGTGATTTTCAGGTACTTAAGGTATTTTCATCTGAGGAGTCACAGAGAACCCCTACAGCTTTTATCAGCAAGAACTGACATGATGGTACTGGGGGGAAAAATCCAAACATGGCTATGATTCTATGGACTGGAGAAGAAGCTCCAGCGCTCACTGGTATCAATGAAGAAGCTATTTCACTGTTCCATACATTCAACAGGGTGTTATGAAAATACAAAGTAAGGTCAAAACAAAGAACACTTCCAGCTAAAGTTTTATAAGGAAAAATAAACTCATAAAATGGTCATTATTACATGATTAAGCATTTAGTTATTATACAGTAAAATTTCTGAGAGCAAGAGTCCTTTATAACGATGCATCAAGAAAAGCGTAAAAGTTCCCTTCTTTAGATGTTTTCTAAAAACAAGGTAGAGATACTCCTATGTCTGGGACCATTTATTTATGATCTTTTCTGAAGAAAAAAGAGGTCAGTGAGCCCTTACAAGACCCTTCCCAGCCTGTGATGCTCTAAGGGCACTCAACTCAAGCTATAGGATCCTTAGAGGAAGAGGGAGAGAAGGCCAAATGTCACAGACCTTTTGACCCCCAAACCACAAAACATCACTCTTTACTTCAACTTAGTTAAAACAGCACCTGCTTCCTAAGTGTTTTCAATTTAAATTTTTTTATGTTCATTTCTATGGGCTCATATTTTTGAAACAATGCTCAGTGCACTGAGAAGAAAGATAAAGAACATGCTCTTACATTGACAGCCTTCAAATCCAGGAAGAGAGAGGCCAAGGACCCAAATAGTATCACTGCTGGCAATTGAACAAAGAAAGGATCATAGAGGTAGAGAGAAAAAGAATTAAGGAAAATGTATTATAGAAAGGGCCGTTTAGGCCAGGTGCGGTGGCTCACGCCTGTAATCCCAGAACTTTGGGACAGTGAGGCGAGCAGATAAGTAGGTCAGGAGATAGAGACCTAGACAACATGGTGAAACCCCGTCTCTACTAAAAAATACAAAAATTAGCTGGATATGGTGGCACACACCTGTAATCCCAGCTACTCAGGAGGCTGAAGCAGGAGAATCACTTGAACCTGGGAGGCAGAGATTGCAGTGAGTCAAGATTGCACCACTGCACTCCAGCCTGGCAACAGAGCAAGACTCCGTCTCAAAAAAAGCAGCAGGAGTGGGGGCATTTAAATGATGCTATGAAGAATGAGCAGGACTTGAACATTTCAGGCAGGAATAGTGGAGAAAACAGAGATGGGGATTACAGGACAAGTTTAAGGAATGACTAAAACCATTCAGTTGAAATACACAGAGTTATCTGTAGGATGGTAGGGGAAAAGACAATAGAAAACACAGATGCAGCAAAGTATGGAAGATTGTGCATGCTTTGAGTCTTGATTCCACACGAGATTACGCATGATTTTTAATCCTGCATGAGAGTGGCAAGAATAGCATTCGTCTGATTCACAATAACAAGCATAAAATAATCAGAATGAAATCAGTAGAGAAGAATTAGCCTATTTTAGGGGAGTGAAGAAATCCAATTAAAAATCGGATACTGGTATACCTGCAAAATCCTGTTTACAACAACTTAATAGATCCTTACCCTCACCCCCTCAAAAAAAAGTATTTTATCAATGCACCATCACAAATGATCCATATGACAGGAAACCACAAGAGCTGTGAGACAGCCAACATCTCTACTACATCCAGTTCCCTCTGAGGATTAAGAAATTTGCAGTTTTTCTGGCTCTAGTACTAACCTCATTTTAGTCATTTACTATGGACGCTAGACTATACAGTTTGTGAATTTCAAAATCAGACATGGAAATCATTCTTGCTCATAAGGAACAAGCAGGGGACACAAGATGCATACAAAAATTTGTCAACAAAAAATCATTAGATGCTCAAAAAAGGTGAGAAATCATTAGAGAATAGGGCAATATATGATAAGGCATTGTGGTGACCCAGTGCTGCTGGCATCATAGCATTAGACCTGTGAATACATGTAACCCAGGAAGGCAAGATTCCCTGACCAAAATCTCACAAACCAAATAGAAAAAGGTTGGGAGGGAGGAAGAAACTGATGCAAGTTAGTGAGACTAGCTTTTTTTTTTTGGCCTTGCTCTGTCACCCAGGCCAGAGTGCAGAGGTGCAATCTTGGTTCACTGTAGTCTTGAACTCTTGGGCTCAAGCAATCCTCCCACCTCAGCCTCCTCCATAACTGGAACAACAGGTGCACCCCAACACACTGAGATAATTTTCTTTTTCTTTTTTTTAAGATGGGGTCTGATTATGTTTCCCACAGTGGTCTGGAACTCCTGGCCTTAAGTGATCCTCTTGCCTTGGACTTCCAAAGTCCTGGGATTATAGGCATAAGCCACTGAACCTGGTTGATACTAACTTAATCTAATCCTTGAGCTATATTCTGAAATAATCTAACAGTAAAGTTTTCTACTTAACTTCTTACACCAAATAGGTCATTAGATTTCAGGCAGTATATATGCTGTCACCACACCATGGAGAAATAATACTTAAGACATCTGAAGAGTAGGGAAAAGAATAATCCACATACACAATGTTAAATATCAAATAGTCCAGTCCCTCATTCCTACTTTCTTGTGTCCTTGCCACTCTAATTAAGATAAGTAAACTGGAAGTGGAAGGAAAAACAAATTTAGTCAAAGGTTGGCATTCCTGGAAAAATCAGAAATGATCAAGTTGATGGTGCATGTTACCCCTCACTTACCTCGTCTGGACATGAAATTTCCACTAATGTTCTCTCACATTTTCTCATCCACTGGAGCACTTACTTCTGTGCTTGACTCTTGTCTATAATGTATTTGTTTAATTTTATGTTCTTCAGCTGACATATGTTTGAAACAGAATGACACAGTTTGGCTCTGTGTCCCCACCCAAATCTCATCTTGAATTGTAATAATCCCCATGCACTGTGGAAGGGACCGGTGGGAGGTACGTGAAGCATGGGGATGATTTCCCCATTCTGTTCTAGTGACAGTAAGTTCTCACAAGATCTGACAGTTTTGTAAGTGTCTGGTATTCTCCCTGCTGGCACACATTCTCTTCCTGTCTGGAGTCATGTTAAGATGTGATTTTGCTCCTAATTCACCTTCCACCATGATTGTGGGGCCTCCCCAGCCATGTGAAACTGTGAATGCATAAAACCTCTTTTTCGTTATAAACTACCCAGTCTCAGGTATGTATTTATTAGCAGTGTGAGAACGGACTAACACAAAGAACACAACAAAACACAAATTCTGCAAGGCTCTTAAAAGGAGGTAAATGTCCTAGTAGGAAGAGATTGCTTTAAAAAAACAAAACAAAACAAAAAAAACAAAGATCAGGCCCTAGTGTTCTTCCCAAGTTTTTCCTCACCTTCCTGCTCCTCTCATTGGATGCCTACTGCTACCACCTTCCCTCACCCCAAACACAGTGGTGACTCCCCTACTGACATTCCACCTCCAACACAGAGACAATCTCCATTCCTTATTCCCTTCTGCACATCAAAAGAGGCACCAATGCTTCCGAAAAGAAATCTACTAAGTACTGTATGAGTAAATACGTGAAGAAAATACAGAAACCTAAGTTACCAAAGTATACAGAGTTTCCATTCCTGCTTTTCTACTCAGTTTTCAAGGGCAGGTTTAAGTGCAGGACAAGATATCTTCTCTGGGTCCCTCACCTCCCAGCTACAAGTGAGTCTTACTTTCTACCACAAAGCAAGCAGTGTTCTTTCTAACTCTACCATCAAATTCATATTCATCAGCTTAAAAATCTTTACTGAATATACACTATGAGCCTTACCTGGCTCTGTGGGCTACAAAGACCAACAATTCAGAAAACTCCCTGCTATCTAGCAGACAATGATATACAAACATACATGCATCTAAATACCATGTGTGAGTCGGGTGGAGTGGCTCACACCTCTAATCCCAGCTACTTGGGAGGCTGAGCTGGGGGAAATGCTTGGGCCCAGGAGGTCAAGGCTATGGTATTTATATATGTATGTATACATATATTGATATAAATAAGTAAGTACATGCATGTCTTATATAGAACGTAAGATAGCGATGACTGTGATAATAAAACAACATGGAGGGAATAAATGTAACTGAGAGTGATAGTTACTCCTCCTTGAAAATGCTTCTTCAAGAAAACTGGTATTTAAACTGAACCTAATGACATGACAGAGAGAGCACTCTGAAAAGCAATCAGGAGGAATGAGCCCGGACAGAAGGAACAAGTTGGAAACTGTAATACAGGAAAGGGAAGTACCTAATACAGCATCCTAAAAGATCACTTTGGCTGCTATGAAATGAATGAGTTGTGAAAGGGCAAAGGTAAAAACAAGGAGCTGGTGAGGAAGCCTTTGCAGCAGTCCAGCTAGCAACAGAGATAGTGAGAAAGATAAAGACTAGAGTCAGCAACAGTTTGGATGTGGAAGATAAGGGGATGAATGAAGGAAGATTCTAGGAGCTTAGGAGATTTTCCACTTAGTTATGGATTCCAAGTTAAAAAGAACTATCTTTTTTGACCAACTGATAATGCCATGTTTACCTACTCAAGACACGGTACATAATATCACTTTTCAAGAAAACCCATCCCACCCATGGCAGCACAACCTGGTAATCTAAAAAGCTGATAAAATGACACCGTACTGATGCAATAGTGGTAAGCTGTATAATAAAGAATCTTATGCGGTTTTTTTCTCCTATAATTTCTTGAATTAAAATTTCACAGACTATACTAACTAATGGGAAAGGAAAAATAAAAAGAAGGGAAAAGAAAAGTATTTCTTAGGGAATGTCTTATTCCTAATTTAGCAGTACTAATCAGAAATCTCTCATGGATCAAAGAGAAGATGTGATGGGGAGTGAAGGTCTTCTTTAAAACCAATTGCAAAACACCTATCATTCACGGCAAGGCCTTTGTTTCCTAAAGGGAAGGTCCAAGGTTAAAAAGAAAACAAAAGATATTTCAAGAAGTAGGACAGTCCTCTTGATAGATAGAATAGGTCCTCATAATGGGTAATAGGGCCTCAGAAAAGACCCCCCAACTCCAAGAAAGAACTAGGATAGAAAGGAAGGAAACTCCTAGATGAAGGTTGTGCATCAGAATTACATAGAAATCAAACAGTACGCGTTGCTTTGTTTCGTTTCTTTATGCTCCTCTAATGTAAAGTAGTTCACTTGCCATTTGGACCCCCCTCAACCTCCCCAGAATGGAAGGTGTGGGTTTGTTGTTTTGTGCTGATGAAGCAGGGGAGAGCTCGTAAATACTAAAAAATACTAGAAATCCTAAATACTGCTTACTTGATATTGTATCCTCAAGTTCTTCCATCATATCAAAAGTAAAATAAAAAATCAATTTATCCCAAAATGATAGTTTGATTACTTAAGACGGCATCCATTAAATTTCCTCACAGAAAGTATGCCATTTTTCTTCTTAGCAAATAATCTGTAGATTGACACTTTGAAGCTGTGATTATCCTATACCCAAACAATTTTCACCCACTAGTAAAAATGAAGATTAATGATTCTTACTTTAATAATGTCTACATTGTTCACTGCAAAATGAGTAAAAAACACATAAAGACAAAGATCTTTTCCTGTCTTCTTTGTTGTTTCTGCAGTGGCTGAAACTGCCTAAAGAAACTATTGCAAACTAATAGTTATTAAGTAAATGTATTGGTTAATAATCTGAGTAGCTATAAGTCATTATTTTTACTGCTGTCATCTATTTCGCCTACGAACATATGGCTGCATTATCCACTCCACTGTGAATGGACATCCAGACTGTATCCTGTTCTATTTGTATAACAATGCTCCTTTGCATACTTTTGTACTTCTTGTCTGGAACTTTGTGTAAGAGCTTCCTAGATCTATATGTAAGAGTACAACTTCTGGATAGTATGAAACTCATATACATTATTTATTTTACAAGAGGAAATCTATTCACTTTTCTTTATCTCTGTTATTGTAACACTTAATCATAATACTTACTTACACAAACTACCAACAGTCCAGGACCCTTGAAATGGCCTACTAGCAGAACTCCCTACTACTACAGTTGCCCCCATCCAATTCACATAGTGGTTGGCAAAATTTTCTTAAGATACATATATGATAGTATCTCTCTCCTCCCTACATCTCTCATGGGTTTACATTGTACTATGAAAAAACCATAGATGTATAATGAAATAGAAATTATGAACCAAAGGATAGGAAATGTAATCAGAAGGTAGGTGGGTAGGTAGGTAATAGGAAGGTAATCAGAACACCAGAAAGGGCTATGCTAAACTTGCCCTAAGAAAACTTTTTTAAAGCCTAAAAGGCCTTAACCTAAACAAATTTGATATACCTGCCGGACTAAACATCGACACCTTTTTTTTTTTTTTAAGTGAAAGCAAGTTTATTAAGAAAGCAAAGGAATAAAAGAATGGCTGCTCCATAGGCAGAGTAGCCAACACCTTATAAATAAAGGTAACAAAATCCAAACACACAATATAACATTTACAATGCCTCTTAATCAACAATTAAGAGATATATGAAGGGGCAAAATGTGATACATATCAGAAAGAAATAGCTGACAGAAATAAACCCAGAAATGAAGACTCTTAAAACAGTTGTTAAAAATATTATTGTAAGTTACAGCTATTACAAACATGTAAAGTGATTTAGAGGAAAAAAAATACATAATGAGGAGATAAACAGAAAATAAACAATTTTTAAATTAAATTTTTAGGTATTAAAATAAAATGATTAAAAAGAAAAAGTCCAATAATGTATAAAAAGAATTATACACCATGACCAAACGGGATTTAGTCTTAGAATGCAAAGCTGGTTCAACATCCAAAAATCAATTAATGTAATCCATCACATTAACAGGCTAAAGAAGAAAAATCATATGATCATATAAATAGATGTAGAAAAAGCATTTGACAAAAATCAACACTCATTGAGTTCAGCAAACTAGGAATAAAGAGAAACTTCTTGTACTTTAAAAGCCTATAGCTAACATCATACTTAATGGCGGGAAACTAGATGCTTTCCCCCAAAATTAGGAACAACACAAGAATGTCCCATCTTACAACTCTTACTCAACATCTGACTGCAGATTCCAGCTTATGAAGGATGTCAAGAAAAGGAAATAAATAGTTAACAGACTGAGAAGGAATAAATACAACTGTCTTCACCAGTGGATAACATGATTGTCTATGAAGGAATTCCAAAAAAATCAGCAACAAAAACAAAATTCTTGGAACTAATAAGCAATAACAGCAAGGTTACAGAATACCAATTAATATACAAAAGATGACCACATTCCTATATACCAGCAGTGAACAGCTGGAATTTGAAATTAAATCATTTACATAAGCATTAAAGAAATGAAATAGGCATGAATCTTAAAATATGTACAGTGTATCCATGAGGAAAACTACAAATCTCTGATGAAAGAAATGGGTGAAAATCTAAATGTAGACATACTCCATGTTCATGGATAAGAAAATTCAGTATTGTTAAGGTATCAGTACTCCTCAACATGATCTACAGATTGAGCACAATTAAAATCAAAGTCCTAGCAAGTTATTTTGTGGATATTAACAAACTGATTCTAAAGTTTATATGGGAAGGAAAAGACCCAGAATAAGCATCACAATATTGAAGAAAAATAACAAATTCAAAAGACTAACACTACCCAACTTCAAGACTTACTGTAAAGCCACTGTCATCAAGACAGTGTGGTATTGTCTAAGACAGACAAATTATTCAAGAAACAGACTCACACAAATACAGTCAACTATACTATGACAAAGTAGCAAAGGCAATTCAATGGAGATAGTCTTTCCAAACGAAGGGTACTAGCATAACTGGATATTCATTATGCAAGAAAATTAATCTTGCCACAATCCTTATACCTTTCACAAAAATTAACTCAAAATGGATCATAGACCTAAATATTCAATGCAAAACTATAAAATTTCTAGTGAAAAACAGGAGAAAATCTAGGTGACTTTGGTTTAGCAATGAGTCTTTACATATAACACCAAAAGCACAAACCACTAAAAACGGACACATTTAACTTTATTAAAATAAAAACTTCTGCAGTGCAAATAACATTCTTAAAAGAATAAAGGGCCGGGCGCGGTGGCTCAAGCCTGTAATCCCAGCACTTTGGGAGGCCGAGGCGGGTGGATCACAAGGTCGAGAGATCGAGACCAACCTGGTCAACATGGTGAAACCCCGTCTCTACTAAAAATACAAAAAATTAGCTGGGCATGGTGGCACGTGCCTGTAATCCCAGCTACTCAGGAGGCTGAGGCAGGAGAACTGCCTGAACCCAGGAGGCGGAGGTTGCGGTGAGCCGAGATCGCGCCATTGCACTCCAGCCTGGGTGACAAGAGCAAAACTCCGTCTCAAAAAAAAAAAAAGAATAAAGATGCAGGCTGGGTATAGTGGCTCACACCTGTAATCCCAACAATTTGAGAGGCCGAGGTGGGTGGATCACCTGAGGTTGGGAGTTCAAGATCAGCCTGACCAATATGGAGAAACTCTGTCTCTACTAAAAATACAAAATTAGCCAGTGCAGTGGCACATGCCTTTCATCCAAGCTACTTGGGAGGCTGAGGCAGGAGAATCGCTTGAACCCAGGAGGTGGAGGTTGTGGTGAGCCAAGAGCATGCCACTGCACTCCAGCCTGGGCAAGGGGAGCAAAACTTCGTCTCAAAAAAGAATAAAGACACATATCCTAGACTGGGAGAAAATATTACAAAATCCGTACCTAAGAAAGAAGTTCTATCTAAAATATACAGAGCTCTTAAAACTCAACAATAAGAAAACAATCCAACTGAAAAATGAACAAAAGATTTGGACACCTCAATCAAAAAGAAACACAGATGGCAAATAATAGTATGAAAAGATGCTCAATACTGTATGTCATCAGGGAACTGCAAACTGAAGCTATCAGACACTATTATGCACCGATTAGAATGACGAAAATCCAACACACTGACAACACTAAATGGTGGCAAAGATGAAGGACACCTGAAGGAATGCCTCTGAGTTGAAATTTCTATAGCAAACACTTAAAGAACAGAAATAGAATATAAAATTTCCAACACAGTGAGGGGGGAATGGAAGGGAAAAAAATAAAATAAGAACAAGAGACTTTTTTTTTAAGTCATCATCAAAAAGAAGCCAAGAAAATGAGAAAACAGAATCCAAACAATGGAACAAACACCCCCCCAAAAAATAATTATATAAATAAAAATATAGTTTTAAATACAACATAAATGGACTAAACTGTCCAGCTAAAAGACAAGCTCCACCATGCTGAATAGAAATAAAATAAAATAAAATAAAAATCCAATCCATGCACTTGTAAGAGGCACACCTAAACCAACAGTTCACTGGCAGATGAAAAAGAAAGAATGATACATGGATAAGACAAAAATAAGCTTGTTTAGGAATACAAGTATCATAAAATTAGATTGAAAACCAAAAATTAGTCATTATGTTTTGATTGCCAAGGAGACACAATACACTGTAATATACCTATTATCTAAAAACAGGAAAGCAAGGAAAAATTGGAAAATCCACTTTTTCAAATATGGATCAATCAAATATCCAAAAATATCATAAGGCAGCTGGGCATGTGACTCAGGCCTGTAATCCCAGCACTTTGGGAGGCTGAGGCGAGTGGATTACTTAAGGTCAAGAGTTTGAGACCACCCTCACCAACATGGTAAAACCCTGTCTCTACTAAAAATACAAAAAAATTAGCCAGGTGTGGTGGCAGGCACCTGTAATTCCACCTACTCAGGAGGCTGAGGCAGGAGAATTGCTTGAACCTGGGAGGCAGAGGTTGCAGTGAGCCAAGATCGTGCCAATGCAATCCAACCTAGAGGACAGAGTAAGACTCTGTCTCAAAAAACAAACAAACAAACAAACAAACAAACAAAAAACCACTCAGGCCAGGCTGGGCCTGGCGGCTCATGCCTATAATCCCAGCACTTTGGAAGGCTGGGGTGGGCAGATGACCTGAGGTCAGGAGTTCGAGATCAGCTTGGCCAACATGGTAAAACCCCATCTCTACTAAAATACAAAAATTAGCCAGATACGGTGGTGGATGTCTGTAAGCTCAGCTACTTAGGAGGCTGAAACAGGAGAATCACTTGAACCTGGGAGGCAGAGGTTGTAGTGAGCTGAGATCGTGCCATTGCACTCAAGCCTAGGCAACAGAGTGAGACTCTGTCTCAAAAAAAAAAAAAAAAAAAAAAAAAGAATCACTAGAAGATTTGAATATCCTCATTGGTAGGTCTGACCTCTTGAGTTATCTATAAGACATTGCATATAATAATTTGAGAATATACATCATTTTCAGAAACATACAGAATACGTATTCAGAGTGACTTATTCCTTAGTCATAAAGCAATTTTCATCAAATCTGAAAGGTTTTCAATGAAAAAGATGACACTCTGACCACAAGCAATTAAATTAGAAATCAGTAATTAAAAAAAAAAAGAACCTAATTTTTTTTCAGTTATTTAGAAAGATATCACTAGGCTTGGCATGGTGGCTTACATTTGTAATCCTAGCCCTTTGGGAGGCCAAAGCAGGAGAATCAACAGAGCCCAGGAATTCAGGAACAGCCTGGGCAACATGGCATAACCCTGTCTCTGTAAAAACAACAAAAGTTAGCCAGGAGTGGTGGCATGTCCCAGCTACTCCGGTGGCTGAGGTGGGAAGATCGCTTGAGTCTACGAGGTCGAGGCTACAGGGAGCCGTGATCACACCACTGCACTCCAGCCTGAATGACACAGCAAGGCTCTATCTCAAAAAATTAAAACACATCACCAAATGACATGAGTCAAAAATCACAGCAGAAATCTGAAAATACTTAGAAATGAACAATCATGAAAAATATATACCAAAGTTATGTTAAGGACATTGCCTCAACTGTTGAAAGTATTGTCAACCAACAGCTAACTTGTCCTTGGCTTTCTGCCCCTTCCGAGGGGCAGCCCACCCCCAGTAGTTAGTTGATACAGGTATATAAAGGCTGAATTGTCTTGCCCAAACTTGGAACAACTAAGAAAGACCAACAAATATTCACAGCTCTCTAAATTATTAGCTGATGCCTTTGTTGAGAGAGAATCAATTCAACTGCTCCCTCAGCTCAGCTTCCTTCATTCCTCCTTAGGTGTTGGTCCCAAAAGTATTTCCCCCCAATAACTTCCAATGTCTACCTCCAAGGGATTCCAAGCTACGAAAAGAGGAATACATTTGGAAGGCTATTACAGTGAAGTAGGCATGGGATGACACTAACTTAAACAAAGAGAATAGTGGTAGAAATGCAGAGAAGTGGATAAATTCAATAAATATTTAGGAGATGATGGTGATAATCCACAAATTTTCAAACCACACAATGAGATATAATAGTGAACACCTCACCATGAAGAATGTCCTATTGCTGATTATCAAAATTAAGGTTTCTTTATGTCCTGCCTCTGTGATCTATGACATTGCAGACGGTGAAACCTCCATTAACCTTAGCCACTGAATAAGGATAGCATAGAACAAAATGCCTCCTTCTCAACCTACAACCTGACAGATGAGAAGCTGACATACAGAATGAAGAAAAAGTAAATCTGTTTTGTTTACAGTCACAGGGGAAGGGCAGTAAATATGTGGTACAGTCGAGCTCTGGTGAACTAATGACAACTGCACAAACTCTAATTAAATGTAGCATATTACTAGAGTTTTCCAAGGAATCTAGCTCAAAAGCTACTGAGAAATTTGGCTGCCATACATCATGTGACTATACTGAAAAATTGGTGCTGCAGATGCAAACAAGGAGGTACTTAAAAATTCAAGCAAATTGGGGAAATATAGTCTATTATCAATACAGTACTCATTTTTTTCATTTGATTATAATTTTCTACTGATTTTATTGCTCTTTAAATCACAAATAGTTATATTTAGTTTCATCGTTATCATTAGTTTTGGAGTAACATTTGAGTTGGCACATTTCAGACTAAGGTGATGCACATTTGCATCAATACTATTTAGAGTCCGTAATTATCTAGTAACTAGTAAACATATATGTGTTGGAGTCTATGATTTATTAATATCTCTACTACTACTGTACACATACACAGACTTTCCTGAATTTGTCATAAACATATATAAAAATAACTATATAAATATATTTAATAAGACTGAATCAATATTGTACCTACGTGTTACACACTAAGCAATCTAACACATGACACTATTTCTTTGGCAGAAAAAGGCAAAACTGATTTTGCCTGCCTATTACTTCTTTCTACTCAGGCAAATAAAAAATACTAGATCCCTAACTCTGCTCCAGGGATCAGAAATCAGTGCATTTCAGTGTACAGATAAGAGCAAAAGGCTTCATAGACAGGAAGTTTCCAAACAAAAAAAGCAATGTTTTTTCACATTACAATGTGTTTCCACATTCCTGTCTGACTGTTATGCACAGTCTTTTCCAACAGAGTAACAGAAAAAGGAAAGGAAAAAAAATGGTAAATACGAATGACTAACAATAAAACCAGAGAAGGAAAATGAAGGACTGAGAAAAATAAAAAGAGGCAGAAACAGCAAATTTAACAGTAAAAGACAAAAAGAGAACTTGTGAAATTATGCTTAAACCCAAATGTGCATGCTGGAATAATAAAAGAAAATATAAGCAGCCAGTGGGAAAAAAAAAAAAAAAAAGAAGAAAGCCACAGAACTCACATTCCTATCTCCCAGGGAATATCTTTCTAATCTCAAATGACCACATCACTTCAATAATAGGAAAACAGTAAAATAAACATCTCATTCTTTAATGGATTTCACAAAGATTATTTTAACGCCATTTTCTTTAACATAACTTTTCCTTTGCCATTTGTTACTCAATCTCCTTAAATATCAAATGTCTTCTCCTAAGACCAAATTGCCAAATAATTAACAAGATGTAACGTTATGAAGAAGGTATAACTTGTCATGCTTTTTCAAAGGTTTCTTCCATATAACCTTAACCCCAGAGTCACATACAACATGTGAAAATCTTTCTAAGCTGCATGAAATAAACAGACAAAATAAAAAGATTTCAGACTTAGCCATGTATTTTTATGCCTCTTAAATATGAACTACTGGTTCTATATAAGCAACATAAGCAACTTTTTAAAAAAATGTTATATTATGCCAAAAGGAAGATGAGAAAAATGGGCAAAGGAAAATAGCCAGGGCAGAAAAGAAAGGACTACCATAATCCCCACACACTAAAAAGAGACTGAGCAGAGGCCATCAGAAGACTAATATAATGAAAAGTCAAATGTGAGAGCCAGACTTTCAAAAAATGTAAGATGTCATGGGAAGAGGTTAGTGTAAAGGCAATAAGGTTCAGTAAAAGACTTTCAGAGGGCGGTGGGAGAAAGAAAATAAAAAAGACCTTCATACATTTGAATCTCAGATTCCTACAAAATTCCACTAGTACAGCCTAATGAACACAAGGACAGCCTACAAAAATTGATGACTAGCAGTCATTATCAAGTACATATTGAATTTATTTGAATAATCCTAGATCTTTCTTTTCTTTCAATTACCTATTCTGCTGAAAGTTTATCATGTTTTGCTTAATATTCCTTCTTTTTTCCAGGTATTTCTATTATAAAATTGAAGATTAAGTGGGGAAAGAGAAAATTACAGTTAAATTCTGGTTTATAAATATTATAAAAGAACTTTAAAATATGTGATTGCTTAATTCATTTCTATATACACACACACATATATATATACACACACAAACACACACATTTTTATTTTCATCCAGTCACCAAATAACAACTTGCTGAATATATACTCTATAACAAGCATTAAGTATTAGAAATACAAAGAAAACTAACTCATGGTCAATTTTATTATAAAATAGTAACCAGCCAGATGAGGTGGCTCACACCTATAATGCCAGCACTTCAGGAGGCTGAGACAGGTGGATCACTTGAGGTCAGGAGTCTGAGACTAACTTGGCCAGCATGGTGAAACCCTCTCTCTACTAAAAATACAAAAATTAGCCAGGCGTGCTGGTATGTGCCTGTAGTCCCAGCTACTTAGGGGCTGAGGCAGGTGAATCATTTCAACTCAGGGGGCAGTGAGCTGAGATTGTGCCACTGCTTTCCAGCCTGGGCAACAGAATGAGACTCTGTCTCAAAAAAAAAAAAAAAAACCACGACCAGCACAACAAAAATTTTACTATAAAATAGCAACCAAATTAATATAAAGCAATCATTTGCAAAGAAAAATAAAATGTATGTATTGCAGAGAATCCTATACTGTTTTAAGAAAAGAGCAATCCATCAACATAAATCAGTACACGTTGCGTAAAATATTTCTATATCAAACTAAGTCTTGGAAACATTGTAAGTGAAGTTCAACACTTTATGAGATATTGCTCCTGTTATATTTTCTTCTTAACAATTATTTTAACTCAATCATCACTCCTTCCCCCTTTCTTTTAATAGTTACTGGAGAAAAATGTGCATTATATTGTCATTGGGTAGAATGGTCAGTATATATCCATAAAATCTAATTAGTATGTAGTGCTATTCAAGTCCTCTATTCCCTCCCTTACTGATTTCTCTAGATGTTGTATCCATTACTTATAGTGTGCTATTAAAGTCTCCAACTATTACTGAAGAATTAGTCTGTTTCTCCCTTCAATTCTGTCAGTTTATCTGAAATATTTTAGGGCTATGTTTTCTGGTGCATATATATTTATAATTGTTCATCAATATATAATGACCTTCTTTGTCTCTTATAACAGTTTTGGACTTAAGGTTTATTTTGTCTGACATTAGTATGCCACCCAACTCTCTTTTGGTTACTATTTTCATGGGATATCTTTTTCCATCCTTTCATTTTCAACCTATTTGTGTCTCTGCATCTAAAGTGAGTTTCTCATAGGCAGCATATAGTTGGGTCACATTTATTTTATCCATTCGTTCTTCTGCCACAATAAGATATTACTTTACACACACACTGAGCTGGCAATAATAGTTTTCCTTATAAAAGAAAGAAAGAAACAAATGATGATGAGGATATGAAGAGATTGAAACTCTTATACATTCTTGGTAGAAATGGAAAATGGGATAGCCACCATGGAGAATAGTTTGCTAGTATCTCAAAATGTTATACATAGAATTACCATTTAACTCAGCAATTTCACTTCTAAGAATATACCCAAAATAATTGAAAACAGGTATTCAAACAAATATATAGACATAAATGTTCAAAGCAGTATCATTTACAATAGCCAAGAGGTAAAACCAATCCAAATGGCCATCTATAGATGAATAAACGGATAAACAAGGCCAGGCACAGTGGCTCATGCCTATAATCCCAGCACTCTTAGAGGCCAATGTGGGTGGATCGCTTGAGCCCAGGAACTCAAGACCAGCCTAGGTGATGTGGTAAAACCCCATTTCTACAAAAAAAAATACAAAAATGAGTTGGGCATGGTGGCACACATGTGTAGTCCCAGCTACTCAGGAGGGTACTAGAGCCCAGGAGATTGAAGCTGCAGTGAGCTGGGATCACACCACTGTACTCTATCCTGGGCAACAGAGCAAGACCCTATCTCAAAAAAATAAAAAATAAACAAAATGTGGTATGCACATACAATGGAGAATTATCTAACTGTAAAAAGGAATAAATGGCAGAACATGGATGAACCTTAAAAACACTATTCTATGTGAAAGAAACCAGACACAAAAGTCCATACGTCATGATTCCATTTAGATGAAATATCCCCAGAATAAGTACCATAGAGACAGAAAGTAAATTAATGGCTGTCAGGAACTGGATGAAAGGAAAATAAGAAGTAAATACTAATGAGTACAGAATTTCTTTGAGGAATAATGAAGACGTTCTCAAATTAGATAGTGATTACAGTTACAAACCCTGTAGATATATCAAAAATCACTGAATTGTGCACTTTGAAATGTTGAATTCTATAGTATTAAAAATTTATCTTAATTTAAAAAAATCTAATATTTAGTAGAAAAATCTGAACAGGTTACCTCCAGGGCCAAAGGGTGGGTGAGAACTGACTTGGAAGGATCATGTGGGAACTCTCTAGGGCAGGCGTCCCCCTGAGGCCATTTATCCGCCCCCCCCCCCCCCCGCACTTCAGGAAGGGGCACCTCTCTTTCACTGGTGGTCAGTGAGAGGAGCACAGTATGTGGCGGCCCTCCAACGGTCTGAGGGACAGTGAACTGGCCCCCTGTGTAAAAAGTTTGGGGACGCCTGCTCTAGGGTAACAGTATGTTCAGCATCTTGGTGGGGTTCCAATTACATACATGTATATGTCAAAATCAACAAATGGAGACTTAAGATTTCTTCATATTATATTGTGTGCAAATTTGGCATCAAAATAACAAAACTGTATACAAATACTGAATTCAATTAATAACACATATGTTGAAGTATTTAAAGGAACATATACTGGTTGTGCAATTTACTCTGAAATGCAACAAAAATAAAATGGATTAGTGTATTAACAGGTAAGTGATAAAGCAAATCTAGAAAAAGATAAATAGTGGGATCTTGGTGTTGGCTATAAAGGTATAAACTGTAAAAAGTTCTTTCCAAATGCTGTACGATTGAAAGTTTTCAAAATAAAATATTTGGGGGGAAGTTAATGAATAAGAAAAATATCTGCAAGTCATGAATACTATACAGAAATTCAGAAAATAGTTGTAAGACAGAATGGGTGGCAGTATTAGAGCATCTTCTCTTGAAGACATGATATTCAGGCTAAGATATGAAAGATAGCAGGGAGCTATTTATGTGAAGACATCAGCAAGAGTCTTCTAGGTCCCACCATCTCCCTTCACCTTGTAAAAGGAAAAAAAAAAAAAAAAAAACAACCAACTTATCCTAAGGCCCTGAAATGTTCTGTGTTCAAGTAAGCCAATGTGACTGAAGTACAGTAGGCAAAGAAGGGAATAGTATAAAATAAGCCTGGAGAGAAAGGGAGGTGTCAGATCCCATGGGGATAAAGAATTGTGATTTTTATCTAAGTTCAATGGCGTCATCACAGAATTTAAGACAGAAATGGGCTGGGATGAGATGAAATGTGTCCTTGTTTAAAGATTTTAAATATCTCGCTGCTGTCAGTTAAGCGAAGTGTTGAAGAAAAGAAGCAAAGAAACTATTGTCATAGTCCCTGGAAAAGACAGTCGTTTTGAGGAGAGTGGTGAATGAAGATAGTGTATATAAGATGTATTTTGAATGATGAACTGACAATACCTATTGATGTATTTACAAAGGATGATGAGAAAAAGAGGCATCCAGGAGAGACTATGAGTTTTGGCCTGACTGAAAGGGGTGGCATTTACTGAGATGTGGAAATTCTGGGAGAAGTAGTTTGTAGTATGGCAGACTTGTGGATCAAAAAAAAGTTTTTATTTAAATTGGGCATGATTTGTGATTGTGAGAAAGACAAGCAAAGGAAAAGAATCTGAATAATTTGGAAGTTGTTAAAAGACAGGTTTTGGATTTACAATTTCTTTTCCTTTCACAAATCAATCTTGACTTGATTGTATTAAGGACCTTTGGTCCAGCAAAAAGATCAAACTTCAACAGAAACCAGGCTCATTGATTACTGCTGTCTATCACTGAGGTTAAAGACAAACTGAAGATCAATAGCTCTGTATCTCTAAACTTAGATAGGTCCAAAGAAAAAATCAGGAACAAGAATGAGGGAAACCAGGTAGTCCAAAAAACAAATATATACAAGTAACATCTTAAGTCTTAACAGTCTCTCACCTCATCAAGGATAGGAGACTGTCTGCTTCTTCAATTCCACATATAACACACTTAAGTACCTTACAGTATTTTACACAAAGCAGTCGCTCAAATTTTAGCTGCCATACTCTAATCCCATTAGTTTAGACAAAGTAAAATAAAAAGTCTGCGGTCTTTGGAACCAAATAAACCTAAATTTAAACCAGGGTCCACCACTCAATGGTTCCTGACCTTGAGCAAATTACTTACCATTCCCAAACATTAGTTTCCTTAAATGTAAGTGAAAATAATTAAACCCAAGAATTAGCATTAGAAACAACATTTCCGAAGTGTCTGGCCTAAGGAAGAAATGCTCCATAAACTGGAGCTACCATTATATGAAGGGCACTTAATTCATCGAGGCCCAATGCAGTGAATTTTCCTACTTTGGCAGCACAGATTCATGTTTCCAGAAGAAAAGCAAACACATGAGAGAAGAGGAAATCACATAAAACTGGATGAATTTCATTTTCATCACATAACACAGAAAGAAGTAAAAGACAGAAATCTATGAATAGGTATAACACATGAACAATCAACACCTTACAAATAGATAGGTTCAAAGGTTTAATTATAATTCAATTGTTTAGAACTAGAAACACATTTTCCCACGAAATCATAACCATAGTTAAAATGTGATATATCTCAATAAAATCAGTAGTAAAAAACTTATAAAATATCAAATAATACAGAAAGCCAACAGACTTTAATAAAACATAATTTATTTTAGAAACTAGCACTTCAAGGAAAAGATTTTATGTGAGGCTTCTGGGGTGATTCAGAAGAAATTTTCAGGAAAATTCCAAAAGCTTTATAAGAGCTGATGACCCTAGTTCTTTATAGTTTATTTTACCTCGAATTTTACGGCTTCCTTTTCTTTCAGTATAAGCAAAACACTAGTACTCTTATACTTAATAGCCATGATTGCTATCATTTATTTCACAAGTGAGAGCGAGTAACTGGGCAAGAACTAGAAGAAAGATAGGAAAGAGGAAGGAGTCATACAGGATGTGGCCAAGTGCAAAGAAAAGAGACCTTAGATTAGATTAGGTAACCTTAGTAGGAAAAAAATAAAATGAAAAGGAGTTAAAGCACAGCATTAAAATATCGAAGGAGGAAAGCAAAGTGATGAGAACTGGTTAGAGAGAGGCCCGTCATGATGAACAGGTTATCTTAAAGACCACAGGTTATAACAAAAGCGTAAGATGGCCAGGTGTGTTGGCTCATACCTGTAATCTCGGCACTTTGGGAGGCTGAGGTGGGCAGATCACCTGAGGTCAGGAGTTCAAGACCAGCCCGGCCAACATGGTAAAATCCCTGACTCTACTAAGAATAAAAAAAAAAAAAAAAAATTAGCTGGGCATGGTGGTGCATGCCTATAATCCCAGCTACTTGGGAGGTTTTTCTTCTAATCCCTTTTTTTTTTCTTTTTTATTAGATGGAGTCTTGCTGTTGCCCAGGCTGGAGTGCAGTGGCACGATCTCAGCTCACTGCAAACTCTGCCTCCTGAGTTCAAGCAATTCTCCTGCCTCAGTCTCCAGAGCAGCTGGAACTACAGGTGCATACCACCACACCCAGATAATTTTTCTATTTTTAATAGAGACGGGGTTTCACCATGTTGGCCAGGCTGGTTTCGAACTCCTAACCTTGTGATCCACCCACTTCAGCCTCCCACAGTGCTGGGATTACAGGCATGAGCCACCGTGTCCAGCCTCTAATCCCTTTTTTAAATTTCCCTAAGTTTCTCTAAATATTGCCCTTTTTTATGCAGATACTATATCCAATGAGGTTAATAATATCTAAACTAGAACTAGAAAAGAAGCTTTTTAAATGTAAAGGCATCTGACAGGATGAAATTAAACTATTTTTGAAAACTATCCTCAAAAGCCAGTAGGTATATTATATGCCTCTCAGGCAATGAGGAACACCAGTGGTTTCAAACCATGAACAGAAACTTTTGATTTTTCTCAACAAAGAAATCACAGAATCAGTTCCATACAGTCCAATTTATTTAGCAGTCTCGCAAATGTTCCTATGAAATACTGAAATGTGTTTTGAAATGTTGATGATTCTGAAAACACATTAATAAAGAGATGAGGCAATCAGATAACATGGGATTTTCTATGGTCTGGTCTTAAATCCAGGACCTTTATCAGTAAGATAGATTTTTGCAAAGCAAACAACAAAACACAATTAATGACGAGCAAAGTCCAAATAATTTAGACAGAACCAACTAGAAACGAGGATGCAATAAGCCAAGCTGCTTTTCAGGTCACTAAAGACCTGCTAAGCCAGACTGTCCCATTTGCAAAGAATACACTTATTAGTAGAAGCGATCACTTCCAGACCAATAAGGCATTTCTATATATCGCAACAATATAAACTCTGCCAAATCAAATGCTTTCTTGAGGCAGTAAATAGATCTAAATAATCTTAATGAGAAAACAGGCCTATAGAAATGCTTGAGTGGTGTGATGAGATGCTTGGACTGAGGAGTGCAGGAATGCTGAGAAGATGCTGGGATTGCTGATTACAAGCATTACCCAATTTCTTTCACCTCTGTACAAATTTCTGTCAAATATATACAATCACTGACTTGATTTTAAACCTGTAAAGTTATTTAATGTTTGTTTTTTTTTTTTTTTTTTTTTTTTTTTGAGACAAAGGTCTCATTCTGTCGCCAAGCACCAGGCTGGAGTGCAGTGGTGCGATCTCGGCTCACTGCAATCTCCGCCTCCTGGGTTCAAGCAATTCTCCTGCCTCAGCCTCCCGAATAGCTAGGACTACAGGCATGCGCCACCACACCCAGCTAATTTTTGTATTTTTAGTAGAGACAAGAGTTTCACCATGTTGGCCAGGATGGTCTTGATCTCTTGACCTCGTTATCTGCCTGCCTGGGCCTCCCAAAGTGCTGGGATTACAGGCATGAGCCACCGTGCCTGGCCATTTAACAATATTATTGTTAATCCATAACAGCATGCCCTTACACATTTTCTCAATTAGCATATACCAAAAATAGTTCTCATGAGCACCAAGAATATGTTTAAAATTAAAAAGTTGGGAAACACTGCCCAAATACAAGTATATGTAAAACAGCCACTAAAAAGTCCTCCAGTCTACCTTTTATTACAATTCAGAACATTCAGTTGTAATTTACCTATTTATTTTATCTTTCCCATCTAGCAGGATTCAGTTGATACCTAACATCTTAGAAAAAGGCAAAAACTTAAAAGAACTATGTCAAATGTGGTATCTTCATTTTAATCCAAATGTCCTTAATTTTAACAAACCACATTCAACTATGTACATATAAATTGACATTAAACTTATATCCAATCTTAAGAATTCTTAAGACAATTCCTTCTTTGAATTGGCCTGTGATTTCATCTTACAAAAGAGCTATGGGTAGTTAAGGTCAAATTACTTTTTAAAGTCTCCTTTAATAATAGAATTTGGCAATTCAACTGATAAATTCTTCCAGAGCAACAAGTAATCAAAACCTAAAACTATTAAAATATTATTTGCTCTATGGGAATTACATATTACATGTTGACTCAACCGTGTCTACTGAAAGACACAGAAACCCTACCAAAGTTAATTTAAGGACTTACCAATTTCCCTTGCAATTCTGACAGCTTCTTCTGCATCCTGTAAAAGCAGGAAATGAGACTCAACATTAATCCCATGAGGCATTGCACAATGTCTTTAGGGCAGTCATATATTGCACTACTGTCTCCTCCGATTCATTTAATGTTCTATTTTACAACCTTCTAACCCTTTTCATTCAGAGAAATGTAAAATTAATACCATAAGTGGAATGTAAATTCTACCTCATCATTATTATATTAAGAAACTCAAAGCAGTTGAAATGAGCTGGCAGGAAGCACTACTAGAATTGCCAATGATTTGGTGCAGTTGCCGGAATTTAACGGCAGAATTTAGATGTTTACAATCAATACTGAATCATAAATCAGGTCATTAAAGCTTGTCCGCAGCCAGCTTGTTTCTGTCTATTATGTGTCATGTTTTCCTAAATTCTGTCAGCAGGGGGAGTTGATTCTCTATTGTTTGGGAGTAGTTGATTGATTTTCCAGAAATATAAAGGTAATTTCCAGTACCCACAGGAATTACAAATTGTTCCAAAAAATCCCTTTGGTAATCTACATTACCTTTTCTGTTCTACTTTTTTCTTTTGTCTTTTTTTAAGGTATATATTTTATCTCTACAATTGTACCTTGTTACATAAATTAAAATTTTAATTTCAATGAACCAACTACTGGAGAAAAAAACTCCAAAAAGCCAAAGAAAGAAAATGCCTTCCTAAACAGTAAGAGGTAAGAGTTTATCCATTTAAGGATTAGTTATTGCTAAATATTAACCAGTGCCACTTCTACCTCTAAGAAGCTGAAAAGACAAAAAATTCCCTTGAATCTTACTAATTTCACTGATCATTAACCCACACCTAACACATCCAACACAGGACACTCCTGAACCATTTCCCCAAATAACAATAAAGATAATGTTTAAATATAACCCTCCTTCGTGTGTGTGTGTGTGTGTGTGTGTGTGTGTGTGTGTAAGTGTAATTCAGTGACACGAACTAAAGTATCACAAAGACTGACAATATTGTTTTGAAACCACAGCTGGTAAGTATGACTACATTTTTAGAAAATGACTAAATATGCTGAAGTGAAGCCCAGTGTTTGCTAAGCTTTTAAGCTAATACATTTAAAATGTAGAACAACCATGTCAGAATCCTCCCAGAAATCGGGGAGAAGGGGGATGTTTATAACTGGTTCACTTATGTCTAATAAAAAAAAAAAATCTTCCTTAAAGGTCTTCAGTACCTAATAACATCCCCTGAATAAGGAGGTTGGAAAGGGAAGTTGTCAGAAAAATTTAATTTCCTTTCATTAGCCAGTCTGCTCCACAAATAGGTGCTTGTTAAGTTCAAAGCAGTCCTGAAAGCAACATCAGTTTTAAGTTTTTTTTACTCCAAGCAGTCACATCTGCTAATGAGATTTTCCAAGTAACAATTGTTTTCAAGTCAGAGATAAATCTATACCTCCCACCCTATGCCTTCTAAAATCAAGGTTTACTGCTTTATTACACCTTGCTGTTTTCGCTGACCCTACATTCTCCAAATTTTAGCTTAAAGGGATAAAAATCCATGAAAAGGGTCATTTAAGAATGTTAGTGGTTTCCACACATTGAGTTGGAAGGTTCTTTGTTCCAGCCAGTGACAGTTATTGGAGAATACTTCCCCTTAATAGCCTCTCTGTCAGGAAGTGTTAAACCTGCCAAATGCGAACAATTAGTGCCTCTTGAACAAAATACAGGAAGAGTGATGGCTGATGAAGAATGGATTATAATAAACCTAGAAGGAAACTTTAACATTTCTTTTCTTTCCAATGTGATGAGAGAAAATAACCTGCTATCTAAAAAGTTTATCGCTTCAGAGAACAGTCAAGTTTTAAAAGGTAAGTCAAAAATTCATTAGTCATATTTTGTCCCTTATTTTTATGTAAGTGTTACAGTTGTGTGCGTGGATATATAAAGCCATATCTATCTCTCACATAGCAAACTAAAAATTCCACTGTCACAAAACTAACACTTCCATAGAATGCCACAAAGCAATCCTATCTTTCAACTTAACAGTATGCTTAAGTTTTCTTACTATGAAAATCAAATTCTACTCAATCAACTTTCAAATAAAATCAAACTGCCTTAAAAGTTAACTTTTCACTTATCACTCATTCATCCAAAAATATTTTACTGAGGACCTATTATGCACTGGACATTTAAAATTAAAAGCTCTATTACATGTTCAATAATAAACTACTAAATATTATACATTCAGCTCCAATATGGTCTTTCAGAACATAAAGTTTTATTATCTGGCTCTACAAACTTACTTTTGAAGAGATAAAAAGCCCTATATAGCTCCAAATTCACTGGCACTAAGTGACATCACACTGTAAAGTTTCCCAATAACATCGTAAGTTTAAATTTTTTAAATAAAACTCTGAATTAACTTTAAAAAGACCAAAAATCATCACCAAAAATGGGCAAAAGATTAAATTAAAAGTTCACACAAAAACAGTTCCAAAAGGATAATATCTATGCTCAGCCTTGGTCATATTTACAGAAATACAAATTAAAACAATGAGATCTCACTTTTCATCTAGCAAATTAAAATCTGATAACGGCCAGGATGACAAAGTTAAATACGAAGTTTTGCTCTTGTTGCCCAGGCTGTAGTGCAATGTCACGATCTTGGCTCACCACAACCTCCATCTGCTGGATTCAAGCAATTCTCCTGCCTCAGCCTCCCAAGTAGCTGGGATTACAGGCATGAGCCATCACGTCCAGCTATTTTTTTTTTTTTTTTTTTTTTTGTATTTTTAGTAGAAACAGGTTTTCTCCATGTTAGTAAGGATGGTCTGGAACTCCTGACCTCAGGTGATCCACTCGTCTTGGCCTCCCAAAGTTTTGGGATTACAGATGTGAGCCACCGCACCCAGGCGGTGCAATTTTTTTTTTTTTTTTTTTTGAGACGGAGTTTCACTCTTGTTACCCAGGCTGGAGTGCAATGGCACGATCTCGGCTCACCGCAACCTCCGCCTCCTGGGTTCAGGCAATTCTCCTGCCTCAGCCTCCTGAGTAGCTGGGATTATAGGCATGCGTCACCATGCCCAGCTGATTTTTTGTATTTTTAGTAGAGACGGGGTTTCACCAACGTTGACCAGGATGGTCTCGATCTCTTGACCTCGTGATCCACCCGCCTCGGCCTCCCAAAATGCTGGGATTACAGGCTTGAGCCACCGTGCCCGGCCGGTGCAATATTTTTAAAAGAAATTGTCAGTCTGGCACAGTAGCTCACAGCTGTAATCTCAGCACTCTAGGAAGCTGAGGTGGGCAGATCACTTGAAGTCAGGAGTTCGAGACCAGCCTGGCCAGCATGGTGAAATCCCATCTCTACTAAAAATACAAAAATTAGCTGCGTGTGGCAGCAGGCACTCCCAGCCACTCGGGAGGCTGAGGCAGGAAAACTGCTTGCGCCCAGGAGGCAGAGGTTGCCGTGAGCCAAGATTACACCACTGCACTCCAGTCTGAATGACAAAAGGACATTCTGTCTCAAAAAGAAACACACACACACACATACACACACACACACACACACACACACACACACACACACACACACACACAGAAATTGTCAGTATCTATCAAAAGTTTGAAGTTTTGTTCCTGAAATTTTACTCCTGGGCAGTCATTCTACAGAAATAATAAACACATGAATGGACACAGAGAGAAATATAAAGAAATCCATTATTTTAAATTCATTGGCAGTGTTTCGATAAGAAAAAAATTCTGAAAAACAATTTTATAGGCCTTCAATAAGGGACTGGTACACCCATAAAATGAAATATTGGCCTTTAAAAAGAATGTAGTTGATCTAGATGTTCTTAGTCTTTTACTTATACAATAATTCAGTAAGTATCTACCCAGCAACACTCCATGAAATAGAGTTTCTGCCCTCATGCAGCTTATTACAAACTAATGAGAGAAACAGAAAAAAAAAAAAAACGAATCAATTGGTAAGTAAAATAAATGTTACACAGGAACAAAGAAAACTAAGGCAAGAATACTAGGGAGAACTTGTTTCAGACAGGCTGCTCAGAAAGGGCTCTTCTGGAATAAAATTTTAAACCTAAGGATAAAGACATCTAGCCAGGCCAGGCACAGTGGCTCACACGTGTAATCCCAGCACTTTGGGAGGCCAATGTAGGAGGATCACATGAGGTTAGGAGTTTGAGACTAGCCTGGGCAACACGGCAAGATCCTTGTTTCTATAAAAAAAATATGGTGGGACCTGTAGTCCCAACTACTTGGGAGGCTAAGGCAGGAGGATTGCATCACACACACACACACACACACACACACACGCACACACACACGCACACACACCCCTAGCTACCATGGAAAGATCAGGAAGAAAAGACACTAGACAGAGGGAACCTCATATACAAAAACCCTAGATGAGGAAGCAATTTAATAGGGAAAGAGTATCAGGCAGCTAAGCTGAAACACAGTAAGAAAGCAGCAGCAAAGCACAAGATGAGGACGCATGGACAGCATGGCCCTGTTCTGGCCAGGCCTTATGGGATTTGGTACAGGGTCTGAGATGCCTTGGTTCTATGAGCAGCAATGATGAACAACAATAAGGTTTTAAGAGAATCACTCTTACAATGTAAAGATAAGCAAAATAAAATATATACTGGGGGTGGGGATAGCAAGTAGGAGTATACAGAGTATGACCTTACCAACATTAAGACAGAAATATTATTTGAATGCACAGGAAAGTTTTATACATAGACAGCTACAGAAACCCAAATTACTGCTCAAAAGTAGGCTAGAGAGCTGAGTGTGGTAACTCCCACCCAGGCGGGAAGATCGCTTGAGCACAGAAGTTCAGTACCAACCTGAGCAACATCTGGATATCCTGTCTATATTAAAAATAAATAAATAAATAAATTTAGAAGGTAGGATTAGAAGTTGTAGGAAAAGGGAAATTTAAGATTGTATACTCTTAGGTACACACTGAACTTTTTTACCATAAGTATCATAATTCCATACTTCACATTTTCATAGTTTAAAAATTAAATTAGCCATGACTTTAGTTGTTTTTTTTTTTAATTATTAATGATTTCAAGAGCATTAAATGTTATCAAAACAAACTAGGATTCCCCACAATCCACTTAAGCTTTTCATGACATCCCATTGCTTCAAAACCAAGTTTGAACTCCGTAGGCTGGTTTCAATACTTGATCCTGCCTGCCTAGGCATGAGTCTCGGCCCCAGCCCTTTTCATCTCCCACCTTACCCTGTAGCCCAAGGCCCAGGAAGTCTCCCCAGCCTCGAGCAACCTCAGTTCAGCCAGGCTCAGCCAGGAACTCCCTCCCCTTTCACCAAACCAGTTCTTATTACAATAGGCCCGATTCTGGGCCCTGAAAACACAGGATGGAACAAGAAAGGCATCACCTTGGCCGACAGGTAATTTACAGGCTGGTGGAAAAGACAAACCTTAAATATGGTGACACAGCAGCTAAGGAATGATTATGTGGTCCATGTTATGCAGAAATTTCACAGAGGGCATGTGACACCAGGGGATCTCTAATTCAAAAATAGATTCCTGAAAACTTTCTAGGGCATGGTGACTGAAAGGAGCAAATAAAAGCATAGGGAAAAACAGAGTGTCTGGGACCTAAAGAGAGAGGCTAGGGGGAAGTAGGGCCTCACAGCCACATGAAAGAGACTGAACCACAACCTCAGAGTAAGGAAATGAAGGGCTCACTCTGGCTGCAGGCTGGAGAATTCTGGCATAGCATCTGCACTGTCCACACTCAGCACGTACCTCCCTAGCCCTTTAAAATGTAAGCTCCATAAAGACAGAAACCTCTGTCCAGCTGGTTCCAGTTAGGTATTTCGAATCCCGAGCACAGTGCCTGGCAAGTTGTTATTCAATCAATAGTTGTTGGAAAAATAAACGAAGGAATGAACAAACAAATGAACACTTTGAGCAGCAAGAAGGATCTGAAGAGTTGGGCTGGGAGGCAGTAGTCTAGGTGATAGGAAAATGACCACTTCCTCCCAGAGTCCAGGGTGGCATGCTTCCAGTTTCAAACAAAGCCACTTTTATTTATTTATTTGTTGGTTTGCTTGTTTGACAGAATCTGTCACCAAGGCTGGAGTGCAGTGGTGCAATCTCAGTTCACTGCAGCCCCAGCCTCCTGGGTTCGAGCAATTCTCATGCCTTAGCCTCCTGAGTAGCTGGGACTACAGGCATACACCACCACACCTGGCTAATTTTTGTATTTTAAGTAGAGATGGGGTTTCACCATTTTGGCCATGCTGATCTCGAACTCCTGACCTCAGGTGACTCACCACCTTGTTTTCCCAAAGTGTTAGGATTACAGGCATGAGCCACCACACCCAGTCTGTCACTTTGATTAGGATGCCCTTCCAGTCCTTCCACATCTGGCTAGGTGTCATGGCTGCATGATCACATATACCATGCCCTGAAATTCTGATAACTTTGTCACAGTTAATCTCCATGAGGGCAATGACTAGCTGTTTTAATCTCTACTAAATCCCCGGAATTTAGCAAATTAACATGATCAATACATTATTTCTTCCTGAATAAACAACTATCCATCAGCTCCCATAAAATTAAGTATGTTAGGATAAGACACAGTCTCATAAATGCTAACAGAACTATTCATCTCCAGGGCAGGGGTTTTATAAGTGAGTTAACTGACATCCAAGGGTAGGGGTTCAGGTAAGGACTCAAGAACAAGACAGGCTTTGGTTTTGCTTCAGTTTAAAACAAGGTGCACTAGGCCAGGTGCGGTGGCTCACGCCTGTAATCCCAGCACTTTGGGAGACTGAGGCGGGTGGATCATGAAGTCAGGAGTTCAAGACCAGCCTGACCAACATGGTAAAACCCCGTCACTACTAAAAATACAAAAATTAGCCGGGCATCGTCGTGGGCGCCTGTAATCCCAGCTATTAAGGAGGCTGAGGCAGGAGAATTGCTTTATCCTGGGAGGCAGAGGGTGCAGTGAGCCAAGATTAGGCCACTGCACTCCAGCCTAGGTGACAGAGTGAGACTCTGTCTCAAAAAAAAAAAAAAAGTTACACTCAATGAAATACTGTTGGCACTGGGTAAAACCATGCTCAATATTTACCTGTCTCAGAATTTTCAGTCCAGTACCTCTTCCACCACATCATGCAACTTTCAGAGTTTGAAATTTAGGTTTCATAAAACCTGCTCTTCTAAAAAAAAAAAAAAAAAAAAAAAAAAAAAAAAAAAATTCTACTCTATTATAATTTTTAAGTAAAGTATTGCATTAGGGAAAAAAATCAAATTCTACATGGCAATAAGTTCTCAAATTGAAAAGCCACAAGTTTCAGCTATACTACAAAATAGCAGAAAGCAGCTCGTTTCAATGTACAGATATTAAACTTTATTTCATAAAAATGTAAAAGGTTAAACTTTATTTACTAAACACACTTTGTTCTTTGAGACTCTGTCGCCCAGGCTGTGTAGTGCAGTGGTATGATCTCGGCTCACCGCCACTTACGCCTCTCAGGTTCAAGCCATTCTCCTGCCTCAGCCTCCCAAGTAGCTGGAATTACAGGTACATGCCACCACACATGATTAATTTTTATGTATTTCTAGCAAAGATGAGGCTTCACCATGTTGGCCAGGCTGGTTTTGAACTCCTGACCTCAAGGGGTCCACCCACCTCAGCCTCCCAAAGTGCTAGGATTACAGGCATGAGTTACTGCACCTGGCCTTTGTTCTTTATTTATATAAAATAAATGTATTTTAAACAAAACAACATTACGTCTTCACAAACACAGCTTGGCAATATTTGAAGAAAAAGTGGGGCTGATTCTGCTTAACACTCTTCAGAATATTCTTAAGACAGCTCTTACATCTATTAATTATAGGACACCCAATACATGAAAATATGAAAGGACTTAGAACAATAGATTCTGTTAACATAATATTCAATAATATCCTATAATTTATTAAAAGAAAATTTCTAACATAATAATCCCCCCAAAGTGGAAGAAAAAACACATACGCCAGGTATGATGGCTCACACCTATAAATCCCAGCACTTTGGGAGGCCGAGGCAGGCAGATTATCTGAGGTCAGGAGTTTGAGACCAGCCTGGTCAACATGGTGAAACATATCTATCTCTACTAAAAATTAAAAAATTAGCCAGGCATGGTGGCGTGCACTTGTAATCCCAGCTACTTGGTGGGCTGAGGCAGGAGAATTGCTTAAACTGGGGAGGGGGAGGTTGCAGTGAGCCGAGATTGCACCACTGCAATCCAGCCTGTGCAACAGAGCAAGATCCTGTCTGGGAAAAAAAAAAAAATCGAATATAAAAATTTCATCTGAAGGCATAAAACAAATTTGATGCTATTCATTTCCTTAAAAATTTTTCATTTGAAGTGTTTACAGTATTTTTACTTTCATATTATAAGTAATACAATTGAGAAAACAAAAGCATACAAAAAAATTAAAAATATGTCAGCCAAAATGCTCAGAGGATCGTATTATTCCCGATGGCTTCCAATTAGGAGGCAGGAAAAAGAAGGGTCCAATGATATCTTTCTATTCTATTCTTCTGAGTGACAAATATCCCCGTGATCCACTCTTTCTGTAATCCCAGCTTGTCCTGAGGGAAGGCACACTCAGGTTCTGAAGTCATTTAACTCCTTTGAGCACCGATGAGGAAAGAGTTACAGGAAAGTACTAAGTATATAATTCCAAAAGAGCCGCTTAAGAAATAAAGAAAAAGTAAAGAAACCAAGCAAACCAGTACCCATTTATTTTATTCCAATTACAACACAACTCACATTAAGTGGGCTCTTATCATCCAACCCAACCAGAAAAACGTAAAAAGAGTTAACAAAAATCTGGTGCCTTTTCTGCAAGCCTCATTTATTTCTTAATACCTGGAGCACGGCCTGTGGGGCAACCAAGTCTAGCAGTTAAGAGCTCAGGCATTGGGCAGGAGCAGTGGCTCATGCCTGTAATCCCAGAACTTTGGGGTGGATCCCTTGAGGTCAGGAGTTCAAGACAAGGCCGAAATCCCGTCTCTACTTAAAAAAAAATTAGCTGGGTATGCCAGCAATCTCAGTTACTTGGGAGGTGGGGATTGCAGTGAGCCAAAATAGTGTCACTGCACTCCAGTGTGGGTGACAGAACAGACTTCATTTCAAAAAATAAAAGTGGGGGGGCACAGGCGCTAAACCAGAAGGCATGGGCTCCAATACTGCCTCTGTGACTGTAACTAAATTACTAGAGTGCCTGTCTGGTATTCGGTTTCCTCATAAATGGACATAATAACAGTATCTATCTCATAGGGTTATTAAAAAGATGAAATCAGTCAAGGCTGCAACGCATTAGAACAGTACCTGGCTCACAGTAGGCACTTAATAAAGGTTAGTAACTGTGAGAAAATGGGCAGTCCACCACCCCAAACTACCATGTTGGTACCTTCCCTGACTGGCCTTAGTTGTTATAGTCTGTGTCATTACTCATCTTCTGAACCTAAATACCATAGAACTAATCCTGGCACTATAATACTGGAAAAAAACATGTACTTTACCTCTCACAATGCACTGGATCAGACAATCTATCAACTCAGTATTTATGGTGAACAGGGCAAAACAGAGGAAAGCCCAGAAAACACTACAACAAACACAGGCAAATTGGAATCATTCTCCCCAGATGCTAAATAACCCATACATTTTGATACTGGTATTAGTGTCAACACTGACTGCCATCCACGATTCAGACAACATTGTCCTCACTTGCTACTGCCTATTTACCAACCCTTAATTTTCTACTCTGTGGATAAGAATCCTGCTACCCATTCATATGAAAGCCACTTAGGAGTTTACTTTCTCCAGCTGGTTCTAGAAGGAATCAGTGACTGTTTATGGAAAAAAAAAAAAAAAAAAAAAATTTGTTTCAAGACACTGTAGGTAAGAGCTGTATCTGTACCCCAAAATCCCTCCTCAAACTATTCTGCATTCATATATAAAGTAAAGCAGAAATTTTTTAACAATCCTACACTCAGGAATGGCTTTCTGGCTTCCACATAATCTAGTTAACTCCAAGTCAGGCAGAAGATTCTTTCTTCTTTAATATACTTTCAAATCTTTCAGCCAGGCAGAGTGGCTCATGCCTGCAATTCTAGTACTTTGGGAGGCCATGGGGGTGAATCACTTGAGGCCAGGAGTTCTAGACTGGCCTGAACAACATGGCAAAACCCTGTCTCTACTAAAAACACAAAAATTAGCCGGGTGTGGTGGTACACACATGTAAACCTAGCTACTTGAGAGGTTCAGGAACAAGAGGCACTAGAAACTAGAAGGTGGAGGTTTCAGTGAGCCAAGATCATGCTGCTGCACTCCAGCCTGGGTGACTGAGTGAGACTCCCTGTTTCAAAGGGGAAAAAAAAAGCCTTCTAAAATTTAGTACACTTTTCTATCATTGTAAAAACAGCATAGTAGACATAATTGAGTCTTTTTAAAAATATATATATAAAGCCTTTGAGGCATCATCAGGAAAATCAATTATTTTTGGTTTAGCAGGAACAAATATAGTAATGTTTAATGTTATACTTTCTAATTGCTAAGACACAGCTTGTCTCCAACTTTTTGGTTTTTGTTTTTAGGGTCTTTTTAAAATGATTTCCTTTACACTAGCTTTTTTAGTTATTTGCCTCCTTCTGCTAAAGCAAGAGTACAATTTTTAAAATCTGGCTAATTAGGTGATTAAAAAAAACAATTACTACTTTAAATCTACACTGCCTAATTTACAAAACTCATTCAAATATATAACCATACTTTGTTCTGTGGTGTAAATGTGTATTACTATTTCCTCTTAATGAACAATTAGAACTAAAAGACATTAAATGAATTTCCTCCAAAACTGGTGTGCCCATAGGTATTACAACCAAATGCAGTAGTACAATAATCAATGATCCTTCCCTCTGCTTCACACCTGACATTGAACAGATGACATAATCCCACGGATTCAATTTCCACCGTCTTTCTCAACACTATCTACTTTGCAGCATACAATACTTTATTTTAGGGGTCTGCCGTTTCTTGCCTGGATTAGAAGAGGATCCTAATTTGTCTACCAACTTCACGTTTTGCTCTGCTCCAAACCATTTTCCACACAACAGAACAAAATGAGTTTTCTAATGCTACAATTCTTTCATGTTAACTCTCCTGCATGAAATTATTCAGAGGCCCCCCGAAACTACAAGAATAGCCTTCAAAATAAGTTGCATCACATTCAAGGCCATACATATCTGTATCCTAATTTTCTCTCTAGCTTCCTTTCTTACTGCAGCCCCTTATACTACAAATCTGCAGCTTTCCAGAGTTCTCACTGTCTCTCACCTCCAAGCTTTCTCAATAAGATGTTTCCACTGACAATACAGCTATGTCTATCATCGATCTCACTTTTTATCTAACTCACTACTACTCAGACTTCAGGTTTCATTTAGCTATCACTTCCACTGGAAAATCTGCAATGACACCCTAAAACTAGGTTACATGCCCATCCTATATGCGCCCCTGCCCCTTGAGCTTAGCATTATCAAAATGTATTCAATCCCCTCAATACTTGTAGTCCTCCCAAAGGAGGGTTTAAGCTCTTTGAAATCAGGGTCTGTGACATGTTATTCATTGCTAAAATTAAAAAAAAAAAAAAATCCCAATTTCCGTCTACCAGTATCTTCATGTGCATGCCTTTCTCTCTGCTTTCAAGTTCCTGATATCAAGGTAATGAAATCTTGAATAAAATTAAATTTGTTAAAGGCAAATACTTGATACCAAATGATTACTTGAGAATTACATTTTGTAACATTAGTTTCTCTCTGAGGAAAAGGATGATTCAAGGACAGACTTATAAGCCATAAAGAAAACAGTTCCAGAAGACCACTGAAGTACCGCACACAATGTTTTAAAGGAGTACGAGGAAACTGTCTCCATGTAACATCCTAAATATTCAAATAAGAAAGAAACAAAGGTTTGAAGGAGAAATGTAACAAACCAAAATTGTACCATAACTGGTAGAAACTACTTGGGGGAAGAAAAGTGGAATATAGTCACCAAGGAAAAATATTTAGTCTTAAAAATACTGTAGGCTAATTTTAAAGAACAGTAAACATTTTTTAAAAGATAGAATTACCTATAATTGGTATATGCACTCTGCCAATGCAAAACTATTGCTAACACAGTTGTTAAAAACACAAGATATTCCAAAATTTGGTTAATTAATTTGGTAAACTAATTAATTTGGAATTAATGGTATATTAATTAATTTCAAATTAATTAATATACCATTAATTTCCATCAGCAAATTTCTATCTGCATAGATATCCTCAAAAGTAATCTTCTACTCAATAAATCTAAACTAGTAAATGTGAATGGTGTAGCTCCAACTGAATGTGGAGTCACTATACAAGAAACCTAAATTAATAGCCAAATTTAAAAGAAAAATATGTATGTCCTCTAGATAAATAAACAAAAACAAACTAAAAATAAAACTAGCATGAAAAATTATTTCTATTGAGCACAGTGGCTCACGCCTGCACACCTGTAATCCCATCACTTTGAGGGGCCAACACAGGTGGATCACTTGAGGTCAGCAGTTCTAGACCAGCCTGGCGAACATGGTGAAACCCTGTCTCTACTAAAAATGCAAAATTAGCCAGGTGTGGTGGTGGATGCTTGTAATCCCAGCTATTCAGGAGGCTGAGGAAGGAGAATTGCTTGAATCCAGGAGGCGGAGGTTGCAGTGAGCCGAGATCGCACCACTGCACTCCAGCCTGAGTGACAAAACAAGACTCCGTTTCCAGGAAAAAAAAAAAGGAAGGTCTGGATGCCTGACAGTTCCTCAAAAAGCTTAACATAGAATTATCACATGACCCAGCAATTCCACTCCTTTACATATCCCACTAACTTAAGAACAGATATATGGCCAGGCACTATGGCTCAGGCCTATAATCCCAGCTCTTTGGGCAGCCGAGGTGGGTGGATCACCTGAGGTCAGGAGTTCAAGACCAGCCTAACATGATGCAACCCTCTCTCTATTAAAAATAAAAAATAAAAAAAATTATCTGAGTGTGGTGGTGGGCGCCTGTAATCCCAGCTACTTGGGGAGGTTAAGGCAGGAGAATCACTTGAATCCAGGAGGTGGAGGTTGCAGCAAGCCGAGACCATACCACTGTACTCCATCCTGGGCAACAAGAGAAAAACTTTGTCTCAAAAAAAACAAAAACAAACAAACAAAAACAGATATATAAGCAAATACTTGCATACAAATGTTTGTAGCAATATTAATTGCAATGGTCAAAAGAAGGAAGTAACCCAAATGTCTTTCAACTAATGAATGGATTTTTTTTTTAAGTGGTAAAATCATACAATTGAGTATCAGTCACACACACACAGAAAAAGAAAAACTGACACATGCTGTAACATGGATGCTACATTTTGTTTGGTTGAGTCCAATGTTAAGGTCTATCTAAAGTCCTTATTTTCACATATTTGCAGTTACAGAATTTCTTTTTTTTTTTTTTTGAGATGGAGTTTCACTCTTGTTACCCAGGCTGGAGTGCAATGGTGCCATCTCGGCTCACTGCAACCTCCACCTCCTGGGTTCAGGCAAGTCTCCTGCCTCAGCCTCCTGAGTAGCTGGGATTACAGGCACGTGCCACCATGCCCAGCTAATGTTTTGTATTTTTAGTAGAGGCGGGGTTTCACCATGTTGACCGGGATGGTCTGGATCTCTTGACCTCGTGATCCACCCGCCTCGGCCTCCCAAAGTGCTGGGATTACAGGCTTGAGCCACCGCACCCGGCGAGTTACAGAATTTCTATTTAATCTTTTCTTTTCTTTTCTTGTTTTTTTTTTTTTTTTTTTTTGAGATGGAGTCTTGCTCTGTCACCCAGGCTGGAGTGCAGTGGTGCAATCTCAGCTCACTGCAACCTCCGCCTCCCAGGGTCAAGAGATTCTCCTACTCAACCTCCTGAGTGGCTGGGATTATAGGCACATGCTACCATGCCCAGATAATTTTTGAATTGTTAGTAGAGATGGGGTTTCATCATGCTAGTCAGGCTGGTCTCAAACTCCTAACCTCGTGATCAGCCCATCTCAGCCTCCCAAAGAGCTGGGATTACAGGCGTGAGCCACCACACCTGGCTTTCTATTTAATTCTTAAAATATATTCAAATTCTCTTGTGAAATTCTTTTTTTTTTTTTTTTTTTTTTGGAGACAGAGTTCTGCTCTTGTTGCCCAGGCTGGAGTGCAATGGTATGACCTCAGCTCACCATAACCTCCGCCTCCCAGGTTCAAGCAATTCTCCAGCCTCAGCCTCATGAGTAGCTGGGATTACAGGTGCCCACCACCACACCCGGATAATTTTTTGTAGTTTTAGTAGGGATAGGGTTTTGCCATGTTGGCCAGGCTGATCTTGTACTCCTGACCTCAGGTGATCCACCAGCCTCAGCCTCCCAAAGTGCTGGGATTACAGATGTGAGCCACCATGCCCAGCAGGAATTCTTTATATATTTATCTATTTTCTCCATATTTTCCTCAAATTTCTTTAACATATAAATCATAGTTATTTCAGCCATTTCTAATATCTAAAGCATATGTGAATCTGTTTCTGTTGTCTTTTATTTTTCCTCTTGGTTTTTGGTTTCTTTGGTGTCTCTAATAGACGTGACTAATCAATATATACTAAATGGCAATGTGTATAAAGTGGGTATATGTATAAAACTTATCTCCTAGAATATTATTCATTCAACAAATACTTAGTGAGCACTGACTATATCTTAGGAACCATATGCATGTGATACAGTCAAGAGAGCAGCATCCCTGCCATCAGAAGCTTGCACTCCAGTATAGGAAGAAGATATTTACCTAATACTAAAATAGCCTTCAAGGCCCTAAAAATCTGAGCTCCCTACTACACCATTATCTTTTTTGCCTTATCTCTAAATTGTCTCTCCTTTGGCTATTCCAATCACATGCCTCACTGTTGCTTATTCAGTAGCAGGTACACTTCAACCTCAGCCAACAATCTTGTGCTTGTTATTCTTTCTGTCTAGTATGCTTTGCTCTTCTCCATGGTAGCAACATGACTTGTCCTGCCACTTCCTTAGATAGTTTGCTAAACCTGCAGTTGGTCCTCTATATCATTGGGTTCTGTATCCATGGATTCAACCAATCACAAGTGGAAAATAATCGGATGAAAAGAAAAAGAAAGAAAAAAAAATACAACATTAAAAATACTACAAATTTTAAAACACAGTATAACAACTATTTACATAGCATTTACATTGTATTAGATATTATAAGTAAACTAATAATAGGTTAGAATAATAATATAATTCTAATAATAGAAGGGCTGGAAGCAGTGGCTTATGTCTATAATCCCAACAATTTGGAAGGTCAAGGCAGGCAGATTACTTGAGGTCAGGAGTGCAAGACCAGCCTGGCCAACATAGTGAAACCTCGTTTCTACTAAAAATACAAAAATTAGCTGGGCATGGTGGCACATGCCTGTAAGCCCAGCTCCTTGAGAGGCTGAGGTGGGAAAACTGCTTCAACCCCGGGAGATGGAGATTGCAGTGAGCCGAAATCATGCCACTACAGTCTAGCCTGGGTGATAAAGACTCCACCTCAAAAAATAAATAAATAAAAGTTTTTAAAAAGTACACAAAAGGATGACAGTAGGATATATACAAACACTACCCCATTTTATATAAGGTACTTGAGCACTGATAAATTTTGGTATCTGAGGGGGTAGGTACTGGAACCAATCCCTTGTAGATACCAAGAGATGCCTTTATTTAAAATTGTGAATAGAGCCCCATCCTCCAGCAGTCTCTCTCTCTTATGTTTCACCATAGAACATATTATATGTTTCATTATTTGTTTATCATCTTTTTCGTTCTTCTGTAGTATAAGCTCCTGGAGGGTGGAAAAATTTGTTCAGCCTCTTTTTTTCACTACTATATCAACAGCACTTCAAACAGTGTCAGACAAATAGTGTGTACTTGGTAAATATCTACTGAATCGATGAATGAATAAATGATTTAAAATGTGATGAGTTAAGAGTAGGGTCCTCAAAAAAAAAATACATCCGAGGGCCTAATCTAATGGAGACAGTTAAGGAATGCCTATGTGAGAAATTTACACCTAAGCCAAGACCTAAACAATGACTAAGCGACAATCAGGAATGAAGACAGAAACAGAGATGACTAAGTACAGAAATTTCAGGAATCTGAAAGATGTCAAGTATGATGGATACATACAATGCAAAGGGCAGACTGGCACAGTATCAATTTGAAGACAGAGGCAAAATTCAACTATTTAAAACATTTAAATGAGTAGTCATTAAAAAGTTATTAAAGATAGGCATATGATCAAAACCGGATTTTTGATGACTCAAGCAGAAGTATCATGAATTAATGGATAAGAATTCCTATACGCCAATAGTAAACAATCTGAAGAAGATAACAAGAAAATAACCCCATTTATAATAGCTATGAATAAAATAAAATTCCTAGGAATAAACTTAACCAAAGAAGTGAAAGATATCTACAATGAAAACTAGAAACACTGATGCGAGAAACTGAAGACACAAAAAAATGGAAAGAGATTCTATGGTCATGGATTGGAAGAATTAATATTGTTAAAATGTTCATACTGTCCAAAGCAATCTACAGATTCAATGTAATCCTTATCAAAATACCAATGACAATCTTCACAGAAATAGAAAAAATCCTAAAATTTATACAGAACCACAAAAGACCAGAATAGGCAAAGCTATCCTGAGCAAAAATAACAAAACTGGAGGAATCAAATTACCTGACTTCAAATTACACTACAGAGCTACAGTAACCAAAAGAGCATAGTACTGGCATAGACCAATGGAACAGAATAGAGAACCCAGAAATAAATCCACATATCTACAGTGAATTCATTTGACAAAGGTACCAAGAACACACCTTAGGGAAAGGACAGTCTCCTCAATAAATGGTGCTTGGAGAATTGGATAACCATATGCAGAAGGACAAAACTAGATCCTTATCTCTCACCATATACAAAAATCAAGTCAAAATGAATTGAAGATTTAAATCTAAAACCTCAAATTGTGAAACTACCAAAACAAAACATTGAAAACTCTCTAAGTTGTTGGTCTGGGCAAGGATTTCTTGAGTAACACCCCACAAGCAAAGGCAACCAAAGCATAAATAAACAAATGGGATCACATCAAATGAAAAAGCTTCTGCACAGCAAAGGAAAAAAATCAACAAAGTGAAGAGACAACTCACAGAATGGGAGCAGAATATTTGCAAACTATCCATCTGACAAGAGATTAATAACCAGAATATATAAGGAGCTCAAACAACTCAACAAGAAAAAATATATAATAATCCAGTGTTTTAAAATGGGCAAAAGATCTGAATAGACATTTCTCAAAAGACATACAAATGTTAAACAGGCATATGAAAAGGTGCTCAACATAACTGATCATCAGAGAAACAAAATACAATGAGGAACCATCTCACCCCAGTTAAAATGGCATTTATCCAAAAGACAGGCAACAACAAATGCTGGTGAGGATATAGAGAAAAGAGAAGCCTCATATACTGTTAGGGGAATGCAAATTGGTATGGCCACTGTGGAGAACAGTAAAGAGGTTTCTCAAAACACTAAAAATAGAACTGCCATATAATCTAGCAATCCCACTGCTAGGCATACACCCAAAAGAAAGGAAATCGGTATATCAGAGATATCTACCCTCTCATGTTTACTGCAACACTATTCACAATCACCAACATTTGGAAGCAACCTAAGTGTCTATCAACAGACAAATAGATTTTTTGTTTTTTGTTTTTTGGCTTTTTCTGTTTTTTTTTTTTTTTTTTTGAGATGGAGTTTCGCTCTTGTTACCCAGGCTGGAATGCAATGGTGTGGTCTTGGCTCACCACAACCTCTACCTCCTGGGTTCAGGCAATTCTCCTGCCTCAGCATCCTGAGTAGCTGGGATTACAGGCACACGCCACCATGTCCAGCTAATTTTTTGTATTTTTAGTAGAGACGGGGTTTCACCATGTTGACCAGGATGGTCTCGATCTCTTGACCTCGTGATTCACCTGCCTTGGCCTCCCAAAGTGCTGGGATTACAAGCGTGAGCCACCGCATCTGGCGACAAATAGATTTTTAAAATGTGGTACATATATACAGTGGAGTACTATTCAGCCACTAAAAAGAATGAGGTCTTGTCACTTGCAACAACATAGATGGAACTGGAGGACATTATGTTAAATGAATTAAGTCAGATACAGAAAGACAAACCTGACATGCTCTCACTCATCTGCGGGAGCTAAATTTAAAACAGTTAAACTCACAGTGATAGAGAATAGAATGATGATTGCCAGAAGCTGGGAAGAGTAGTGGGGACAGTAGGGGTAGGGGATGTGGGGAGGGTTAATGGGTACAAAAATACAGTTAGATAGAATAAGATCTAGTATTTGACAGCACAACAAAGTGATTACAGTCAATAATATTTTATTGTACACTTTTGAATAACTAAAAGTATAATTACAATGTTTATAACACAAAGCCATTATAAATGCTTGAGGTGAAGAATTAAAAAAAATTAATTAGATGGAAGCAAGAATGACTACAAGGGGACTAATTAGAAGGCAGATGGGTCGGATGCAGTGGCTGATGACTGTAATCCCAACACTTTGGGAGACCGAGGCACACAGATCACCCGAGGTCGAGTTCGAGACCAGTCTGGCAAACAAGGTGAAACCTTGTCTCTACTAAAAATGCAAAAATTAGCCAGGTATGGTGGCAGGCACCTGTAATCCCAGCTACTCAGGAGGCTGAGACAGTAGAATCACTTGAACCTGGGAGGTGGAGGTTGCAGTGAGCCGAGATGGTGCCACTGCACTCCAGTCTGAGCAACAAAGAGTGAAACTCCGTCTCAAAAAAAAAAAAAAAAAAGAAGGTGGCAGATGAAGTAATCCAGACTAGATGATGGTAGCTGGAATTTGGGGTTGGTTAGCATGGGCAAAGAAGGAAGTAAATGGGTTAGAAAGCTGTCTAAGTGAATCTTCCACAGTTGCATTTCTTAAGAATTACTCCATGTTTCTAGCTTAAGAAACTATGTGGAAAATGCTACTGCCTTCCTAGGCAGGAAAGAATGAAGGATAAGAAGTTTCGAGCAGGGATAAGCAAACATGTACTTCTTCTTTTTTTTTTTTTTTTTAGATGAAGTCTTGCTCTGTCTCCAGTCTGGAGTGCAGTGGCGTGATCTCAGCTCACTGCAACCTCCACCTCCTAGTTAATGCAATTCTCCTGCCTCAGCCTCCCGAGTAGCTGGGACTACATGAGCACGCCACCACGCCTGGCTAATTTTTTGTATTTTAGTAGAGACGGGGTTTCACCATGTTGGCCAGAATGACCGTGATCTCCTGACCTCGTAATCCACCCACTTTGGCCTCCCAAAGTGCTGGAATTACAGGTGTGAGCCACCACGCCCGGCCAGCAAACTTTTTCTTAATGGATCAGGAAGTAAATATTTTAGGTTCTGTGAGTCACATAGTCTACTATGTGGCCCATGAAGTTGAGTCTACTACTCAACTCCACCACTGTAGTGGAAAAGCAACCACGGACAATATGTAAATGAATGAATGTGGCTGCCATCCAATAAATCTTTATTTACAAAAATAGGTGTGCATGGGCCATAGTACCAATCTCTAGGTTCAGGAGAAAGATGAGTTCAGCTTTTGACTTGTTAGTTTCAAGGTGCCAAGAGCTATCTATTTAAGATGCAACTGGATATTTAATTGTGAAGTTCAGAAGAAGTATACAGAACAGATACATAGGTTTGAGATTGGTCAGAAAAGTGGCAATTGGCCAAGTGTGGTGGTTCAGGCCTGTAATCCCAACACTTTAGGAGGCGAAGGGGACGACAGACTGTCTGAGCCCAGGAGTTTGAGACCCATCTGGGCAACACAGTGAGGCCTCCATCTCTACAAAAAATAAAAATGTAGGCAAGTGTGGTTGCACACGTCTATAGTCCCACCTATTCAAGTAGCTAACATGGGAGAAGCACTTGAGCCCAGGAGGTTGAGGTTGCAGTGAGCCGTGATTGTGCCACTGCACTCTAGCCTGGGTGACAGAGTAAGACATTGTCTCAAAAAAAAATAATAATAAAATAAAAAAGAAAAGGTGGCAACTGACGCCATGAAAATAAGTAAGATTTCCCAGGCCAAGGTAGCACAATAAAAAGAAGAAATGTCCTACTCAGAACCCAGAATAAAACTACCATTTAAGGAAGAAAGATAGGAAGAACAATCAGGAAGGAAACTAAGAAGGGGTATTCAAACAAGCCAAAAAACACAAAAAATTAGAACTGAGTAATGTGCCAGAAGTGAATATGTCACGAGGGAAGTATGGACTGACCAAGAGACTCAAATGCTTCTAAGGGATTGATGTAAGATCAAAATTCAAAATTATATGTTGGATTTAATAAAGGGAAGAGGTTGCTGGTAGCCTTTCCAAGAGAAATTCAGTAGGAATGAGGAAAGAAGCTAGACAGCAAGTAAAGATTAAGTGAAAGATATAAAAATGAATGTGAGGAAGGACAATTCTAAGAGCTTTGGCTCTATAAGGGAAGAGAGAAAGAAGATGGCAACTAGCTGTAGAGTGATGGTGCTTTAAGAATGGAAGAAACATTTGTTTCTTTCCCACTAAACTGTGAGGACTATCATCATGTGTATCTCATCACCACATTCTTCCCACATAACTAAATGACCGATACATTTACTCACTGAGCATTTTCAATAGCAATGGTAATAGAAAGGAGCTAAAAGACAAGGAGAGTTTTAAGACACAAAAGAGAGAAAAGATAATCAGTAAAAACCATATCCTGTGAAGGCTATAAAGAATACATTTGGAGAATAGGAGGAGGAACTGGCTTTCCAGAGAATGTGGAACACCTCCTCCTCCTCCTAAGAGGGAAGAAATAAAATGGATAAACACAGATAAAAGTAAATACAGGTAAATATGGGCAAGAAGCTGAGGATATTTACTAATCACGGGGCAAAGTTTTCTAATTGTCTTCTGACGTATGAAATGGTCTTGCACAATGAAGAACAGGACAACACAGAATGACAAAACCATAAGAAATGCTGAAATGAAAAGTCCCTGCAGGCTAACTCAAATCACAAAGTTAAAACTCTAGGAGGACTCTCTTCTAACTGGAAAAATCAGAATAATTTTTCATGGGAGAAGGGGAAATTGCATACTCCAATTTCTGCATTTCTCCCTCAGAAGCCTTCAGCTGCAGAAGGCCCTTGCTAAATGTTTGCAATATACAGCTATCTATAGCTATACCACTTCCACCAGAAACATGATTATAATTTACATATTATACACATGGAGAGAAGTTCGAGATAAAGATATAAAGAGAAAATCACATTTAACACATCAAACACATACCACTATTAAATGCAATCCAGAGATATGACAGTACATTTCTTAATCACCAAGTTTTTTCCTATGAAAGTCCGAGGCACTGCTGATTGATCAAATACAATGCTCAAATGGTTTCTCACTCTTTCTAATTTATGCTATTTAAAATAAGTGAAGCTGGCCAGGCACAATGGCTCACACCTATAATCCCGATACTTCAGAAGGCCAAGGCAGGAGAATCACTTCAGCCCAGGAGTTTGAGACCATCCTGGGCAATACAGTGAGACTCTCATCTCTACAAAATAAAAATAATTAGTCAGGTGTTGTGGTGTGAGCCTGTAATCACAGCTACTTAGGAGGCTAAAGAAGGAGGGGTTCTTGAGCCATGGCAAGAGAATCATTTGAGCCTCAGAGTTCAAGGTTTCAGTGAGCTATGATTGCACCACTGCATTCCAGCCTGGGCAACAGAGTGAGGCCCACATCTCTGAGAATAATAAGAAAATAATCCAGTTGAAAACACTGATGTTTAGCCAGATGCAGTGGTTCCTGCCTGTGATCCCAGCACTCTGGGAGGCTGAAGTGGGCAGATCACCTGAGGTCAGTTCGAGACCAGCCTGGCCAACATGGTGAAACCCCGTCTCTACTAAAAATACAAAAATTAGCTGTGCATGGTAGCAGTTGCCTCTAATCCCAGCTACTCAGGAGGCTGAGGCAGGAGAATCACTTGAACCCAAGAGGTGGAGATTGCAGTGAGCCGAGATGGCATCATTGTACTCTAACCTGGGTGACAAGAGAAAGAGTCCATCTCAAAAAATAAAATAGAAATAAAAATAAAGAAATAAGTAAAAACACTAATTTTTTAAACATATATACATGTATGTATGCATATGTGTATATATATATATATATATATATATATATTTATGTATATATACGTCCCAAAAAAGCAAGAGTTACAATTTATCTTATACTTTTGACAAAAGATTTAACTTGATGACATATACAATAAAAGTTAAAGTAGCTTCTCACCTTGACTACTCCATCAAAGCCAGGGATTGTATTAACCTTTGCTTTCTTAGCTAATAATTTGCTTTCAATCTTGTCACCCATGGCTTGAATAGCATGTGTGTCAGGTCCAATGAAAATGACATCTTCTGCTGCCTGTGGAGAAAAACAAGCCAAAATTTATAACAAGAACATTATGGCGCATGATGTGGAGTCACAATTTTATAAAAAGAAAAGCCCATATGTATGTTTACTAATCATTTTTATTGCAGAAACAACATGTTTTTGAGCCAACACATTAAAATACTATATTGCATACAGTACATGCAGGATAGATACATGCAGCAAAGTTGAGTCAAATGAAAACAACCGAAAGCACTGAAGAACTCCTGCTGGATATTAACAGTGTGCTTTGGAAAAGCCACTTTATGACATTGTATTTGTATATAATGTCCTGCCACCTAATCTAGCCAGTAAGTTCACCTGTAAACACCTTATAAATGCCTGTGTTCTCAAAAGCCTGCAGGATGGTGCCTAGTATAACACAAATATCCATATTTACTGAATACCAATTATGCACCAAGCTCTGAGCTAAACATAGGAGATAACATGGATGAAGATAACAGGATATTAACAATTTCCAGGAGATGTGAACAGATCACTGACACCTCAGAAAAACAGACAAAAGAAAGCACAACATGTTTACATCCTTGTAACTACAAAAGATGAGTCAAGAATCCAGTGGGAATTTAACTGGGTAGAGTTACAGTTTCAATAAAAACCACTCTTACAAACCACACTGAGTACCCTGACAATGGGTCTACCTCCCTGTTTATGCCACGACAATAAACAAAATGCTAATGACTTAAACAGATCTAGAGACAGAACAAAATATGATGTCATTACAGGGCATGGTCTAGAAAAGTAATGGGGGTGTTTGCTGAGATAAAGGATGAGGTCATTACATGAAGTTTTAAAGGTAAATATAAAATAGGAAAAAACAGGCCTATATGCTGGGCATCCTCGAGGAAGTTGCCTAACTGCTGATTGTCCTACAACTTTGGCAGAGTTACTATAAACAATAAATCGCATATTTGTATATTGCTTTTACATCACCTGTTCATTCCACATTAGCATTGCTGCCTGCAATGAATGTTGGCTTGGGAAAGGAAATTGGTTCTCCTGGTGACCAGGGCAGCTAAGTAGCCTGTTGCCTGGACTGCTCTCCTGGCCATCGTGACCCAGGAGGAGTAAACCCACCCTGAGCAGGAAGTGGAAGTAGAACAGGGAATAAATGCAAGGAATATACCAGGAGGTAAATATTTAGGAGGTGAGATGATGACTCCAATTTTACACATGCTGAGCTGAGATGCCTCTGTAATAGTCAATAATTCATGTTCAGGAGGCAGATATAGAAGTATAAAGGTTATAAGACAAGTCCAGGCTGAAATACAGATTTTTTGGGGATTTGGAGTCTCGCTATGTCGTCAGGCTGGAGTGCAGTGGCACAATCTTGGCTCAGTGCAACCTTTGCCTCCTGGGTTCAAGCGATTCTCCTGCCTCAACCACCCAAGTAGCTGGGATTACAGGTACACGCCACCATGCCCAGCTAATTTTTGTATTTTTAGTAGAGACAGGGTTTCACCATGTTGGCCAGGATGGTCTCGATCTCTTGACCCTGTGATCTGCCCACCTCAGTCTCCCAAAGTGCTGGGATTACAGGCATGAGCCACCACACCAGGTGAAACACAGAATATTAAAGGCATCAAATATGGGACAGAATTAAAAGTTGTGAATGAAATCATTCAGAGAAAATGAGTAGAAAAGCCAATGCCTTTAAATTCAAGATGCATGCTTCTTTCCTGCCCAAAAGCAACACAAAGGAAAAGGGAAATTTTAGACCCTGAGTCTAAAGCATCCATTTCTTTGAGTGACAATGTAGGTAATATCTGACTTGTAAGTTTGATTAAAGAATTAAATAAAATAACATACAGGAGGAAAACTGTATTTTCCTTCTACCCTTCTAAGTTTATGGCTGGGCACCTATTACAAAACACAGATTAATGGGGGGAAAAAGCATACACTTTATTTAATGTAAGTTTTACGTGACACAGGAACCTGTATAAGGAAATGCAAATTCAAAGAAACTGTTAAACTTGAGTGTTTTTATACAGTGTTGACGAGGACTGGAGAGTTATGGAGAAAGGATAGTGTGGAGGGCAAGAGGTACGTGTAATAAACTGGGGAGGACTGCTCAGATTTCTCTGCATCGTTTTCTCTTTAGGGATGACGATGCTTCTCTCTTCTAAATACAGGAAAGGCACCTCTCACATGAACGTGTTAGGACCTGCTTCAGGGAAGGTCAGAAAGTCCCTCCTAGGTCTTAGGACTTGCTTCAGGGAAAAGGAGCAGGAGAAGGTCAAAGACCTTCGTGCTTTTGCTGTTTTCTCCAAATCCTTTAGCTATGTGCCAAGGTGCCAAATGTGGGAGTAGCATGTCCTAAAACCCCATCAATAATAATGTAAAGCACCAAGCTGAGTGCCATAACTGTTAGTTTTTGACTGCTCTCCAGAAGGCTCAATAAAGAGGCCACTGGAATGGCCTGGCACGGTGTCTCACATCTATAATCCCAGCACTTTGGGAGGCCAAGGCAGGTGGATCACCTGAGGTCAGCAGTTCAAGACCAGCCTGGCCAACATGGGGAAACCCCATCTCCACTAAAAGTACAAAAATTAGCTGGACATGGTAGCACGTGCCTGTAATCCCAGTTACTCCGGAGTCTGAGGCAGGAGAATTGCTTGAACCTGGGAGGCAGAAGTTACAGTGAACCAAGATTGTACCACTGCACTCCAGCCTGGGTAACAGAGTGAGACTCTGTCTTAAAAAAAAAAAAAAAAAATTAAAAAAGAGGACACCAGAACAAAAAGACAGCTAGGTCTACAGGACTCAAATAATATAGGAACACAAATGCCTACAATTTGCTGGTGTTACAAGTGGCAGAATGCTAGATAAGAATGCTTGATGGCGGGATACTTTATAAGCACTTCTTCAGCCATAAGAAGTGCTTATAAAGTAACCCTCCATCAAACATTTGTATCTGGTTTTAGCAGAACCTTATTTTCATGAAAAAAAAAATCTCATGCAAATCCCCCAAAATGTAAAACACATAGGAAAAAGTGCTGATCTGTATGAAGAGATAACAGTGGTAGGCCTACACTACATGAGTCATGTCAGACCAGAACAATAATCATATTCATTTCTCTTTATCCCAAACCTGAAACCCACAAACACTAAGTAAAGGCAAAGGAAACAATCATGCTTCAACCATCAACTGTCTTTCTGTATTCTCATTTTACTTGCAAAGATTGAAAATTTTATTATAAATGCTGCTTTAAAAATGACTATGCCAGGCAGATGTAATCAAGCAATCAGAATACCCATGCAGACAAAGAATTGAAGAAATAACATAAATGAGAACATCCAAAATACATTATGATTAGACAGTAAAACTTCTGATTAACAGGAGCCCAACGACCTGCCTGGAACACCAACTAACCAGATTTTTCTTGTGCATTCTAATTTGAAGAAAATTGCTCACCCAAAAAATGCAAAATTGTCAAAAAAAAAAAAAAAAAAAAAGCTTACATCAAGTATTTAGTGATTATTTTTTATCCCACCCAAAACAAAAGAAAAAATAGCCAGTAGTATGCTGGAGAACTACTCAAATGTTTCAATGATTTAACTTCCTTTTTATCAATATGTTTTGGAAGTGCTCCCTAGGTTGGCATTTAAAAGTAATTAAACTGAAGCAAGAAAGCAGCAATAGAGAGTCTTGGTTCACATAAATCTGTGACCAAAAAGTAAGGATGAGGTCAGGATAAGAGGGTATGGTAATGGCAAAGTGATGGAGCATGTTTCAAACGTTTTCAATTCTTGACCGGGGTCAGTGGCTGATTTAGAATAAAATGCCAGATTTTATCCACTCGTAAACTTCGATGCTCTTCTGTTAACCTTGTATTTTTTGTTATCCATCTAATTATCAGTTTCCCTTAATCACTGTAAGTTTTTCGTCATGCCATAGCAACTAAACTTGTTTCCAAAAATATGCTTTTTAAAGTCCTTTTTAAATTTACCTTGCATGATACATATAATATTTGAATGCAAATAAATGTCTTATGATCACAAAAAGTGGGCATTTTCATCATTATTGAAATATATTTTTTAAGTGATTCATTAAAAAAATATGTATGAGCCAAGTGTGCCTGTAGTCCCAGGTACCTGGGAGGCTGAGCCAGGAGTATCTCTTGAGCCCAGACACCGTTCAAAGCTATTGCGTACTACAGTGGCACCTATGAATAGCCTCTACACTCCAGCATGGGCAACACAGCAAGACAAAATAAAAGAAAGAAAGAAATTATGAAAAGCTGAAATCACTGCTCCAAAATTCTACTCATTTCCTAAATTCTGTGACTTTATGCTTCTGGACAAATTTTAATAGAACGATGGGGAAAAAGGTTGGGTTTGAGCAGTATGTTAGGGAAATAAGATTTAATTTGCAATAGGCTTTATGTCAGGAATAAAAGACAAAAAGAATCATCTTCCGTAGAAATTAAAATGTATAATACGTATTTCGTTCTTAGAAATACCACAAGTTAGTAAATTGCTATATAATGAATTCAGATTTTTAAATGTAGACATTTTAGGCTCACCAAGAGTTGCTACTTGGATAACTACAAAACCAGGTTCAGAAGAAAAAGACAGCCATTGGGCCAGTTGTGGTGGCTCACACCTGTAATCCCAGCACTTTGGGTGGCCAAGGCGGGTGGATCACTTGAGGTAGGGAGTTCAAGACCTGCCTGACCAACATGGAGAAACCCCACCTCTACTAAAAATACAAAATTAGCTGGGCATGGTGGCACATGCCTGTAATCCCAGCTAATCGGGAGGCTAAGGCAGGAGAACTGCTTGAACCCGGCAGGTAGAGGCTGTGGTGAGCCGAGACTGCACCACTGCACTCCAGCCTAGGCAACAAGAGCTAAACTCTGACTCAAAAAACAACAATAAAAAGGCGTGCTACTTGGATAACTAAAAAACCAGGGTCAGAAGAAAAAGACAGCCATGGGGCTGGGCACGGTGGCTCATGCCTGTAATCCCAGCACTTTGGGAGGCCGAGGCAGGTAAACTGCATGAGCACAGGAGTTTGAAACCAGCCTGAGCAACATGGCAAAAACTTGTCTCTACAAAAAATATAACAATTAGCCAGGCATGGTGGTGTATACCTGTGGTCCCATGTGGTCCTGGCTACTTGGGAGGCTGAGGTAGGAGGACTGCTTGAGCCCAGGGGGTAGAGGCTGCAGTGAGCTCAAACTGTACCACTGCACTCCAGCCTGGGTGACAGAGCAAGATCCTGTCTCAAATAAAAGACAGCCGTGGAAAAACAGCTGAACTGTCCAAAAGATCCAGACTCTAGTTTTTAATACTATTCCATGCTACAAGAAAAATGTGTTTCTGGTAGAAAAAGCCAGTTCCAGGATTGGTTCGGGGAAGTTAGCACGTGAGATAAACTGAGTCAGAAAGAAAGCTTTAAAAATAATTATTGTAGCAGAGAGAAAGGCGCACCCACTGAATACAGTGATGTCAATAGGAGTATCAAAAAGAATCATGGGGAGATTACAGGGTTAATTCATCTTTTCAAGACCTCAGAATAAACCACTTCCTGCTATCTCTATTCAAGTGTTTGAGCTTCTTGAACGTTGAGTCACTGATTTTAAAACACATGGTTCTTTAAAAAGCAATATAGAGAAAAACTAATTTTACACATAAAACTAAGCAAAATAAAACTATCAAGGTAAAATCCCACACAACTTTTTTGTTTTTTGTTGAGACAAAGCCTCGCTCTGGAGTGCAGCGGCACAATCTTTGCTCACTGCAACCTCCGCCCCCAAGGTTCAAGCAATTTTCCTGCCTCAGCCTCCCAAGTATCTGGGACTACAGGTGCACCCCACCATGCCTGCCTAGTAATTTTAGTAGACAGGGTTTTCACCATGTTGGCCGAGCTGGTCTCGAAATCCTGACCTCAAGTGGTCCATTGCCTCACCCTTGCAAAGTGCTGGGATTACAGGTGTGAGCCACCGAGCCCGGCCCCAATACAATGTTTTTATGAGGCAAAAAAAAAAGTGGGGGGATCAGAATAGCATCCATGCAGGGGGGAAAAAAAGCACAGGAGAAAAACATACCAACACAATAGAGCAAAACTATCATCTCCTTCCTTACTTCCTTTTTTCCTCCCTTCCTCCCTTTCTTTCTTTCTTTCTTTCATCTCACTCTGTCACCCCGGCTGGAGTACAATGGCCTGATATCGGCTCACTGCAACCTCTGCCTCCAGGGTTCAAGCAATTCTCCTGCCTCAGTCTCCCAAGTAGCTGGCACTACAGGTGCCTGCCGACACACCCAGCTAATTTTTTTTGCATTTTTAGTAGAGATGGGGTTTCACTATGTTGGCCAGGCTACTCTCGAACTCCTCACCTCGTGATCTGCCCACCTCGGCCTCCCGAAGTGTGGGATTACAGGAGTGAGCCACCATGCCTGGTCTATCATTGAATATTTCAAAACAAGTTAAAAGACATTTTTAAATGATACAAAACACAAAATAGTATAAATTAGAATTGGAAAAGCTCAGAAATGAGATGATAGAACTCAGCATACAATTAGAAATGAAAAAGAAAATAATTTCAGAAATGAAGACAGCTAAAAAGAATGTCAGAGTGAAAAAAGGAAACAAGCAATGCCTTACAAGAAAGGCAAAGTGAAAAGAAAAATATTTAATTTAAATATAAACAATGAATAAACACAGGAGAAGATGACAAATACTGAAGATAAAGAAGAACATCCAACATATGAATAACAGGAATCCTTGAAGAGAACCAAAGTAAAAAAAAAAAAAGAACAAATATTAAAAATATAACAATGTACTTGAACTAAAAATACGTATTAAAAGACCACACAACAGAAGAAATTCATTCCAGGATGACCAACACATGAAGTAAAATTCTAGCAATATTACTTAAGTAAAAGAAAATGGAAAAAAAAAAAAAAAGGAATAGGTAACTTATCCAAAAGAGAAATTTAAATAATCATCAGACTTTGACAGCAACATTTTGCATCAAAAGAAAATAGAATAATCACATTTGAGTAAGAAACTCAAGGTAAGAAAGTACGAGCTAAGAATTTTACTTATTTTATTTTTGGGGAATACTCAAAACTGCCCAGCCTAGAGTGCAAGGATGCCATTATAGCTCACTGCAGCTTCAGACTCCTGGACTCAAGTGACTCTCCCATCTTGGCTTCCCAAGTAGCTAGGACTACAGGTGCGTACTGCCGTACCCAGCTTTATTTATTTATTTATTTATTTAGAGACAGAGTCTTGCAATGTTGCCTATGATGGTCTCAAACTCCTGGCCTCAAGCAATCCTCTTGCTTCAGCCTCCCAAAGTGGTGGGATTGCAGGCATGAGCCACCATGGTGAGGCAAGCTAAGAATTTTAAGTCCACAGAAGTCAGTGCAACTATAAAAGTCAGAGAAAATGTAACGACACGCAAGAACTCATAAACTCTGAGAAGTCCAATACAGCAGCGGTTTACAAACTAGGAAGTCCAATACAGCAGCGGTTTACAAACTAGTGTGTAGGCCAAATCAGGCCCACTCACTGCCTGTTTTTGGTTTTTTGGTGGTGTTGTGTTTGTTGTGTTGTTTTGTGTTTTGTTTTGTTTTGTTTTGTTTTGTTTTGTTTGTTTTTGAGATGCAATTTCACTCTTGTCACCCAGGCTGGAGTGCAATGGCTCAATCTCAGCTCACTGCAACCTCCACCTCCCAAGTTCAAGCAATTCTCCTGCCTCAGCCTCCACGTAGCTGGGATTACAGGCACGTGTCACCACGACCAGCTAATTTTGTATTTTTAGTAGAGATGGGGTTTCGCCACATTGGTCAAGCTGGTCTCTAACTGCTGACCTCAGGTGATCCACCCCCTCAGCCTCTCAAAGTGCAAGGATTATAGGCAAGCGCCACCATGCCCAGCCTCACTGCCTGTTTTTGTACAGTCCATGATCTTAGAAAATATTTTACTAATTGTTGGGGGGGGGCAATTTTTTTAATATTATATTATTAAATGTGAAAATTATATGAAACTGAAATACAGCCATGCTCATAGTTTACACTGCCTCTGATTGCTTTCTCACTACATAAATAAGATTGAGTATCAGAAATTATATGGCCTACCAAGCCAAAAATGTTTACTCTCTGGCTCTTTACAGAAAAAGTTTGCCCACTCCTATACTAGGAAAGAGCTTCAGGAAGCTAAAATGCAAAAGAAACATAAACATAAAGAGCCAGGAGTTACTTGTAGAGCTAAAACTAAATGAAAGCTAAGGAGAGATATCTATAAAACCTTACATATAACATCCACATTTTCTGACAGTACAACTTTTTTTAAATGTTAGAGGAAGATTACGTACAAATACTTTTAAATGTTTTTACTAATCATATTGATAGTAATATCAATATTGTTATCCTGAGATTGCTCTGTGTATAGCCCAGGACAAGATAAATAAGCAATTGTGAAATACTCTAATTCTGTCATTTCCCCTATCCCTGAGAGTCAGAATTCTGATCCGGAAGAATGAAGATACACAGAGGTAACAAAGAAGAGGCTAAAGTTCTGCAATTTTGAATTGTAATGGAAAATATTGCATGAACACAGGAGTTATTTTGTCTCATATAAAATGTAGACTTTAATTATATTTTTATATTATGTTATATACATTACATGAGAAAAATGTTATGTATATGTTATTAATACAGTATGTTTATTACAACATAAATTTGTTTTATATAGATACCCTATTTTGGGTTGGGTTTGGCATTATATATTTATATAGTAAATATATTCTCATATGGTATATATTTCATTAATAAAATACAGTTAACATATTGTATTATAAGCAATAAATATGTGTAACATAAAACATATATGTTAAAAATCTGTTAATATATATTTTATTTCCTAGCCCTGGTGACTAAAAAGGCTTAAAATGACCAATCAGTAGCAATGACCATACCTAGTACCCCAACTGTGATCTCCAAATACCACTAGAAGAAGACAAGGCATTTTGAAAAGATGGCTGATTAAAGAGCTGGAACAGAAAATGTAAAACATGAGCCTGGAATGTCCTGTCACATCAGTTAGCAAGGAAGCTAGAGAAGATTATGAGGTCAAGTCAAAAAGACTCGTGAGTCAACTTAGGCCCCACAGACCAAAGAGGAACAACTTGAGTTCACTAGTAATTTCAACAATATGACTTTATAGTGCTTTTTTTTTTTTTTTTTAAAGAACTGGTTAACTTTGAGGGATGATAAGGAACAATCATTACTTCAGAAACTATTAAATAAAGGTAAAGAATTAAGCACTTATCTTGCTTTTCATACATGAATTGTATCAATAGTAACAAAACGGTAAAGGAGAAAAGGGTTCTCTTTCTAAATACATTCCAATTAACTAATGAAAAAAATGTTAGCATTAAACTATCAAAATTTTGCAATGCAATAAATTACTAGGTATGGGCAGTAAGCACCAAAGCCTGCTTATATCTTTAAAAAATCTAAAAAGACATTATGTGCCTCCTATAGTTTTGACCACAGGCATCAAACCCAAGTCTGATTTACCTCTGAATCCAAGTGCCAATTTGTAGGAAACACCAAAAATGGAGGAAAACACTGAACTGCACCCTCACCATGCAGTGAGCTAAGTCAAGACTCAGGGGAAACTGTAAGTCAAACACCTAAGTTCTTCCACAGATAAGTTGTAAAGAAAAAGAAGCAAGTGGAGCCTACAGACTAAGATTTTAAAGACATCAGATTTAAAAATAAATGAACAAGACTTAAAACATTGTGGCCAGGGTTGTACATTTGGACAATAAAATTATTTTTAAATGCAAAGAAATGATTACTATAAAAGCCAAAGTAATGGTATGTTTAGAGAGAGGCTGAGGTTAGTTCTGGGACAGGATAAACATCTACGTCTGGACCTATTTCATGATTTCAACCTTGTTCACCCTATAACAGTTCATTAAGCCATACATTTGTTTCGTGTATTTCTCCTGTAACTGCCATTTATTTTACAATAAAATTCTGAAAACAATTTCAGAGTAGCCACCAACTTATAGGAGTGAAACCAACACCCAGACCAGGTGCAGCTTCAGCAGTCCCATGGCCAATGAAGTGTTTCTCAAGCCAGTTTGCCAGCCTCTTCCAGGGACTTCAGGCTTAAAAAAAAAAAAAAAAAAAAATGTAAAGTACATTCTTATGTTTGGCTGGGATGTTTCACTAAAGATTCTCATTCTGTACAAAGTGAACCACGGTGAAATGTTTACTCGTGCTAAAGATTAAATGTGGCAACTGGAAAGTAAGAAAAGATTTGATTCACTTGTTTGGACGTGGACATGGACACCAGAACAAGAGCCCATCTCTGCAGCATCACCATGCCAAAATACTCAAACTCTTTAATCAGAGATTCAATCTTACTCCTGTTTGCAAAGAAAAACTATGTTCTGGCCAGGTGCATTAGCTCACGCCTGTAATCCCAGCACTTTGGGAGGCTGAAGTGGGTGGATCACAAAGTCAGGAGTTCGAGACCAGCCTCGTCAATATGGTGAAACCCTGTCTCTACTAAAAAAAAAAAAATAATAACAATAATACACACACACACACAAAAAATTAGCCAGGCTTCGTGGCTACTGCCTGTAATCCCAGCTACTTGGGAGGCTGAGGCAGGAGAATTGCTTGAACCTGGGACGCAGAGGTTGCAGTAAGCCAGGATTGCACCAATGCACCCCAACCTGGGCAACAGAGAGAGACTCCATTTCAAAACAGAAAAGAGTCTTCAGGCCACCTGTACCAGTATCATGGAGACCAGCTCTGTAAAGGCTTGGATACCATAAAATCAGTGATGAAATGAGAAACAAACGAACAAGAGACAACTCCTCCTCCTCCCTCCTTCCTCCTTACCCTTTTACTACCTCCACTTTATGCTCCTATGGCAAACGGTGCAACACTATGTATTGAGTGCCAGGAGCTATATACACTGTGCTGTAAATGTGACAGACGCACCTGCAAACACATTCGTTACTGAATGTAAATAGTTTTGGTTTCCAACAAGGCTACTTCTGGTATTCCTATGCAATATTATCCAGACTTTAATTTATTCAATTGAAAAACACATCAGTTTAGCACCAGAATGAAATGTAGGGCATGTTATTACCTGGACTCCAAAGAGTTACTGTGTAAAAGAAGAAAGGCCCCTTCTCCCAGCTTTTAGGTGTTAAAATCTACTTTGGCAGTTGGTTTTTAACCTGAACTCTATGTACTTTAAACAATAATCATTAAAAATAAAAGATAAGAGCTGGGCACAGTGCCTCACGCCTGTAATCTCAGCACTCTGGGAGGCCAAGGTGGCCAGATCACTTGAGGACAGAAGTTCAAGACCAGCCTGGCCAACATGGTGAAACCACCTCTACTAAAACTACAAAAATTAGCTGGGCATGGTGGCACGTGCCTGTAATCCCAGCTATTCAGGAGGCTGAGGCAGGAGAAACTATTGAACCCAGGAGACAGATGTTGCAGTGAGCCAAGATCATGTCACTGTGCTCTAGCCTGGGCAACAAAGCAACACTCCATCTTCAAAAAAATAAAATATAATATAAATAAAAATAATAAACAGTAAACCGCAGGAGTTCAAGATCAGCAACATAGCAAGACCTGGTTCTATAAAAAAATAAAAACATTAGCCAGCCATGGTCCCAAATACACAGGAGCTCAGGGCAGGAGAATCTCTTGAGCCCAGGAAGTCAAGGCTGCAGTGAGCCGTGTTCACACCTCTGCACTCCAGCCTAGACAACAGAGCAAAACCCTGTCTCAAAAATAAATAAATAAAAATAAAAGATAAGGAGAACATTTGAACCCTGAAAGGGGAGAAACATTCCTAGTGTCATTTTTGTGATCCTGAGTAAGTTCCAGTCCCTTGGGTGAGGCTGTGCACTGGTACTAGTCAACACTGCACAAGAGGTCCTGAGTCTCTGCAATGGTGACACATATTAGAGAAGACTGGAATGTAAATCCTAATTAACTTTCCCCAACACTAACTGTGGGGCATCAAAAACGGGAGGAAGGAGCAGAATAACTTAGAAGAGGATGCCCTCAGCCTCTGACCTACTACATTTATAGGAGCCCTTTTCTTTCTTTTTTTTCTTTTTTTTTTTTTTTTTAAGATGGAGTTTCGCTCTTGTTACCCAGGCTGTAGTGCAGTGGCACGGTCTCGGCTCACTGCAACCTCCGCCCCCTGGGTTCAAGCAATTCTCCTGCCTCAGCCTCCCAAGTAGCTGAGATTACAGGCACATGCCACCAAGCCTGGCTAATTTTTGTAATTTTAGTAGAGACGGGGTTTTACCATGTTGGTCAGGCTGGTCTTGAACCCCTGACCTCAAGATCTGGCCACCTCAGCCTCCCAAAGTGCTGGGATTACAGTCATGAGCCACTGCTCGCAGCTGAGGAGTCATTTTCTTTATCAGCTCATTATAAATTAAAACCCAATTTAGGTAATTCATTAGAATAAGAGCATAAAGGAAATTGATCACTATGGAAGATGGGTAGTGGAAGGGGGCAAAAGTTCTATTATTTTAAAATTCAAAAATCAAAACTTATAAACCCACATGGTTTTTACATTTGTTTGGGATGCTAATTCCAAGTTCAATTAAAATCTAATGACATACTTACAAACTATATTTAATTTATGGTACACTGTATGCTGTGACTTAGTTTAACGAAAGGAACCTGTGTCTCTCTTTCAGTATAACTGGGATCTGGATTTCATTTAGTACAATGTATATTCTGTATTAAGTGTCTACTGGCACAATGCACTGAAGTAATACTATTACTTCCAGATGATAGCTATGTACAGTATTTAGTTAGAGAAAGAGAATAATGGTAACTTTCTCCACTGTAACTGTTGGCAGAAGTCAACTTTCCTACTTAAGTATATTTTAAGGAATGTATTATAGTTAAATATGAAACTTTGTTTTCCTATGTTGATGGTGACCATTACAGCAATAGAAAACTTTTTTAATATCTGGAAATTGAATGATTTCCATTTCTACGTTTTGGCTAACATTAAGTCAGAAAATTGTTCAATTTCTTTTATTAAATGTTTCAGGTTTCTGACAAAGGTATTCAGAGCAAACGAGGTTTTTGGCATTGATTAATAAAAACCATTTCAACAAACAAACTATAAATCTCAATATCTTTGTACTTTCCTGGTAAGTTTTTCAAATATATGGAGAAAACTTTTTATTTTTAAACATTTGAATTACTATATTCTATATTAATTTTGGAAATGTTCTTTCTCTTCCTAGAAGACTAAGTAAGATTAAAGTTTGTTAGCATTTTCCATTTCTTTTGTGCATATCTGATTTCTTCTTCTTATTTCCCTATAATCAGCACTGATATCCACTTCCAGAGTCTCATTGATCATAAAGAAGAAAGAGACTGGGTGGTTAAGCTTAACATTTTTCACTCTTTGTGCAGATCAGGATACTAAAAAGAGATGCGTTAACATAAACCTGAGTGGGCTGTTAACCTTCTTCTCTTCGGGAAATGTAGATGCAATAACATTTCCAGCTGAAAGACTTATTCTGAGTTCCTAATGTTTAAGAATGCAAATGAAGTATTTTGTCTTCTCTGTGCCTGGAGGTGTTATGTGAGAAAATAGAAAGAGGTTTCTAGGATTAGTTCCACAGATCTCCTTTATCATGTAAAATCTTAGACTGGTTGCACTGGAAAGAATCAAAGAAAGGCAATACAGAATATACCCAGAGAAAATTCAATAACTTGTTTAGCAATAACACTGAGAAAATTTGAGTTAACAAAAACAGGCTTTGGGATAAATTTTTGCCACCCTCCTTTAAAGAAATGCTAGCTTTAATATTAGAACCCTAATGAAAATACATTGCTAAATACTGTTAATCAGTTTAAATAATACTAAATTTCCTTAAGTTGAAATACTAAATTTCCTTTAAGGTGAAATTCTTAAATATATCACTCAGCTATTTTTAAGAAGTTAAGTTTCTTTCTGCTTTACATAATAATAGCAATAATGCTTTAATTAAACATACTGATATAAATTATAGTTTTTCTTTTAGATGTCACTTTTAAGAAGATGAAGCACAAAGAACTTAAGAAGCTTCACATTTAAATTTGGTATACATTGCTAAGGTCCTTCTCATAGAAACTGATCACAGGAATTTGTTTTGAAGTTGTAATTTCATACCTCATATAAAATAGTTTCATTTTATACCCCTACAATTTGAATATTTAAAATGAGCTGTTTCCATTTCTCTCTGATTAAATTCTTTTTATTGTTTCATGAACAGAAAAATTAATTGGTACCTTTTTAGTTGCAAAATAATATTTTTCCAGTTAAACTTTGGAATATAATTTACAATCACTGTGAACGTAATTAGCAATTTTACAGTTTAAGCAAAAAAAAAAACGAAAATTTGAGAACATTTCGCTTAGCATGTGGGGCTGCTGCTGTAAATGTCCAATGCTATCCCTCCCTGCTCTTGCCTCACAGTCCATTCATACTTAGTGAACTGCTAAGAGTGAAAAAGAACAGGAAGTTGGTAAACTAGTGAAAGGCCAGAGATCTTTTGTTTAGTCCGGAAGATCAGACATTAAATTTAATTTTACAACTTCTTAATTGGCCTTGCATATTTTCTGAATTGTGTGCTTTTTCTATTTTCTTCAATTTCTTTCAAAATTTACAAGTCAAAATCTTCCCACACGTCTTACTTAACTTCATGTTTTCTGAAACACAACAATGGGATTTTCAAACCCATTGCTGGGTAGAAATAAGAGAGTTCAGGTAAGGCATGTTCTACCTACAGTTGGGATGTTCTTGTTTTAAGCATTTAATTGCGATGTTTTACTATACCCTACATAATAAAGCTTATTTCATATACTGAGCAGAATATTAAAATAGCAGAGATCATGATTTCTAATTAATTGCCTTGAGCAAAATTCCTCACAATACTCAGCACTACTCTAACCCTACAACCTGCTAAATTTATCCTTTATTCTTCTGATTAACAGCAATGATGGAAGGAAGCGAAAGTGACAATAAGACGTAGTAGATGGACCCAAGTTGACATTTATTTATCTGTAGGTAGGAAACAATTATAAGTTTAAAAATGAAGTAAAAGAACAAGGAATATAATAATACTAATAAAAACTACGGTATTTATTTACTTGCTTATTTCATAGTATTTACAAAGCATTGTATTAAGGCTCACTTTATTACTTAAAAAAACATTTTATAGATTAACATTTCAGTCATCAGATTCAAGTTTGTTTACAAAGTTAGAAAGTCTTAAATTGATTCGAAAATGATAGAGTAATATCTATGACACTTCACAGCCCTACAGGGCTTTTAAAAATATTGTATCTTGCTCAAAAAAAAAAAAAAAAAAAAAAAAAAAAGGAGGGGGCCTAAGCAGAAAACAAACGACCATCTCTACTTAACATGTCAGTAAAATGAGGATCTTCAAGATGAAATAAATTGCCCACAGTCATTAGACTGGTAAAGTGACAGAGATAAGACTAAGACACAACAAACCAGCATTTTGAATCTGCAACTCAATCACCTTCTCAGGTCCATCTCACCTGCTTATAAAGAGGTATAGGTGGCCCATGTTTTTTCAATAAGCTAAAGATTACTGGGAAGTAACCCGACAGATTTGCCTTGCACAGCCTTGAACACATCTATTACTCAGTGTACTATCTGATTAGCATCTCTTTTCACTCTCAGAAGCAGGCTGGTTTAAGTAAACATGGTTTTCACACACAAGGAGTTAAATAGTCTAGTAGAACAAACAATAACACATGTACCAAAAAATAAAAACAATACATGGTAAGAGTAGTCAATGTACTAGAAGAGGTAAAAAATCACAGTGAACAGAGTCCAACAATGGAATCAAGGAGAGCATCACAAAGGAAGTAGCATTTGAGGGGGAAAAGGACAACTAGGATTTGGAAAAGGAGCATGGGCAAACACTTAAATATTTAGGAAAACACCTCTCTCACTGATCTGTAAACAGTTCTTTCCTTTTTAAGACAGGGTCTGGCTCTGTCACCTGGACTGGAGTGCAGTGGCAGGATCTCAGCTCACTGCAACCTCTGCCTCCCAGGCTCAAGGGATCCTCCTGCCTCAGCCTCCTGAGTAGCTGTGACTACCGGTGCATGTGTAAACAGCTTTTTGATCACCAGATAATAATAATGAGGCTGCAAACAACCAGTTCTCATTTATAAGAATCTCATCTCTTTTTAAGTCCTACAACAACCAGACTGCAATTTTATATGTCTTTGATGTCTGCTTAACACAGTCATTCATTCATTCAGTCATCCTACAAATAGTTGCCAATACCTACTCTGCCTCAGGCACTATATTAAGTCTAGGAATTCAATGATGGGCAAGACAGAGGTGCACCAGGACCTCACTTAGTTGACTAGGAAGACAAAATATAACACAATTAAAATCAAAATAGAGCATGAGTACCGTGGTAGAGGAATTACAAAGTACTCTGGGAAACTACTAATGGCAACTGGACTAAAGTGAAGATGGATGGGAACTTTGTTAGCCAACTCTACATAATTTACTACAATGATATTTTCATATGTGAGGTGGCAATATTGCAATTATCAACTGCATAAATAATAAAGGACAAAGGAAATTCTTTCCAAGATACAAATTCCTCCCCCTTTGCTTCAGAGAATTTCTTCTTCCAATTCATATTAAGTACTGGTAGAATTTAACATGTTCAGATCTGAGATCTCTGTCTTTCTCAATAATTCCAACCAGAGCCTTTGTAACCTTCTAGTCAAATGAGACTTGAGAGTGCAATCTTCTCCTTTCATTAAATTCAAGCCTTATAAGGGATGAAGGAAAAAGCTGGCATTGCATACAATAAACTAAGCTTCATTTTACATCAACTACCAGCAAGCATAAAATCTCAGCAGAATGATCTTCTCACAATGTTGTAGCAGCCAGCATGACTTCCTCAGGTATACATTATCACCCCTATCCCCAGCTGTTTGAAGTGTGACTGACACCAACTGTAACCCCTCACTATTCATGCCACTGGAATCTTACAAAACAAGTGTTGAACAGGATTTTAAATTATATTCCGGTGTAAAAGAAAGTCAGGAATTAGAAGCAGTGGAGTGTAACGGTTAACAACAGGGGCTGTGGAGTCTGCCTTTACTCCAATTCCGCCATATACTACCTGGTTGGCCTTAGATGAGTTCCTTGGCTGCTGTGTGCCTCAGTTTCCCATCTGTGAGGATACATGAATTAATAAATGTAAGGCACTTAGGATGGAGGTGACACGTAGTAAGCTGATGCACAAGTGTGAAGGGATTCCGGAGTCTCAGTCACACCAGTATCGGCTGCTGAGGCCTCCAAGCCTTCCTACCTGGGTAGAGACTTATATGTTCCAGAAACCTCACTGAAACAGTAACAACGCTGTTTATGTTGTGGCCCCTTAGCCACAACTAAATCAGATCCATGCCGAAGAGGCTGAACCCACCTCTTCCCCACACCCCTCATCTCTTCCTGACTGCCCCTTCCTCTTGCATACTCACATTCCCTTCAATCTCAACATAATGTACAGGCAAGAGCCCCACCAAAAAAGGAACAATGCCCTGTTCCCCAAAGAAGAAAATTTAGCACAGACAAAGCTAAAAATGTCTACCACAACAGGCAGCCAGGGCTCCTACCACCGAGTGTTAGAAGATAGCAAAATTACTGTGAGGAACACAGACTCTGCAGACAACAGTGGGCCCCGGAAGGGTCCAAAGCACAGGGCTTCAAGAAGACCAGGAGCACTGAGGCAGCTCCAGGCCAGATATGGTAGTCAGTGGTCCAGGTGAAGCAAACAGGGATATGCATAAACAACAGAAAGTAGTGGGAACTGAGCAGAGAGGAAAGAGGTGCAGAGGGCTGCATCACCTGCACAGCAGACCTGCAATGGATTTAAGGGGAATCAATGAGGAAGTGCAAGGGACAGGGAGCACTCAAAGATGACCCTAACATTTTCACACCAGAAGACTTCATTGAAAGTGGTAATCAAAGAACAGGTTTGCTTATGAGGATAATGAGTTTCATTTTGAGCGTAAGCGACTTGCTCACAGGAAAAGGAGAGGGAGACTTCTATGGAAAACCTTCTTACATGGACCTGGAATGACTTCAGTAAAGAAGCATAAACCAATAAAAGCACACTTCCTTGTGGTAGAATGCTGTGCACTTGAAACCTTAAGAAGCTTATGAAACCACAGCTGTCATGTGCTGAGATGCACTTCCAACAGATTTGAAATAGTTTACTGACCTTATCATTGCCTTAAAAATACTTCTAACACAAAAAGGATGTTTGGAAGTACTATGGTTGAGAATGTTTTTTAGTTTGGGGAGGGTTGTTTTTGTTTTGTTGGAAGCAGCATCTCTCTCTGTTGCCCAGGCTAGAGTGCAGTAGGTAGTGTGATCACAGCTCACTGCAGCCTTGACCCCTAGAGCTCAAGCCATCCTGTTACGACAGCCTCCTTGGAACTACAGGCATGTACCACCAGACTTGGCTAAATTTTTTTTTTTTTTTTTTTTTTTTTGTAGTGACGAGGTCTCCTTATTTTGTCCAGGCTGGTCCAAACTCCTGGGCTCAAGCAATCCTAGCACCTTGGCCTCCCAAAGTGCTAGGATAACAAGTGAGAGCTTTTCAGTTTTTTATTTTATTACTTTGTTTTATTTTTGAGACAGGGTCTTACTCTGTCACCCAGGTTGGAGTTTAATGGCACAATCTCAGCTCACTGCAGGCTCCACCTCCTGGGTTCAAGCAATTATCCTGCTTTAGTCTCCCAAGTAGCTGGGACTACATGCATGAGTCACATTTGGCTCATTTTTAGTAGAGACCGGATTTCACCATGCTGGCCAGGCTGATGGCGAACTCCTGACCTCAGATGATCCACCCACCTCGGCCTCCCAAAGTGCTGGGATTACTGTGTGAGCCACCGCACCTGGCTGAACTTTTTAGTTTTAAAGGCTCAATTTTAGCTGGGCACAGTGGCTCAGGCCTGTAATTCCAGTAAATTTGGGAGGCTAAGGCAGGCATATCACAATATCGAGAGATCAAGACCATCCTGGCCAACATGGTGAAACCCTGTCTCTACTAAAACACAAAAATTAGCTGGGCATGGTAGTGCACGCCTGTAGTCCCAACTACTCAAGAGGCTGAGGCAAGAGAATTGCCTGAACCCGGGAAGCAGAGGTTGCAGTGAGCCAAGATTGTGCCACTGCACTCCAGCCTGGCAACAGAGCGAGACTCTAGCTCAAAAAAAAAAAAAGCTCAGTTTTGACACTGAATTTATCATACTTGACAAGGCTTTGACTCTTTGTTTTAATAATGCTATTTAATTACAAATCAACTTCAAAAGCTCTTTTGAATTTTTGGCCTTACTATTCACGCTAGAAGTTGAACACACAGGAATTAAGAGAAGTCACTCTAACACATAAACACCCATCAAAGATTACGTGCATGATTTTCAGATAACATTTCATAAGGTCCACCCACCTTATTAATCAGAAAACAGTGCTCTTATTGCATAATATTAATTAGTCATGAGACATTTTAAACTATTATAAGAAGAGGCTAGATTCTAGTTAACACCTGCCAAGAAATGAAGGGCAACACCTCATGAAATGACAACTAATTTGAAATACAGTCTCCGTCCTCTTTATATTACCAATAACAAAACCCTAAAGGGGTCTGGTCCTTTTCCAATATGGCTGTCCAACGTAGCAAAGAATTTTCAAATTAATAACCTGTAAATTGATTCCAGGGTATTTTTAGTGAGAGGGCAGTCCAGAAATAATCTTAAGCTGGAAATGTGTGATTTTATGGATCTACAAGAAGAATGCAGGTGGGCACAGTGGCTCACACCTGTAATCCCAACACTTTGAGAGGCCAAAGCAAGAGATCTGCTTGAGTTCATGAGTTCGAGACCAGCCTGAGCAACACATTTTTTTTTTAATACAGACAAGGTTTTAGGCAAAGAGCTTAAGCAAAGGCTTCATGACCAAGAACCCAAAAGAAAATGCAACAAAAACAAAGATAAAAGATAGGACTTAAACTAAAAAGCTTCTGTACAGCAACAGAAACAATCAGCAGAGTAAACAGACAACCCACAAAGTGGGAGAAAATCTTCGCAATCTAAACATCTGACAAAGGACTAATATCCAAAATGTACAATGAACTCAAACAAATCTCCAATAAAAAAACAAACAATCCTATCAAAGAGTGGGCTTAGGGCATGAATAGACAATTTTCAAAAGAAGATATACAAATGGCCAACAAACACGAAAATATGCTCAACATCACTAATGATCAGGGAAATGCAATTCAAAACCACAATATGATAGATACCACCTTATTCCTGCAACAATGGCCATAATAAAAAAGTAATAGATGTTGGCTTGGATATGGTGAAAAGCGAACACTTTTACACTGCTGGTGGGAATGTAAACTAATACAACCACTATGGAAAACAGTGTGAAGATTCCTTAAAGAACTAAAAGTAGACCTACCATGTGATCCAGCAATCCCACTACTGGGTATCTACCCAGAGGAAAAGAAGTCATTATACAAAAAATATACTTGCATATGCATGTTTATAGCGGCACAGTTTGCAATTACAAAAATATGGAACCAGATCAAATACCCATCAATCAATCAGTAGATAAATTGTGGTACATACATAGCATGGAATACCTACTCAGCCATAAAAAGGAATTAAAAAATGGTATTCGCAGCAACCTGGATGGCTTTTTTTTTTTTTTTTTTTTTTTTTGAGTAGAGTCTCACTCTTTTGCCAGACTGGAGTGCAGCGGCACAGTCTCAGCTCACTGTAACCTCTACCTCCTGGATTCAGCCAATTCTCCTGCCTCAACCTCCCAAGTAGCTGGGATTACAGGCATGCACCACAATGCCCGGCTAATTTTTACATTTTTAGCAGAGACGGGGTTTTACCATGCTGGCCAGGATGGTCTCGATCTCTTGACCTCGTGATCCGCCCGCCTTGGCCTCCCGAAACGGAGACCATTTTTCTAAGTGCAGTAACTTGGGAATGGAAAACCAAACATCGTATGTTCTCACTCATAAGCTGGGGCTAAGCCATGAGGAGGCAAAGGTATAAGAATAATACCAGGGACCCTGGGGACTCAGGAAAAGAGTGGGGGGGGGGGTATGGGATGAAAGACTACACCTTGGGTACAGTGTACACTGCTCAGGTGATGGTGCACCAAAATCTCAGAAATCACCACTAAAGAGCTTATTCATGTAGCCAAATACCACCTGTTCCCCCAAAACTTATTGAAATAAAAAGAACACCACCCCCAAGACACACATTTACTTATGTAACAAACCTGCACATGTACCCCTGAACTTAGAAGTTTTTTTAAAAAAATAAAATAAGAACCTTACAGTGCTGGGAACCAACTTAAAAAAATAATGATTGCTGGCATAACTAAATAGTCAAGATACAGCTGTAAAACAATTGTTTTAATCTACCTCATCTGTAAATATCCAAATTTGAAAAAACAGTTTCTTTAAAGTAATATAATTCTCTGTTACAACTCTGGATGACATCACAGGTCATCCAGATCTCATACAATATATTATCCCCACCTTGTGGTCAGCTTCATGAAAGTGAACAGACTAAAAACAGCCCTATTTCCCATACCTGCCCAAAAACCTCTCCAGCCTACTGCAGATTCCAACTGACTTATTACCAAGAATTTCTTCTTCCCATGTTAGTCTGAACATACAGTCATAATTTTGATTCTTTCTTACAGTGATTATCCCCTTTCTCCAATTTTTAAATCATAGAAGATAATACCTATTCTGCAAACTCAAAAATTAATAATCAATAGGTATAAATCTATTAAACACTATGGAATGGAGTGTTTTTAAACTTCTTTGTGCCTCAACCCTGCACTGATTAGGCTGCCAAATCCTGTGTCAGTATAGCTACATTTAGGGTTGCGGGAGTGAGCCCCTGGACTTTTCTAGAGCATAATTCAAATATTTTGGGAAAACCAGAAATTTACAAATCTAATCCAATGTTCACATAAGCTACTACATGTTACATATGTTTCATCATTGCAATTAATTCTCAATTATCCATCAAAAATTTTAAATTCTGAAAATAATTCCTTCACAGCATCCCTGAATTCACTGTGCACATTCTCAACTGGCATATACTTAAGAGGATAGAAATCTAGTATTATTAAATATAATTACTAGACTATATAAATTAAATTGTAAAAAAAATTCTCAGATTTCTTCCATACTATTCCTAATTTGTACTTTTTTTTTTTTTTTTTTTCAGATGGAGTCTCATTCTGTTGCCCAGGCTGGAATGCAGTGCACTGATGCGATCTTGGCTCACTGCAACCTCCACCTCCCAGGTTCAAGTGAAGCTGGTGCCTCAGCCACCTGAGTAGCTGGGATTACAGACGTGCGCCACCACACCTGGCTCACTTTTGTATTTTTAGTAGGGACAGGATTTCATCATTTTCCCCAGGGTAGTCTCAAACTCCTGGCCTCAAGTGATCCACCTACCTCGGCCTCCCAAAGTGCTGGGATTACAGGGGTAAGCCACTGCACCCTGCCCCTATGTTGTAATTTCCATATTACTATACATTCCCCATCCATTATTTTTTTTATTCACATGGTCACCTGAAATTTTTTTATTCACATGGTCACCTGAAATCTTTCTCATGGCCATATCTAAATGTGTGCTTATGGACAACACAGAGAAGTGTGTATTAAACTAAACATATTTGTACAAATACACAACTGTTTCAAATGTCATATCCAGACCACTGTATAGTCCATTTCTGTCTAATTAAAAAGCCCTGCTCTATTTTTGGCTCTTCTCTAATGGACATTTTTACTAAATACTTGTATAAAGCCACACAGAGACACTGATTGCCTAATTAAATGATGCACCAAAGCTGAAAAAGAAGTTACAAAATATTAAATCAAAGCTATTTCAACTAGATGGAATAATTAAAGCTGAAATCAAAGAGAAAACTGAATAATTTTTAAGACTCATATTTCTAATAATAAATACAGTGAAAATACAATACTTCTAAGCAGGAAACTAATAAACGTTATTCAAAGAAATTTAAGAAAACCTGCAATCCCAACACTTTGGGAGGCTGAGGCAGGCAGATTACTTGAGCCCAGGAGTTCGAGACCAGCCTGGGCAACACAGTGAGACCTTGTCCCTACAAAACATAAACAGAATTAGCCAGGCATGGTGGCTTGTGCCTGTGGTCCCAGCTACTTGGGAGGCTGTGGTGGGAGAATCACCTGAGCCCAGGAGGGTGAGGCTACAGTGAGCCATGATCGCACCACTGCATTCCAGCCTGGGAGACAGAGCAAAACTGTTGAAACAAAAGAAAATAACAGAAAGAAATAAAAGACAGAAAGAAAGACTGAAGGGAATTTTTTTTTAACTATGTGATTCTATCTATAGAAAGTTCAAAAAATAGGCAAAAATAAACTCTAGAGCCATAAGATACATATTAAGGAGGTGAAAGCATAAACAGAAGCAAGGAAATGATTCCCATAATAGTTAGGACAATGCTCCTGGCATGGGAAGGAAGGAAACATTTGAAGGGAACATACAAAGGACTTCTAGGGTGCAGACATTTGTCCCATTTTTTGACCTAGGTAATATTATGTGGGTGTTCACAATAATTTATAAAGCTGTACATTTATATTATGTCCATTGTTCGTCTGTATGTCCTATTTCACCATAGAAGAAAATAGGTAAATATTCTAAACAGATTTTAGTTAATATAATGAAGAGTGTTCTAACCATTAAAGCTGAGGAAGACAGAAAGGTCTATAACAAGTATTGGCCAATCACAGCCTACAGGCCAAATCCAGCCCACCACATGTTTCTAGTCTTTGAGCTAAGAAAGGTTTTTTATGTTTTTAAATAGTTGAAAAAAAATCAAAAGCAGGATTTCATGGCATGTTAAAATTACATAAAATTCCAATTTAAGTATCCATAATAGAAGTGTTATTGAAACACAGTCATATCCATTCATTTACCTATAGTTTAGGGCTGCTTTCATACTACAGCTGCAGAGCCATTTAGAACACAGTTGAATGGTTGTGACAGTAAGGCCCACAAAGCCTAAAACACTTACTATCTGGCCCTTTACAGAAAAAAAGCCTGCCAAATGCTGGTCTAGATGATGAAAGGACTTAAGATTCCAGTCATCATAAGTTTCAGCAAGAGTTGAAGAGCCATCTTACAGAAACACCTTAGAACCATTTCTGTATTTATAAATATCTGCCTACTTAACAAAGAATTTAGAATATTAAACTTTCTATGAATGGCCTAAAACTAGATAATCCATGTCTTATTCATTTGTTCATTAAGCAAATATATATGAGACAAACACTGTTCTAGACACTGTTTTAGGCAATGAGGAAATAGCAATGCTCAAAAGAGACAGGAACTCCTATGATTGTCTAGGGCTAGGCTGTATTTCAGCAGGGGAAAAAGACAAAAGAAATAAGATATGTATCAGGAAGCAATAACTACTATATCATAATCCTTCCCCCTCTCTCAGTCCTGCTATGGTCATGTAAGACATGTCTGCTCCTCTTTGCCCTCCACCATGAGTGTAAGTTTCCTGAGGCCTCCCCAGAAGCAGATGACACCATTCTTCCTGTACAGCCTGTAGAATCGGGAGCCAGTTAAACCTCTTTTCTTATAAATTATCCAGTCTCAGGCACTTCTTTACAGCAATGCAAGAACAGACTAACACATGACCTAACAGCAAAGGTGGGCAAAGATGATACCAAATTCCCTGCCATTTGCTAAACTGAGGAAAATGGCAGAAAAAGCCAGCATCATACAGAACACTCCCCTGAAGCATTTCAATGCTCACAGGGGTTTTGTGGAATACTTGAGTGGTATAAACAAATTCAAGCCCAGTACCCAGGGCCTTTCACTTTCCAGGCTTACTCTTATACTCAAAGGTCTATCACAGCTCATGGCTCAATGCAGCACCCCTTTTTCTGCCATCCCCACACTGTAGCCCCTTCCTGGAATGTCTGCTCCACCTGGGTCCACATTCTTCTCCTCCATCATCTCCCCTGCCTAAATTCTACCTATCTTCAAGGGCTAGTTTAAATGCCACCTTCTTCTTGAAACCTTTCTGGGCACCTCTCCCCCATCAAAATGAATCACTTCCTCTGACTTTCCCCATCGGCCAGTTGTCCTCTCCTGGGAATCAGAGAAACTTCTTCCAATATCTCCTCCCTGCCATATTTCCCCTATAAACCTCTTCAGGGTAGGGAACCTGGTTTGTCTTTATATTTACCACAATCTACATCAAAAGATGTATGTCAAACAAATGAGATAAGTACTAAGGCCTTTCCAGCTCAAAAAGTCCAAGATTTCCTTCTATTTTCTGTACTTTAGAACTCTAAATTCTATTTTTTGTACTTTAGAACTCTAATTGTGATACCACAATTATGAAACTTAGTGTAATAGAGGCACAGAGCATTTATGATAGGAATAAATTCTTAAGGAGGAAACCAACATTTACACCAATATAAAATAGTCCCCCTCACAAATCCTTCATACACACGCATGCACATATCCACAGGCACATACACACACCCTTTATCTGAAATTTGACAATGTTCTATTCGTCTGTACCCAACCCCTAACCTACCAGAGTTAACCACTACATTCCTGCACCCAACACTCAACAGCCTTTGATTGCTGCAATTATCATACTGTCCTATAATTATGTGGTTTATGAGACATTTGGTGGCAGAGTTAGCCTGACTTTCCTGCACTGCCATTTTCCCAAAGACAGCAAAAGACCTCCTCAGTTGTGGCCCTTGTGGATGGCATAATCTCGCTCCCTGAACAGACAGGTGTGGCAAAAGGCAGCTGGCCCAAACTAGACCTATCAGGGTCCCTTTCCTAGGAATGGGGCATGGGAACAGAGAGAAAAAGAGGCTTTCCTCTTTTGAGGAGCCCCAGCTTATGTCATGTAGGCTTGGGAGCGATGAAGTCAGCATGTTCCACAGGGCCAAGAGAGCTAGACATGCAGAGGTGGAAAGCAGAGAGGCTTGCAGAAACAGCTCAAAGAATGGAGCATAAACCCAGAGAGAAGTAAGACCAACCGACCGCTGGCTACTCTTTGCTTCCAGTACTGTCCTCAAGCCTAGCTATCTTCTCACTGTTGGATTCCTCAAAGCACACAGACAGTTCCGGCTGCCCACCAACATCACTGAAGGCAACTCACAGCCCTGACATTGGTTGCACAGTCATAAAGACTTAATATGCTTTATGTCCTTTATATCATAAAGACTTAATATGCTTTAAGTCCTAGGTTTCTAAAATTTAAAACTGAATATTAGTAACTGACCAGGCACAGTACTATAATCCCAGCACTTTGGGAGGCCAAAGTAGGAGGATCACCTAAGGTCAGGAGTTTGAGACCAGCCTCGCCAACATGGTGAAACCCCACCTCTACTAAAAATAACAAAATTAGCCAGGTGTGGTAGCAGACACCTGTAGTCCCCACTACTCAGGAGGCTGAGGCAGGAGAATCACTTGAACCTGGAGGCAGAGGTTGCAGTAAGCCAAGATCATGCCACTGCACTCCAGCCTGGGAGACAGAGCAAGACTCCATCAAAAAAAAAAAAAAAGTAACTGAGTGTTCTTTCCATGCCCAAATCCAATACAAGGGGCAGTTATAGAAGGAATCAAGACTAGCAGATCACTTGAGCCCAGGAGTTCAAGACGAGCCTGGGCAACATGGCAAGACTCCCTCTCTACAAAAAATACAAAAATTGGCCAGGCATGGTGGCACATGACGGTAGTCCCAGTTATTCAGGAGGCTAGGTGGGAGGATTGCTTGAGCCCAGGAAGTAGAAGTCACAGTGAGCCATGAGCACGCTACTGCACTCTTGCCTGGGTGGCAGAGCAACATCCTGTCTCCAAAGAAGAAAGAAAGAAGGAATCAAAACCCAATACCTGTAAATAAGTTTCCTGGAAAGGCAAGTTCTGTGTCCTACGTTATATTGTAAGTAAATTCCTCAGTGTCTGGCACAATGGAATGTGAAAATTTTTCAATAAATATATGATAACAACATGCTGTTAACCCATTAAACATCCCAGCTCTCCTCTCGCTACAACACATACCCCACTATGCTTTTAGACAGAAATTCTTCCAAAAATATATCTCCCAATTTTGGATTTCTCTGCTGTTCTCTCGGATCTGCCTTATTCTGTAAGTCAGCTTTATCCTCAGGCTAGCTCTTCCTCATAGTCACAACACAGCTGCCAGCAGCAACTAAACCTTCTCATTCACAAGGTAGTGGGTGGGGAGAATGCAAGAGAACCGGGCTTCTAATGTCCTTCTCTTAAGAATGAGGAGGTTCCTTTTCCAAGAATCCCAGGCAAACCTTTGATGATGTTTCATTGGCCCACACTGGCTTAAGCCGTGATAAATCCCGAATCAACAATTGTCAGGGAAGATAAGATGATCCTGACTGGCTTCCACAAATCGCCCATGGTGGAAAGGATGTTGGCAAGGCAAACTTCAATGGGATTTGAGTATTTGTGTGCAAACATGAGCCCATATACAAGGCTGCCAATACACATACATTCATTTAAGCATTTGTGCAATGTAACCTCACCTACTAGCCAGATAGAAAGTCAAAGAAGCACGCTAGTAATTAACCTCAGCGGAGAAAAAGCAGAGGAACCAGAATTTAGAGTGGTCACCTTAAACTAGAATATCATATACTCCCTTTGTATGCACACCTACCCCCTAACTCTCTAACTGTTCTTAGGACCTGAAGAGTTAATGGTTCCCATGGGCTGTCATATGGGGGTGTTTTTCAATACTGAATAAATAACCCAGCCTGAGGAAAATAAGCCATTGTGGAAAGAGGACTCTTGGATCTTGGTATTAGATTAACTCTGATAAGCAAGAATGAGATTTACTGAAAAGCAAATGATTTGCAAAACATTAATTAGAAGATAGCTTTGTTTTGACAGAAAGCTATAATCCTAAGACTGGCAGGACAAATTCAGGAGTGAAGATGTCTCCAGGTGGATGCCCATGAGAATTTAACTACTTCTAGGGCACTGTTTCTTGTTTAAATTTTTCTACTCTTATGCAGCAAAGTGTTCTTACTTACATAATTATTCAGTCTGATAAGCACTGTTATTACAGTGATACAGAAGTGCATCACATTAGGTCACTATGTGCTTAAAACTCTGCTAGCAGCTCCCCAATGCACTCAGACCCAAATCCCAGCTCCTCACAATGACCCTAACTGAAAGCATAGGTACCCTGAGCCACCTATCCTTTCAACCTCATCTTGTACCATGTGCCTTCTCATTCATGATTCTCCTGCCACAGCAGTTCCTTTCTCTATATCCAATTTCTACATTCTATTTCTCAAATCTCATTCCAGCCTCAGACATTTAAACCTGCTATTCCCTCTGCCTGAAGAGCTCTTACTCTAGATCTCCAAGCGCTGGCTACTTCTCTCATCTTTCAGTTATTAGGTCAAATGTTACAACCTTCTTGGCACCACCACCACCATTCACAACAACCACACACACACGAGCATTCACACACACACACCCATGACCCTTCTATAGATGTCTGCCTTGGGTCAGGCACTAATCCCTGATCCAATCAATTGTCAATAGAGTGACAGGATCACATGATAAGGAAAGCATGGTAATTTAAACAACAGGAACTGCATGCAAAGAGGCAAATAGAAGCAAGACTATAGATAGCAAGTCAAGTATTCATGACCAAACTAAGCTGAAAACGCAGAAATGATTAACAAGCGGGTCCACCATGACCTCACTTCCCTAAAAGATCATGACAGCACTCAGGGGCAAAAAAGTGAAAGATTACCACCCCAATTCAATACTAGCTATACATTTTAGTCTTTTTTTCCAGTAAAATGAAGAAATTACCTCTTTCTTTTATGCCTTAAAAACTCCAGCAAGCATGAAGGGTGGCATGAAAGTCATTTTGAGCACCTCTAAGACAGTATAAATTTGTGTTAATATTATTCATTGGAATGTAAAGTATGTTTATTTCTTCCATAAATTTATTGCTTCCATAAATTCAATATTATTTATGGAAGCAATAATTAATTGTGTTAGGGTATGTCAAGGTACAAATATTTAACTTTATTATTATTCTATAAAATTCAAGATTTAAAAAGCCCATCCAAACAAGCACAAATTTTAATTAATGAAAAAAAAATGTGGCTAAGTCTTGTGTCAAAGTTATTTTTTTAAATAGGCATTGAAACAAGATCAAAGAAAGAAAAACATTATGGAAAAGAGTAATTTTATATCTCTGTCCCCCTCCCCCCACAAATAAAACCTTAGCATTTGCCAGAGGAAATGCTGCCTGAACCTCCTATCCTTCTAAATTTGGTGCATCTTAAGAGATTCTGTGTCAGCAATCGAAGCCAGTGCTAAAGCACAACTATAGCAGACCATTCTCGAAATTCTTAAAAACCCATTTGGGATTTGTCAATAGGGGGTAAATTAAAGCCTTATGTATTGAGAAGCAAATGATTTGAAAAATGTACAGGGGCAATAAACCCTGAAGTTATCAGGCATCAAAATGACTATAAAAGTTTAGTATAGTTTAGCTAAAAGACCTAAATTTTCTATTTTTCAACTATTTTCTAAAAATGTGTAAAACTGCTAAACTTGGCCAGGGGGTTAAGATATAAGTTATCAAACAGATCTAAAACTATTAGATCATTTGCTGTAGCATCTTTTCTACTTTTTAAGTTGAAATAAAATCTACTCAACTTTGAAGAAACCATACAGGGTAGATTTCCTGAATCAAGTTAAATAACCCACTGATTTTCTAGTAGGAGAAGTACATTACTACATAAAATATTTATCAGCTATTCATAAGTGGAGAGCAAAAAAGAAAACTTGAATTAAACTGAAGTCTGGTAATACTGAAACACTCATTCCAGAAATGTTGCTACAAGTCCTAACCACCTTTAAAACAGAATTCTACCTCTACTATACAGAACTGTTCAAACAGGAAAAAGAGAAACTTCACTTTCATATTAATGATTATCAAAAAAAAGATCTTCACAGTTGAATTTTTAAAGACATACTTTATATAAACAGTCTAGTTAGTGCCAAGTTCTAATTTTTAGTAACCAGAAAATTAAAACATAATCAGTATGATGGGAATATTTTCTTGGTCTTTTTTAGTTCTGAGAATGTTTGAAGACTTGAGTTATTTTTACATGGTCTACTTGAAGGTGATGATTTTTTTTGTCCTTATGTTTTACATCTTAAAATGTCTTATAAATGGTAAAAACAGAAATAATCCATTTTCTTTTTCAACAGGGGGCCCAGGCAAGACTTCCTTTGCCAAGATTCGAATGGATACTCCCTTCTCAACACAGGATGAATGTGTATAACAGAATAAAAGTTAAAGATCAGAGATTTTTTTCAGTTTTTTACTAAAAAGAATTTAATATGTTTACTAAATAATAGACAACAGAAACACAAATTCTACATTACCATCTATGATCCTTAGTCGATTAGACCAAGTCTTATTAAAACTAGTAAACTGTTCATTATGCAAGAGGCAATTTGTCAGTAATTGAAAAAGGTCTACAAAATTAACAAATAAATACTATTCTGACACTAGAAACCTGGCAATGGTTATATAAGCTTCAGGCTTCTAAAGCCATAATCAGAACTCTGGAAGATTAATCAACATTTTAACACTTCCCATCTGTACAACTGCTCAAGGTAGTGCTTACTGTCATTTGACAAGTTGCTTAGCATTGCAAAATTTGATAATTCATGTCTTACTGAATTTTTACTGACTTGGAAGAAAATAAAATACCAATTAAAAGCAGATGTCACCTTTAATTCTAACTGGCTGAGAAACTTTTAATTTTTTCACCCAATGCAGAGACAGGATGCATGTAGATGACAGTTTAGACAGTTAAATATACAAAGTCACTGATATCCCCCACAAATTTGCAAGCGATTTACCAGAACTTAATTCCACAAGGCTTTATCTGGCAAGCATCCAAAAACAAGAGTTTCAAGTAGTCATCTAGAAGGAAATTTACATTTTTTACAAAGGCTACAAGCACTAATCAGAATATTACTAAACTAATATCCTCAAGACTTGCATTTTTATCTTCATACACATAAAAATTTTCCAAAAACCTTATTCCATGTTGCTTCCCTGTTAAAACTCTACCTCATTAAAAAACTAACATAAAGACTTAATAAACTGTAACATACCTTTATATTTAAATGATCCAAGTGCTAAATCACATCTAACTGAATTTATCATAAAATAATAAAAATCTGACTTGAGTCTTGACATTTGTCAATGTTTTTCAATAACGTAAGTCATAAATTCACTCACTCTTGATTCTAACCACAAATTCTGAACAAACCCTCTTAAACTACGTTTTGACTAGCACCACAAAGATATGTAAGTACATAGATACATTTATACCATGTGATGCTAGTCAAAACATGTAGTTTAAGAGGGTTTGTTCATATCTTTGTGGTACAGGATCTACCTGTATCTATGTACTTATTTAGTACAGGTAGATCCTGTACTAAACACATCATACAAACACACAAAAATAGCAATATCAACATCTACTTTCTGGTAATAAATCCAATTTTTATACACATGTAAATAATTAAGCTTAACATGTATAAAGAATTATAACATTTTCTTCTAAAAGCAGCTAGGCCGGAGTTTTCTAATGCTACTCCATCTATGCATAAAGTAACTTGTAATAAAATCCCAAGTTCCAAAAATGCTTCATTATAATGTATAAAATTTTTCTACAAAAAGAAAACTTCTGGAATTTCCCAAACACCACAGTTTCAAAGACAATATGAATATGAGTCCAGTCTCTACGCCCAACAACACTGACCACAGCCTCCACAGTTACTCTTTACTGATCTATGCAAGCTTTCAAAAGCCAGAACAAGCTGGTACCTACCAATCAGGCAACGAGAGGAAAAATGAGTCCCAGAAGGAATCATCACAAAGATTCCCATCACAATCATCTGATCCCTAGGAGCCAAGGCCTATCAAGCCCTTTGCTTCTAAAAACTCACTGCATAACAATCAGACTTGGCTTCAGAGTTAGAAGGGGTACAGGAACCAGGCTGATCCTGTAGCATTAGTCTAACAGAGTATTTTTCACTTTAACAACAAAATCTGCCATGAAAAAACAATTTGGAGAAGATGAAATGGAAAGGCAGTCACAAAAAGAGGATTTAAGGGGAGAACCTACCTGTGACAACTTTTGTAGGCCTCATCGTTGCATTTTCATCCTGCTTTATGCATTGCTAATCAGAGATCAACTGGAAGCTTCAGAACCAACTGAAATGCCTGGCAGGGATTTGGCTTTCAATTCTTCTACTCTGTTTATTCCCAATATATATTCATCAGGCTTAGAAACAACTCTTGAACAAGAGCAGCCTCTCCACAATGAAATGTAAATTACTGACATGTGCTGAAACCTGGACTTGCCACCATTAATGAGCACATTAAAGGAAAATGCTCACTAGATGACTGCAACCTTTTCACTTAACCCTCTGTGCACGGAAAGCCACAATTCAACATCAATTAAAGATGCTAGCTGCAAAACAGAGCAGCCTGTCACCACTACCTTATAGATGGAAAGTTCAGACAAATATAAATTGCTTACATGTCATCAACTAAAAATAGTGTGCAAAATATTAGTAAACAAGTGGCTAAGATTTGTGAAACTTCTCTAAAACTTGCCATACTTTCAAACAGTTTCCTAAAAGAGCAAATAGAATCTCTGGCTTTGGGGAAAAAAAGAAAAATCAACAATGTACTAATCTATTGGTTTACTCATGAACTCAGTCAACCAACTGTAGACTCAGAGATCTAAAATTCACCAGGGACTTGACAAGACTGAACAAGGCTTAGAAACTTGTCAAGAAAAAAAAAATCATAAAAACCAATTATTTAGATATCAAAATAACAAAATATCTGACTTACATAAGCAAGAACTCATTTACTAGGGCAGAGAATATTAAAAGACTATAGCCTATTCATCATAATCTAATCTGCAATTTACAATGGAAAAATGAAGTATGAACAGACTTCTAGTATTTCTTATTATTTTTTGAAGACTGAGTCTTGCTTTGTTGCCCAGGCTGGAGTGCAGTGGTGTCATCTTGGCTCACTGCAATCTCCACCTCCCGGGTTCAAGCAATTCTCCTGCCTCAGCCTCCAGAGTAGCTGGGATTACAAGCATGCGCCACCATGCCCAGCTAATTTTTGTATTTTTAGTAGAGATGTGGTTTCACCATGTTAGTCAGGCTGGTCTTGAACTCCTGACCTTGTTATCTGCCTGCCTTGGCCTTCCAAAGTGTTGGGATTACAGGCGTGAGCCACCGCACCTGGCCGACATCTAGTATTTATTAACTTCTCTTTTTTTTTTTTTTTTTTTTTTTTGAGACGGAGTTTCACTCTCGTTACCCAGGCTGGAGTGCAATGGCGCGATCTCAGCTCACGGTAACCTCCGCCTCCTGGGTTCAGGCAATTCTCCTGCCTCAGCCTCCTGAGTAGCTGGGATTACAGGCACGCACCACCATGCCCAGTTAATTTTTGTATTTTTTTTTTTTTTTTAGTAGAAACGGGGTTTCACCATGTTGACCAGGATGGTCTCGATCTCTTGACCTCGTGATCCACCCGCCTCGGCCTCCCAAAGTGCTGGGATTACAGGCTTGAGCCACCGCGCCCGGCCTAACTTTTCAAGGAAATTATTATTTTTATAATTAAAATACATTTTAAAACTTTAATAAGAATTTCAAATGTGGTAAAACAATGAATAAAAATATAATTAATGTTATTGTGTGACAATAGTTTTCCAAAGAATACTTATAAATGAGTAATAATCATAATACGAGCACATTTGAATATGAATTTATCTCTTTGATTGCCCAAATGCATACTACATTATCTCTTTTTCCGTTCTTTTCTTTTTTTTTTGAGACAGGGTCTTGCTTTGTTGCCCAGGCTGGAGTGCAATGGTGCAATCTTGGCTTACTATAACCTCCACCTCCCAGATTCAAGCAATTCTCCTGCCTCAGCCTCCTGAGTAGCTGGTACTACAGGCATGTGCCACCACACCCAGCTAATTTTTTTATTTTTGGTAGAGATGGGGTTTTACCATGTTGACCAGGCTGGTCTTGAACTCCTGACCTCAAGTGATCTACCTGACTCGGCCTCCCAAAGTGCTGGGATTACAGGCGCAAGTCACCGCACCAGGCCAGCATACTAGATTCTAAATGCCCATAAAAGAGTACTATAGCAAATATTATACAATAAAACATTTAAAACCTAGTAATTTTCTCGATATGGTTTCTGGCTACATTTAGGTTTTCCATATAACAGTGCTCAGTGAAACTCTAGTTTTTAGAACCCTCAGGGCTTTGTAAAAACAATTTCAATCAAAAGAATCTGAGTTCTAGTCCCAGCCTGCTGATCACCTACTGGTACGTGATTAGAAAACACATTTGATTTCTCCAATATTATTATTTCCACATCTATAAATTAGAAATAATGACACCATAAGGCACATATACAGGGTTTTTTAAAGCACATGTGAAACCACTTTTCATATAGTATTTGACAATCCTCCAAACAAAGGAATCATTCTGTATTAGTCCATTTTCATACTGCTATGAAGAAATACCCATGACTGGGTAATTTATAAAGAAAAAGGTTTAACTGACTCACAGCTCCACATGGCTGGGGAGGCCTCACAATCATGGTGGAAAGTGAAGGAGGAGCAAAGGCAAGTCTTACATGGCAGCAGGCAAGAGGGCATGTGCAGGGGAACTGCCCTTTATAAAACTTTCAGATATCATGAGACTGATTCACTATCATGAGAACAGCATGGGAAAATCCCGCCCCCATGATTCAGTTACCTCCCACCAGGTCCCTCCCACAACACATGGGGATTATGGGAGCTACAAATTCAAGATGAGATTTGGGTGGGGACACAGCCAAACCATATCACATTTAAGTTTACTAGAAACCAGAAGTCCTCATCCTTCTTCTATCAGACACCCACTAACACTTACCAGCCTATCCAGCAGGAGTTCAGGAGCTTGACTCTCTTTTGCTTTGCAGAAATGTACACCTATCCAGGTAATTTCCCAAAAGGATTAAAAACATTTTTATCCAAAAGGACTCATTTTTTACATGCTCTCTCTAGGATATGTATTTCTACATTACCAGGTTGCTTTCTGGCACCTCAGAGAGAATTGTTTTATCTTCTATCTGTTCTTATTTACTTGATATTGACTATGTCTGCAGCTCATCATCCTGGTTGCTATTCTGAATCTTTACCAAATGGTGTTATTGCTGTCCCCTACATCCTAGTAACTAAAACTATCCTGGAGAGAGCATGTAAGAAATGAGTCCTCCAACAAGTGTAGACTTGGTTGCTGACATGGCTGCCCAGAGCCTCAACCAGAACCTGTAGGCACCACTACAGATCACTGCTGCTTCCACTACCCTCTTTCTTCCTCCCTGTGCTTCACAACTTATCTCTCCTGCTTATTTTTCCCACTGCTAGCTTTCGGGAGGAAAGCAGAACTTTTACGGACAGTTCTTTATATAGTACCTTTAGGACTCTGAAATGTTCTGCAAGCTACATACCAAGAGGCTCAATAAATAACAGTTGTATGGGGAAAAAATAAGGATGGGTGAAAAAAAAAAAAAGAGAGCTGAAAACATTTTAAGGTTTTGCATTGCACCACAAGCTGTATAATCTCTTCTTCAGAGGTGGCACAGTCCAGTAGTTACGAGCATGGTAATGACTGGGTTCAAATCCTTGCCCTGGCACTAACACCTGTGTGATCCAGAGCAACTTCTGCTTCTTCGCTTGAAAAGCAGAAATAATAGTACCTGCCTATAGGGCTACTATGAAGAGCAAATGAGTTAGTACATGCAGAGGGGTGGGAATAGTGCCTGGCACACAGTAAGTGTTCAAAAAAAGTTATTAATTTGCTAAAAGTTGAAATGTTGAGCATTCATAACATGGCCACAATACATCTCGTTTGCCTGTACTCTTATTTTATCTAAACTCATTAATTCCTGACAGTCTTTCTCTACTACTCCTTTTAAAACTTCTGTTGCTTTTAAATGACATGATGAAGAATGATGTGACAGCAGGAATGATAGTAAAAACCACAGTCTTTACATATGGGCCCACATTAAAGTTACAAAACATAAAAATTACACAAACAAATTTATCATCAACAAATATGTCTGGAAGACAAAGACCTATTAATATTAAAAGTCATTTTTAAAAATCAACTTATGATTTTTCATGTAAAAAGAATTTAATAAGAAATAACAGATCCTAAAAAAAATAAGTTTTAAAAAATAAATAAATAAAAATACATTTCAAATTAGTTTGGTCTGAATAGCAAAGATATTAAACTTCCTTCAAAGTTTGTCTCATGTTTAGAAATGTATCTAAACGATTCCATTAAAAGGTAAATATATTTTTTATTTTTGAGAAAGGGTTTTGCTCTGTCACCAGGGCTGGAGTGTAGTGATGCAATCTCAGCTCGCTGCAGCCTCCATCTCCTGGGCTCAAGCAATCCTCTCATCTCAACTTCCCAAGTAACTGGGACCACAGGCGCCTGCCACCACATCCAGCTAATTTTTAACTTCTTTGTAGAGATTAGGTTTTCCTATGTTGCCCAGCCTGATCTTGAACTCCTGGGCTCAAGCAATCCTCTGGATTCAGCCTCCCGAAGTGCTAGGATTAAATGTGTTAGCCACTGCATCTGGCTGTAAAGAATTATTAATGACTAGTAAGTAAAGGGGTAAGCAACAGGAATTCAGAAATGAATGAGTAAAAGTTCTTAACTTGACATGGAAGTAATTATACTAAGGCTAAAAAAGAATGCAGAAGTGGAGTAGGGAGAGTCAAAGGAAGTGTGCTCACTCTGTCTAGAATCTCAGCTTAAAGGCCACACTCTCAGAGAAGACTGTCATCACCTTATTTCAAGAGGCCAGCCAGTCACCTTCCAGCACTGTGCCTATTAAATTTTCCGGGTTCAGAATCTCTTTACAGTTTTAAATATTAACAATCTCAAGGAGCTTTGGCTTATAGGTGATGTATATAGCAATATTTACCATGCTGAAATTAAGAAACTTTAAAAAATATACTTCAAAAGAATAGCCCATTTGATGTTAACAATTAAAAGTACATTTTTATGACAAATTCATTAGTTAGAGTGTAAATGTTTTACATTTTCACAAATCTCTTTTAACATCGGGCTTAAGATAGCTAGATTCTCAAATCTGGTTCTGCATTCAATCTGTTGTGATAACATATATTATGTAACTCTACTGTTACATGGAAAACTCTACTGTACAATCCTCAGAGAACGGGAGCAGGAAAAACTATTATGGAAAATTGTCTACTTCAGAGTGTCTGAAAGGGTCTAAAGAGTCCCCAGGTGCCCCAGAACATACTGGAAACCAACGCTCTATTGTATCATCCACTCTTATTTTATGGCTACTGTATGCTACGCTGATAAAATATGCTATTATTTGTATATAGATTATATAAATATGTAACCAGTTTTTTTTTTTTTTTTCTTTTTTTTTTTTATTGCATTTTAGGTTTTGGGGTACATGTGATGAACATGCAAGATTGTTGCATAGGTACACACATGGCAGTGTGCTTTGCTGCCTTCCGTCCCCTCACCTGTATCTGTCATTTCTCCCCATGCTATCTCTTCCCACCTCCCCACCCCCCGCCCCTCCCCCATTTCCCCCCAACAGACCCCAGTGTGTAGTGCTCCCCTCCCTGTGTCCATGTGTTCTCATTGTTCAACACCCGCCTATGAGCGAGAATATACGGTGTTTGATTTTCTGCTCTTGTGTCAGTTTGCTGAGAATGATGGTTTCCAGGTTCATCCATGTCCCTATAAAGAACGTGAACTCATCGTTTTTGATGGCTGCATAATATTCCATGGTGTATATGTGCCACATTTTCCCTATCCAGTCTATCATCGTTGGGCATTTGGGTTGGTTCCAGGTCTTTGCTATTGTAAACAGTGCTGCAATGAACATTCGTGTGCACGTGTCCTTGTAGTAGAATGATTTATAATCCTTTGGATATATACCCAGTAATGGGATTGCTGGGTCAAATGGGATTTCTATTTTTAGGTCCTTGAGGAATCGCCACACTGTCTTCCACAATGGTTGAATTAATTTACATTCCCACCAACAGTGTAAAAGTGTTCCTATTTCTCCACATCCTCTCCAGCATCTGTTGTTTCCCGATTTTTTAATGATCGCCATTCTAACTGGTGTGAGATGGTATCTCAATGTGGTTTTGATTTGCATTTCTCTGATGACCAGTGATGATGAGCATTTTTTCATATGTTTGTTGGCCTCCTGTATGTCTTCTTTTGTAAAGTATCTGTTCATATCCTTTGCCCATTTTTGAATGGGCTTGTTTGTTTTTTTCTTGTAGATCTGCTTTAGTTCTTTGTAAATTCTGGATATCAGCCCCTTGTCAGATGGGTAGACTGCAAAAATTTTTTCCCATTCTGTTGGTTGCCGATTCACTCTACTGACTGACCAGTTTTATATCTAATATATTTTCTATCAGTTGTGGCATTCTAATCAGTAACAGAATATATTAACATAAATGCTGTTATCAAAATATTTCCTTATAAATAAAATAATGTGGTTAAGAAATGCAACACATTACTTTTATCTGCACTCGACAACCAACTAGCGCATAAAGGACTGAATAAAAAGCTAGGAACACGTACATATGCACACACATGGGGGTGCACACAGGTACTACCATAGGTAGGTTGGGAAGCGTAACCATACAGAAAAGAATACTCTGCTGAACATTAGCATATCACATATTATGAGTCAATACGGTAACTCAGAAGCCTTGTAATATCCTTAGATAAGGACCAGTCCAGAAACAAAGCCACAGTGATCATCTCATTATTTCTGCTTCTTTGCCTGTTTTAGAAAGTAAGCATTTAAAAGTTTAATTTTAGGACAAATTTACGGTCAACAAGAATCATTAACTATATGTAACAATGATAACTAGTGTTACTTCATTTAATCCAACGAAATCCTCGAGCAATGTATTTCTTTCACTAGGACAACAACAAAAATCTTTCCAACGAATCCTAAGTTTAGGAATCACATATAAATAAATCAATGAAAATAAATTTTAATATATCACAAAGTTACTATAAATTAAAAACAGCATTATATCATGAAAGTACAAGGATGCTTCTAAAAGCATCGTTTCTACATTTATTTCCAGAATACTAAATTTTAATTCAGCAACTTCTCTAATCTAGCAAAGAATTAATAAACACCTACAGAAAGCCTGAGTGATGCAAAAGAATCAAAAAGCATGAGTTCAGGCTAGGACTGGTGGCTTATGCCTGTAATCCCAGCACTTTGGGAGGCCGAGGTGGGAGGAGGATCACCTGGGGTCAGGAGTTGGAGACCAGCCTGGCCAACATGGTGAAACCCCGTCTCTACTAAAAATACAAAAATTAACTGGGCATTGTGGCGCATACCTGTAATCCCAGCAACTCAGGAGGCTGAGCAAGAACTGCTTGAACCCAGGAGGTGTAAGTTGCAGTGAGCCAAGATCATGCCATTGTACTCCAACTGGGTGACAAATTAATTTTTTTTTTTTTTTTTTTTGAGATGGAGTCTTGCTCTGTTGCCCAGGTTGGAGTGCAATGGCGAGATCTCACCTCACTGCAAACTCTGCCTCCTGAATTCAAGCAATTCTCATGCCTCAGCCTCTAGAGTAGCTGGTATTACAGGCACACAACACCACGCCCAGCTAATATTTGCATTATTAGCAGAGACAGGCTTTCACCATGATGGCCATGCTGGTCTCAAACTCCTGACCTCAGGTGATCTGCCCACCTTGGCCTCCCAAAGTGCTGGGATTACAGGCATCAGGCACTGCACCCGGCCAAATTAAGGGAAATTTTTAAAACTATTTACTTTACAGTTGAAACATGACTTCTTTGGTATGTAATCCATAAAGGGTTTTGTTTCTAAATTTCTTCAGAAAGCTTAACACAAGAATCAGAAGCTGTATTATATTTTAAGATTCGATAGAGGCTGGGTACAGTGGCTCATGCCTGTAATTCCAACACGTTGAGGAGCCGAGGCAGATGAATCACGTGAAGTCAGGAGTTTGAGACCAACCTGGCCATCATGGTGAAACCTGGTCACTACTAAAAATACAAAAATTAATTGGGTATGCCTGTAATCCCAGCTACTTGGGAAGCTGAGACAGGAGAATCGTTTGAACTCGGGAGGCGGAGTTTTCAGTGAGCCAAGAGTGTGCCATTGGACTCCAACCTGGGCAACACAGCAAGACTCTGTTTAAAAAAGAAAGAAAGAAAGAAAGAAAGAAAGAAAGAAAGAAAGAAAGAAAGAAAGAAAGAAAGAAAGAAAGAAAAAAGATTCAATAGATTGTCAACCTATAAAACACTGACCTTCCAGCCTGGTGGGTTTGGCCAAAATTAAAATAACAAAACAAAACAAAAATCCCCAAAACAATAAAAACCCTCAGTTTACAATGGTTTAAAATAATTTTAAAAAGGCTTATTTCACACAATGAAAATAAACTTTTTCTTAGAAGGTCCCCTCACTTGTCAGGAATCAAACTGGACTACGAGCCTCCCCTAAATTGGTCATTGGTAAGGAATAGTGTGAATCCTGGTAAGGATTTCAGTAGTCAGGATTTACCACTGAGACTCACAGGGAAGGGATGGTCACCTAAGGTGATGCTAACAACGGGGCAGAAAGGGTGGGCAGCAGCATCAACAGCATCTGCTACGTTGTCACATTGAATATATTCCCCCAGTAATAGCATGAGAAACAGCTAATAATTCTCTTTGGTTGTTTTAGCCTCAGCTGGAGTGCTTGGAATCTGACCCATGCATACATGAATACTCCAGAACTGATTCTATGAGCTGTACAAAAAAGGCCAAAAAAGGAAACTGTCCTCCATGCCATTTCCTCCTTTCAAGGGTAGCTGCCTTTCTATTTCTGTCTAATTGTTGCTGCTCTCTAGAACCTATAAGTATTATGTAGGTTTTTCTATTTTGTCCAGAATTTATAATTGGGATGTATGGAGAGCTTGGTTTGGTATATAAATATTCTTGGTTATAGCCTAATTTGCCTTAGATCCAGTAAAACTCTATCTGACATCTTGCATACTGTTAATGACTGGAGCAATCTTAAACCTCATCATTCTGTGGGAATGAGCCTCTCTTACTCACAGTGGAAATGTGTGGAACTGGAGAATGAACATTAGAATCTTCTCTCAGGTTGAGATTCAACTGCTGAAGACTGTTAAAAGGAAGTTCTGAGAGAGAAGAGAGGGAGTCAGTGGTGAGGGAGGAGGATGTCACACCAAGAAAGGTGGTGTGGACCAAGTATTATTAAGAGTTCATTATCTACAGCTGTGTTTTATCAGTGGTGGTTAGGTATAATACATTCAATGGGCTAAGCTATTAATAAATGGACAACCTAGGTCTTATACCCCGTAATATTTTTCCCCTTGGGAAAAAAAATCCCAAGAGGAAAAAATCTTTGCTCATTTGGGTATTCATCTTACTGTCCATCTCTATTGTTGTCTTTTGTTTTGAGTATGTGTCGTATATTGTGAATGATGCCCTACAGTTAGAGACCTAAATTCTGTTATGTTCCTCTCAAGAGTATTTGTTTCCCTTGAACCCAGGAGGCGGAGGTTGCAGTAAGCCAAGATTGTGCCACTGCACTCCAGCCTGGACGACAGAGCAACACTCTGACTTAAAAAAAAAAAAAGAGAGAGAGAGAATTTGTTTTTTGTTTGCTTTGGGAGGCAGTTAATTCATCAAGACTCTATCCCTCCTAACTGATCTACATATTCAGTACAATCACAATCAAAATCCCAACAGGCTTTTGGAGAAATTAACAAGCCAATTCTAAAACCTATATGTCCATGAAGTGTATATAAGTGTATGAAATCTATATGTAACATAAAATGGCTAAAGCAATGTTGAAAGGCAACAACAAAGTTGGAGAAATTAACACTCTTAATATCCAAACTTAGAAAGCTAATCAGGACAATCATCAAGACAGTGTGGTGATGTGATAAAGACAAACTAGCTTAATGGAACAGAATAGACAGGCCAGAAAAAATATTCACACATATACGTCCCATTACTTTTTCTACAAGGGTACCAAGACAATTCAAAGAGGAAAGCATAACCTCTTCAACCGATTGTATAGCAAACTGAATAGCCACATGCAAAAAAGATTAATTTAGATCCTACTTCACATCACATATAAAAATTAACTCTAAATGGATCAGGGATCTAAAACTCTAAAACATTAAAAATAAAAAAACAAAAAACAAGAAAGTCTCAGTGACCTTGAGTTTGGCAAGAAGTTACATATTCCTATCTTTTTAATTGATTTATTATTTTGAGACAGGTTCTTGCTTTGTTACCCAGGCTGGAATGCAGTAACACTCCACAGCTCACTGCAGCCTCAAACTCCCAGGCTCAAGCGGTCCTCCTAACTCAGCCTCCCAAGCAGCTAGGACTATAGCTGCATGCCACCAACCCCATCTAATTTTTGTTATTTTTTGTAGAGATGGGGTTTCCCCATGTTGCCCAGGCTGGTCTGGAACTCCTGGACTCAAGAGTTCTATCTACCTCAGTCTCCCAAAGTGCTGGAATTACAGGTCTGAGACACCGTGCCTGGCCCATATTAAGACTCAAAACGTTCAAACGATAAAAGAAAAAAAAATCAGTAACCTAAACTTCAGCAAGACTAAAAGCTTTTGCTCTTCAAAAGATACTGTTGAGTAAATGAAAACAGAATCACATCGTGGGAGAAAATATTTGCAATGATATGCATCAGACAAAAGACTTTTACCAAAAGGAACCCTAATATTTCTAAATAAGACAAGCAACTCAATTTAATAATGAACAACATACTTCACAAACATATTGACAAAGATATGCAGGAAATGAGCTCAACATTATTAACCATCGGAAAAATGCAAATCAAAACCACAATAGGACATCACTATATACTTAGTATAACAGTTAAATTTAAAGGGTGGTAAGAATGTGGTGCAACCAGTACACTCATACACTGTTGGTGGAAATGTAAAATTGTGCCAACCAGTTTGCAGATACTAAGATAAAACGTACAAATGATCTAGCCATTCCACTCCTAAGCATTTAGAAAGCATATGCTCATATAACTACTTGCTCACAACACCTTTAGTTGTAGTTAAAAACTGGAAACAACTCACATATCTACCAACAGATGAATGGCTACTAAAAATATTGTAGTAAATCCATACAATGGAATAAAAAGGAATGAACTCAGCAATAAAATGAATGAAGGCTAGGTGCAGTGGCTCACACCTGCAATCCCAGCACTTTGGGAGGCTGAGGCAGAAGGATCACTTGAGGCAGGAGTTCAAAACCAGCCTGGCCAATATCATGAAACCCCATCTCTACTAAAAATACAAAAACTAGCTGGGCGTGATGGTGCACACCTATAATCCCAGCTACTTGGGTGGCTGAGGCACAAGAATCACTAGAGCCCAGGTGTTGGAGGTAGAATTGAACTGAGATCACGCCACTGTACTCCAGCCTGGGCAACAAAGGGGAACTTTGTCTCAAAAAAACAAAAAATAAAAAACAGGAAATGAAGTACTGATACAATTACATGGATCAATTTCAAAATAATTTTGCTGAGTGAAAAAAAAATCCATCTATAAAAGAGCATATCTTGTGTTATTCCACCTATATAAAATTCTAATAAATGAAAAATAATCTATTACAAAACAGATCAGTAGTTGCCTAACAGGGAAGAGGAAGATTAGGAAGTGGCTGAAAGAGCCAGCAAAGGAGCACCAGGAAGTCTTTGAAGTTGAAGGATATATTCTTTATTCTGATTGTGATTATGATTTCATGAGTGGACACATATAAATGTACAACTGATTTCTTACATATGTGCACTTTACTGAATAGCAATTATATTCCAATAAGGCTTTCTTTGGAAACACTGTAAACAAATAATAAACTCTGCTTTATTTTTTATTGTACTTATTTACTTTTTTTTTTTTTTTTTGAGAGTGACAGAGTCTTGCTCTGTCACCCAGGCTGGACTGATAGCTCACTGCAGCCTCAAACTTCTGGCCTCAAGTGATCCTCCTATCTCAGTCTCCCAAAGTGATGGGATTACCGGTATAAGATACTATACCCGGCGTGAACTGTGCTTTAAAAATTGCATGCTGAAGTGTATAGGAGTAAATTGTACTATTACCTACAACTTAAGTTGACGTGCAAAATGAAAATGAGGTCGACTGACAGATGAATAGAGGAAAACACAAATGAATAAATATGTTAAAAACAAATAAGAAAATATTAATTATAGAATCTACTGGTATTTGCAGTATAAGTCTTTAAATTTTTCTGCATTTCTTAAATTTTTCATTAAAAAATGTTAGGGGTAAAAATATTAATAAATGTCCATGGCTCATAGTCCCAATACCCCCACAAGACTGTGCAACAGGTCTCTAGCAGTAACACTAGACTAACATGCATAAACATATTGGTTAGGAAGACACTGTAAAATGAAACCTCTTAAACTTTAAGTAAAGCTACATCACAAACATCTAATTGAGTCAACTAATTACGCAGAGCTTCCACTAAGGAAAGGCATGATTTGGTGGTTATTAAAAACAATAAAACAGTGGGAATGAGAAGTGGTGCAGGTACTGTGGAAAACAGTATGGCAGATCCTCAAAAAGTTAAATATAGAATTACCAAAGGATCCAGTAATTCCTCTCCTAGCTATATACTAAGAAGAAGCAAAAGCAGAGACTCAAACAGATACTTGTTTACAGCAGCATTATTCACAACACCCAAAAAGTACAAACAGCCCAAATGTCCATCAACAGGTGATGAAGAAACAAAATGTGGTATATCCACACAGTAGATTATTATTCAGTCTTAAAGAGAAAGGAACTGGATGAACCCTGAAAATATTGTGCTAAGTGAAATAAGCCAGACACAAACGAACAAATCATGTATGATTCCATTCATGTATGGTACCGAGAATAAATAAACTCATAGAGACAGAAAGTAAAAAGGTTACCAGGGGCTAGGAGTAGGTGGGAAATGGGGAATTCATGTTTAATATGCACAGTTTAAGTTTGAGGATATTATAAAGTTCTGGAGCTGGATGATGGTGATGATTGCAAAACATTGTGAATAAAATTAAAGCCACTGAGTCCCACTCCTAAAAATCGTGAAAGGGTAAATTTTATGTTATGTATGCTTTACCACAATAAAAATACATATGTAATTTTCAAATACAGCATTTATAAAATTGTCCAAAATAAAATGAGTCTTAATTTTAACTGAATGATATTTGGAGCTATGAAAGTTGATTATGTGAATTGGGTCATTCTTGTATACCCAACTACATAAGAGTCAAGGAGCCAGGGGAAAAAAGTACTCAGGCCACAAAGCACAGGCTCCAAGAACTGAACTGTCCAGAGGCCCAGCTGCTGAAACAGCCTGCTCTAACCCTAAGGCCAGTTTTACCTAGTAACTGCTGAAACAACCTGCTGTCGCTCTAAGACTAGTTTTACCTACCACTGTCACTCTCTTATTCGAGCCTGCCAGCTCCCAAAGCTTTTCAAGGGCCAATGAGCTTTATTTTAAAATAATCAGTAACATTCTTTTCTTTCTAATAAAACCTTCAACCATCTCTTTGTTCCTTGGACATTACTGAAGACTCCGTGTATATGCCCCAAATTCCAATTCTGCAATTCTCAAATTATTTAATCTAGAGATGTGTCTCTACATTTTAACTTTGACTGATCATTTTGAAGAAATGTCCTAACTCACCTCAACATGTTTATAGCAAAATTATAACATTTTCCCACATAATTTATAATACATGCAGATGAAATACATATGACAACTATAAGATAGAGGATTAGTGGTGGGAAGAGAAGGATGAGCTATATGATTGTAAAATTTCTACATTTCACTTGAAATGATATCATATTAGCTCCAAGTAGACTATTAAATGTTAAGGGCATTGCAATCCTAGAAAAAACACTGAAATATAGACAGATCCAATAGATAAATTTTAATGGAATTTCAAAAATTATTAAAATAATCCAAGGCAGAAAGGAAAACAGAAGGAAAAAAAAAGGGAGAAAGAGAAAAAAATGATAAAATGGCAGGCATAAATCCAAGCACCATGATCATTTATTAAATGTTAATGGATTTTACTGACATTGCATAGTAGTGATGCTTACATAACTCTGTGAATATACTAAAAAATAAATTGTATACTTCTAAAGGGTGAGCATGATGACACATGAATTAAATCTCAATAGAGCTGTTATTTAAGAAAATATACTAAGGTAAACTAAAGAAGAAAAAACTTAATAGACTAAACACTATAATTTAAAAATAGAGATCATCAGAGTTATTTTAAAAGCATGACACAACTACATCCTGCTACAAGAGACACATAGTAGTATTTTCAACATAAAATCACAGATGGAGAAATACATATCATGCGAATAGTAAGAATAAAACAGTTTTCAGAGTCTAACATTAAACAACCTGTCCAAGATCACACAGGTACTAAGTGGCAGAGAAAGAATTTACCTGTCATTCTGACTCCAGAATGAGCTTATAGATGCATAGGGCAGCAAGGAGAGAGGGTATTGCGAAAACTAGAACATAACATTTCAACTTGTTTTAACCTCAAGCAAAGGGAAGAAAATCTCAGCCTCATCAAATCCCAGACTTTCTATTGAAACCACCATCTAAAATCCCACAAGCTCTAAAAATATTTGACCCATCTATATCTTTAAAAGACTCCCTAACTGTAAAGGGAGAATTTTCCTTTTCAGGTATTCACTTTAGAGCATTTAGTATTCCATGTCACATTCAAAATCTTCAACGAATATGCTAAAAGCTCAACTTAAGCCAACATATAGGAAAAGAAACATGTTCTCAAATATTTCAAAAGATAGTCTGTCATAATAAGGGTTTTATGAAGTTGCATTCATTAGTATTTATCAATTATTTTTAATACCACGTATGTACAGGTCACAATTAGAAAAATACTATAAAATTATTATGAAAAGGAAAAAGGAGTCACAGAACTTTCTCCCCCAAATCCAGGGAGACTTGATTAGTTCAGCCTAAGAATATCAATGGGTGGTAAAAAGCATCAGTAACTCTATGCTGTAGCTCTTCCATTCAGTTAACTGAGCAAAGCTCAGTTACCTTACTTATTAAGTTAGCAAAGCCAAGTAAGGATTTGCCTTCACTGGCATCCACCTTACAAGATAAGAAAAACAAAAGAATCCTATTTTTTAGACCTCTATAATGACACATCAGTGGGGAAGAGGGAAAGGGAGCAGAATGAGAGAAGCCTCCAACAGCAAGAACAGGTGCCAGCTGAAGCTATCAATTAAAAACAAATACCACTAATAGCCCAGCCCAGTTCCAACGTATCTGAGAGTCAGTCTGGAACATATACTAAACATGGGATCCATACTTCATTTACCATGTGACATGGGCAAGGCATTTATTTAACCATTTAGAGATTGTTCTCTTTTCCATAAAACCAAGAATAAAAATAATAATACATCATAGGTTGTCATAGAGATTAAATAATTTATCTCTAGGTTGGTATTCCATATTTATTTCTGAAAGCCGAGGGACCACTTTTTTTTTTAAACGGAGTTTTGCTCCTGTTGCCCAGGTTGGAGTGCAATGGCGCAATCTCGGCTCATCACAACCTCCGTCTCCAAGGTTCAAGTGATTATTCTGCCTCAGCCTCCCGAATAGCTTGGATTACAGGCATGCCCCACCTTGCCCAGCTAATTTTGTATTTTTAGTAGAGTCAGGGTTTCTCCACGTTAGTTAGGCTGGTCTCAAACTCCAGACCTCAGATGATCCGCTTGCCTGGCGTGAGCCACCGCGCCCAGCCCACTTTCTTCTTATATAAGAAAAGTTTTACACTACTTCTTTTCATATAAAAAATAAAGTCCTACTTAAGCAAATAAGAGTATCTTACATAACAAATCAATAGCAAAATTCTGGCAGACACAGGCACAGACACATACACACACATACACACACACACATACACACGTTTCAAAAGATAACAGTGGTCACCTCTAAAGATTTACATTGGAGTCCAGGATCAAAGGTTCAAAGATGGAAAGAAACTCTAATTTTCAATGTTTTCATGCTCTTAAATTTCTTAGAATTTTACATTCTCAAAAATTAAAAATGTTAATATACTAAAATCAAGGGTCTGTGTCCAAAATGGAAAATCTAATAATGTTAATAAGAAAATTTATGTAATTAAAATTACATCTATACAAAATACACTGCAGTAACGATTCCCAACCTTTCTTATACTGTAACATATAAAAATAAAGTATTTCCATAAGCTATGAAGATTATAGTCCATACGGAGAAAATAAGAGTTATAAACAACACTGGACTTGTAAGGTCTAAGTCTCTTCCATTTTCTCCTACTCAAATTTTTTAAAAAGTCTAAATATGAATGAGTAGAGTAGCATATGGATCATTTTAAATTCACTTTAAACTATTTTATAAACAAAAAATATTGTTAAATGAAGTTACTGGCAAACTTGCTAACTTCAGAATTTTAATATCAGTTACAAAGTGCTTACAACACACTTTAAACTACAACACAGCATGGATTGCAGTCTTATAACTGAGGACCATGACCCTACAGGGAAGCCATCATTCTCCACATTTTACTTTTGCATAATTTTTAAATTTTGCTATTATGAAACACCTTACAATGAACATTTTCTCAAGTATATCTGTAAGTGAGATTCTTCAGAGCTAATATATACATGTTTTAAATGTTGATAAATACTAGCAAATTTCGGGGGGGCAGGGAGAGGTCTGAAACAATTTACACTCCCAACAACAAAACTATGTGACCCTACCCACATTGGAAGCCACAGCTATTTAAAAGGTTTTTGGTTAACCCAACGGCTATTTTTAAAATTACCTCTCATTTTACAATAATTACATTTCTTATCTTGCTAAAAACTTGAGAAGGAAAGAAGATAAAACAGCACAATCACCAAACCTCACACGCTCAGCACAGCTCCCCTGACGCCTTCAACGCTTAGCATCCTGATGGAACTCATTATCTATCTTCATATACATGTATCTTTCAAATACACAGATAGGACCCAGACACAAAATACAAATTCTAAAATATGTTTCTCCTGAAGCTAATTATTATAACTTATAATGCTATGTTAACTGAAATGACAGGATATGATAATATGATTTAAATGACATAGAAAAAACCAGTAAGAAAACAAGGAATACTATGAAATATCTTCAAGCCAACATCCCATTTTTCCAGAGCAAGTAGTTTTACATTTCAAAGCTCTTTGTAAACTCTGTTAAGAATGTCTTTGCCTCATCCTAACAATCCTCATAGTCTTCTACGGATGGTCCTTTACCAATCCTAATAAAAGGAGGGAAAATCGGAATAGAAAATAGTTTGAAAATAAAATCTGTTGGCTCAGCATATTAAAATTATTGAAAATCACTATTTTTATGAAGATTATTTGTAGCTTTGTTTTTCTTTTCTTTCTTTTTTTTTTTTTTTGAGACGGAGTTTCGCTCTTGTTACCCAGGCTGGAGTGCAATGGCACGATCTCGGCTCACCGCAACCTCCGCCTCCTGGGTTCAGGCAATTCTCCTGCCTCAACCTCCTGAGTAGCTGGGATTACAGGCACGAGCCACCATGTCCAGCTAATTTTTTGTATTTTTAGTAGAGACGGGGTTTCACCATGTTGACCAGGATGGTCTCGATTTCTGGACCTTGTGATCCACCCGCCTCGGCCTCCCAAAGTGCTGGGATTACAGGCATGAGCCACCGCACCTGGCTGTAGCTTTGTTTTTTCTATGAACTATTTATGCAATAACAAAAAGACATCAACTTTTTTTTTACATTTTTAGACAAAGTCTTGCCCTGTTGCCCAGGATGGAGTACAGTAGCACAATCTCAGCTCACTGCAACCTCCGCCTCCCAGGCTCAAGCATTTCTCCTGCCTCAGCCTCCCAAGTAGCTGGGATCATAGGCTCGTGCCACCATACCTGGCTAATTATTGTATTTTTCATAGAGACAAGGTTTTGCCATGTTGGCCAGGTTGGTCTCGAACTCCTGACCTCAAATGATCTGCCCACCTCAGCCTCCCAAAGTGCAGGGATTACAGGAGTGAGCCACCACACCTGGCCCACACTATGTTTTTCAAGTCATGGACAGCAGGAACCATACAAAATCCAATCCCACTTTGTGTAAACTGAGCATAGAAAAATTACTAGTCTTATAAAGTTTGGTGTGTTTTCACATTTGAGGGAATTTGGCTTATTGTACACTTTCTAAAGCAAATACATAGCAGTTACTCAAAAAAAAAAAAAATCAAAGAATCATTTCAGTCCTGGATATTAAGTAAAAACAATATATCAGATAAAGCACCAATTATTTTTCTAAAAACAAAAACATTCCAATCAAAGTAAAACAAAAAGTCCAAGGAAAGAAATTACTTCTCAACAGAAGGATCTAGAACCCTTTCCCCATAGAGGTTGTGTGTGAACTGTGCCTTCAAAAGCAGGCAACAGTCAGACACGGGGGTGGGAGGCCAGGCATGCCCACCTGGAGAGAGTGAGGAAAGCACTCAGGGCAGTCAGGGCAGGGCCAGCCACTCGTGGGAGCTGCGCACAGTAGGCTGGGGGTAGGCACGGCACTGATAAAGGGAAATGAGGAAATACATTTGGAAAGAAAATGAGTGTGAAAGAAAGGAGGATGTTGTATATTCTACACGTTTTTCTCTAATGTAGAACCCTAGATAAAAATCGTCCTTCTTATTTTCATTGACGGAGATATTAATCCTATCTCACAATATTTTCTTCCCTGAAGTGAAGTCATTTGTGTAACAACTTATTTTCCATAACACGACTATGAGCACCCAGTGAGCAGGAACCAGACTGGATTCATTTTTATTAATATATCCTTCTCAAAGGCCTTGAACAGATTCCAAAGAAGCATTCTTTAATGACTGAATGCATAAACTGTATATAATAAATATATAAAATAAATATATTAACTGTATAGGAATAAATGTATAAAACTGGCACATCACTTATCTGGGATTTGGATATTCATCTACAGCAGGAGTTCCCAAACTTTTGCTATAAAGGACCACAGAAAAAGTATTTTAGGCTTGGTAGGCCAAATGGTTTCTGTCACAACTACTCTGCTGTCACAGGACAAAAGCGGCATAGACAATGCGTAAATGAAAGAGCATGGCTGTGTTTCAATAAAATTTTATTTACAAAAACAGGCAGCAGGCTGCAATTGTCCTGTGGACTATAGTTTGCCAACCTCTTATCTATAGAAACTTAAATATAATACATGACATTACATATACATACATACACACACACACACACACACACACACACACACACACACACACATACATTTAAATTTAAGTATTGCACCGGGCGCGGTGGCTCAAGCCTGTAATCCCAGCACTTTGGGAGGTCGAGGCGGGTGGATCACGAGGTCGAGAGATCGAGACCATCCTGGTCAACATGGTGAAACCCTGTCTCTACTACAAATACAAAAAATTAGCTGGGCATGGTGGCTCGTACCTGTAATCCCAGCTACTCAGGAGGCTGAGGCAGAAGAATTGCCTGAACCCAGGAGGCGGAGGTTGCGGTGAGCCGAGATCGTGCCATTGCACTCCAGCCTGGGTAACAAGAGCAAAACTCCGTCTCAAAAAAAATAAAAAATAAAAAATAAAAAAATAAATTTAAGTATTATATTCAAATTGTTTTTATAGTAACAGAACCTTGGTCAAAATTCCAAGGAAGATAAAAAATAAAAAGGGATATAAACAAAAAATTGTAGATATGCTGCATAAAACCTGGGAAACTGGAAACTCTGGATGCTTCCATAGAATCTGCCCTCCCCAGACATCTGTTTAGGCCTTAGATTTTTACTCATAAAGTAAGGTGGCTAAAATAGACAACTCTGTGACCTTAAGAATTGTTCCAAGCTAAAAGTTATGTATTTTAAGTAAAAATTCCATCTAGAAAATAACGACATTCACAAATAATTTCAAATCCGTGGAAGAACAGAATACGAGTATACTTATGCACCACAGAACATTTCAATGAGGCACCACACGTATGACAGTGGCTCCATAGATTCAAATACTGTATTTTTAACTGTATCTTCTCTATGTTTACATATTTAGATACACAGATATTTACCACTGTATTACAACTGCCTACAGTACCCAGTAGAGAAACATGTGACACAGGTTTGTAATAGGCTATAGCACACTTAACCTAAACATGTAGGAGACTCTACCATGTTGATTTGTGTAAGTACACTCTGTAATGTTCACACAAGAACGAACTCACACAAGAATGACTCTACCATGTCGATTTGTGTAAGTACACTCTGTAATGTTCTGTAAGGTTCACAAAAGAACGAACAATAACAAATGATGCATTTCTCAGAATGTATTCATGTTGTTAAACAACACATGACTATATGCCACAGAAACAAAAAAGTATAACATATTAAAATAAATTAAGATAATACCTGGTATAATTAATCTAATAAACAAATGTACAAACAATAATCAAAATCATATTCTAGTATCCAAAAAATAAGGTTTCAGTACCATCTTGAATGAAGTTATAAATATACCTGGAAAAATCAATTTAATAACAAAGACAGGCTAATTTATCTAGCTGGAAGGGGACATTTAGATCATTAAAAACAACTTTGGCCAGGTGCAGTGGCTCACACCTGTAATCCCAGCACTTTGGGAGGCCAAGATGGGTGAGCAATTTGGGAGGTCGGGAGATGGAGACCATCCTGGCTGACATGGTGAAACCCTGCCTCTACTAAAAATACAAAAATTAGCTGGGTGTGGTGACACACACCAATAGTCCCAGCAATTCAGGAGGCTGAGGCAGGAGAATCACTTGAACCCGGGAGGCAGAGGTTGCAGTGAGCTGAGATTGCATCACTGCACTCCAGCCTGGTGACAGAGTGAGACTCCATCTCAAAAAGAAAACAAAAACAAAACTTTACTCAAATTAGAGGAGTTAGTAAGATTCGATATTAAATGCCACAAAATAATTAAATCACTACAATAATCCACCAAACTCCCTAACATATTTACACTTAAAAATCTGCAGTTTTTAACTTGAATTCAAATACCATGCAGTATATAATATACCAGGGATCATTCACAAGTGTAATGGTGATTTTCTAACTTTTCTAGTTTTATAATTACTCTTTAAATTAAGAGTTGAGTTTCGGAATAAAAACATTTCACTTTCACAATTTTCAAAGAATTGTTCGGTTAATTAGAATTCTATAACCATCACTACCCACATTTACAAAAGCCATGCTACTACACTGCTTTCAGAAATAGAAATGAACAGTTTCTGGTTCATTACCAACTTACCAAACATCTGGCAAATTCTTTGTTTTCTGAAAGGAATCCATAACCTGGATGTACCTTAGAAATGAAAGCAAAAAGCACTTTAAATTTTATCATATTGCAAAAGCTTTATAAGCAAAATGTACAGTGCATTCATGTATTAATATTTATTGTTCAAGAGCCCTTGAATAAGTATAGTTCTCTTACACACTGATCAGTTCTAACTCACATTTCTAGGATCAGAAACAAATTCCAAGAAACTGCCTCCTATATTTACTTTCTCCACACTACCTTTGCCCTGATTTATTCATTTTCCACTCACTACCTTTGTCCTAACCATAATGGTGAGTATATGCCCACGTATCTTTGTGCCTGCTGGCATTTGTCTACACTATTCAACAAAACTCTCTCCTTTTCCTAAGGCTAACTTTGTCCACAAGTCTGGAGAATTACACAATGGTGTCAAAGAGCTATGTAAAAGAAACCTTTCGCAAGATGGCTGAAAAACACTAAGTTCTCCTTTGTTTACAGTACCCATGAACTACTACTTTCCAAAACCCAGACTATTAGGACAGTTAATATATTTTATTTCCGATGGCATTAATAATACTAAGCCACTACCAATGAGCCCTTTCTATCAAACTTAACTAAAATGGAGGTGTGGTTTTACTTTTATTTTGTGCTCTGAATTCTTTTTTGTCGAATGTCTACTCTTCTTTCCTTCCTCACCCCAAATTTTGCCATCCACAACTACTTTATGCTATTCTCACCCACAAGCCACATTGCTACCATCTACCAGCCTGATCTAATCAAGTAATTTTTGGCTCTGCCACACTGACTGGCCAAACATAAATTCAGCCACTTCAGTATTAGCCAGTGTTGAATATACTTCCAGTAAAATAATTCTGCTAAAAAGAAAGTCAAATTTCTGGCTCAGAGCAGTGGCTCACACCTGTAATCCCAGCACTCTGGGAGGCCAAGGCAGGCAGATCATGAGGCCAGCCTGACCAAAATGGTGAAACCCCATTTCTACTAAAAATACAAAAATTAGCCATGCATGGTGGCACAGGCCTGTAATCCCAGCTACTTGGGAGTCTGAGGCAGTAGAATCACTTAACCCAGGAGGCGGAGGTTGCAGTGAGCCAAGATCACGCCACTGCACTCCAGCCTAAGCAATACAGCGAGACCGTCTCAATAGAAAAAAAAAAAGTCAAATTTCTGAAGGAACCAGTATTATAATACAGAAATGGCTATGTATCAGTGACTTTTAAATGCTGAACTCAGACCAGGTGCAGTGGCTCACCCCAGTAATCCCAACACTTTCGGGGGCTATGGCAGGCAGATCATCTGAGGTCAGGAGTTCAAGACCAGCCTGACGAACATGGTGAAATCCTATCTCTACTAAAAATACAAAATTAGCCAAGCATTTGGCAGGCACCTGTAATCCCAGCTACTTGGGGGGCTGAGGCAGGAGAATTGCTTGAACCCAGGGGGATGGAGGAGGTTGCAGTGAGCAATCACATCACTGCACTCCAGCCTGGGCAACAAGAGCAAAACTCCATCTCAAAAAACAAACTAAAATAAATGCTGATTTAAGCTTTATGAACATGATACAGAAGAATTTAAACTGCTATATCATGGAAAAAGAGTTTTCATTCTACCAACTTCATTTTATCAACACTCAACTACAGATTTATTTTGGCAAGCTATAGTTAAAAGGTTAAAAGAGTTTTACCTTCATTAACTGTGATAATAAACTGTAAACATCTATAATATGGGTTCATAAATTAAGTTTTTTTTATTTAAACATGCATCTTATTAAAACATTTCTTTCAAAAGAAATGTGAGCACTAATTGAAGCACTCCAGGCTTAACTGCTGGTATTGAATGTTTCCATCCAATTTTAGAGATAACTTTGCATAGTTTTTAACACTGTATATAATTAGTTCTCTGCTGATTAAAAAAAGGAAATGGAAAAAAAAGAAAAAACATTGTTCCTAATGTCAGAAATCATTTTTTTCCTTGGATTCCACTCTATTCAAACAAATTGGGGGTGGAGAAAATGATTTATTCTTGTAAATTATGAGCATTCTATTGACATTAACAAACTAAAGTAATTATCAAATGTGCTGTTTTTATTTCTGGAAGTGTACTAGGTATAAATAATTTTTAAATTATTAAAATGGAATTTAAACAGGGTGTTTGGATCCTGTTTATAACACAGAATTTTTTTAAATGCTCGTATTACACTGAAAGGGTTAATACTCAAAACTAATTGGGATTTCTTTTTTCCTAGCAAATTTGGAAATGAACTGAAACTGCTCCCTGGTGTGAAAGCTGAATCCAGCAGCCACCTGCAGGATCAGCGACCAACACTGCCAGATGCTACAAAGCCTTTGATTTCCAGTAGCGAATTCGACCACATTTAACTCATGTGACATGAACCAACTGCAACAGCATTTTCAATCATTCTTTCTTATTTTTTTTTTTAAATACAAACTCTAGCTTTCTGCTCACTACATATGAAACAGCTGCAGTAGATAGATTCATTCAGACTCACAGCTTGGGCCCTGGTTTTCTTAATGGCTTCCATGATGGCATCCATGTTGAGGTAGCTTTTAGTGGTGGGAGCTGGGCCAACACAGACGGCCTCATCCGCCATTTTCACATGAACCTGAGGAGACAAATTTCTGCATTAACAGATGCGACCAGCAAAAAGAATTACCATCATCTGCAAATATACACAAAATTGCAAATCTGATTGTTCTGCATACCATTTATAGAGTCATATTTCTTTTTGAGTATGCACTAAAAAGCAACAATGCAACAAATAAACTCAGGAATTCTATTACCCATGATTTCATTTATTACAGCCTAATTCATTGTCTAACCAAATAATTTCCATAATATCCCCTACCTATTTATGTAAAATCACAGCAAACAATTTTAGCTTCCTATTTCATTCATCAGTACATAAATTTGATTTCAAAAACTACCTTGTTACATGTAGCCAGGGTAGCCCAATATTTTAATAACGAGCACTCATGCCCAGTTCTAAGCAAGCTCCCCAGGAAGTTGGGATAATTAGAGGGACTGAATGGAGGGATGCAGTGAGTGTCCCTGCACAGCATCAGGTCAGCACCAGGCACAAATTAAAGCCTAGGACGAAAGAAAGAGTTCAATATCACAACACATGAACCAGAAAATCTTGAGAATCATTTAAATACTCTCGCATTCAATCTTCATCCATTTTACATTTATTCCTAAAAAAAAAATGATATGTGTATTAAGTTCTAAAGCCACTCAAAATTCAAGAATGTATATTCCATTTTTAAGACTACTCACTCTATAATGTTTAAATCTATTTTGCATAATAGAGGCTAAGCATTAATATGAAAAAGAGTGAACTGTTTAGTACTAAAAGGAGTCTATCCTTCTTAAATGACGAAAGGATTCGTATATTTTTAAATGACTTTTCCTAATGGTTTTCCAGTTCAAGGAACTTCCAAACAGATTACAATTATTTTACAAGGCAGATATGTAAAACTGGAACACAAACATATACCTAAACAGTTACGACCCACTCGGCTGCCAAAAAAACAAGTCAAAGGTGGCAAATACCTCTGAGTATTTCTAAATTATAGTCTTCAGTTGTGAAATAATTTTTAAATATTTTGTGTTAAATGAGATCTAAAGACACTAAAAAAGTGGTCTTTTGGAAAGCTAAGAATTATCTTTGTCAATACAATAAATATTTCCCACTTTAGTAAAAAATTATATTGAGTACTGAAAGGTAAAAGATCAGATAAATGCCCAAGGGATTTTCAGGTCAATATCTTAATATATAAAATATCCAAATATATACATTCGGTAATTCTTTAATAATACCAATTGCAGGGGAAAGCAGCCCTACTTGCGAAGGCTTCTAAATATGTTCAAAGTAAGGCCCTGTTGGTGGTTATTGTTGCCTGGTATGCCCCCAACCTCAAGTTGCTCTTCTGCCCTCAGACCAGGATGCCCCCTCCTGTATTGCCCTATTGCCCTCTGCCCACTTCAGATCCTGTTACTGTGCATTTTGTTGTTGTAATTGTGATTGTAGTTTTTTTCTATAAGAAAGAAATTGAGTACTTCACAATCCTTTAAAAATAATACATTTAAGTCTTTGTTTAAAGTTAAATCCAAACTTGTTTTATTCTCCTTGGATACTAATCTATTAATGAAGATGCACTTCACATTTCACACCTACCACTAGGTTTTTCCCAAGTACTTCAATCTAGGATGAATCTCCTTTCATCTAAACTCCAAGAGTAGTTAGTGCAAAGTTCAGCATTTAATCTCATCTACCCAATAATCTCATTTTAACTGCTTTGCACGCCATTACAATTTACACACTCTTCTCCACCAGATCATAAGGTTATGCTCTAAATTCTTTTTTTAATCTCCCCTAGCCCAAAGTTAAGTGATAAAAGCTATTTACTCATAGATACACTTGGATAGCAGTTTGTTTAGAAACTTTCATTATCAAATGTTAAAGCCATTGTCTTTGAGGTACAAAAAAGTTGCAACATTAAGTCATTATCTTTGAGGTAAAAATCTACACCAAAATAAAGTCTTCTTAATCTTGGCCAAATATATGGCAACAGATGGTTTATGGAGGAAAAGAAATTAAAAGATACACATAGGCACATGTTTATATGTCCAAAATTTCTACAATTAACCTCCATTCCAAAGTAAAAAGGAGAGAAAGAATCCTAATAGTACTGACATTTTTACTTCCAGTCTTTTCTCTAAATACACTTTCATAATGATACCACATTATATAACTTACATCCTTTTGTTTTTTAACTAGCATAATCATTTTTCCTATGTTATCACAAACGTTCTATAAACGTACTAAGAACTAGCTCAGAGCCTAATATATTTTACTGGGTGATTAAGACTGTCCCAATTAAAAACAAGATTACTCTAATAAACATTCAAATAAATTATGCATTAAAAGCAGGTCAAAACTGCTATGGACTTTACAAGGAAGGACTAAACATAAACTGTTTGTAAAGGATCGGTTGGGTTCTTTTCCTCTATTTGCAGAAACAAATCTTACTTCAAGGGATAGGGTACATTGGAATCTCAACAAGCCCACAATCTGGCCCAAGGTCAGTAGTAGCAAAAAGCCATGCAAAAGAAAACATTAAAATCCTCTGCTGCCTTAGTTAAAGAGACACTTAAGAGTCAACCTGGAAAGAACAATCTAACAAACTTTGAAACTCTGTTTCAATTTTATTGTCCCTGTTGCATGAAATGTGTGAGGTGTTTTCTTTAGCTTAATAATACAAAACAAACAGTGTTCAAGCAACGCAGATGCTATTTTGCAAAATGACTTAATATTGCATAGGCTGACTAGATATATTTATGTTTCAAAAATTTCAACATCTTGAAAAATACAAGTTCATTTTTATACATTTTAATGGCAAAGGAAATATATAACCACCATGGAAAGTTTAAACTGAGGTAAACTAATCAATTAAGCAGGATTTGCTGGCTATATGTTTCAAAAACAAAAATAAAGCATTTTAAATACTAAACTAAGTATAGTTTGTCTTCATAAACTTTTCCATTCTCAGAAAACCAATCGAGGTTTTTAAAGCAGATTACTGGTTTTCCCATCAAGCATTTAGTTTTATATTTTCAATTTTTTTTATTCTTCAGAGAAAAATTACTTGCATCACCTTATTACTCGTATGAGCCTAATTTCCAAATAACAAACTAGGAGAACAATAGATGTGTATTTCATCTTACAGGACTGAGAAAAATCATTTTCCTTACTAACTTTTAAAAAATAAATGTAAATTCTTATATATAAATAGGTTAAAAATTATGCCTACACTTAAAAACTTGTGATTGGTAGAAAATTTCATATTAGTCAATTAGATGCCTAAAATACATTGGAAAATATATTCTATTTGGTCCCTGTCCTTATCAAATAGATTGTACATGAGTGACAAAAAGTGCTAGGACAGATGTTATATTTAGAATAAAACTCAATGGCGTCAGCAAAAGCTTTTCAGTACCTTCTAAACTAGTACATACTAGAAAGACAGGGAAGATGAGCAGCTTTGGAAATGTTTCTTCATGCCTAGAGATGTTCTGAAACCTGTCACTCAACAAGATCTATAGTGAAGTGGACACTATTTACCATGACTGAAAATACAGGAGTTTCCCTTGTGATGCCCTTCGATGCAAGACACTGGGTAGAATACTCCAAGGATGACATAATATGGACTAGATGCACTCCTTGGCTGAAAGTAGCAATACCCTACATAACCCAGCCAGACTTCAGTATCTATCAAATCTAATCAATTCCTCCAAACATTACTAACCAATGAAAACTATCCTGAAAGTAGAATGGTGGTTGCCAGAGACTGTGGGGAGCCTAGAATGGGGCGTTATTATTTAACAGGTAGAGTTTCAGTTTTGCAATATGAATAGAGTTCTGGAGATGGATTGTAGTGGTGGCTGTACAACAATGTGAATGTACTTAATGCCACTGAACTCTACACATAAAAATAGTTAAGATGGTAAATTTCTTTATAAGCATTTTACCACAATTAAAAATAATAATAAACTAATGAGTATCTTATTTAAAAAAAAGAAAGAAAATTACCCTGAGAGACTAAAAGATTCAAGAAAGGAAAGCTAACTGCATCAATCTTAATTTGAAGAACTAGAAAACAAAAATCAAACCAGATAAAATCCTATTTCTAAAAACAAACAAACAAACAAACAAACACTATTTCATTAAAAGTATCTAAAGATACTTACATATGTTTTTAAAAACTAACATTCCAGCACATCCTTTCCCAGAAAGGCAATTTGTTCATAGAAAACAAAATGATTTTTTTAAAACATTCGCTTTGATTCGATTTTGAAAACTACGTGTGTAACACCAAGACGTATTTATTCATGGTTATTCTGGATGGTAGAATTAGTGAGAACTATTTTTCTTCTAAGATAACTTACATGATTTTCAAAGTGGTAAAATTTAAAACTACAGGGAAAAAAGAGAGTAGGTTTTTGACAGCTGCAAAATTCCCAGCCCATTTTCTACAACCCTGTTTTCATTTTACAAAAGGGAACTGATGCTGAATCAATCCTGGAACCAAAACAAAGGTGTTTTGGGTTTTTTTTTTTTTGTTTTTTTTTTTGGGTTTTTTGTTTTTTTGTTTTAGTCTTTGTCTTGCAAGCATGCATTCCTGAGGATACAGTAAACAACAAAAGAATGAAAACCAGCAGGAGGAGAACTATCTTCTCATACCACTGACCCCCTCAGTAGAAGCACCAAGGGAGAAGGGGAAGAATGACAGAGAGAAAGTAGACATCAAGTATTCAAGCAAAACCTTCACAAGAGTCATGTCCGTGTAGCTGGTGAGTGCCAGACCACAATGGAAAGGAGCGGAATAAAGCAGAGGAAGAGTAGGGTAGGGGTGAGGTGAGGTGGGGTGGGGACTGTCCATATGGTTGGATGTAAAGAGTGGGAGAGGCAGAGTGACAGCCGAGAGATGGCTCAGGTTTGTTTTCCTTTATTAGCTTGAAAAAAACTTGAACAAATGCCTTGGAGAAGGATAATGTGCAAAGTAAGTAGTTAAAAACACCTGAGATATGAAATAATGCAGAGTAAAAAGTTTCTGACAAGCACTGGCAGATCCAAAAGGCTTCCCAAGCAGAGGCTGAGGTTGCAGCAAGCTGCTATTGAACCACTGCACTCCAGCCTGGGTAACAGAGAGAGATCCTGTCTCAGAAAATAAAAAATAAAACGACTAAAACTGCCATGTGTAGTAGCACAGCTCCTGTAGTCCCAGCTGCTTAGGAGGCTGAGGCAGGAGGATCACTCAAGCCCAGGAGTTGAAGTCCAAGCTGGGCAACATAGTGTGACCCATCTGTAAAAATAAAAAATAACAATTAAATAAATGAAATGAGCAAAATGGTAAACTTTATGTTATATAGATTTCATAGAAAAAAAATTATACAGATCCATCACAATTTCTGACCAATTACTGACAAGTCACAGTGAAAGTATACATTTGAAGAACTTCATTACATAGGAAAAAATAAATAAATAATATTACCTAAGAAAACTCTAACAAGGTGTGGTTGAGGGAGGAAACAAGAAAATACCAGTAAGAGTGTGGGCTCAGCTTTAGCTTGCAATCTTTAAGATCATTTTCCACTTACTAAAGAAAAAGCTATCACACATGCATTCAAGAGTCTAATGATTCAGATGTAAATACACAGACATATATTTCTGAATACATCTTTCTGACACAATAACAGAGCAAGATTCTAGGAATAGGATCTGGAAATAATCTCCTTTAAAATCAATTATTTTTTTAAAAAAGTTTTTCCAAACCATATAAACAGCTAATGCCAATTCCACAAAATATGGAGAGCCACCTAAAGTCATGAGATCTTAAAGCCCTACCAAAGCCCCAACAGCAGCTATCCCTGCTCAATGCAAGCAACCAAATGATGACACTACTCATAAAAGCAAGTCATCTAGATCTTCTTAAATTTTATTATAATTACCTAACTAATGTATGAATTATTCCTTTGGTTAAAAAGAAAAAACGCTTAAACCTTAAAAAGGTTAAAAAGAAAAAAGCTTATAGACACCAGATAACCATTATTCCCTCCCCTCCTTTAAAGGCTCCTTGTCCCATTTCCTATTATTATCCAGTTATTATCAGTTTTGCGTGTGTCCTTCCAGACTCACCTAAGCATTTTCATATGGACATGCAGAAATACCACTCCAGAGTTTTATTTTGTGTTTAAGAGTTTTCTTGGTATAAAATGAATCACACTACATATTACTCTACAAGTAATTTTATCACTCAGTATTTTTTTAGAGTTCTACCTCATCATTTTTAACTGCTATCCAATATTTCTAGCAATCTAGATGAACCATAACTTATTTAACCATCTTCCTTATATTGGACACGGTTTCCAATGTGCAGGTATTGTACACTGCAATATGCTTCCTTGAACACAGCAATCTGTTTACATATATATATATATATTTTTTTTTTTTTTCTATAAGAAAAATGTTTAAAAGTACAAATACTGCAAACTACACATTTAAAATCTTAGGTCAACTTAACACTACTGTTAGGAATTAATTTCCCCACACTACACCATCACTGAACATGGTTTATCTTTCTAATTTTATTAATGTAATGGAGAAAAATAATTTATCATTTTTTAAAATTTCCATTTTCCTGGTTATTAGTGAGTTTGGGCATATGTTCATGTTTGTAAGTTATCTGTATTTCTTCTTCTAAAAGTTATCTGTATTTCTTCTTCTAACCATTAACCATTTTTAAATTTAATACAACAGATATCTTATAAAAAACAGCAAAGCTGGCCAGGTGTGGTGGCTCCCACCTGTAAACCCAGCACTTTGGGAGGTAGAGTTGGGCGGACTACTTGTGGCCAGGAGTTTGAGATCAGCCTGGCCAGCATGGCAAAACCCCATCTCTGCTAAAATACAAAAAATTAGCTGGGTATGGTGGCACATACCTACGGTCCCAGCTGCTTGAGAGGCTGAGGCACAAGAATCACTTGAACCCAGGAGGCAGAAGTTGCAGTGAGCTGAGATCCCACCAGTGCACTCTAGTCTGGGCAACAGAGTGAGACTCTGTCTCAAAAAAAAAATAAAATAAAAATAAAAAATAGCAAAGCCATCTTTTGTGTCTTTTTTTTAATTACATGTAATAAGTAAATATACGTAATACTGAAACATTCTTATTTAAAATAAAGCTAACAACTCCACTGACCACACCTCTGTCCCCATTATAATGTCTCTCTCACTTATCAGGTGAGTATGTATTCTTTAATCTATGCCAAGGGATCCCAACTTGGAAGAATTTTGTCCCCTAGGACACAGTTGGCAATGTCTGTAGATAGTTCTGATTGTCATTACTGGGGCCTGGGGGGGACACTACTAGTATCTAGGGGGTAAGATGCCAGAGACACTGCTAAAAATCCTATAATGTACAGGACAGTCACCCATGACAGAGTTCTCTAATGCATAATGTAAACAGTGCCACTGTTGAGAACCTACGCTCTATGCTTTTATATATGTAACTATAAAAATACTTTAGGGTGAGATTCTTTTAACATTAATGGTATCCTTATATCATATATGTCCTTATTCAAGTTCTCTTTTGGTGTTTAGGGTCTTAGAGATGTTCTCTGTTGATACATAGAGATCCACCTCACTCTTTTTAACTATTGAAGAATTCCAAGATATGATTCTACCTGTTTATGAATCATCTGCTCCCTCATGGATACTGAGTGTGGAGAAATCACCTGGCTGGATGTCCACTTGTGCTCAAGGCTCTCTCCTCTGGAGCTGCTCCCATCTTTCCAGTCATCTAGTCATCCTCTCCTATCTGTTTCAGACTGGGGTTTCCTGCTGCATGATCCTATCAGCTAACTCTTTAAAAATTCCTCAATTTCCAGCTGGGCGTGGTGGCTCACACCTGTAATCCCAGCACTTTGGGAGGCTGAGGCAGGCAGATCACAAGGTCAGGAGATCAAGAGCATTCTGGCCAACATGGTGAAACCTCGTCTCTACTAAAAAAAATGTAAAAATTAGCTGGGCGTGGTGGCAGACACCTGTAATCCGAGCTATTCAGGAGGTTGAAGCAGGAGAATCACTTGAACCTGGGAAGTGGAGGTTGCAGTGAGCCAAGATTGTGCAAATGCACTTGCGCCTGGCAACAGAGTGAGACTCAGTCTAAAAAAAAAAAAAAATCTCAGTTTCCAGGATTCCACAAGTACTCTTTCCTATTTACCATCAAAATTCTGGTTTGTTGTTTTTCCTTTCCTTTTTTTTTTTTTTTTTTTTTTGAGACAGAGTTTCGCTCTTGTTACCCAGGCTGGAGTGGAATGGCGCGATCTCGGCTCACCACAACCTCCGCCTCCTGGGTTCAGGCAATTCTCCTGCCTCAGCCTCCTGAGTAGCTGGGATTACAGGCACGTGCCACCGTGCCCAGATAATTTTTTGTATTTGTAGTAGAGACAGGGTTTCACCATGTTGAACAGGATGGTCTTGATCTCTTGACCTCGTGATCCACCCACCTCGGCCTCCCAAAGTGCTGGGATTACAGGCTTGAGCCACCGCGCCTGGCTTTGTTTTTCCTTTTCTTTTTGAGACAGTCTCCCTCTTGTTGCCCAGGCTGGAGTGCAGTGGCACGATCTCGGCACATTGCAACCTCCACTTCCCAGGTTCAAGCAAATCTCCTGCCTCAGCCTCCTGAGTAGCTGGAATTACAGGCTCCCGCCACCACGCCTGGCTAATTTTTGTACTTTTAGTAGAGACGGGATTTCGCCATGTTGGCCAATCTGGTCTCAAACTCCTGACCTCAGCTGATCTGCCCGCCTCAGCCTCTCAAAGTACTGAGATTACAAGCATGAGCCACCATGCCCAGCCTGTTTTTTCTCTTGGTCTTTTCTTTTTAACTTTTTTTCTTCCCTGGGAATTTGGGACTGGAACATGAAGTCTGGCTCATCCCAACAGCCTTAATTGTAAGTCAGGACTTTTACATTTTTTCATTTCTAAACACAGAAAACATATAGTATATGTATTTTTAATTTAAAATCAGGGCAGGCACAGTGGCTCATGCCTGTAATCCCAGCACTTTAGGAGGCCAAGACGGGCGGACTGACTGAGCTCAGGAGTTCACAACCAGCCTGGACAACATAGTGAAAACCCATCTCTACTTAAAAAAAAAAAAAAAAAAAAGTAGCTGGTCATGGCGCAGTGTGCCTGTAGTCCCAGCTACTCAGGAGGCTGAAGCAAAAGGATTGCTTGAACCCAGGAGGCAGAGGTTGCAGTGAGTGGAGACTGTGCCACTGTACTCCAGCCAGGGCAACAGAGCGAGACTCCGTCTTAAAAAAAAAAAATCAAAGATTATAAACAAGAACATCGTTTTCTAAAATGAATCATATAAACTTATTTGTAAGGCTGTCATGAAAAGCATCAACAAATCTAGTGAGCATCTGATATAAATATAAGTATATGAAAGTGATTATACCAGTCCTAAATTGTTACAGACATCTCTATTTACATTCCTCTATTAAAGGTACTCATCATGAAAATCTTCTTGATGAGTACCTTTCTCACAGTATCTATTCAGATATCATGGCATTCCTAGAAACTCTAAAAGCTGGCTTTCTGGCCTCAGATTCCATTTCCCATATTGTCTGATATTTTTGCTGAGCTCCCAAAAGACATGACAACTCTTAATTCATAGTATATAGCTGGTTAGTCTCTTATCAAAACTTTCAGATGAGTATTACAAATAGCAGCAAAATCAAGCACTCAAAAGCTCCTGCTCTCCTGAAGATTCCTGGTACAGTTAGCTCCTAGACATTAAAGGTAGTCATTAAAAGCAGTTAAGGAGTTCAGGAAGTTTTCCATAGCAGTCATTTTTCACTGAGCAGGGAAATGAAACTTGAAGATATCAGAAATATCTGTGGCCGGGCATGGTGGCTCATGCCTGTAAACCCAACACTTTTGGAGGCCAAAGTGAGAGGATCATTTAAGCCCAGGAGTTTCAGACCAGCCTGGGCAACATAGAAAGGCCTTATCTCTACAAAACAAAACAAAACAAAACAAAACAAAACAAAAACCCTTTTTTTTAATTAGCCAGTCATAATGGCTGGCACCTATAATCCCAGCTACTTGGGAGGCTGAGGCAGAGTGATCACATGAGCCCGTGACTTGGAGGCTGCAGTGAGATATGGATGGGCCACTATACTTTAACCTGTGTGACAGATCAAGACCCTGACTTAAAAACAAACAAACAGCAATAACAAAAAGAAAAAAGAAGTCTAGAAATGTTTTATTTTCTCTTCAAAAATAAACATTCTTTCTCCCCATTTCCCAAAAATGAAAATTCTTCTATATCTCAGGACAGAATGAGTACTTCGAAGGAGCTCAAGAAACTATTTTGATTTCTTCCTATTCATCCAAAACTAACAATTAATAGTTAAAGTTTTGGTTTTTTCTTTTACTTTTTTTTTTTTTTTTTTTTTTTTTTTGATACGGAGTGTCACACTGTCTCCCAGGCTGGAGTGCACTGGTACTATCTCAGCTCACTGCAACCTCCGCCTCCTGGATTCAAGCAATTCTCATTTCTCAGCCTCCCAAGTAGCAGAGACTACACGCATGCACCACTATACATAGTTAATTTTTTGTATTTTTAGTAGAGACGGGGTTTCACCATGTTGGTCAGGCTGGTATCAAACTCCTGACCTCAGATGATCCATCTGCCTCCACCTCCCAAAGTGTTGGGAGTACAAGTGTCAGCGACCGCACCTGGCCAAAGATACTTTAACTCAATAAAAATCCAAAGTGATTGTGCCATTCACTGAAATTTACCTGCAACTCCTTAAGTAGGCCCAGCTACCAGGAACAGAAGTTCCTCTTTGGGGACTTGGTTTAGAGAGCATAAGAGAACCACACTCAGATAAACATAGCAAGAATAACAGGATTAAAACAAAGAAGGGTACCTGTATCTCAATTCCTACCTTCCTTAGAATTGAAGCCTCATATGGGTGAAGAATCAGAGTCCAAAATGTGAGAAAACATAAATGTATCAGGGGAGATCAAATTACCTACTAAGTCAAAGGATGACACACCTCCAGCAGCACTGTCACATACAGGGGGCCTGATACGCTATGCTAGGCCACCAGCTGAACCACAGAGTGATTTCACATAGTGAAATAAAGACTTTCTTTTTATTGAGATGAAGTCTTACTCTGTCGCCCAGGCTGGAGTGCGGGTGGTGCAATCTCAGCTCACTGCAACCTCTGCCACCCAGGTTCAAGTGATTCTCCTGCCTCTGCCTCCCGAGTAGCTGGGATTACAAGTGCCTGCCACCAGGTCTGGCTAATTTTTCTGTAGTTTTAGTAGAGACGGGGTTTCACCATCTTGGCCAGGCTGGTCTTGAACTCCTGGCCTCGTGATCCACTGTGATCCACCTGCCTTGGCCTCCCTAAGTGCTGGGAGTTTACAGGCGTGAGCCACTTTGCCCAGCCAAGACATTTTCAAATAAAGGAAAACTAGGAAAATTAGTTGGTAGCAGATCAGCTCTAAAACTACTGAAGTTCCTGGCAGGGCACAGTGGCTCACATCTGTAATTCCAGCACTTTGGGAGGCTGAGGTATATGGAACAAGAGGTGAAGAAATCAAGACCATCCTGGCCAAGATCATGAAACCCCATCTTCTACTAAAAATACAAAAATTAGCTGGGCCTGGTGGTCCATGCCTGTAATCACAGCTAGTGAGGAGTCTGAGGCAGGAGAATCACTTGAACCCGGGAGTCAGAGGCTGCAGTGAGCCAAGATCACGCCATTGCACTCCAGCCTGGGCAACAAGGGTGAAACTCCATGTCAAAAGAAAAAAAAAAAAAAGATAATATAAAAATTTTCAAATGCTTTGAAATTTAAAAATTTTTAAATAACCTATGGGCAAAAAAGGAAGACTCAGAAAACATTATTAACAAAAATGAAAATATGATATAAAAATTTATTAGTTTTCTGGCTTTTGGCTCGGAGGAGGCCAAGGTGCAACTTTCTTTGATCGTCCTGAATCCAGGCTTATCCAACACCAGTTGCCTCCACCACCCCACCAAAGGTCAACCCCAGTGAGATCAAAGTCATATATCAAAGGTGTACTGGGGTGAAGTCGGTGCCACTTCTGCGCTTGCTCCCAAAATCGGCCCCCTGGGTCTGTCTCCGAAAAAGGTTGACGATGACATTGCCAAGGCAACAAGTGACTGGAAGGGCCTGAGGATCACAGTGAAACTGACCATTCAGAACAGACAGGCCCAGATTGACGTGGTGCCTTCTGATTCTGCCCTGATCATCAAAATCCTCAAGGAACCACTAAGAGACAGAAAGAAACAGAAAAACATTAAACAAAGTGGCAATATCACTTCTGATGAAATCGTCAACATTGCTTGACAGACGTGGCATCAATCTTTAGCCAGAGAACCCTCTGGAACCATTAAAGAGATGCTGGGGACTGCCCAGTCTGTGGGCTGTAATGTTGATGGCCACCAACTTCATGACATCATCAGTGATATCAACGGTGGTGCTGTGGAATGCCCAGCTACTTAAGAAGCACAAAGGAAAATATTTTAATAAAGGATCATTTGACAGCTGGTAAAAAAAAAAATTATTAGATGAACTTAAAGAACGCTTAGAGAGCACTGGGTGTGGTGGCTCACACCTGTAATCCCAGCACTTTGGGAGGCGGAGGCAGGCAGATCACCTCAGGTCGGGAATTCAAGACCGCCATGATCAACATGGAGAAACCCTGTCTCTTTAAAAAAAATAAATAAATAAATAAAATAAATAAATAAAGAATGCTTAGAGAGAAAATTATAATATTAAATATTATGTAAGAAGATATATCTCGGCCGGGTGCGGTGGCTCAAGCCTGTAATCCCAGCACTTTGGGAGGTCGAGGCGGGTGGATCACAAGGTCGAGAGATCGAGATCATCCTGGCCAACATGGTGAAACCCCGTCTCTACTAAAAATACAAAAAATTAGCTGGGCGTGGTGGCGCATGCCTGTAATCCCAGCTACTCAGGAGGCTGAGGCAGGAGAATTGCCTGAACCCAGGAGGCGGAGGTTGCGGTGAGCCGAGATCGTGCCATTGCACTCCAGCCTGGAAAGAGCGAAACTCCATCTCAAAAAAAAAAAAAAAGAAGATATATCTCAAATCAATAATCTAAACTCCTACTTTACGACCCAAAAAAGAAAAGCAAAATAAACCTAAAGTAGAAGGAAGAATATAACAGAGGAAATATCACTAATTTTTTAATTTTTTAAAACCAACAGAGGAAGAAAAAAATCAATCCAACCAAAGCCAGTTATTCAAAAGCATCAATAAAACTGATAAATCTCTAACAAGACTAAGAAAAGGAGAATAAAAGAAGACATTCAAAATAAGAAAGGAAAGAGGTTATCACTACAATCTATGCAGATATTAAAAGGATAATAAAAAATTTCTAAGAATATCTCTATGCACATAAATTGGACAATGTAGATGAAATGAACCAATCCCTCAAAATGACAAAACACAAAGTTAATAAAACACACTCAAAGTAAAATAGATAACCTGAATACTCCAATAACTCTTAAAGAACTTGAATACATCATTTAAAACTTTCTGAAGAAGAAATCGTCAGGCCCAGTTGGTTTCACTAGAGAATTCTAAACAATTTTATATACTCTCATTCAAAGAAGAAATATTTCCCAATTCACTGTATAAGGACAACATTATCCTAATACCAAAGACAGTACACAAAAAGAAAACTGCAGACCATGTCCCTCATTATAATGATGCAATCCTTAACAAAAAATTAAGTCCAATCCAGCAATATATAAAAAAGAATAATGCACCACAACCAAAATGCAGAACTAGTTTTATACTTTAAAAAACTCACTGTAAAATAATGTATTATAATCAAAAGGAAAAAAAAAACCCATATGACTGTATCAGTTGACTCAGAAAAAGTGTAAGACAAAATTCAACATTCATTGGCAAATCAGGAGTAGACAGGATCTTCCTCAACCAGATATAAAAAGCAATCACAAAAACCCCACAGCTAATACCATACTTAATTGTGAATGACTGAATGCTTTTCCACTAAGATTGGCAATAAGACAAGAATGTGCACTATTGCTACGCTCCTTCCACTTCATACTGGAATTCCTAACTAGAGCAACAGAAAAAATAAAAGACATACAGATTGTACAGAAAAAAATCGAACTGTCTCTGTTCACAGACATGATTATCTATGTAGACAACTCCAAAGAGCCTACAAAAATACTCCTAGAACTAATGAGTTTAGCAAGATCACAAGATACAAGGTCAACTCTCAAACATTAATCATACTTCTACTACTAGCAGTGTACAACTGGAAACCAAAATTTTTTATTTATTTATTTTTTTTTTGAGACGGAGTTTCGCTCTTGTTACCCAGGCTGGAGTGCAGTGGCACGATCTTGGCTCACCGCAACCTCCGCCTCCTGGGTTCAGGCAATTCTCCTGCCTCAGCTCCTGAGTAGCTGGGATTACAGGCATGCACCACCGTGCCCAGCTAATTTTTTGTATTTTTAGTAGAGACGAGGTTTCACCATGTTGACCAGGATGGTCTCAATCTCTTGACCTCGTGATCCACCCGCCTCGGCCTCCCAAAGTGCTGGGATTACAGGCGTGAGCCACCGCGCCCGGCCTTTTATTTCTTTTAAGAGACAAGAGTCTCACTCTGTCACCCAGGTTAGAATGCAGTGTTGTTATCATAACTCATTGCAGCCTTAAACTCCTGGGCTCGGGCAATTCGCCCACTCAGCCTCCAGAGTAGCTAGGACTACAGGTATGTGCCATCACACCCTTCTATTTTTTTGTTTGTTTGTAAAGACAAGGTCCAGCTATGTAAGTCACTACCCTAAGCTCACCACAACCTCCACCTCCCGGCTTCAAGCAATTCCCCTGCCTCAGCCTCCCGAGTAGCTGGGATTACAGGGATTACACACCACCATGCCTGGCTAATTTTGTATTTTCAGTAGAGATGGTGTTTCTCCATGTTGGTCAGGCTGGTCTCGAACTCCCGTCCACAGGTGATCCACCCACCTCTGTCTCCCAAAGTGCTGGGATTACAGGCCTGAGCCACCACACCTGGCCAGCACACTATGTTAAAATTAATTATTCAGAACCATCGCCACCACCTGTTTCCAGAACTTTTCATCCTGAAAAAACAATGTGAACACACTTAATGCTAATGAACTGTAAGCCTAAGAATGTGAAATGAAATCGTAAATAAAACTGCAAGCTCTCCAGATGAAATGCACTCCCTGTGGCCAACAGAGACACCTAAATTTAGATAATGGGTGCAAACGGCCATAGCAGAGTGACCGAAGAGTGGAGTGGTCACCACCCTTCATTCTTGGAAAACACAGCTCTTGACAAATAGCTGTTCTTCAGCCAGAACAGTTCCTGTGACTGAAGCCAAGAATTCCAGCAGAAACCCCTCGCATCAGCCTTTTGGAAGGAACATCTGACAGAGACACTTCTGGCACCAAATTTGGGTTCAACTATCTCAACCAATCTGAACTGAACAAACTTGAATCCTTCATTTGCACAGACCTTACGAGAATGAGGGCAAGAACTTTCCCTACTTAAGCCGAACCCCTTCTTTTTTCACTCTTTGGAGAAACATTTTCACTAGAGGAAACTGCCTCCCCAATCTGCAGGTGGTATTTTTCTATAGAAATAAAACTCCATTTTTTTCTCCACAGATCTCATTATCTTTTGCTAACAAATGGTTAAAACAGTAAACTTTTATGTTATGTATATTTTACCACAATTGAAAATAAATTACTTTTTTAAATGTAAAAAACTGATACGTGGAAACACTTCTTACTGAAAAGGAAAATTACATAAAACCTTCACAAATAGATTGTGTAGTTTTGAAACCAAACCCCTATGACATGCAGAGCATCCCGGTGAGTTTCACTAGTGCAGCCTAGGGCTCTATGACATTCAGTTAGAATAGTTCATGGAAGACACTCTGCTATATTTAATTATAAAGTCCCCTTTAGAAAAATACCTAATATCAATTTGAGGAATATACTATAGACCTGGAAACTAAACCAATATATGACTGATTTACAGGAAGACTTGGACTCAACTAAACACTCAGTTGTTTACAAAATAAGACATTTTCGAACTCTCATTGGATACAATGAGACATTACAAACTCTCATTGGATACATCATACCCTGTCCCCCACCTCAAGAGTGCTTTTCAGTGCATTTAATTAAATTAAATGAATGCTGAAGATAGCAACAATGAATTTAAATCTATTTATCTGAGCCAGAATCTCTTTTCCTTTGCACAGGTTCCAATTCAGATTAATAACTCAGATATAAATCCACCATTGCCATGTCCAGACAGCCTTCTATCTTCCTAAAAGATGCCTACTGACTTAGCTACTCCAACTTGACAGATGCCACCGCAGCCACAAGGCAGCAGCAGGAGCAAGGCAGCCAAGGAAGCAGTCCCAAGTCAGGTCAGTGACTGGCTAAAGCCAGAGATCCAGAGCCAGCAAAACAATGCCTCGACTTGCTGAGGGGGGCAAGTCAGGTATAAAGTGAATAGCTTGGATAAACTGATGCTTGAAATTGAGCAAAAACACAAGTTTGAGATCTGACATTTTTCTCTGTTTTTTTGTGGACTTCAATAAATTTAGCACACACAAAAAAAGATGGCATAGTGAGTTCATATTTCAAAAGCTCTCTCTACTTCAAATGTACAGCAATGACAATAAAACCCAGAAAAGAAAACAGGTAAGCAGAAATAAATGGCAAACATCTCACAAACTCAAAACAGGAGAAAAACGCGTAACAATGAGAACAATGCTAACCACTGGCTGGTTCCTCCAGAAGCAGCAAGTGCCAAATACAAAGTACAGATCATGAGAATGTTCTGAGGAGACTGAGAAGACAGCCAGGGCCACTGGCAAAAACTAGGCCAAAGAAGAGCCACCCTCGGCCAGAAGGCCACCCAGCATTTTCTGCAACTACAGCTCACTACAGCTCCTAGAGACTGTGGACCTAGGGAGGCACAAACACAGCTCCAGAGTCAAAATCTGAACAAGCTGCTAAGGCTAATCTGCCACGTGTCCAAACTATCACCATAAGACCTGGATGTAGAGGCCGGGCGTGATGGCTCACGCCTGTAATCCCAGTACTTTGGGAGGCCAAGGAGGGCAGATCATGAGGTCAGGAAATCAAGACCATCCTGGCTAACACGGTGAAACCCCCGTCTCTATAAAAAATTAGCCAGGAGTGTTAGCACACACCTGTAGTCCCTGCTACTTGAGAGGCTGAGACAGCAGAATCATTTGAACACGGGAGGCGGAGGTTGCCGTGAGCCAAGATCGTGCCACTGCACTTTAGCCTGGGCGACAGAGTGAGACTCTGTCTCAAAAACAAGAGAAAAAGACCTGGATGTAGATTAGGAATCCAAAATGCCAGATGGAGGGGAGAAGACCACAAAACTGCTGGTCAGGGAGAAGGTGGGAGCGGGGAATGATCGGGCAAGAGAGAAACGAGGAAGAGGAAGGCCAAAGAAGCAAGGGAGAGGGAGATGAAGAATGAAGAGTAACAAACACGTTTAACTTTCACCAGAAAAAAGAGCCTATGAACCAAAATTCCAAAACAGAGTAAGAAAGCATTAGCTAAGAAAATAAACAAAACTTCTGAAAGGGTTCACATCAGATAAACTGCCCAAAATGAGATTAATTTTATCAGCCTAAAAGATTAAAAGATTCACTAGGAAAGGAATTTAAAAGACCTTTCTAAGGAAGTACTAACGAAGTGAAGAGCTGACTAGATTCCAAAATTATTTATGAAAAGGACTTGTTCATAAATTGGAAATGAGAAATGAAACAGTAACGGTGAAGATAAAGTCCTGTATCTTGTGCTTCTGCAGTAGGATTCAGACACAAGAAGCCTGAAAGATCAAAGTTCAATTTGGGTAATGTTGGGTTTGAGGTAGTTGTAATATATCCAACTAGAGATGTCACAGAGAGGGAAAACAAAGTTGAAGCTAGAGTTGATTAAAACCACAGAAATAGAAGTGGAAGAGAATGTGATCTTTCAGGGCAAGGGTAGAGAGAGCACAAAAAAAAAAAAAAAAAAAAAAAAAAAAATTAAGAAGAGCCCACCAATGAAACCTTGAGTGATTCCTGTAGAGGGGACACAGAGGAGAGCCACAGTAGCAGAAAAAAAAAAAAAAAGAAAGAAAAGAACTAGGAGATTAAAATGTTACCAAAGCCAGAGGATAAGAGTGTCTGATAAAGGGTATTAGTGTTAAATGCTTCTGGGAAGTCAAATAGAAGAGGACTGAAAAATGTCCGCTGGATATAACATGAGAAAACTGGTGGCCACACTAGCAAGAACTCTTAGTAGAATACTGAGGACAGAAGCAGACTGGAGTGGCTCAGGGCCTTTGCACATGCTGTCTTGTAAACTGCCTAGCTGGCTGACTCCTTCTCATCCATCAGTCTCACCTTACATTTTATGGCTCAGAGAGACTTTCTCTTACTACCTTACCAGTGAAGGGAACCATGAATGTCTCTCAACAATTTGTTTCCCTCATAACACTTACCACAGTTTGTAATTACTTAAGTTTTATTTCTCTATATCTATCTCTAGAGCAGCAATCCCATCACTCCCAGACACTCTCTAGTTCCAGTATCTATCCTAGCAACTGGCCCACAACAGGCACTAATAAAAACTCTGCCCTCAAAGTAATAAACTTCACTTCATTTTGTAGGGGGAGGGGACTTTTCCTTATACTTGGTATGGGAAGCAACATGCACAGTGGAAAGAGTACAACTTAGGAGTTACAGATAATTCGAGTCTTAGCTCCACAGCTTACTAGCCCAGTGATCTCTGGCAACCTGAATATTGGCTTTATCCTTGAAGCCCCAATTTCCTCAATGTAAAACAGTAACAATAATTTAATCCATATGTAATTATGTGCTTTTCTAGTACACCATAGATACTCAATAAGTGAGAAGCATTATTTGGAATAATCATGTCCTCTCCCTCCACTCAAGGGTCTGAATGAGTGAGGCTGTAAAAATGAGCTAAGTTATTGCCTTAGCAACACTAGAACATTGAAATAAGTTAAACTGTACAGTCAAATCTTTTATTGAATGTATGCTTTTTCAGTAAGATAGGACTTCCAATCCTTCCCAAATAGCTGCTTAGAGAAAAATAAATCCATGATTAGGTACTTTTTCATACCAGCAGGTATTAATCACATTGAAATACGTAAGTTCCCTTTAAACCTATGTTGTTTAAATTCACCAGAAATTACAAAATAAAACCAAAAAGATGTAATAATCCTCACAATAGTTCATTGTTTTGTTCTTAATTTAAAATTTTAGTATAAGTAAAAGTAAAAAGTAACTTTAGTATAAGTTATTATTATTAACCAAAAATTCAGAACATCTTGAGACATCTCCTTAACGTTCTATGAAAGAAAATATTCACAAGTCACTTCCCATAGATTAAAAAAAGCTGCAGTGGTTTTACTGAATTTAAATAACAAGGTACATAAACATGCAAATGAATAAGTCATACATGAAGATATGATATAAATCCTGTCCAAATATAATTTTTGCCTGACTGCTAAATAAAGTCATAGTCCATTATGACTGGAATGACTGGTTTACCTTTAACTCTAGGTGGCTTAAACTATTAGACTTTTAAGCAGCTTTACTGGTTTTTGACTATTTAACCTGCTGAGCTCACAGCACCCATAGGAAGGTCTTCGTTGCAAGTTTTATTTCTGATGCTGCTGACCACTAATACTGACTCCATAGACAACAGATTTCAATAACAACCACCCACAGGTTAACACTGAGTATTACCCATAATACTGCTTTAATTAAGTTAATACATGAAGGTCACAGTTTGGTAGAAACTTTTATTAAATTTGGCAGTGCTCACCGTAATTATTTTAAAAATGGTGTTCATCTGCAGTAACTCTAAATTTGCCTAGAGATATAATCCAGTTTGCTCACGGATTTATGCTGCATTTCAATTTATTTTCTGAAAGGAATTCAATTTATTAGTTCCATTCCCCCAAAATACGTACATTTCTAGCATTTCTAATAGATAGTTTCCTGACAGATAACTCCAACCATGCTGGGCACAGAATGGGTCTACCTGACACAAAGAGACCCCCCGCAGCAGCAAAGGAGATTTCCACCCCCACCCCCGATTTAGGAGGATTTTGATGGTGGAAAAGATTCATGCTTTGATTTGTCCATAGTTCACACATTAAATATTAATTTGTCTCTGAAATACCAGAATTACTCTTTCATCTTGAAAAGTAAAGACACACAAATACTACTTTCAAACTCAAACCCATTAGGCATAGAAGGGCAAAGCAAATAAATCTTTAAATGACTCTGTTAAAAAAAAAAAATGATACTCTACTTTAAAACACAAATCACATGGTCAGTAGAGCTGACAAAATCTTCTATTTTTATACGCATAAGGTAATCTGAGGTTATTTTGTGGAAAAGCAAACAACAATGGCTGAATTCAACTCATACACATACTGAATTTGGCAATGATTGGATTCTTTAAATACACAAGCTGACAGGCACTAAGGTAGATAATAATGAATCAGCATGGGAGCCATTTAACATACTTCTTGATTAACTCATTGCCTGTCCAGGTCATACACAGACATGCTTACATGTCATAATCGTCATAATTCCCATCATCCCCACCACTAACACTACAGCGCCTTGATTAGTCCGCAACTCCCAGACGAGCCATTGCTAATACTAAATAATTCTCTTCAGCCTCCTGCTACTATTCTGCAGGATCTCCAATTAAATATAATATTAATGTGAACAGATTCCTACCAGGAATCCGATCCTATTCCATTTTACCCAAAAATGGAGAGAAAGTAATTTAGCCAAGCCAAAGATAATCAAAACATTTAAAATTGATACAGTATACTGTTTCTGCAAAGTAAGTTTTTCCAAAGACAATAAAAGCGAAAAGGAACAAGAAATGTCTAAGCATCTTAAACACTTTCTTTTCCTGTTTAGTTCTTGAATGAAAAGTCTATTGTTTTAAATTTGCATTGTATTCTTAATCTAAAAAGATTTCTGAAGGCTAAGTTTTATGAGAAAAGTGAGCAACAGCAAGTTTTAAAGCCATTATGCCATTGTAAAAACCCTTTGATTACCTAATTACCAGACTCCCAGATTCAAAACCATATACTAAGGAAAACAATTCCTCTCTTCCCATTAAATGAAGTACTGCAGTCACTCCTCAGAGGTTTTGCCACAAGGCTTTTTGTTGTTGATAAGGTAAGTTAATATTGAAGAATGGCAACTGTAAATATCTTTTGTAAGAATAAATTAAGAATCCTATAGATTTCCTGTTGCAACCTCAATGTCTGGAAATGTTTCTGATCTAATTAAGACCAACTGTGAAACATGGACCATGACAGCCATCATCTTAAAACATCCTTCACTAGAAAAGGCAATTTAAGAAAATGTTACTTAAATATAACATTTGCAACTACACACACACACGCGCGCAAACACACACACACACACACACACACACACACACACACTAAAAGGTCATCTGATATTTTTCAGTTAATACTCCAAAAGAGTTTTACAAACCTGACTTTAGTCATTTGTCTTATTTGAGGATCAGTGACAGCATCAGCTCCAAACAAGTCCATGAACAATTTTTGTGAAAATTTTAAAAAATGTTTAATTAAGAATCTTAACTCCTTTTCAAATATAAAAAATTTGAAAATATTCTGAAATCAGGTAAAGGAGAAAAAAATGTTTAAGGTTTTACATTTAAGTTGCTTGCATCTCTTTACACATCTAAGGTAAAATGAAGATACCCTACACTAACAAAAGTATAAATATATATGTATATACAAAGACATATGTACATATTAAAAAAATACAAAATAAAGATATTCCAATAATCCCATAAAAGGTTGAAAAGTTTTCCCCTGAGGTCTTTTATACCTTAGTCTGCATTCATGTGTTCCATTTCCATTTACCTGATCATTACCCTCCAGTTTGTTCAGCTGGAACCAACATACACTAATTACTTAGACATCACAAAGTCCTATTTGTCCTCGGTCCCTCCCCAGACAGCAGGGACATACTATCAAGGGTGGGCATAAAAAGCGATGATTGCCCTCACCTTACTGTCAATCACCCAAGAATGCTCACAGGAAACCCCACTCAATCTCATTACAGAATCCTGAGGCTGAGACTACAGTGTGCACCAGGGATCATACTTTAAACAGCAGGCTGCCTGGGTAAGATGTGAGGCACAGTGAGTATTTCCCTGATTTTAGGTTCTTGTTTCAAAGTGGTAAAATCAAATATTTCTCATTTAAATCCAACATGACTGTACACACACAAAGCAACAAAATATGTATAGACAGGTTCAATTTAGGAGCATAGACAGAAAACACAGTCAAAGGTTGAATGATTCTGTGGATATACAGAATCATTTTCCTCTTTGGAAATGAAAATTCTCAACTCTTTTCACTTAACCTGATGAGACCTCATTTTAAAAAAAATATCAGAACTAATTTTAGCAGGTTGATATAAATATAACAATATAATTTACTATTTTTGTGCAAAGGCATACTAGTTTTTATACTTAAAACATAATGTTATCTAACATTCATTTGGAGGAGTACAAGTACAACAATCTTAAATTCCCAAATTCTTTGCTGCCACTATTCACCAAACTAAGGAAAGGGGACCCACTTGCCCATTTAGAAACTCCTAGTTACTAAAGCCATTCCTTATGCTTCTTATCTTCTCTGAGCTACCTAAAAATCATAGTAATTAAAGGCAAGCAATCCTAGAATTACTGCTTATCTTCTAAATTCACATAATATTCATAAAACCCTCCTTAACAAGTCAAAAATCTTCTCACATAAACGCACTGCCAAAAATCTAACAAATTTATTCCACAGACCTCTCTCCTTGCTGCTTTATAACATATTAAAATGTATTTTAATATGTTAGGCTATTCCCTTGACAATTTTCCTCAGAATTGTCTAGGCTATTCTTGCATATTTATTCTTTGTCAATCTCCTCCAATTTTACACTGTTATATTTATTAGGATTAAATAGAAAATGTACAGATTAATTTAGAACTAAATAGCATTTTTAAAAATTGGTTTCCCTATACAAAAACAGAAAGTCCTCATATAAGTCCTAAAAATGTCATTTTAAATTCACATCACACAGTGTTTTACCATTTGCATTGCCTCTACAAGGTTATATTTCTTGTTGTATTTTCTACCTTATAAAAATAAATGAAGTTTATAGATTTATTTATATTTACTTTTTAACCAACCACCAGAGATATTTTTTTGTTTCTAAAGAGTTATTCCATTCATTGTATAACTAGAAACTCAATACAAACTTCTTAGTTTTGCCTTTCCCATTCACCAATTAATAGCTCTTGCCTAACTGCATCACCTTATACTTCTAGAATGCTATTTTAGAATACTAGTGATGGAGACCTCATAAATGAGATCTTTCCCTTTCTCCTTACACCATGTGAAGACATGGCAAGAAGGCTCCACCAAAGAACTAAGAAGGGAGCCCTCACCAGGAACAACATCTAACAGTGCCTTGATCTTGTCTTCCCAGCCTCCAGAACTGTGAGAAACAAATTCCTGTTACTTATAAACCACACAGACTATGATATTCTATAACAAGCCTGAACAGACTAGGACAGTGACCAAGAAAAAACGGAAGGCTCAAATGTCTAAATTCAGGAATGAAAGGTCATTACTACTGACCTTATGGAAATAAAAAAGATAAGAAAATACTATACCAATAAGCTAGATAACTTTGATGAAATGGACACATTCCTAGAAAAACACAAATTATAGACACTGACTAAAGAAACAGAATACCTGAATAAACCTATAATAAGTAAAAAGGTAGATTTAATAATCACAAACTAACCAAAGAGAAGCCCAGATACAGATGGCTTCACTGGTGATTTCTACCAAACATTTAAAGAAAAGGCAATACCAAGTCTTCCAAAAAAGTAGATGAGAGAAAGCTTTCCAATTCATGAGGCCAGGATCACACTAACACCAAAACCAAGCAAAGACATCATAAGAAAACTACGGACTAGTATAACTTATAAATATGAACACAAAAATTATCAATAAAATACTAACAAACTAAATCCAGCAATCCAGGATTGCACAGCATGACCAAGAAGGATTAATCCCAGGAATGCAAGGTTGGTTTAACATCCAAAAAAATCAATTAATGTAACAATACACCATTATCAATAGAATAAAGGACAAAAACCACATGATCATCTCAGTAAACACAGAAAAATCATTTGAAAAAATCCAACACCTGTTCATGATAAAAATCCCTCAGCAAACTAGGTATAGCAATTAACTTATTCCACCTGATAACGGAATTCTATGAAAATATCAGAGCCTAAATCAAATTTAAGGGGGAATACTCTATGCTTTCCCCCTAAGATGAAGAACAAGACAAAGATGGTTCCTCTCACCTCTTCAACATTGTTCTGGAAGTTAAAGCCAGAGAAATTAGGCAAGAATATAAAATAAAAAGCATCCATATGGAAAGAAGTAAAACTATCTCTATTCACACATGACATGATCTTACATAAAAAATCCTAAGGGCCAGGCACAGTGGCTCATGCCTGTGATCCCAGCACTTTGGGAGGCCGAGGTAGGTGAATCACTTGAGGTCAGGAGTTTGAGACCAGCCTGGTCAACATGGCAAAACCCCATTTCTACTAAAACCCAAAAAAATTAGCCAGGAATGGTGGTGTATGCCTATAACCCCAGCTACTTGGGAGGCTGAGGCAGGAGAATCACTTGAACCTGGGAGGTGGATGGTGCAGCAAGCTAAGATCGTGCCATGACACTCCAGCCTGGGTGAGAGAGTGAGAGTAAAAACAAACAAACAAACAAAAAGTATCCTAAAAAATCTACTAAAAGCTATTAGAACTAGCAAAAGAGTTCAGCAAGGTTGCAGGACACAAAATCATTGTATGAAAATCAATTGTATTTCTATAGACTTGCAACTAATTTAAAAAATTGAAATTTAAAAATTAATTACACTTATAGCAGTACAAAACACAAAACATTCCTGAAAGAAAACCAATGACCTAAATATGGAAGAAAATCACATGTTCATGGATAGGAAGACTTAAAAATATTGAGATCGCTATACACTCCAAAATGATCTACAGACACAATGTGATATCAATCAAAATCCCAGCTGGATACATTCTTGCACCAGAATTGTCTTCTCTTCATAAACCATTCCCACAAATCTTCCCAGAGAATAATAAGTGTGCTTTCCTATGGCCTGGAAAATGAAACATAAAAGACAATTCATGACTTCATAAGAGGCTTAATTCCTATTTTGCTTTCTCCTGCCCTGACCATTTCCCATTGGAGTATTTTATACTGCTTCCCTGTGGCCTCATCCCCTGGATTCAAGCACATTAATCTCATCATTATAAATGAACTGTTTTCCTAGGGAAAGCCTGACTTTAAGACTGCTCTAGATCAGTCTTTATTTCTCAAAGAAATTGAGGGAATTTCCTCAACAGAGAATAGAATGTCATATTGTTTCAAGACAAACCAACAATAAGCCAACTAAATATTCTGCAAATCCTCCCTAGAAACATCTAAAGACCTAGATTAAATATAACAAATATCCTTCAAATGAAGAGCTTGGCTCACAAAAAAACTACAAGGCATGAAAAACAAAGAAAAAGTAAGCAGGGTGCAGCAGCATGTGCATTAAGTCGCAGCTACTCAGGAGGCTGAGGCAGGAGAATCTCTTGAGTCAGGAGTTCATGGCTATAGTTTGCTATGCTCACACCACTGCACTCCAGTCTGGGCAACAGAACAAGATTCTGTCTCTTAAAAAGAAAAAAAAGTAATCTAAAAATATGGCTGGGCACGGTGGCTCAAACCTGTAATCTCAGCTGAGGATTGGAAGGCTGAGGCAGGTGTATCACCTAAGGTCAGGAGTTCGAGACCAGCCAGGCCAACATGGTGAAGCCCTGTCTCTACTAAAAATACAAAATTAGCTAGGTTTGGTGGTACATGCCTGTAATCCCAGCTACTAGGGAGGCTGAGGCAAAAGAATCACTTGAACTCGAGAGGCAGAGGTTGCAGTGAGCTGAGATCATGTCACTGCATTCCAGCCTGGGTAATAAGAGCAAAACTCTGGGTCAAAAAAATAAATAAATAATAATTAATTAACAAATAAAAATCAGACTGCATCCAAAAGAGCCAATCTTGGAGAGTGAAGGTAGGAATCTCAATAATTTAGAAGACTGGGTTTTAACAATCAGAGAAAGGAAACAGATCCTCTGTGAGTTGGAGATTTGAAGGAAAGAAATCCATCTAGAGCCAGGATACTCAAAGATTACATTCTCAGTGAAAGGCTGTAGGGGAGGAATCAACCTACTAAATAGAACATAAACTCTATGTTGGTATCTCTGTTGTTCAAAGTAAAGGAAAATGTCTAGAAATTACAAACTATGAGCCTATTCAACAGGTATGTGTGTGTGTGTGTGTGTGTGTGTGTGTGTGTGTGTGTGTGCAATCAATCTCATTTAGTTCTTCCCATTATCTTCAAAATTTGACAACCTTCATGCCAAAAAATTAATATAAAAATTAGTCCTGGCTGAGCATAGTGGCTCATGCCTGTAATCCTAGCACTTTGGGAGGCCAAGGCGGGCAGATCATGAGGTCTGGAGTTCGAGACCAGCCTGGTCAACATGGTGAAACCCTGTCTCTACTAAAGATACAAAAAATTAGTAAGGCATGGTGGCACGTGCCTGTAATCCCAGCTACTTGGGAGGCTAAGGCAGGAGAACTGCTTGAACCCAGGAGGAGGAGGTTGCAGTAAGTCAAGATCACGCCACTGCACTCCAGCCTGGGGGACAGAGCAAGACTCTGTCTCTTAAAAAAAAAAAAAAAGAAAAGAAAATTAGTCTCGCCGGGTGCGGTGGCTCAAGCCTGTAATCCCAGCACTTTGGGAGGCTGAGGTGGGTGGATCACAAGGTCAAGAGATCGAGACTATCCTGGTCAACATGGTGAAACCCCATCTCTACTAAAAATACAAAACATTAGCTGGGCATGGTGGTGCGTGCCTGCAATCCCAGCTACTCAGGAGGCTGATGCAGAATTGCCTGAACCCAGGAGGCGGAGGTGAGCCGAGATCGCTCCATTGCACTCCAGCCTAGGTAACAAGAGTGAAACTCCGTCTCAAAAAAAAAAAAAAAGAAAAGAAAAGAAAATTAGTCTCAGACGAGTGATACCCTGTGTGGTTGAAACAAATATAACACTATTCTACCTGGCCATTGAAATTCAAGAATAAAAGCACCAAACATGAAATCTCAAGCCAAAACTTAAACATGTGAGGAAACAATACATCATCAGGAAGCATCAGGAATAGAAATAAACACTCACAAACTTGAAATAATACAACAATATGACAATTATTTAAATTAAGTATGCTAAAAATAAAGATTAAAGACCTCAAATACATAAGAAAAAAGATAATACATAAAAGCAGATTCAAAAAGGAGCAGCAAATCAACAGCTTACTCAACAGACAGCAAAAAAGATAAATGCAACCAAAGTAATCAGGCTCAGGCAATTTTCACTATCAATGCAAAGACATTAGATAAGAGGTGGTTGGGGGACAAAATATTCACATGAATTCAAAAACTCACCCCAAAAATTATTTAATAAAAGGCTGGAACCACCATCTTCCAGTAATTCACCAAAATGACAAACACAAAGGGAAAGAGGAAAGGCATCCGATATATGTTCTCTAGGCCTTTTAGAAAACATGGAGTTGTTCCTTTGGCCACGTATATGCGAATTTATAATAAAGGTGATATTGTAGACATGAAGGGAATGTACCCATTTTTCTTATGGGGTACTGTTTAAAAAGGAATGCCCCCAAAGTGTTACCATAGCAAAACTGGAAGAATTTACAGTGTTACCCAGCATGCTGTTTGCACTGTTGTCACAAACAAATTAAGGGCAAGATTCTTACCAAGAGAATTAATATGCATATTGAGCACATTAAACACTCTAAGAGCTGAGATAGCTTCCTGAAATGCGTGAAGGAAAATAACCAGAAAAAGAAAGAAGACAAAGAGAAAGGTACCCGGGGTTCAACTGAAGTGTCCAGAGAAGCACACTGTGTAAGAAACAAGGGGAAGTAGCCTGAGCTGCTGAAACCTATTCCCTATGAATTCATGGCATAATAGCTGTTAACAAAATAAAAGACCTCTGTGGGGGAAGAAGGAGAGGGAGAGGGAGGAGAAGGAGAGGGAGGAGTAGGCGAGGGAAAAGGAGAAGCTGAGGGAGAAGGAGAAGGCGAGGGAGAAGGAGAAGGCGAGGGAAAAGGAGAAGGAGAGGGAGAGGGAGAGGGAGAAAGTGAGGGAGAGAGAGAAGAAGGAGAAAAGGAAGAGGAAGAAGAAGAACAGGAGGAGGTGAAGGAAAGAAGCAGCAGCAGCAGCACCACCACCACCACCACAATGGGAAGACCTGGTAAAACGAAATGATCAAGCATAGCATAACAACAGAACAATTCAACATTAGGAACCTCTTGTTATTATATTACTATTAAAAAAAAAAATCACTGGCTGGGGTACGGTGGCTCATGCCTATAATCCCAGCACTTTGGGAGGCCAAGGCAGGAGGATCTCTTGAGCCCAAGAGTTCAAGACCAGCTGGGCAAGATGGTGTAACCCGATCTCTACAAAATATACAAAAATTAGCCAGGTGTGTTGGCATGCATCTGCAGTCACAACCACTTGGGAGGCTAAGGTGGGAGGATCACTTGTGCCCAGGAAGTCAAGTTGCAGAGAGCTATAATCTCACCACCGTACTCCAGCCTGGGCAACAGAGCGAGACTCTGTCTCAAAAGAAAAGAAATAACATCACTTATTAAGTAGTTTTGTCAAATATTTAATTTGAATTTATTTATGAGGAAATAATCATACAAAGCTAGAATATCTAAAAGCCAACATAATAAAAATCAAACAAAAAAAGGAGGGAAGATAGGGGCACTATTTTAGATTAAGAGACTAAAGAGGTATAAAAACCAAATGCAACTCATGAACCTTGATTGAACTGTGGATCAAAGAAAAATATTACAAGGACAACTGGAGTCAACTGGAGAAACCTGAATGTGGTATGCAGATTACATGATATTACAGAATAATTAGTTTTCTTAGGTTTCATAAGGTATTATGATATGTAGAAAAACCATACTTATTACTGCTGAAGAATTTAGGGGTAAAATGTCACAATGTCTGTAACTTATTTTCAAATTGTTTAGCAAAAACAAAAAAAGATGCACATGCACAATGTATATATGGATACAGATATACAGCTAACAAGCCAAAATTTTAACAACTGGTGAATCTAGGTGAAGGGGATACGGATACCCTTATACTGGTAATATAAGGGTAAACTGGTATTAGTATACTGGTACTACTTTTCTAATTTTTTCCATTATGTTTGAACAAACACTTCGGAAAAAAATGTAAATGACCAACAACACAAAAAAGTACTCAACATTCATCAGGGAAATCTAAAATTGAAAGCACAATGACATACTGTTTCACCGCCACTTAAAAATAAAACACAAAATCAAATGGACTGAAAACACCAAGGGTTGGGAAGGACACAAAAGCACCCTGACCTCATACATTTCTGCATGGAGTATAATATGATACAAACATGACGGAGAACTGTTGAGCAGCTTCTTATCAATTTAAACATGTATTTATTTATTCTAGGCATCAGCAAAATACTGTCTACCCACTAGCCAAATCTGAACCTCTCAAGCTAACGATAGTTTTCACATTTTTAAAGCGTTGTTAAAACAAAACAGAACAAAAAGAAGAATATGTAACAGAGACCACAGGGGCCTGCAAAATCTAAAATATATTTGCTATCCAGAAAAAAATATATTTCCTTTCAAACAGAAAAACGTTGCCAACTCCTTATCTACGCCAAGACCCAGCTACTCCACTCCTAGGAATTTACCACCAAAAAAATCAAAACTATGTTCACAAAAAGACATGCAAAAGTTACAAAAATCTTGTTCATGGTAGCTAAAAACTGGGGAAGAGGAGTAATTTGACCAGCTCATCCTATAATTCATATGAAAGAGCAAAGGACCAAAAACAAGGAAGATAATTTTGAAGAACATGTTGGAGTAAAGGGACCGAGAGAGGTAAACTGCCTAATCATCCTTAAAAGCCAACGTTTTTCCATCAAACACTAATTGTTTGCAAGTTAGTTGGCTTTCCTTCTTTGTGTGACTTGTCAGTTAATATGAGTAGTATCCATTCATCTTTTTCCTTGCATAATTACCTTAAAAATTAGTTGTTTATAATAGACAACAAATAGCTTTCACAATCGTTGTAGTATTTTCCTACTGCAACAGTACTTATATTTCCACATATGGAACTAACACAGAAAGCCTGTAAGGTTTTTTACTCCAAGCTACATTTTAAATGCTCACCTCTTGAAAACAAACATTCAAACATTAATACAACTGAACAGCATGGCTTGTTCATATTACTGAGATTGTAAAGCTGATTAGCTATGATAGGAACCTCTGTGATCACATGCTGAGGAAGGAATAAATGCTGTTACAGAAATTCACCTTTTCAGCCTCCTTGAGACTAAAACAGAAACCACATAGCAGATTTGACCCTATTATTGAGATTTCAATGAAACTTTTGACATTCCAACCATCATTATCCTGCTTTTATTTATAGTATCTTTCTAGAAATTCACTTAAAGTAGGTCATATTAAAAGAAAGTTTTGACTGAGTATGCATTCTGGGGTCTGGCAAATTTTATTCTAAATTGTGTATTATAGTCTCCAGTATATTCATTACTACTTTCAGCCAGAAGCGGTTAAAAGTCTCCAAAATGTAAAACTACCACATCTGCTTCAGAATTCTTTTGAAACCACTTTTTTAAAGTCTGCAAAGTCTACCTCTAGATCAGAATACAGTCATGTGCCATATGACAACATTGTGGTCAGCAATGTAAGACAGAAAATTATAATGGAGCTGAAAAATTCCTATTTGTCTAGTGATGTCTTTATTTTTATGGGTATACAGTACGTGTATATATTTATGGAGTACATGAAATATTTTGATACATGCATACAATGTGTAATAATCACATCACGGTAAACGGGGTATCCATCATCTCAATCATTCATTTGTGTTACAAGCATCCTGATTGTACTCCTTCAATTATTCTAAAATGTACCACAAATTATTGTAGACTGTAGTCACCTAATTGTGCTACCAAATACTAGATCTTATTTATTCTATCTAACTATATTCTTGTCCCCATTAATCATCCCTACCCCTCCGCTCCATATACCTTTCCTAGCTTCTGGTAACCATCCTTATACTCTATGAGTCCGACTGTTTTCATTTTTAGCTCCCACAAATGAGTGAGTACATACAAAACTTGTCTTTCTGTGCCTGGTTTATTTCACTTAACATAACGTCCTCCATGACAAGAGATGCTGGAAAGGATGTGGAGAAATAGGAACTCTTTTACACTGCTGGTGGGAGTGTAAATAGTCCAACCACTGTAGAAAACAGTGTAGCGATTCCTCAAGGATCTAGAAATAGAAATATCAATCGACCCAGCAATCCCATTACTGGGTATATATCCAAAGGATTATAAATCGTTTTATTATAAAGACACATGCACACGTATGTTCACTGCAGCACTGTCTACAATAGCAAAGACTTGGAACCAACCCAAATGCCCATCAATGATAGACTGGATAAAGAAAATGAGGCACATAACACCATGAAATACTATTCAGCCATAAAAAAGGATGAGTTCATGTCCTTTGCAGGATGAAGCTAGAAACCATCATTCTCAGCAAACTGACACAAGAACAGAAAACCAAACACTGTATGTTCTCACTCATAAGTGGGTGTTGAACAATGAGAACATATGGACACAGGGCAGGGAACATCACACACAGGGGCCTGTTGTGGGGGTGGGAGGCTAGGGGAGGGATAGCAGGGGGTTGGGGAATGGGGAGGGATAACATTAGAAGAAATAACTAATGTAGATGATGGTGGGGGGATAGATGCAGCAAACCACCATGGCATGTGTATACCTATGTAACAATCCTGCACATATACCCCAGAACTTAAGGTATAATAAAAAAATAAAATAAAATGCACAATCTCACAAAAAATAAAAATAAAAATCAGATAATATTAAAAAAAAAAAAAAAAAAAAAAAACGGCCAGGTGCGGTGGCTCAAGCCTGTAATCCCAGCACTTTGGGAGGCCGAGGCAGGCAGATCACGAGGTCAAGAGATCGAGACCATCCTGGCCAACTTGGTAAAACCCCGTCTCTACTAAAAATACAAAAATTAGCTGGGCATGGTGGTGTGCGCCTGTAGTCCCAGCTACTTGGGAGGCTGAGGCGGAAGAATTGCTTGAACCCAGGAGGCGGAGGTTGCAGTGAGCCGAGATTGTGCCACTGCACTCCAGCCTGGTGCCTGGAGCAAGAGTGAGACTCTGTCTCAAAACAAAACAAAACAAAAAAAACCATAATGTCCTCCACCAGTTCCATCCATGCATTGCAAATGACAAGATCTCATTCTTTTTTATGGCTGAATGGTACTGTATATATGTAACACATTTTCTTTATCCATTCATCTGTTGATGGACACTTAAGCTGCCTTCCAATTTCGGCTATTGTGAAAAATGCTACAGTAAACATGGGTGTGCAGGTATCTCCTCCATATACTGATTTCCTGGCTGCTAGGTGTGTGATATTCTCCGCTCTGTATACACCTAGCAGCCAGATTACATGATAGTTTTACCTTTAGTTTTTTGAGGAACCTCCATACTGTTCTTTATAGTGGTTATATTAATTTACATTCCCACCAACAGTGTATGAGGGTTCTTCTTTCTCCAGATCCTCAACAGTACTCATTATGTCTTTTGGATACAAGCCATTTTAACTGGGGTAAGATGATAACTCATTGTAGTTTTGATTTGCATTTCTGTAATGATCAATCATGACAAGAACCTTTACATATAGCTGTTTGTGATTTGTATGTCTTCTTTTGGAAAATGTCTATTCGGATATTTTGCCCTTTTTTTTTTTTGGATGTCGTCTCACTCGTTCGCCCAAGCTAGAGTGCAATGACATGGTCTCGGCTTACTGCAACTTCCACCTCCCAGGTTCAAGCTTCTTGCCTCAGGCTCCAAGTAGCTGGGACTACAGATGCATGCCACCACACCTGGCTAACTTTTATATTTTTAGTAGAGACTCAGTTTCACCATATTGGCCAGGCTGGTTAAATATGCATTTATTTATTCTAGGTCTCGAACTCTTGACCTAAAGTGATCTGCCTGCTCAACCTTCCAAAGTGCTGGGATTACAGGCATGAACCACCATACCTGGCCTTTCTGCCGTTTTTGTTTGTTTTTGTTTTTTGGGTTTTTTTTGTTTTTTGTTTTTTGTTGTTTTTTTTTTTTTGAGACGGAGTTTCGCTCTTGTTACCCAGGCTGGAGTGCAATGGCGCGATCTCGGCTCACCGCAACCTCCGCCTCCTGGGCTCAGGCAATTCTCCTGCCTCAGCCTCCTGAATAGCTGGGATTACAGGCACGTGCCACCATGCCCAGCTAATTTTTTGCACTTTTTAGTAGAGACGGGGTTTCACCATGTTGACCAGGATGGTCTCGATCTCTCGACCTCGTGATCCACCCGCCTCAGCCTCCCAATGTTTTTTTTTTTTTTTTGGAGACAGAGTTTCACTCTTGTTACCCAGGCTGGAGTGCAATGGCGCCATCTCGGCTCACCACAACCTCCGCCTCCTGGGTTCAGGCAATTCTCCTGCCTCAGCCTCCTGTGTAGCTGGGATTACAGGCACATGCCACCATGCCCAGCTAATTTTTGTATTTTTAGTAGAGACGGAGTTTCACCATGTTGACCAGGATGGTCTCAATCTCTCAACCTTGTGATCCACCTGCCTCAGCCTCCCAAAGTGCTGGGATTACAGGCTTGAGCCACCACGCCCAGCCCTTTCTGCCCATTTTTTAATCAAATCATTAGATTTTTTTCCTACAGAGTTGTTTGAGCTCCTTATACATTCTGGTTATTAATCCCTCATCAGATGGACAGTCTGTAAATATATTCTCCCATTCTGTGGGTCGTCTCTTCCCTTTGTTGATTGTTTCCCTGGCTGTGTAGCAGCTTTCTAAGTTGATGTGATGCCATGCCTACTGATGTCTCCATGAACCTGACCCTGTGCAGGTCTAGGATAATGTGTGCATTTGTGTCTTCATTTTTAACCCCAAAAAAATGTAAAAAGTAAAAAAAAAAAAAGAAAAATAAAAAACTTAAAAAATAGAAAAAAGCTTATAGAATAAGATTATAAAAAAAATTATTGTACAGTTGTATAATGTTCGTTTTTTATGCTCTTTTATTATGAAAGCGTCAAAGAGTTAAGACAAAATGTAAAAAGTTTATAATGTTAAAAAAGTTATAACATGCTAAGGTTAATTTATTATTGAAGAAAAAATATTTTTCTATAAATTGAGTGTAACCTAAGTGTACAGTGTTTATGAAGTCCACAGTAATGATAGTAATGTCCTAGGCCTTCACTCATTCCCTGACTCACCCAGAGCAACTTCCAGTCCTGCAAGCTCCATTCACAGTAAGTGCCCTATACAAGTGTACCATTTTTTATCTTTTATACTATATTTTTGCTGTACCTTTTCTGTGTTTAGATATGCTTATATACACAAATACTTAGCATTGTGTTACAACTGCCTACAGTATTTAGTATAGTCACATGCTGTACAGGTTTGTAGCACAGGAGGAAGGGGCTATACCATTTAGGTGTGTACAAGGCTATATCATCAAGGTTTGTGTAAGTACATTCTGTAATGTTCACATAAGATAGAACTCACCTAATGATGCATATCCCTGTCATTAAGCAATGGACCCTACCAAAGAATCCCATTATCAAAAGTAGTGTGAGAAAATGAGAAACAATGCTTGCGTTAGCATTCAACTACTTATATTTCGTGCCATAAAATTCTAATAATTAACATGCTTTTCCATTGGGATTTTTTTCTATTCATTTATAACTCATTACCACTAAAGAAATGCCTGCCATGGGCCAGGCACAGTGGCTCACGCCTGTAATCCCAGCACTTTGAGAGGCCAAGGCGAACGAATCACGAGGTCAGGAGTTCAACACCAGCCAGGCCAACATAGTGAAACCCTGTCTCAACAAAAATACAAAAATTAGCCAGACATGATGGCAGGTGCCTGTAATGCCAGCTACTTGGGAGGCTGAGGTGGGAGAATTGCTTGAACTTGGAAGGCAGAGGTTACAGTGAGCCAAGATTGTACCACTGCACTGCATCCTGGGCAACAGGGCAAAACTCTATCTCAAAAACAAAAACAAAAAACCCTGCTGTGTTAAAAGTACCAAACAAAAGTATGTCTCCTTTAAGCTACACCTTCTTTTGTTCATATCCAATTAGCATTAGCCTATCTTTCATTTATGACTTTCAACTGAACATGCTGAAGCATTTAGGAAAGGTTAAACAATTATAGCATTCCCTTAGTGATACCAGAGTTATGCTGGGAGGAAGTGCTCTCCTAAGGGAACACTGTGTAAACATTTCATTAATCTTTGACTTGAACTTTCTCATGCTTTGCTTAAATCTACTCGGTGACCAGCAATCAGCTGGCAATTTTTCCATGTAAGTTGTTAAAGCTTTGAAAAGAAAATACTTAAGGCACATATAGAAGATATTGTGATACTGTCATTTTGCTTAACACAACAGTAAAAAATTAAACAGTTTTTAAAATTGAATATATCTTTTGCAGGCCACGAAAAAAAGCCTGTTATCTTTCATTTTTTTTCTACTTGACCCCAAATTAAGTCCTGATTTAAACAAAGCAAAAAATACTCACAGAACTAGCATCAACATCACTGTGGATGGCAACTGTCTTAATGCCCATCTTCTTGCAAGTTTTAATAACCTATTTTAAAATATATTAATGTCTATTAATAGTGACTCACATTTAAAGGGATTCAATAATAAATAATTTCATAGAGTAAAATAAAAAATAAAATGAAAATTCTACTCACCCGACATGCAATTTCTCCTCTATTAGCAACAAGAATTTTATCAAAAGTCTGAAGAGAGAAAAAACGTATTAGAAATTGTTGCTCTTACTTTGGGAGCAAAAGACACCAAGTTTTTCCAACATAAACCTTGAAAATAATCCTAATAAACATTACTTCTTAGAGTAATATTAAATACTATAAATAGTATATTCATTTACAACCAGGGAACTCCTAAATTCATCTGATATGATCAGGGTCTATAATTACTTTGTTAAAGCATCAGTAGACTAGGTTAATGTATTCACACTGGAGGTATTTATAAATTCTCTAGCCAAAAGAAAATCTTCAAATATTTTGGACACTAAAAAACTTTGGTCAAGGCCAGGCGCAGTGGCTCACACTTGCGATCCCAGCACTCTGCGAGGCCAAGGTGGGTAGATCACGAGGTCAGGAATTCAAGACCAGCCTAGTCAACATGGCAAAACGCTGTCTCTACTAAAAATACAAAAATTAGCTGGGTGTGGTGGCACACGCCTGTAATCCCAGCTACTTGGGAGGCTGAGGCAGGAGAATTGCTTGAACCCAGGAGGCAGGGGTTGCAGTGAGCCGAGATGGCGCCACTGCATTCCAGCCTGGCAACAGAGTGAGGCTCCATCTCCAAAAAAAAAAAAAAAAAAAAAAAAAAAAAAAAAAGAATTTTGATCAAAATTACTTGTCAATTTATTTTCTAAATTCTGGGAAATTCTAAGTGTTATAAGTTGTTTTCAAAGGAAAGTCTGACACTAAGTAAGTATAATTTATCTGCCATCTCTGTTGGGTCAGGGCATATTTTCAGTAACTCAGAATAGGCACCAATTGTGCTTATATCCAAAAATGCCCAGACTAAGCAGATTACACCATTTGAATACAATGTTAAGTATGAATAACCACCAAATTTTGAAGCAGCTGAGACCAAATAGTAGAGAAGTTGTGTATCCTGTGTTTATCTAGAGACCTAAATCCAAGTCTAGCTTTGCCAATAATTACCTATTTAACTTTAGGCAAATCAATCTCTGTAGGCCTTGATTTCCACATAAACTGGCATCACTCAAATGGAAAGCTGTTTAGTAAGATTTTCTTCCTACTCTAAAATTATACCGGCTAATCGTTTTTAAAAACACACCATCCTAAGTAAACTGGATGTAATATATATTAGCACAAAGAGTTATTTCTGGATTTGTGAATTGTTTTTAAGTTTAATGGAACTACAGAAAAAAACCAGTTATATCTCTAAAAGAAGAGTTAGAGTTATATATGGTCTTTTAAAAAGAACTCTTATATATCTTAGAGCAGTTTTTGTTTATTTGTTTGTTTGAGATAGAGTCTTGCTCCGTCGCCCAGGCTGGAGTGCAGTGGTGTGATCTCGGCTCACTTTAACCTCCACCTCCCAGGTTCAAGCCATCCTCCTGCCTCAGTCTCCCGAGTAGCTGGGATTACAGGTGCATGTCACCACGCCTGGCTAATTTTCTTGTATTTTTAGTAGAGACAGGGTTTCTCCATGTTGGCCAGGCTGGTCTTGAACTCCTGACTTCAGGTGATCTACCTGCCTTGGCCTCTCAAAGTGCTAGGATTACAAATCTGAGCCACCACACCCAGCCTAAAGCAATATTTTAAGATACAGGAAAGAGTCCAGAATCTCAGAATTCAAAACGGCTTTCTAGGTCTTGGTTTAACCTTTACATCACATATGTCTTAACTCCACAAACCTAAGGCAAGCCCCTGCCTTAAAATTAGGTAAACTTCTGGCTGGGTACAGTGGCTGACGCCTGTAATCCCAGCATTTTGGGAGGCCAAGGTGGGTGGATCACAAGGTCAGAAGTTCAAGACTAGCCTGGCCAATATGGTAAAACCCTGTCTCTACTAAAAACACAAAAATTAGTCAGGCATGGTGGCAGGCACCTGTAGTCCCAGCTACTTGGGTGGCTGAGGCAGGAGAATCACTTGAACCCGGGAGGCAGAGATTGCAGTGAGCCAGGATGGCCCCACTGCACTCCAGCCTGGATAACACAGTGAGACTCTGCCTCAAAAAAATAAATAAATAAAATAAGTAAACTTCTAATTTGATAAAACTCTAAGCCACTCAAGAGCCTTGCTCAGACCTCAGGTCTAAAAATGCACAATCATTTACTTCTCTGTATCTAAACGGTCATGGTAAATCCCTCTTAAGCAGTAAGCGTACCTTGAGAAAACAATATTTACACTTTCTTGAACGGGTTTTAATATGCGATGTTAATATTAACTGTGAAACAGACCACATCTGATAATCACCACAAACACCACTGATAGAAATTATATATTAAGCAATTGTTATAGCAAAGATAACAAATCATGATAACATTGGAAGAATTAAGTAAGAATCCCCATTCTACTTTCTGTTCAAGCAACAGAATGGTCATTGCCAGACAAGTCTGCAGCCAAACTGCCCAGGCTGAACTCCCAACACTCTATGTTCTCCTCCTGTGTGTCCTGCTATGAACAAGTCATCCTTCTTGCCTCTCATTTCCTGGTATGTAAAATAAGGGTAAAAACAGCACCTGCTACAAAAGGTTGTGAGAATGCTATTAATTACCACTCTTTAAGTGTTTAGAATAATGTCTAGCATGTAATACACAGTCATTCAGCATTAGCTTTGGTTGCTGTTCTTCACCCTTTGGGCCACATGCCAGACTGTTAAGAATTTAGGAGTGTGCTCCTATATGTGCAACTGGGGAAAATCTATATCAGAACCAATACCTGCACCTGACACATCTTCTCTGTTCAGGGATATTAAGGTATTACCAATTCGTGCATAAAACTCTGTAAAGCTGATCATATCAATTAATCTTCCATACATAAAATTTTCTTTTAAATAAATTACCAATGCATGCAGTTCAGAATTTTTTTTTTTTTTTTTTTTTTTTTTTTTTTTTTTTTTTTTTGTGAGTCTGATCTCATTTATTTGTTACTCAAAAAATCTTATTTCTGACTGGATTCAGACTTAGAAGTAGAAGCTCGCAGAGACGAAAGTCTACGTCTCTTCGCAATTTGTTCCTGGCGTTTCTCTTTAGCCTCCTTCATTGGCAAAAGTTTAGCATATTCTGCGGCCTCTTCCTTGTTTTTCTTAGTACGCTGCTTCTTCAGAGCAATATGCCGCCGTTTGTGCTGTAGGACACGTGGAGTAACAAGACGCTGAATCTTGGGTGCTTTAGTCCTAGGTTTCTTACCTTCTTTGTTTAAGGGTTTTCTTACAACATACTGGCGGACATCATCTTCTTTAGAGAGATTGAAAAGTTTGCAGATTCTGCTCGCTCTTTTGGGCTCCAGGCGACGAGGCACGGTGGTATCAGTTAGTCCAGGAATATCCTTCTCTCCTTTTTTTACAATAACCAAGTTGAGAACGCTCAGATTAGCATCCACAATGCAACCACGAACTGATTTTCTCTTTCTTTCTCCAGTTCTCCTTGGTCTGTAACAGGAATGCCCCTTACTCAGTAGCAGGCAGACATGGCCATGAGTCAAGACACCTTGCTTCATGGGGAAACCTTGTTTGTCATTCCCACCACTGATTCGGACCACATAACCCTTCCATTCTTCACCCAGAGTGTCAGCAGCAACTTCTGTCGCCATCTGCTTCTCATAAAAAGTATGAAGTTTGCGTTCATCATCCACTTCAATGAGTTTCTGGCAGCCAGTGGCTGGGAAGGAGATGTTCAGCTTCATCTTGAAGCAGCTATATGCCTTCCAGGCACCACGGAAGAGCCAGAATTTTTTTTTAGGAGTCTCGCTCTGTCGCCCACGCTGGAGTGCAGTGCCACAATCTCAGCTGACTGTGACCTCCGCCTCCCAGGTTCAAGCAATTCTCTTGCCTCAGCCTCCCGAGTAGCTGGGACTACAGCCGCCTGCCACCACGCCTGGCTAATTTTTGTATTTTTGGTAGAGATGGGGTTTCACCATCTTGGCCAGGCTGATCTCAAACCCCTGACCTTATGATCTGCCCACCTCAGCCTCCCAAAGTGCTGGGATTACAGGTGTGAGCCACCATGCCTGGCCTAGTTATTTTTCTCTGAATCCATTCTCTTTCTACCCCTCATTCTTCCTTTTCCCTTGCCTAGGTTGACATGCTCTCTCCTGGGCTCTAACTCCATAGATAGCACCACACTCCATTTAGAGACCAAGAGGACTGAGTTGGCCCTGCACTGAGTACTTGTTGGAATGATGGCAGAACTCTGGACACTGGGTCACTTGCTCAACTCTTCTGAGAAAGGGTGCAACACAACAGGTAAGTCAACCAGCTCTGGATTGGACAGGCATTTGTTTACACCCAGCTACTCACTATGCATGGGCTTTGAGTCTCAGTTTCCAAATGTGCAAAATTCAGTTACGGACAATATTGAGCAGCTGACATTTAGGACACACGTTTTATATACAGCAGGCTCTGTGAGGAATCATTTCTGTGCATTACCTCATCTATTAGGTAATGGCTATGAGGACAATATTTATCACAATAACATTTTAGATATTAAGATATTATTAAAATTAATTTCACCTGTTTCTTTACTTTTTTTTAATGTGGCTATTAGAAAATTGAAAATTGGCTGGGCGCAGTGGCTCATGTCTATAATCTTAGCACTTGGGGTGGCCTAGGCGGGCAGATCATTTGCAGTCAGGAGTTTGAGACCAGCCTGGCCAACATGGTGAAACCCCCATCTCTACTAAAAATGTAAAAATGAGCCAGGTGTGGTGGCGCATGCCTATAATCCCAGCCGCTACTCAGGAGGCTAGGGCAAGAGAATCACTAGAACCCAGGAGGCAGAGGTTGCAGTGAGCTAAGATGGCACCATTGCATTCCAGCCTGGGCAACAAAAGTGAAACTCTATCTCAAAAAAAAAAAAAAAAAAAAAAGAGAGAGAGAGAAAGAAAATTGAAAATTACATTTGCCTTGTGTATTAGTCTGTTTTCACATTGCTATGAAGATACTACCCAAGACTAGGTAATTTATAAACAAAGGTTTAATTGACTCCAGTTCTGCATGGCTGGAGAGCCTTTAGGAAACTTACAATCATGGCAAAAAGGAAAGCAGGTACCTTCTTCACAAGGTGGCAGGGGAGTAGTGCGAAGGAGGAACTTCCAAACACTTGTAAGATCATAAGATCTTGTGAGAACGAACTCACTATCATGAGAACAACATGGGGGAACCACCCCCATGATCTGATCACCTCCCTCCCTCAACACATGGGGATTAAAGGTCAAGAAGAGATTTGGGTGGGGACACAGAGCCAAACCTTATCACCCTGCAATTGTGTTTCACATTGTATTTCTAACGGACTGAAGATATATAGACTCTTTCTTCCTCCAAGCCTCGAGATTCAAAAGAATCTGGAAAATAGTATTATGCACTTCAGCAGATGATTCAGGAGATACCTCAGACATGTCATTCTCAAATAATCATTCCTGTCAGTTGTATTTTGATGGCATTCACCTTGAACAATCCCTTCTTAACCAAAACTCTGCTCCTGCCCTCTTTGATGCCTTTATGGCAGGAAACCACGTTTTATTTCCAATCACCTCTAGTCCCTACAAGGCTCAAACATTATTGCAATGGCTTTTTAATTAGAAACTCCTTTTCCCAAAATTTATAATATACAAAATTACCTTCAAGCTAAATGAATCATACAGGCCAGGAACAGTGGCTCACATCTGTAATCCCAGCACTTTGGGAGGCTGAGGCTGATGGATCACCTGAGGTCAGGAATTTGAGACCACCCTGCCCAACATGGTGAAACTCTGTCTTTACTAAAAATACAAAAACTAGCCAGGTGCAGTGGCATGTGCCTGTAATCCCAGCTACTCAGGAGGCTGAGGTGGGAGAAGAACTGCTTGAACCTCGGAGGCAGAGGTTGCAGTGAGCCAAGATCACGACACTGCACTCCAGACTGGGCGACAGAGTGAGATTCCATCTCAAAAAAAAAAAAATTAAGTAAACGAAAGAAAAACTCAATAGTTGAATCAAAATGTGTCAACTGCCCATTCTTTAAGAACAAATGTTTTCTTAGTTAATTCTACTAAAAACAAAGGAAACACATTGTAAATGCATTAAATTTTGGTAAAGATACAAACACAAAATTTAAAAGATTCAGACTGTAGCCCACAATGAAAAACAGAATACCGAAAGATTGAGGACCTATAGAAACATATAATGCTAGAGTGATCAATGACCACACAGCCTTAACAAAATCTCATCTGTCCCCTGAACACAGTATGGAGACAAGAAAGTAAGACCATGATAACTTAGTTGTTGAGAAAATCTTTTAAATACTTACTTTTTCATTAGGATCGTATCCCACTGAACCAAGATTACGGGACACCATTAAGTGCTTTCTTGAATAGTGCGGAACATGCTACAAAAAAAGGAAAGCAAAATAAATTACAATTACTTGACGGGCTTTAGAACATTTTTTCAGGGTATTTCTTCCAGTTAGCTTCTAGCAAAAGTGTTTTATCAATAAATGTAGTTCTAGGCAATATACCATAATTACAATTATGGAAGGGAAATCATATCTGCAGACACAGCCCCTTGGCATGTAAGAGAAACCAAAGGCATCAAAACAATCTCCAGAAGAGCAAAACAAGAATTGTCGACAGGCCAAGCAAATCTGAAGAATGACTTTCTGATCATGCAAAAGGATAGAGCGGGGTCAGAAATGCCACAGACCTCACAGAACTTTTAAAAAACAAAACAAGAGTCTTGGTCTCAAGGAGCTTCAAATTTAACAGTGGCCAGAAAATAATAAAGTATTATTTTTATATTTCCTGATGTCTTGAGCATGACTTCTTATTTTACATTTTCTGGTACAAAAGTGGTTTGGCTGATGAACATGAGAAAGCAATACTAGTAATCAAGGACATTTCTCATTCATTAAACTGTTTGTGAAGAAAGCATATCTTAATGCTTAAAAATATTAAGAAAAGTGACTAAGCAAGGCACGGTGGTACATGCCTGGAATACCTGCTACTCAGGTGGCAGAAGTGGGAGTATCACTTGAGCCTAGGAGTTTGAGGCTGCAGTGAACCAAGATCACACCACTGTACTCCAGCCTGGGCAACAGAGCAAGACCCCACTGAAAAGAAAGAAAAGAAAAAAGAGAAAGAAAAGAGAGAGAGAAAAAGAGAGAATTTCCCAATTGACAATGATAAAGCTAGATGGAAAAAATGAAGGAAAAAAAATCAGCAAAGGCAACCAACCAGTATCACCTCTTAGAACTTTCTAAGAGGATAGCAACTCAAATAAGAAAATGTTTTCATAGCAACATTTTTAAATGAACTCAAAAATTTATACAACTATTTTTTAAAGAGTCAAGCCCCATATTGTAAAATGTAATCTCTATACAAAAGTGGAGGTTAAAGATACAAAAAGATACAGTTTTTTGTTGCTGTTGTTTTTGTTTTTGTTTTTGTTTTGAGACAGTCTCACTCTGTTGCCAGGTACCAGGCTGGAGTGCAGTGGCCCAATCTCGGCTCACTGCAACCTCCACCTGCCGGATTCAAACAATTCTCCTGCCTCAGCCTCTCGAGTAGGTGGGACTACAGGTGCATGCTACCACACCCAGCTAATTTTTGTATTTTTAGTAGAGACAGGGTTTCACCATGTTGGCCAGGATGGTCTCAATCTCTTGACCTCATGGTCTGCCTGCCTCAGCCTCCCAAAGTGCTGGGATTACAGGCGTGAGCCACTGCACCTGGCCCGTTTTATTTTTTTAAATTGTATTTTGGGCTCTGGTGTACGTGTGCACATCATGCATCCTGCAGGATTGTTGCATAGGTACCTACATGCCATGATGGTCTGCTGTCTCCATCCCCCTGCCCCATGCTATCACTCCCTTCCCTTCCTCTCCAACCCCCTACCTAGCCCAGTGAGTGTTGTCCTCTTCCCTGTGCCCAAGCATTCTCATTGTTCATCACCCGCCTATGTTTGGTTTTCTGTTCTTGTATCAGTTTGCTGAGAATGATGGTTTCTAGATTCATTCATGTCTCCACAAAGGACAGGAAATCATCGTTTTTTATGGCTGCATAGTATTCCATGATGTATATGTGCAACATTTTCTTTGTCTAGTCTATCATTGATGGCCATTTGGGTTGGTTCCAGGTCTTTGCTGTTGTAAACATTGCCGCAACGAACATACATGTGCATGTGTCTTTATAATAGAACGATTTATAATCCTTTGGGTATATACCCAGTAATGGGATTGCTGGGTCAAAATGGAATTTCTATTTCTAAATCCTTGAGGAATCACCACACTGTCTTCCACAATGGTTAAACTAATTTACTCTCCCACTAACAGTGTAAAAGAGTTCCTATTTCTCCACATCCTCTCCAGCATCTGTTGTCTCCAGACCTTTTTTTCCACAAGACAAGATAGATTTAATCTCAACTCTATCAATAATTACATTAAGTATAAACAGTCTAAATATTCCCAATTAAAAGGCAGACATTGTCAGATTGCATTTTTTAAAGAAGATCCAACTGAATGCTATCTACAAGAAACTTACTTTAAATATAAAGACACCAAAAGGTTAAATATTAAAGGACGGACAGACTTCCATCTTTGTGGTGTTATGAAGCGATCTGGAAATCCTCATCCTCAAAAGCAAATATAAAACTAGAAAAAACTGACAAAAATAAACATTTCAAGCATCTGAAAATGAACCAAAGGCAGACCAAACACTGAGAAGCATTTATTCTTTAAAAATTGTTAGAGCTTTAGGTATTAAGTATTGAAAGAAATTTGGTTTCTCAGCCTCAGTCCCTACATTGTGAGCTGAATAATTCTTTGCTTCGGGGCCTGTCCCGCTGCTGCAGAACGTTGAGCAGTCTCTCTGCCTTCTAGCCACTAGGTGCCAAGAGCATTCCCCCAGTTGCAACAACCAAAAATGTCTCCAGACTTTTCCAAATGTCCCTATGGAGCAAAATCAGGAAGATAAACAAGAGTAGATCTAAATGCACCTAGCAAAGAGCCCTAAAATACAGAAAGTAAAAACTGACAGTAGAGAATGCAGAAATAAACAATTCAGTTGAACAATTACAGTTGGTGTATGGATACTCCTCTCTTGGTGTCTCCAGACTTTTTAATGATCACCATTCTAACCGGTGTGACATGGTATCTTAATGTGGTTTTGATTTGCATTTCTCTAATGACCAATGATGATGAGCATTTTTTCATGTTTGTTGGCCACATAGATGTCTTCTTTTGAAAAGTGTCTATTCATATCATTCACCCACTTTTGAATGGGTTTGTTTGTTTTCTTCTTGTAAATCTGCTTTCGTTCTTTGTAGATTCTGGATATTAGCCCTTTGTCAGACTGAGAGTTTGCAAAAATTTTTTTCCCATTCTGTTGGTTGCCAGTTCGCTCTACAGATTGTTTCTTTTGCTGTGCAAAAGCTCTTAAGTTTAATTAGATCCCAGTTGTCTATTTTGGCTTTTGTTGCCGTTGCTTTTGGTTTTGTAGTCGTAAAGTCCTTGCCTGTGCCTATGTCCTAGATGGTGTTGCCTAGGTTTTCTTCTATGGTTTTTATGGTATTATTTCTTACCTTTAAATCTTTAATCCATCTGAAGTTAATTTTTGTATAAGTTATAAGGAAGGGGTCCAGTTTCTGCTTTCTGCACATGGCTAGCCAGTTTTTCCAACACCATTTATTAAACAGGGAATCCTTTCCCCATTGCTTGTTTTTGTCCAGTTTGTCAAAGATGAGATGGTTGTAGATGGGTGGTGTTGTCTCTGAGGCCTGTTCTGTCGTATACCTCTGTTTTGGTACCAGTACCATGCTGTTTTGATTACAGTAGCCTTGTAGTATAGTTTGAAGTCAGGTAGCGTGATGCCTCCAGCTTTTTTCTTTTTGCTTAGGATTGTCTTGGCTATGCAAGCTCTCTTTTGGTTCCATATGAAATTTAAAGTGGTTTTCTCCAGTTCTGTGAAGAAGGTCAATGATAACTTGATGGGGATAGCACTGAATCTATAAATTACTTTGGGCAGTATGGCCATTTTTACAATATTGATTCTTATTAGCCATGAGCATGGAATGTTTTTCCATCTGTTTGTGTCTTCTTTTATTTCCTTGAGTAGTGGTTTGTAGTTTTCCTTGAAGAGATCTTTTACATCCCTTATAAGCTGTATTCCTAGGCATTTTATTCTCTTTGTAGCAATTGTAAATAGGAATCTACTCATGATTTGGCTCTCTGTTTGTCTGTTGTTGGTGTATAGGAATGCCTGTGAGTTCTGCACATTGATTTTGTATCCTGAGACTTTGCCAAAGTTGCTCATCAGCTTAAGGAAGTTTTGGGCTGAGATAATGGGGTCTTCTAAATACACAATCATGTCGTCTGCAAATAGGGACAATCTGACTTCTTCTTTTCCTAGCTGAATGCCCTTTATTTCTTTTTCTTGCCTGATTACCCTGGCTAGAACTTCCAATACTATATTGAATAGGAGTGGTGAGAGAGGGCATCCTTTCCACTGCCACTTTTTAAAGGAAATGCTTCTAGGTTTTGCCCATTTAGTATGGTATTGGCTGTGGGTTTGTCATAAATAGTATTTATTATTTTCAGATACATTCCATCAATACCTAGTTTATTCTGAGTTTGTAGCATAAAGGGCTGTTGAATTTTGTTGAAGGCCTTCTCTGCATCTATTGAGATAACCATGTGGTTTTTGTATTTGGCTCTGTTTATGTGGTGGATTACATTTATAGATTTGTGTATGTTGAACCAGCGTTGCATCCCCAGGTGAAGCCTACTTGATCATGGTGGATAAGCTTTTCGATGTGCTGTTGGATTTTGTTTGCCAGTATTTTATTGAAGATTTTTGCACCAATGTTCATCATGGATATTGGCCTGTAGTATTCTTTTTTAGTTGTGTCTCTGCCAGGTTTTGATATCAGGATGATACTGGTCTCGCAGAAAGAGGGAGGATTCCCTCTTTTTGTATTATTTGGAATAGTTTCAACTGGTACCAGCTCCTCTTTGTACGTCTGATAGAATTCAGCTGTGAACCCCTCTGGACCTGGACTTTTTTTGATTGGTAGGCTATTAATTGCTGCCTCAACTTCAGACCTTGTTATTAGTCTATTCAGGGTTTCAACTTCTTCCTGGCTTAGTCTTAGGAGTATGCAAGTGTCCAAGAATTTATCCATTTCTTCCAGATTTACTGGTTTATGTGCATAGAGCTATTTGTAGTAATCTCTGATGGTAGTTTTTATTTCCAAGGAATCAGTGGTAATCTCCCCTTTATTGTTTTTTATTGCATCTATTCAAATATTCTCTCTTTTCTTTTTTATTAGTCTAGCTAGTGGTCTATTTTGTTGATCTTTTCAAAAAACCAGCTCCTGGATTGATTTTTTTGAAGGTTTTTTGTGTCTCTAACTCCTTCAGTTCTGCTCTGATCTTATTTCCTGTCTTCTGCTTGCTTTTGATTTTTTTCTTTTATCTTGCTCCTCTAGCTCTTTCAATTTTGATGATAGGGTGTTGATTTTAGATCTTTCCTTGTTTCTCATGTGGGCATTTATTACTATAAATTTCCCTCTAGACACTGCTTTAAATGTGTCCCAGATATTCTGGAACGTTGTATCTTCATTCTCACTGGTTTCGAAGAACATTTTTATTCCTGCCTTCAATTCATTGTTTATCCATTTGTCTTTCAGGAGCAAATTGTTCAGTTTCCATGTGATTGTGCAGTTTTGAGTGCTTTTCTTAATCCTGAGATCTAATATGATTGTGCTGTGGTCTGACAGACTGTTTGTTATGATTTCCGTTCTTTGCATTTGCTGAGGAGTGATTTACTACCAATTATGTGGTCAATTTTAGAGTAAGTGTGATGTGATGCTGAGAAGAATGTGTGTTCTGTGGTTTCAGGGTGGAGTGTTCTGTAAATGTCTATTAGGTCTGCTTGGTCCAGATCTGCATTCAAGTCCTGGATTTCCTTGTTGACTTTCTGTCTTGTTGATCTGTCCAATATTGTCAGTGGAGTGTTAGTCTCCCACTATTATTGTGTGGGAGTCTAAGTCTCTTTCTAGGTCGTTAAGAACTTGCCTTATGTGTCTGGGTGCTATATTTAGGATAGTTAGCTCTTCTCATTGCATTGATCCTTTTACCATTATGTAATGCCCTTCTTTGTCTCTTTTGATCTTTGTTGGTTTAACATCCATTTTACCAGAGACTAGGATTGCTACCCCTCCTTTTTTTTGCTATCCATTTGCTTGGTAGATCTTCCATCCCTTTGACTCTATGTGAGTCTTTGTAAGTGAGATGGGTCTCCTTAATACAGCACACCATTGGGTCTTGGCTTTTATCCAGTCTGCCAGTCTGTGTCTTTTGATTGGGGCATTTAAGCCATTTACATTCAATGTTAATACTGTTACGTTTTAATTTGATCCTGCCATTTTGTTATTGGCTGGTTGATTTGCCAATTAGTTGACATGGTTTCTTCATTGCGTCCTTGTTCTTTACCATTCAGTACATTTTTGCACTGGCTGGTACTGGTTGTTCCTTTTGAGGTTTAGTACTTCCTTCAAGAGTTCTTGTAAGGCAGGTCTTGTGGTGATGAAATCTCTCAGCAATTGCTTGTCCATAAAGGATTTTATTTCTCCTTCACTTAGGAAGCTTAGTTTGGCTGGATATGAAATTCTGGGTTGAAGGTTCTTTTACGGATGTTGAATATTGGCCACCACTTCTTTCTAGCTTATAGGGTTTCTACCAAGAGATCCACTGCGAGTCTGATGATATTTCCTTTGTGGGTAACTCAATCTTTGTCTCTGGCTGCCTTTAGGATTTTTCCTTCATTTCAACCCTGGTGAATCTGATGATTATGTGCCTTGGGGTTGCTCTTCTTGAGGAATAGCTTTGTGTTGTTCTCTGTATTTCCTGGACTTGAATGCTGGCCTGCCTTGTTAGGTTGGGGAAGTTCTCTTGGATAATATCCTGAAGAGCATTTTCCAACTTGGATTTATGTTCCCTGTCACATTCAGGTATGCCAATCAAGCGAAGATTAGGTCTTTTCACACAATCCCATAGTTCTGGGAGGCTTTGTTCATTTCTTTTCACTCTTTCCTCTCTAATCTTGCCTTCTTCTTTTATTTCATTGACTTTATCTTCTATCTCTGATATCCTTTCTTCTGCTTGATCGATTTGGCTGTTGAAACTTGGGCATGCCTCGCGAAGTTCTCGCGCTGTGCTTTTCAGCTCCATCAAGTCATTTATATTCTTCTCTAAGCTGGTTATTCTAGTTAGCATTTTGTCTAACCTTTTTTCAAGGTTCTCAGTTTCTTTGCATTGGGTTTGAACATGATCTTTTCACTCAGAGAAGTTTGTTATTAGCCACCTTTTGAAGCCTGCTTCTGTCAATTCATCAAACTCATTTTCTGCCTTGTTTTGTTCCCTTGATGGGGAGGAGTTGTGATCCCTGGAAGGAGAAGAGGTGTTCTTGCCTTTTAAGGTTTCATCCTTTTTGCACTGGTTTTTTTCCCATCTTCGTGGATTTATCTCCCTTTGATCTTTGAAGTTGGTGATTTTGGGGAAAATCTCTGACTAGACATCCTTTCTGTTGCAGTTGAAGCTGTATCTTTTTGGCCTATAGAGGCACTGCTGGGCTGCCTCGGATTCAGTCAGGTGGCTGGGTGCATGGTCTTCCCCTGGGGTTTGTTTGCACGTGATATTAGTCCTGCCTTCCCAATGGTGCCTCTCCTTCCCTGAGCTGAAATTGGTGTATTTGCTGCCAAGCTCTCTGGCATGCAGGCTTCAGTTTGAGTTTTGTTGTGGGTGGGGCCGGTCAGGCCTTATGACCTGTTTCCCTGCTTTCAACTATGCCTCTTTCTGTGGGATGGGTTGTTCTGTCCCACTGGCATTAGTCCAAACTTCCACCCAGGTCTGGCCAACAACTTGTGGCACCAGGCAGGAGCCATCACTGAGATTTGCATCACAACCCACAGTGCCCCTCAGTCTGGCAGGGCTCTTGTGGACCACGGGTTGCAAGAGGCATAAGATAAGCACAGGATCTGAATCAGAGCACTGAGGGGGTGAAGTCCCCCCACCCTCGGAGCCGGCTGCGTTTTCCAGGTGGGGACATGCCCTGCCCTGTCTTGGATCGCCCTCCCTGGGCAGCTCTCGCCCTGCTTTGGCTCCTTCCCTGGGCTATTTTCAGAGTCCTTCCAGTCCCCCCAAAATGAACCTGGCACCTCATTTGGAATTGTGAAGTCCTCTAGCCCTCTGAGTCTCATTTGCTGGGAGCTGCATTCCAGTGTTGCCTCCTCTCGGCCGTCTTGGCACCACCTCCCTCAAGATATAGTTTATAAAAGAAAACCTTTACCAAGTAAAAGACCAAGAACAACAAGCAACTGTGAATGGGAAATTATTACTGTGTCCCTGCTAAAGATTAAGACTCTCCCTCATATATTCCTTCAAGCATAATTATGAGTTAAAAATATTATCCCCAATTTTAGGATAAAGTTGAGTCCCAAGAACTTTAATTTTTCAAAGGTCACAGGCTGAGACTGTAATGGTTACAAGATCTAACAACAGACTGGTCAAGAGCTTTCTGAAGTTTTTTATTTTGAGAAAAAAAAATGGCAATTCTCACATAAACACTAATAGCTACTACTCAAAAATACAATGCTGTTCCACAGAGCTTGTACATATGTGAACTTGTAATAATGCAGCCCCAAGTAGTAAAAAGCATAGATGCTAGTTACTGGTTAGCCAGTAACTAGAGGTAGACATTGTATGAGCAAACACAACTATAACAGAACAACTACCAAAGAAAAATAGAAGTGTGAACTATTCCCACAAATCTGAACTGGTTTGGAGTCAGCCCCATAAAGGCTCTGTTCCTGTTTACTCCTGGCAGACATTCACGAAAAATCAATAATGAAGAATCAGGTCAACAATCAGGCAATTATTGTAAAGCCACAACATGAAATTTCTTTTCTAAATGCAGGAAAACGTTCATAGAAGTCTGCTAATTTGGACTTCTACACAGAATCTTAACTTTTGTTGTTTTTGTTAAGCGTGTAACAAACTGGCTACACGCCCAGTCCAAACTTCTTTGTAAGGTATTTCCTAGCAACAAAGGTTCTGAAAAAGAACTTTAATCAACCCTATGTAAAAAGACTATTTAGCCAATCACAGCCAAAAGGAGAAAGGTCAGGTTGCGCAAAATGACTTCCCAATAACATACTGCCATATTTTCCACACATTGACAAGAAATGCCTGCACATGGCCTGGCACATGGGAAGTGCCATTGACCCTCAGAGTTATAAGACTTGGGTCAACTCTCAGCTACGAGTCATTGAGTTAATCGTTTTTCTGAGCCTCTGTTTCAATCTACAAAATGTAGGTGATGACACCTCCCTGAAGGAGGTGTTTGCTAAGGAGTTGTTAAAAGGATCAAATGAGTTTTTATAAACAGTGAAGAGTCAAAATATGTAAGGTATTATCTGAAAACTAAATCCAAATATGCAGCTGTCACCTTCTTTCTTAAAATTATACTAGAAGCACTTGGGAGTTACCATCAGAGAATACTATAGTCATTAAGAGCTCTGGTCTAGACATAGATTCTGACCTGGATTCAAATCCTGACTCTGACATATTCTATACATATAGAAAGTTTCTTCATTTGTACACTAGGGATAATAATAGTACTTATCCAGGTCACAATGTTGCTATGAGGATTAAATAAGAATGTCTAACATGCCTAGCACAGTCTTGCATCTATTATGAGCACATAATAACTTAGACAAAAAGAGGGGGGATATGGTACGGCTTATCAGGTAAATTCATGATCAGAATGCATTCTGCTTCAAAGAAGAAACTTTCCTCAAAACTAGGTTAATGGAACTATAAAATGATCTCACCAAAGTCAAAGTAAACATTAGTTTACTTTATCTTGTGTTTTCATCTCTAAAATTCCAGGTAAAGGTCTTATCACTGTATTACAACACAGAGCTTGGAAGCATCCATTGAGTATTTCATTGTGCACTGTAACAGAGCCCAAGGGGTTCTGAGCACATGCCCTTTTCTGAAGACACTTAAGTAAGTTTGGCTTTTTCTTGGAAGCACAGCTTTTCTTTCAAACAGACCATTTAGTCTTCAGGAAGTCAGAGACCATCCCAATCTTCAGTGCCTACCAAAAGCCATGCTAAACACCTAATAATTGAGAGAGCTGTTTGAGACTCAAGATTCTCTGGGCTCTGCCTCTAAGCTCAAGCACCAGGAAACTATGTATGTCAACTCTAGAGCTTCCTTGACTCCCCAACGAGGCCATTCTTTCCCATCCCCCTGTAGCAGGTGTTGTCAGTGGCCACTCAGATCCTCTCTAGCTGCTGTGTTGACAACACACCTGCTCCCTCATCTCAACCACGTTTCCCAACTCAGTATAGTTGGAGTTGATGGAGAACGCTATACAGTTCCCCATCAAGCCTGAGAGCTACCTCCACCCAGTCTGTCCAAGGGCTGACTAATACTGCATTCAAAAGGCCGGTCCTGGCACCTCAAGATGGGACTTGATCAGTAGCAGTCTGTGCACTACATCTGTTTCATCCAATATGGCAGTCACAAGCCACATTCAGATGTGCTCTAAGAGTAAACTACACACTGGATTTTGAAAATTTAGTATCCCAAAAAGGTAAAAGACCTCATTAGTGAATTTTTACATTTATATATCCAAATAATACTTTGAATATGTTAAATAAAATACATTGATTTCATCTTATTTTACTTTTTCTGTTTTTTGTTTTTTGTTTTTTTTTTTTTGAGACAGAGTTTCGCTCTTGTTACCCAGGCTGGAGTGCAATGGCGCGATCTCGGCTCACTGCAACCTCCGCCTCCCGGGTTCAGGCAATTCTCCTGCCTCAGCCTCCTGAATAGCTGGGATTACAGGCACGCACCACCATGCCCAGCTAATTTTTTGTATTTTTAATAGAGACGGGTTTCACCATGTTGACCAGGATGGTCTCAATCTCTTGACCTCGTGATCCACCCACCTCGGCCTCCCAAAGTGCTGGGATTACAGGCTTGAGCCACCGTGCCCGGCCACTTTTTCTGTTTTTTTAAGAGATGGAGGTCTCATTACATTTGCCCAGGCTAGACTGCAGCGACCACTCACAGGCACAACTACAGCCCATGGAAGCCTCTAACTCCTAGGCTCAAGTGATCCTCCCACCTCAGCCTCCTGAGGCTACAGGTCCCTGCCACCACACCTGGCTTCATTTTATCTTTTTTTTTTTTTTAAGACAGGACCTCACTGAGGTCTGAAGTGCAGTGTCAGGATCATAGTTCTCTACAGCCTTGAAGTCCTGCGTTCAAGCAATCCTCTCACCTCAGCTGGAACTACAGATGCATGCCACCATATCCCACTAATTTTTTTTTTTTTTTTTTTTTTTTTTTTTTGAGACGGAGTTTCGCTCTTGTTACCCAGGCTGGAGTGCAATGGCGCGATCTCGGCTCACCGCAACCTCTGCCTCCTGGGTTCAGGCAATTCTCCTGCCTCAGCCTCCTGAGTAGCTGGGATTACAGGCACGTGCCACCATGCCCAGCTAATTTTTTGTATTTTTAGTAGAGACGGGGTTTCACCATGTTGACCAGGATGGTCTCAATCTCTTGACCTCGTGATCCACCCGCCTCAGCCTCCCAAAGTGCTGGGATTACAGGCTTGAGCCACCACGCCCAGCCTATCCCACTAATTTTTAAATTTTTTTGTAGAGACAGGGCAGGGAGAGGGTTTTCACTATTTTCCCCAGGCTGCTCTTGAACTCCTAGCCTCAAGTGATCCTTCAACCTTGGCCTCTTCATTTTACTTTTTTAACATGAGTGTCAGAAGATTTTTTTTTTTTTTTTTTTTTTTAGACAAAAGTCTTACTCTGTCACCAGGCTGGAAGGCAGTGGCATGACCTCAGCTCACTGCTACCACCGCATCCCGGTCTCAAGCAATTCTCCTGCCTCAGCCTCCCAAGTAGCTGGGACTACAGGTACGCACTACCACATCCAGCTAATTTTTGTATTTTTAGTAGAGATGGGGTTTCACCATGTTGGCCAGGTTGGCCTCAATCTCCTGACCTCGTGATCCACCCACCTCGGCCTCCCAAACTACTGGGATTACAGGCGTGAGCCACCATGCCCGGCCAAGTGTCAGAAGATTTTTAATGACATTTGAAGCGCACCTTATATTTCTAGTGGGCAGCACTGATCTAGGGCAGTTGTTTTCAAATTTTACCATGCATCAGAATCACCTGAAAGGCTTGTTAAAAAAACAGATTGCTGGGCTCCATCATCAGATTTTCAGACTCTGCAGGTCTGGGCTAGGGCTGGATAATGTGCATTTCTAACAAGTCCCCTGGTAATGCCGCTGGTTAATCACCACACTTTGAGAAATACTGCTTAGAGCTCCCTGTGGGAACAGATTGTAGCTAATCTCCAGCTGTCAAAACAATGATGTGTTTCAATGTAACTACTGTCTTGCTTTTCCCTCCCAAGCCTTAACCTTCCCTATTTCTATGACACTTAATACTCAAGAACTTGGACAATTGATTTAAGTCATTCTTTTATTTTTTAGTTAAGATGTAATTCACATACCATAAAATTTACCCTTTTAAAAAAGTATACAACTCAATGGTTTTGAGTATATTCACAAGGCATGGAACCATGATGGCTACTGATTATAGGACATTTTTTATGTCCAAAAAGACACCCCTTAACTGTGCACAGTCACTCCCATCCCCTCTCCTATAGGCCCTGGGCAACCACTAACCTACTTTCTGTCTTCATGAATCAGTCTATTCTGAAGACTGCACAGAAACACAATCATACAATAGTGGCCTTGCATGACTACTCTTCAAAAGTCACTCTTGATTCCCTCCTTTCCCTATTTGTACACTGGATCTTAGCCAAAAGGCCAAGAAGCAATCCCCTATTTGGACGTGTCTTACAGATACTGCAGGTTCAGTTCCAATCAATTACTGTCAAAACAATTAAACATTTTTGCTCGAAAATGCTAACAATCATCTGATCCTTCAGCAAGTCATAATCATTCTCCTGGTGGAGGGTCCTGCCTTGATGTTGATGGCTGCTGACTGATAAGGGTGGTGGTTGCTGAAGGTTGGGATGGCTGTGGCAGTTTCTTAAAATAAGGCAACAATGAAGTTCGCTGCATTGATTTCCTCTCATGAAAGATTCTCTGTAGCATGCGATACTGTTTTGATAGTATTTTATCCACAATACAATGTCTTTCAAAATTGAAATCAATCCTCCCAAAGCCCGCCGCCGCTTTATCAACTAAGTTGATGTAATATTATAAATCCTTTTTTGTCATTACATCAATGTTCACAGCATCCTCCACCATTAGTAGATTCCATATCAAGAAACCACTTTCTTGGCTGCATATGGTGGCTCAATGCCTGTAAATCTAGCACTTTGGGAAGCCGAGGCAGGTGGATCACTTGAGCTCAGAAGTTTGAGACCAGCCTGGGCAACATGGTGAAACCCCATCTATAAAAAAAAAAAAAAAATTTAATAAAAATTAGCTGGGCATAGTAGCACAACCCTTTAGTCCCAGCTATTCAGGAAGCTGGTGGGAGGATTACTTGAGCCTGGGAGGTTGAGGCTGCAGTGAGCCAGCAGACTCCAGCCTTGGTGACAGAGTGAGAACCTGAAAGAGAGAAAGAGAGAAGGAGAGAAAGAGAAAGAGAGAGAGAGAGAGAAAGAAACCACTTTCAGAAAGAAAGCGAAAAGAAAGAAAAAGAAAGAGAAAAAGAAAGAAAGGAGGGAGGAGGGATGGGGGAGGGAAGGAGGGAGAAACAGAGGGAAGAAGGAAGGGAAGAAGGAAGGAAGGAAGGAAGGAAGGAAGGAAGGAAGGAAGGAAGGAAGGAAGGAAGGACTTTCTTTGCTAATCCATAAGAAGCAACTTTTCATCCCTTCAAGTTTGATCATGAGACTGCAGCAATTCTGTCACATATTCTGGCTCCACTCTAGTTCTCTTGCTATTTCCATCTCTCTACAGTTACTTTCTCCACTGAAGTCCTGAACTACTCACAGTTGTAATCTACTTCTCAAAACTCCTGTTAATATTGATATTTTAACCTCTCATGAATCATGAGTGTTCTTAATGTTATCTAGAATGATGAATCCTTTCCAGAAAGTTTTCAATTTACTTTGCCCAGACCCATCAGAAAAATCACTATCTATGGCTGCTATATAGCCTTATGAAATATTATTTATTAAATAATAAAACTTGAAAGTTGAAATTACTCCTTGATCCATGGGCTAGAGAACATTATATTAGCAGGCATAAAATAACACTAATCTAGCCAGGCGTGTTGGCTCACACCTGTAATCCCAGCACTATTGGAGGCTGAGGTGGGCAGATCATGAGGTCAGGAGTTTGAGACCAGCCTGATTGATATGGTGAACCCCCATCTCTACTAAAAATACAAAACTTAGCTGGGCATGGTGGCACATGCCTATAATCCCAGCTACTCAGGAGGCTGAGGCAGAATAATTGCTTGAACCCTGGAGTCGGAAGTTGTAGTGAGCCAAGATCGTGCCATTGCCCTCCAGCCTGAGTGATGGAGTGAGACTTCGACTCCATCTCAAAAAAAAATAATAACATTAATCTCTTTGTACAGCTCCATTAGAGCTCTTGGGTAACCAAGTACATTGTCTATAAGCAGTAATATTTTGAAAGGAATCTTTTTGTCCTGAGCAGCAGGTTTCAACAGTCGGCTTAAATATTCGGTAAACCACGCTGTACCAGGCATCCCCAAACTATGGCCCGCGGGCCGCATGCAGCCCCCTGAGGCCATTTATCCGCCCCCCGCCCCGCAGCACTTCAGGAAGGGGCACCTCTTTCATTGGTGGTCAGTGAGAGGAGCACAGTATGTGGCGGCCCTCCAACGGTCTGAGGGACAGTGAACTGGCCCCCTGTGTAAAAAGTTTGGGGACGCTTGCGTAAACAGATGTGCTGTCATCCCGGCTTTGTTGTTCCATTTCTAGAGCACAGGCAACGTCAACTTAGAATAATTCTTAAGGGCCCTAGGATTTTCAAAATGGTAAATGAGCACTGGCTTCCACTTAAAGTCATCAGCTGCATTAGCCCCTAACAAGAGTCGGACTGTCCTTTGAAGCTTGCTTGCTTGCTTTTTTTGTTTTTTAGGGATAGGGTCTTGCTATATTGCCCAGGTTGGACACAAACTCTTGGGCCCAAGTGATCCTCCAACCTCAGCCTCTGGAGTCAGTGTCCGGGTTCAAAGCCTCAAAGGACAGCCAAGTGTGATAGCGAGCACCCCAGGTGCTGTCCTTTGAGGCTTTAAAGCCAGACACTGACTTCTCCTCTCCAGTTCTCCAAGCACTAGATGACATAACATATTCTTCCAATAGAAGGCTATTTCATCTACAATGAAAATCTGCTGTTTGGTATAGCCAACTTCATGAATGATCTTTGCGAGGTCTTCTGGACAATGTGTGCAGCTTCTATATCAGCACTTGCTGCTTCTACATTTATGTTAACGGAGATGCCTTCTTTCTTTTCTTTCTTTTTTTTTTTTTTTTTTTTTTTTTTGAGGCAGAGTCTTGTCTGTTGCCCAGGCTGGAGTGCAATGGCACAATCTCGGCTCACTGCAACTTCCGCCTCCAAGTTAAAGCAATTCTCCCGCCTCAGTCACCTGAGTAGCTAAGATGACAGGCACGTGCCACCACACCTGGCTAATTTTTGGATTTTTAGAGACAGGGTTTCACCATGTTGGTCAGGCTGGTCTCAAACTCCTGACCTTGTGATCTGCCCACCTCGGCCTCCCAAAGTGTTGGGATTACAGGCGTGAGCTACCATGCCCAGCCAGAGATGACTTCTTTTCTTAAATCCATGAACTAACCTCTGTTTGCTTCCAACTTTTCTTCTGCAGCACCCTCACCTCTCTCAGCCTTTGTAGAATTGAAGAGAGGGCCTTGCTCTGGATTAGGCTATGGCTTAAGGAAATGTGGCTGGTTTGATCTTCAATCCAGACCACTTAAGCTTTCTCCGTATCAGCAATAAGGCTGTTTCACTTTTTTAAATCAGTTGTATGCTCACTGGAGTAATACTTTTAATTTCCTTCAAGAACTTTTCCTTTGCATTCACAATTTGGCACAGAGGCCTAGCTTTCAGCCTGTCTTGGCTTTTGACATGTCTTCCTCACCAAGCTTGATCATTTCTAGTTTTTGATTTAAAGTGAGAGATGTATGATTCTTCCTTTCGCTAGAATGCTTAGAGGGTAATTAATTGGCCTAATTTCAATATTATTGTGTCTCAGAGAATACAGAGGTCTGAGGAGAGGGAGATACATGGGGGAATAAGTGGCCGGAGAAGTCAGAACACAAAACATTTATCAGTTATGTTTCTCCATCTTATATGGGCTTGGGTCACGGCACCCCAAAATACTTACAGTAAGAATATCGAAGATCACTGATCACAGATCACCATAACAGACACAGTAATACTGAAAAAGTTTAAATTATGGCAAGAATTATCAAAATGTTTCACAAAGACACAAAGTAAGCAAGTGCTGTTGGAAAGATGACACCAATACAGTCGCTCAAAACAGGGTATGTCTCCATCTGCCTTCAAACCCCACAGCAAGATACTGGCTCTAGCTCCAAAATAGATTCCAAGTCTGACCAGTTCTCACCAACTCCAGTGCTACCACCCTAGCGCAGTTACCATCATCTCTAGCTTGGTCCTCCACAATGCTTCCAGACTGTCTCTGTTTCCACTCTTCCCACTCAGTCCCCAATCCTACTCCCGCCCCTACTAAGACATTTGCCACACAGCAGTCACAACCACCTTTTCCAAACATAAATTCAATGTACTTAAATGCCTCCATTTGCACTCCCATTATTAAATTCCAAAGACAAGCGCCTGATGACTCTGTCCTGCCTACCTGCTCCTCCCTCATCTCCTAAGATCACCCATCATTCAGTTCACTCAAACCACAGCAGCCACCTTCATCCCTTATTTACGCCAAATGCGACCCCCCCTCAGAGCTTTTGCCGTGGCATTGGTCTGCAATGCTAGGCCCCCATGTAGTCACGTGGTTGGCTGGCTCAGTTTCCTGTCCAGATAGTAGATGTATAAATACATAAATGTCTATAACATTTTTTACACCAGAAACTAGTTTCTGTAATAATCTTAGAACTTTTTTTTCCCAAATGATTTGTCAGAAATATTTCAGCATGCTGGAAAGATCAACCTCCGGGCAATTTTAAAGCATTCAGGTAAACCTAAACATTATTTTCCATATTTACTGAGTACAAAAGAAAATAATGGATTTCAAGGAACACAGAGTTTTAAACATTCAAATTTAATGAATGCATCATACGAAACCATGAGTCAAAGGAGACAAATTGTAATTAGAAAAGCAAGCTGAGGTGGGTGGATTGCTCGAGTTCAGAAGTTTGAGACCAGCCTGGGCAACATAGCAAAACCCCATCTCTACAGAAAAAATTTTAAAAATTAGCCAGGTGTGGTGGTATGGGCCTGTGGTCTCACCTATTTGGGAGGCTGAGATGGGAGGATGGCTTGAGCCCAGGAGGCAGAGGCTGCAGTAAAGCAACATTGTGCCACTGCATTCCAGCCTGGTCGACAGAGCCAGACCCTGTCAAAAGAAGAAGAGAAAAGAAGAAAGAGACAAAGAGAGAAAGAAAGAGAGAGAGAGAAAGAGAGAGAGAAGGAAGGAAGGGAGGGAGGGGAAAGCCTTTGGAATCATATTATCCAAGGTTCGAATTCTACTTCAGCCAATGTGCTTTTAAGCAATTACTTAACTGCCCTAAGCTTTGTTTCCTCTACTGTTAAATTAGGATTTTTGACCTAGTTGTTCAAGGATAAAAGATAATGTATGAAAAATCACATGGCCAAGTGCAGTGGCTCACGCCTGTAATTCCCAGCATTTGGGGAGGCCGAGGCGAGTGGATCATGAGGTCAGGAGATCAAGACTATCCTGGCCAACAAGGTGAAACCCTATCTCTACTAAAATACAAAAAAAAAAAAAAAAAAAAAAAAAAAAAAAAATTAGCCAGGTATAGGGGTATGTGTCTGTAGTCCCAGCTACTCGGGAGGCTGAGGCATGGGAATCGCTTGAACCCAGGCAGTGGAGGTTGCAGCCTGGCAACAGAGCAAGACTCCATCTCAAAAAAACAAAAAGAAAGAAAGAAAGAAAGAAAGAAAAATCACACAAGGCATCTAAGAGTTCAATAAAAACTATAGCAATTACCTTAAAACCAATATCCTAGAGCCACTGAAAACATTTATGCAGAAGAAAAAACTAGGCATTAAACAATGTGATTTAAAACTGATACACAAAACAAATAAGACTAAAAGGTGAACTACATATACCCTAAAAATAAACAAACTCTGTTGACTGGCCAAAAGAATGGTCAGAATTCTCTAGACTAGACCCTAGAGTTAGCCGGCTGCTTTCCAACCAACCAAAAGGTTTGCAGAGGTGGAGGGAGGGATGGGAGGGGTTAAAATCTTCAAAAGGTTCAGCTTCAAACAGACTCAGTAGAGCACATTTCAAGTTCATAGAAGAGAGGCGCGGAGAGAAGCTAAGCAGCAGCTCAGGTTCCCCTAGAGAGTGAACTTCAGAGATGCCTCCCACCCCAAGGAGGAATTCTTTACTGGCACAAACATAATGCTACTCTATTGTTACACATTCAGCACCTATTGTGTCAAACATTGTACTAAGAACACAGAAATAGACAAGATGCAGTCTCTGCCAACACATTAAAAGGAAAAAACCAGGTAAGAAACATCAAAGCTTATGTATTACACAGTAAGTATATAGCAAGTGTACAAAAGTAAGTACAGTAACAGCCTTCCTCTCGGCCTCTCCAATCTAAAATGTCAGTGTCATCCCTCCCACCTCCTACATCAATGTCTTCCCACTGATCTAAGACAAACACCAAACCTCATAACATGATCTGTAAGACCCAGCATGGTCTGACTCCTGCCAACTTCTCCAGCACCATCTACTCTGCATCAGAGCCTCTGTAGGCTTTTCTCAGTTCTTCTAACTCGTCATTCCCTCTGGCCACAGGACCTTTGCACACACTGCTCTCTTACATATAACATTAATCTACTCTGTTAGAGAAGGTCACTTCATGCTTCAAAACTTGTCTCAATTTTCAATTCCAAAGGAAAGTACTCCCTTACCTTAGGTAGTATAGCATGATTAAGAGCACAGGTTCTGGAATTCTAAATCTTGAGTTTGCCACTTACCGGCACTACAGCTTTGAGCGAGTCACATGAACACTTAGTTTCTGTAAATGGGAGTTATATGACTGTTATGAGATTGAATAAATTAGTTCAAGTAAAGCAACAGAACAGAATCTAGGGCACAGAACTCAAAATCTTGGCTTGATCAGACCCTCTATTTTATTTTCTTATAGCACCAGGGCATCTCCCTAGCATTTTACACTTATTTGTCTCTCCCTACAAGAGTACAATTCCTAAGAGAGCAGAAACCATATTTATTCACCAGAAGTGGAACACAGGGGATATCCAGTAAATATCTGGTGAAAAAATAGCTACAAGGAAAAAGCTGAGGCCCAAGGAAGAGACCTGTCCAATATACACAGCCTCATGTGCCTGTCTCCAAAGCCCACACTTTCCACCATACCAAGCTGCCTCCTATGTAAATGGGTAAGTCTTAACAGCTGCAACTAAAGATGAACAGAGATAAAGATTAAAGAACAGTAAACTGCATGGCAACGGAGAACAGTGAAAGTGCACACGCTGAACTTGACGCAAGACAAACATAGGTGCCAGCTCACTTTCATGTCCATGATAAGCTCCAGCTCTCCTACTGCTCACCCGGGGTTCAGTTCCCTCCTCTTTAAAGAGTAGGATGGGGCAGGTCTTCTCTAAAGTGTCTTCAACGCCTAAACTTCAACGACTATAAATCAAGTTACGTGGTAATGTTTTAATAATTATTTTTTTACAAGGAAATGTAACAGGCACACTGAGCCAGCTGGCAGATGGTTTTCACGGGACCTTCATTTTAAAGAATTTGTTCCAGTGCCTCAACAAACCTTACTATTAACGTAGGTTAGGTGGTCTGTGCCCCAGAATTACAAGAGACTCGATGTTGACGGGAGAAAGCGTTCAGAAGCACACAAGCACTCCAACCTATGAGTCAAGCTGCCACCATGATGGCATAGGCATACACAACAGTCATGCAGTGTGTTTAGAACAGCGCAAAAACTAGGCTCGCCACTACACAGAAAAGGAAAATAAGATCATGGGATGCATTTGATACACAGTAGCCTGGGGTGTCATACAATTAAAACAGGCTTTCAAGTGAAACGCAGAATCTATTAGCAGTCCTGACATGGTATAATACTGTAAAAGTTAAGATTAAACTCACAACCCTAACTCTACTTGATCAGCAGTTCACAGTCTTCCTTCAAAACTGATGGAAAGAGGCAAAGGAACACGGAAACTATGAGGACACCTAAAAACACACCCTGGAAAGCTTAAAAGAAAGCCAATGCCGCCGGGCCCTGGAAGCGGACCTCAGACAAGGCAGGAACATCCCAGCCCGAAGCCGTGAGCCGCCCCGAAGGGCGTGAGGGCACCCGACTGCCTCCACCCTAGGCCTCTCTGCCCCGCGGGATCCCCGCGAAGAACAGCTGCTGCGAGCGGGATGCCTCCTGAGCCCACTGCCGCGCCAACTCCGGGAGGGAGGAGGAGAGCGAGGGGTGCAGCTGAGGCGGAACCGAGGCGCGGGGGCAGCCGGACCCAGCCAGCTCTCCCCATGCGCGGGCCACCCAGAGGCGGCGCGGCAGGAAGCCCGGTGAAGCCCGGGCCCGCGAGCGCCCCGCCGCTCCTCACCTTCAGGGTCCGCAGCGCCGCGCTCAGCAACAGCTGCTGCGGCAGCCACCGCCCACGCTGTCCGGCAGCAACCAGCAATGCTGTCCGGTCCCAGAGCCCCGCCATTGTCGACCCAGCAGTCTTTCAGCTGACCTCTCACCCCGCTGGATGGGGCGGAGAAGGGGAGCGCCTGGGCTTCAGCCAATCACGAGCCAGGAACCCGATGCCCCGCCCCCTACCTTGCGGGGAGGGAGGGTGGGTGGTCGGCCCGATCAGCCGGAGCCGGGAGCCCGGAGCCCGGAGCCCGGAGCCCGGCGCCTGATGGAGACGCGTTAGGACCCGGAGGGCTAGTCAGTCAGCGGGCGGCGCGTCCGGCCCCTAGCGGAGCTGGAGGCCCACAGCCCGAGCCGACCCCGCGAATGAGAGAGGCAGGGATACCAGTGAGTGCCGGCGGCCTGCAGCGGGCAAACCCCGTACCGTCCAGTATCCACTCAGCCTACGTGCCGCCAGGCCGGTTAATGTCAGTGAGTCACCTCCGCCCCTTGACCACCCTGGAGTCTTGGGAATCCGAAATTCCAGACAAATGCCCAGACTACATTGCTGTGTGTTTGCAAGTGTAAACGCAAAGCACAAATCCAGTTAAGGTTTTGAACGACTGTGATGACACATAAAAAGTTCTAAGTCTAGAAATCAGAGATCCGAGCTTAGCCCAAGTCTTACCTCTGCCACTTAATATCTGCATGTGAAAGAAATAAGCCACAACTAGAGTCAGTGTCTGCTGCTTGCAAGCAGAAACCCTTAGTACAACTAATAAGGTGCAACTGGCTGGGCGCAGTGGTTCACGCCTGTAATCCCAGCACTTTGGGAGGCCAAGGCAGGCGGATCACCTGAGGTCAGGAGTTCGAGACCGGCCTGGCCAAAATGCTGAAACCCCGTCTTTACTAAAAATACAGAAAGTAGCTAGGCATGATGGCGCACGTCTGTAATCCCAGTTACTCGGGAGGAGGCTGAGGCAGGAGAATCGCTTGAACCCGGGAGGCGGAGGTTGCAGGGATCTGAGATCCTTCCACTACACTCCAGCCTGGGCGCGACAGAGCAAGACTCCATCACAAAAATAAAATAAAATAAAAATTAGTGCAACTATTAAGGACCAGCCCATGTGCTAAAGCCTCAGATGTCCTCTTACTTTAGACTTTACAAGAATCCTAATGGAGTATATATTATTTCCATTTGGAGAAACTGGAGCTATAGCACAGTAAAGTCACTCAGCGAGTAAAAGGTCAAATTAGGATTTGAACCCAAATCTGGCTGTCGTGAAGGACAGGGCTGTGTTTTGCTATATTATGGAAGTTTTAAAAGATATACAAAAGCGATAAAATAGTGCTATCATCACCTCATACCCATTACACCGCATCAACGAATCAACATTTCGTCCATCTTGTTTCATCTATTCCCCTTTTTATTTTTGCAGGAACATTTTAAAGCAAATCTAAGACAGCAGACCATCTCACCTATATTAGGGGTTCTACTCTTAACTACTTTACATCTCCTGCAGAGTCACCTTGAGAGAGTTACAAAGTTCGGAATGTCCTAGAGAACGCTAGGTAAATGCCAAAAGAGAGATAAATTAAATGGGAATATCAGAAAGGTGATATTTAATGTAATTTTAAAATGTAAGTAGGGACTTTTGTGACAAAATGAAAATGATTATCATTTTCTACTTATGTACCTCAGTCTCACTCATTTTCTACCTGGAAAACCCGCTTTTCCTTTTTCTTTTCTTGTTTTTCGTCTCGTCGCCTTTTTTTTTTTTTTTTTTTTTTTTTTTTTTTTTTTTTTGAGATGGAGTCTCACTCTATTGCCCAGGCTGGAGGGCAGTGGTGCAATCTCAGCTCACTTCAACCTCCACCTCCCAGGTTCAAGCAATCCTTCTGCCTCAGCCTCCCAAGTAGCTGGAACTACAGGCACCCGCCACACTCTCCGGCTAATTTTTGTATTTTTAGTAGAGACAGGGTTTCGCCATATTGGCCAGGCTGGTCTCAAACTCCTAACCTTGTGATCTGCCCACCTCTGCCTCCCAAAGTGCTGGGATTACAGATATAAGCCACTGTGCCCAGCCTCTTTTCCCCATGTTTTACCCTTTAGATTAGGTTTCCTTAGGTCCTATTTGTTTTTCTTATAGGAGTTATTTTTATGAAAGTCACTTGTAGTAGAAACTACTTCTCATACTATCCATTCTCCATGCATTACTTTAGTAAGAGTGCTCCTGAGATCTAGCTGGGCACATGGCCACCCAGTGAAAGGCTGCAATAGCCAACCTCCCTTACAACGAGATGTGGAGCCATGACCAAGGTCTGGCATGTAAGGACTGTGCCCTCCCTGCCCTCTTCTTTCTTACCTAAATAAAGATCTACATTTCTCAACTCCCACTGCAGCGACGGTGCTTACCAAGATTTGGTTACTACATTTTGGCCAATGGGACATAAGTACAAGCGATATACATAACTCTTGGGTTATGCCTTTAAAGGGAAGGGCATGCCTTCCACTTTCTCTTCTCCTCTTTCCAGTTTCCCAGAATGTGGACCCAACAGTGGAGGTAAAGTTGTCATCTCAGATGATAAGAAGGAAGTTACGTGATCGGGGAGGCAGAACAATATACAAGGAGCCTTTAGGTACCTGACTCTATGGAGCTGCCATGTCAACCCTGGAACATTTTGTTCAGATTTTTATGCAAGCCAGAAAAATACTGTATCTTGTTTAAGTTATTGCATTATGGTTTTTTTGTTTTGCCTTTGTTACGGCAGCTACATCTGTATCCTAACTGATAGGGCACTAATATTTTTCTTTGCTTTTTCCATTTAAAGTTATAAGTTGTAAGGAAAAGACGAAAGGAAGTTGAGGACACAGCAGAGACAGGCCCTCTCCAAACCTGTTCATTCTTCTGAATGTGCTGCTCAGAGTTTCCTATTGGGCAGCATATCCTTGCATCCTTTCCAGTTTCATGTGGTAATATACCTGGTTGCTGGCTTATGAAATATGAAAGGACATGATATTCAATACCCCAAAGGCATGGCTCATAAAACCTTCCATGCAATCCTCCACACCTTTTCACCTCTCAGCTGCTGAGACTTTTCTAGGAACTACACAGAAGCAGCCAGGATCTCCAGTGGCAAAGGAGAACAGATCCTTCTTACCATCCTGCACCAAACTGTGACATGAGCAAAAAATAAACTTTTTATTTTCTTACACCATTAAGATTTGAGGATTGCTAGAACAGTGAGTCTTCCCAGTGTGTTAGTATGAATAGAGGAAAATTAGACCAGGCCTAGCGGCTCACACCTATAATCACAGCACTTTGTGAAGCAAGGGCAAGTAGATCACCTGAGGTCAGGAGTTTGAGACCAGCCTGGCCAACATGGTGAAACCCCATTTCTACAAAAACTACAAAAATTAGCCAAATGTGGTAGCACGTGCCTATAATCCCAGCTACTCAGGAGGCTGAGGCAGGAGAATCAGTTGAAGCCAGGAGGCGGAGGTTGCAGTGAACCAAGATCGTGCCACTATACTCCAGCCTGGGCAATAGAGTGAGACTCTGTCTCAAAAAAAAAGAGGAAAATTAAATAGACTTGTCACACATTATCAGAAAGAAAAAGGTAGTATTTACGAGCAAAGCAGATCTCCTTTTTTCTGAAAAATGGAATGAAGGAATACATAATGCTAAGTTACAGAATTTATAAATTTTGACAATGGAGAACTCTTCTAAATCAAAATGAAGTGAATTTTTCCCCATTAATGTAATTTAATTATATCACTGCTTTAAAACTGTCAGAATAGGCTAGGCATGGTGGCTCACGCCTGTAATCCCAGCACTTTGGGAGGCCAAGGTAGGTGGATCACCTGAGGTCAAGAGTTCAAGACCAGCCTGGCCAACACAGGGAAATCCCATCTCTACTAAAAATACAAAAATTAGCCAGATGTGCTGGTGCATGCCTGTAATCCCAGCTACTCGGGAGGCTGAGGCAGGCGAATCACTTGAACCCAGGAGGTGGAAGTTACACTGAGTCAAGATCATGCCATTGCACTCCAGCCTGGGTGACAGAGTAAGACTCTGTCTCAAAAATAAATAAATTAATTTAAAAATTTTTTTTTGCAGAGTAAAAGCATACCTTAACAATATCAAGAATGGCAGGGCATGGTAGCTCATGCCTCTAACCCAGCACTTTGGGAGGCTGAGGTGGGCAGATCACCTGAGGTCAGGAATTTGAGAACAGCCAGGCCAACATGGTAAAACCTCGTCTCTACTAAAAATAAAAAAATTAACCGGGTATGGTGGCACATGCCTGTAATCCCAGGTACTCAGGAGGCTGAGGAAGGAGAATCGCTTGAACCTAGGAGGCGGAGGTTGCAGTGAGCCAAGATCATGCCACTGCACTCCAGCCTGGGTGACAGAGTGAGACTGTCTCAAGAAAAAAAAAGAATAGTAGGCCGGGCACTATGGCTGATACCTGTAACCCCAGCACTTTGGGAGGCTGAGGTGGGTGGATCACAAGGTCAAGAGATCAAGAACCTCCTGGCTAACATGGTGAAACCCCTTCTCTACTAAAAATACAAAAAATTAGCTGGGCATGGTGGTACGTGCCTGTAGTTCCAGCTACTACAGAGGCTGAGGCAGGAAAATCACTTGACCAGGAGGTGGAGGTTTTAGTGAGCCAAGATCATGTCACTGCACTCCAGCCTCGGCAACAGAGTGAGACTCTTGTCTCAAAAAAAAATAATAGTATTTATCCAGCGAATAACAACCTAGGCATATAAATATGTGGCAAGGATTCCTTCTCAAAGAATTCAACAGTGCAGGACACCCAAGGGCAGTGATTGGTGAAATTTTTCTGTAAAGGGACAGACTTGCAGGCTTGGAGCACCACAGTCATCCGATGCATGTTTGTTTGTTCTTTAACAACTCTTTAATCATGTAAAAGAACAAATTTGTAGTTTTGCAGGCCTTATAAAAACAGAGGACTGGCCAGATTTGGCCAAGCATGCAGTTCTCTGCTCTGGAGTAATGCTACACTAAATGTAATCCCAGAAACAATGCCAGTCTGCCAACTATCTGTGATAATTCTGTGATTAAATAAGAAGGTCTATCTTCTGACTGTTTCTTAGGGCTACCATAAGAGAAATGCTACTCTCAGTTTTTGTAGTTATTCCAGCAGGGACCCATAACCAACACTTTGAGCATTGATACTGGCCTGCAGAAAACACTTTGCATCATGCCGCCGTCAGAGACATGTGTCATGTTTTATGTGTCATGTGTCATGTCATGTGTCATGATGGTGGATGTCATGGGCATCCACCATCATCTGAAAACCTTTCTCATCTTGGGAAATTTCCCATGAGATGAGTTTTTCCCACGACAGGACCAGAAATTTGCTTTGTCCTCCTTACTTGGAGTTTGGGTACAGGCAGATGACCTGGCTACACCCAGAGCTGTGTCCTAAAGAGGACTTGATTCAAAGCAATGTGGTGAGGCCATTGCTACACAGAATCCACTTCCTAGTGAGCGTGGCAGTAGAGGCTTCCAGCTGTTAGGGGCACCAATGACAGAGGTTCTGGCATCAGGAACCCACTGCAGTATCCATGTCAAGCCCTAATGACAGTAAGGTCTTCGCTGTGTGCTTGGAAGAGCAATGGGGTGTTTTGTTCCTACCTGTGTAACCTACAGGTTGATTCTTAGGCCCTTTGAAGATCTTGTGAGTTAATGTTCTTTCTTTATTTATTTTTGAGACACAGTTTTTTTTTTTTTTTTTTTTTTTTTTTTTTTTTTTTTTTGAGACGGAGTTTCGCTCTTGTTACCCAGGCTGGAGTGCAATGGCGCGATCTCGGCTCACCGCAACCTCCGCCTCCTGGGTTCAGGCAATTCTCCTGTCTCAGCCTCCTGAGTAGCTGGAATTACAGGCACGCGCCACCATGCTCAGCTAATTTTTTTTATTTTTAGTAGAGACGGGTTTTCACCTTGTTGACCAGGATGGTCTCGATCTCTTGACCTCGTGATCCACCTGCCTCGGCCTCCCAAAGTGCTGGGATTACAGGCTTGAGCCATCGTGCCCGGCCGACACAGTCTTGCTCTGTCACCCATGCTGGAGTGTAGTGGCAGTCTCAGTTCACTGCACCCTCAACCTCCTAGACTCAAGTGATTCTCTTGCCTCGGACCACACAATTAGCTGGTACTACAGGTGTGCACCACCACACCTGACTAATTTTTGTAGAGACGGGTTTCACCATATTGGCCAGGCTGGTCTCGAAGTCCTGGACTCAAGCAATCCACTGGCCTCAACCTTCCAAAGTACTGGCAGTACAGGCAAGCCACCATACCCAGTCAAGTGAATTGTTCTTTAATAAACTCCATCCGTGCCAGGCGTGGTGGCTCATGCCTGTAATCCCAGCATTTTAGGAGGTGGGCAGAGGTGGGCAGATCACAAGGTCAGGAGATCAAGACATCCTGGCTAACATGGTGAAACCCTATCACTACTAAAAATACAAAAAGTTAGCCAGGTGTGGTGGTAGACACCTGTAATCCCAGCTACTCAAGAGGCTGAGACAGAAGAATCACTTGAACCCAGGAGGCAGAGCTTGCACTGAGCTGGGATCATGCCACTGCACTCCAGCCTGGGTGACAGAGCAAGACTTCATCTCAAATAAATAAATAAATAAATAAATAAATTCCATTTGTATTTAAACTAACTAGAATCCTCTTGTTTACTGATACAGATGCCTACAAATGAATGATATTAGCTTACCACCCTAAACTAAATGGTAGACATGTATTATTACTAATTACCAGAGAGCTGTCTTCATTCAATAAGAATTTATTGAGTTCTTTTGTTCCAGTTAGTGTAATAGAAATATGAAAGTGTGGTCCCTTTTCTCAAGGAGTTTAAATTTTATCCTAAGCGTCCAAAGTAGCATCCTGAAAACAAATATTAAGCATCACTGCTTGATGCTTAATATTTATGTAAGCCCAGCCGGGCCCGGTGGCTCACGCCTGTAATCCCAGCACTTTGGGAGGCCGAGGCGGGTGGATCACAAGGTCAAGAGATCGAGACCATCCTGGTCAACATGGTGAAACCCCGTCTCTACTAAAAATACGAAAAATTAGCTGGGCATGGTGGCGCGTGCCTGTAATCCCAGCTACTCAGGAGGCTGAGGCAGGAGAATTGCCTGAACCCAGGAGGCGGAGGTTGCGGTGAGCCGAGATCGCGCCATTGTACTCCAGCCTGGGTAACAAGAGTGAAACTCCATCTCAAAAAAAAAAAAAATTTATGTAAGCCCACTTCTAAACAACCTATGGAATGCTTGCCATGCCCGTAACTTTTTCTCAATATAGCAGCCACAGGAGATTCCTTAAGCTTTAAGTAGCCATTCTTTGTGTCAAGTAACCTTCTCATCCTGGCAACAATGTATTGGCCCAAGAATTTGAACCCAACAGTCATGGAAGATATTGGGGAAATTCTTGAATAAGCTTGAGTCCTCTGGCATCCCTGTGGAACAGTTATTCTCACATGAACGAGTCAGTAGTAGTTTATGACCACTGATCTTAAGCAAAGTATGCCAGGATTCCCCTAACTCATAACTGCATTGAGAGAACAAGTAACATTTGTAAACACTGTTATTTAGGAAAGTTTACCCTTTTTTTTTTTTTTTTTGAGACGGAGTTTCACTCTTGTTACCCAGGCTGGAGTGCAATGGCGCGATCTCGGCTCACCGCAACCTCCGCCTCCTGGGTTCAGGCAATTCTCCTGCCTCAGCCTCCTGAGTAGCTGGGATTACAGGCACACGTCACCATGCCCAGCTGATTTTTTGTATTTTTAGTAGAGACGGGGTTTCACCATGTCGACCAGGATGGTCTCGAACTCTCGACCTCGTGATCCACCCGCCTCGGCCTCCCAAAGTGCTGGGATTACAGGCTTGAGCCACCGCGCCCGGCGAAAGTTTACCCTTAACATACACTTATTAGAAAGAGTAAGCAAGCAAAATGATAAACTTGACTGTTTGTATCCTAAAAGATTAAAAGAGCTACAAATAGTCCATTTCTAGCTCAGACGAAAAGGAGGAGTAGGCTAGGTGTGGTGGCTCATACCTGTAGTTCCAGCACTTTGGAAGTCCAAGGCAGGCAGGTCACCTGAGGTCAGGAGTTCGAGAGCAGCCTGACTAACATGGTGAAACCCTGTCTCTACTAAAAATACAAAAATTAGCCAGATGTGGTGGCACATGCCTGTACTCCCAGCTACTCAGGAGGCTGAGGCACCTTGAACCTGGGAGTGTGGGAGGCAGAGGTTGCAGTGAGCTTGGGTGACAGAGACTGTCTCAAAAAAGAAAAAGAAAGAAAAGAAGGAGTAGAAAAAATACTAATTATTAATATTTATTGAATGCTTACTCTATGCCAGAAACTGGTCGTTGTAAGTGACCTGAATGTATTCTTAATCCTCACAATTCTATAAGATGGACACTATTATCCCCTCTTACAGATGAGCTGGTTAAACAATTTGCTGGTGGTGAACAGCTAGTAAGTGAAAAGGCAGGGATGATGAACCGAGACAGTGGGCATTCAGATCATATGTACTCCACTGTGCTATACTACCCCTCCTCAGGTGGCTGCAATTGCAGCTTTTAATATTTTTCTTTAAAAAAAAAAAGATGAGGTTAGAATAGAAAAGTGTCAGCAATTAACGGCACTCATTGATAGGTACACAGTTATTACCTTATTCTTTGTTTCTCTGCATATTTCAATCACAATATTAACACAATTTAATTGTGCTGTTTAGCAGCAACAAAATAGATAAAGTAATCAGTATGTACATATGAGTCAGGGAAGACTTTTATAGAATAGGAGATGCTTGTGTTGGATCTTTAAAGAGTCCAAAGTTAGATAGGCCAGGTGAGATGGCTCACACCTGTAATCCCAGTACTTTGGGAGTTCAAGGTGGGAGGATCCCATGAACCCAAAAGTTCTAGACCAGATCTGGTAACAAAAGGAGACCGACCCCCACCCCCGTCTCTACGAAAAATAAAAATAAGAAGTAAAAAAATTAGCCAAGCATGATGGTATGCACTTGTAGTCCCAGCTACTCTAGAGGCTGAGAAGGGAGGATCACTTGAGCCCAGTAGCTAGGGGCTGCCGTGAACTATGATCCCACCACAGCCCTTCTGCCCAGGCAACAGAGCAAGACATTGTTTCAAAGCAAGCAGGCAAACAAACAAAAGTTAGATAAATAAATAGACATTCTGGGTAAAGGAGAGAGAATACCACATGTCATAATAGCAAGGTGTGAAGCTAGCCACATGCATTCCCAAGTTACAAATGATACCACTTGAGTGGAGAAAGTATTAGAGACAAGTCTTCAGGAAGAGGCAAGGGCCAAGACCTGAAGAAAGTGAATACTGTTCTAAAGAATATGGGGACATTGCAGGCACTAATTAACAAATAACATAGCAATTGAACTCTAGGGCGTTGATCCTTGCATCCTTGTTTCTTTGTTTTTTAAAGACAGAGTCTCTGTCACCCAGGCTGGAGTGCAGTGGTGCAATCATAGCTCACTGTAACCTCAAACGCCCAGGCTCAAGTGATCCACCTCAGCCTCCAAGTAGTTGGGACTACAGGCATACCCCAGCTAATTTTTTTTTTTTTCTGGTAGAGATGGGGTCTTACCATGTTGCCCAAGCTGGTCTCAAACACCTGCCCTCAAGCCCTCTTCAGGGCAGATCGTCCCACTTCAGCATCCCAAAGTGCTGGGAAACAGGCATGAGCACAATGCCCAGCTATATCCCTGTTTCTTGACGAAGGAGAAATTAGCCATTCTTGAATCTGGAAGACATTAGTACCAGAGAACTCAACTGGAGAATACTGAGGAATCCTCCAGAAGCAGAAAACTGCAGGGAGGGGACAACTTCCACTGAAGCCCATAGGAACAAGCTAGTGACTGCGTGAAGGAGACAGCCCAACACCTGAGGACCATGGAAGGTAAGGAGCTAGAGCCATGTGTTTGTCAATTTCAATTTGCATGCAGGCTTTTCATAATTTTTCTAGATATTTTCTTTCATCCTTTTTTGGTTTATGGTTTGCTTTGTTGACAGACAGCTTGTTGTTTTTTTTTCTTGAGACGGAGTTTTGCTCTTGTTACCCAGGCTGGAGTGCAATGGCGTGATCTCGGCTCACCGCAACCTCCGCCTCCTGGGTTCAGGCAATTCTCCTGCCTCAGCCTCCTGAGTAGTTGGGATTACAGGCACGTGCCACCATGCCCAGCTAATTTTTTGTGTTTTTAGTAGAGTCGGGGTTTCACGATGTTGACCAGGATGGTCTCGATCTCTTGACCTTGTGATCCACCTGCCTTGGCCTCCCAAAGTGCTGGGATTACAGGCTTGAGCCACCGCGCCCGGCAAACTATGATTTCTTAGAGCCAGATGGAACCGGCTTATGAGAATCAACTGTAACTTGTCAGGAATCTTGCTAGATGGTTGAGAAACCATTGGTGGCTTGAAATCAGTCTACAGAAACATGCGCACCATAGAAATCAGAAAACACAGTTTTATTTGTCCTTACAGTGTGTGTCTAGAAATATTACTGCCAGTGTTCTATACGCCAAAGTTATTTGAAGTAATCATTTCCCCTGTGTGATTAGGTTTCATATTCAGGTCTGTGCATTTGTTTCTATTTGCGTCCAATTGTTTCTGTTTGTGTTTGACTTAATTTTGGTTTTTGAATATGTGAGTCATTTACATGATTGAAAAGTAAAAACCGTATAATGAAAGATACTCAGAGAGTTCTTGCTTTCACCCCTGTTGCTATTCCCATCTCACCCATCCTTCAGAAGTTGACATTTCCATTTTTTTTTAACTGTCACTCTAAGGATATGCTTAAGTTACTCCATTTTCAACAATTTCTTGTTTATTATTTTTTCCAAAAAAAGTACATATATATATATGCATAAGTGTGTGTGTGTGTGTGTGTGTGTGTGTAAATGTGCCTAGTTTATTCAATCAGTCTCCTATTCATGGATAGTTGTATTGGTTTAGAAGAGTCACTGAATCGAAGGGTAGAAGAACATGTAATTTTGTTAATTATTGCCAGATTTCCCTCCAGGGGAGTTGTGCCATTTTGCAATCCCACAGCAGTGTGTGGAAATACCTGTTTCTCCCCAGGCTTACCAACAAAGTATGTTGTCAAGCTTTTGGACTTCTGCCTAAGAACTGTGAGGGGTCTGAGATTTTTGCCCTCCTTGCATGGTGGATGCCTTGCCCTGGTGGGCTTGTGTCACAGCAGAAGGACACTGAGATTAGGAAACCCCCAGTCTTATAAGGAGCTGCTAAAAAACCTATGTAACATTTGTCCTGGAGGAATATGTTGTTTTTTCATCTTAGGTGACAAATCTACCCTCTGTCCTTCCAAGATGTTTACAACACAAAAGACATTGAGAAGAGAAGCTGTCAAAAGATGTATGGAAACACCATGAAGGACTGTCTTCCAACACTGCCAATCTGAAAAAGGAAGAATAATACTTGAGTATACGCTGTCCAGTACCTCCTGTGAATATCGAAATCCACAAATGCTCAAGTTCCTTATGCAAAATATGGTAGTGTTTGTATATAACCTATGCACATGCTCCGCTGCAGCCTGTTATCTTAACATGAGTGCCCACGACCTTGTTTAGTGTTAACGGCGGAGCAGGTCCTGAGCGGGCACTGGGCATGGCCAGGCCTGGAGGAGCGGCGTGCACAGAGCCAGGCGCTGGCTTCTCTGTGAGACCTCGGGAAGGGGGGAGAGCATCAACAATTTAAGGAGGGTCCAGCCGCTGGGTCAGATTGAGACAAACCATGTGTGGTTGGGTTCCGGTCAGCAGGCTGGAGAGGTTTCTGCTTTTTGATCATTATCGTTTGGGGCCCCACGGGAGGGTCTTGGGGGGCCACCTGAGCCCCAAAGCTGGGAAATTCCTCAGAGCTGCTCATGTCAGGAGGCTTCTCACTGCTGCTGGCAGTCTAGGGCGCGTCCCGCACCACAAAGCCTCTGGACCGCGCCCTGGCCTCCTCCTGTTGCGTGGGTTTCACGTACACCTGCAGCGCCTCGCTGTCCACCACGTTGGCCAGGTATTCCTCCTCCAGGTTGAGGATGTGGTCAATGGCTTCCTCCACGTTCTCTGGGAGCCCTGTCACAGTGACGAAGTTGGGGTCTGGGGCTCCGGTCTGTGGAAAGCGAATGTCCACCTTGAATTCGTCCATAATTTTTCGAATGGCTTTGCCGCGGGCCCCGATGATAGGGGCGTGAACACGGTGGTCCAGCGGGACGTCCTCAGAAACTATCTGCTCAAGTTCACCCACAATTCTCAATATAGCGTCCCTGGCAGCTTCTATGTTGTTTTCGTACCCTGTGATGGTAATTTGGTCCTGAGGCTGGCTCCTGTCGTCCTTATCAGGGAACTGGATGTTCACGTCGTGCTCCAGCCGGATTTGGGTGATCACTGCCCCCGATAATCTTGGGATGGTATATGGGGTCTACAGTGACACTCAGCTTAAAACTCCTTAAAGCCCGGTCCTCCTGCTCGGTCTGCAGCTCCTTCACACGCTCCAGCAGTCCAGCCTTGGCCCGGTCCAAATTTGCGGCGAGGCCCGTGATGGCGATGATGTCAGACTGCAGCTCGGGGGCTGGGACGTGTATGTTCACCTCAAACTCATCCATCACCTTGCGGATCCCACTTCCTTTCTGCCCAATGATGTAACGGTGAAGGTCAAAGGGCACCTCTACTTCCATGGTGACAGGAACCAGTGCCTGCAGGGCTTCCTTGGCAGCCTCGCACTTTTCCTTCCGGCCGGAGATGATGATGATGATGTCACACCTCCTTGGAGAGCCAGGATCAGCGTCTTTGGCCTCTCTCCCCTCCCCAGCTTCGTCCCCGTTCTCCTGGACAACTGGCTCTATACTGTGAACTGGGTTCTCCTCTCTGTCTGGGAATTTAATCTGAACATTGAAATCCCGAGTAATCTGCTGGATTCTGGAACCTCTGGGGCCCATGACAGATCGATGGAATTTCTGGGGTATAGCACATTCTAATGTCACCTGAGCTTCCAGGTCCTCAATGATCTCCTGAATGCGCTTCTTGGCGCCCTTGAGGGTGACTTTGTCCCTCTGTGTGCCGGAGCGTGGGAAGCTGACCGTCACGCCGCCATACTCTTCAGCGATCTCCCGCAAGACCTGGCCCCTTCGGATGACGAAGTGGCGGTGGTGCCTGGGGTCCACCAGCAGGCAGTCTTCCACCACATTATCCAGGTTTTGGATCAAGGCCTCCAGCTCCTTCTGCGCTTCCCGGACGGCGTCCTCCTTTCCGATGATGGTGATCAGGTCCTGGTCCTTGTCCTCGGCCGCAGGGAAGATGATGCGCGCTCCCGTGCTGTCACGCACCTTGCGAATTTTGCCGCCCCCCTTGCCGATGAGGAATCTGTGGTATTCTGGCTTGGCGCGGATGTCAACAGTGAAACTCTTGGTTTGCTTCTCTTCCGCCAGATGCAAGAGCTGCTTCTTGGCCTTCTCCACATCCGAGGAAGGGCCCCTGATAACAACAGTGTCGCTTCCTGAACCTTCATACTTATAATACTTAATACAATATAAATGCCAGGTAATTGCTGATATACTCTATTATTTAGGGAATACTGATAAGAAAAAACAGTCTGTACATATTCAGTACAAACACAATTTTTTTCCAAATACAGTCATGCACTCATAAGGACATGTTTGACTACACATACAATGGTGGCTATACCATATAGCCTATGTGTGTTGTAAGCTATGCCATCTAGGTTTGTGCAAGTACACTCTATGACATTTGCACAATGGTGAACTCGCCTAACAACACATTTTTGAGTATGTATCCCCATCATTAAGCAATACATGACTGTCACTTCTATCCACAGTTGATTGAATTTATAAATGTGGAATCCATGAATGCCGAGGGCTGAGCATATGTTAATTTGCATTTCTTTTATTATAACAAGTGATGCTGACTATTTTTCCAAGCACTTCACAGACATTTGCCTTTCATCTTCTGTGAACTGTCTCTTAAGACTTTTGGCCATTATCCTCCTATGTTTTTTACTTCAAAAACTTTTTTTTTTTTTTTTTTTGAAACAGAATCTCTTTCTGTCACCCAGGTTGGAATGCAGTAGTGTGACCTCCATTCACTGCAACCTCTGCCTCCAAGGTTCAAGCGATTCTCCTGTCTCAGCCTCCTGAGTAGCTGGAACTAAAGGTATCCACCACCATGCCCGGCTAACTTTTGTATTTTTAGTAGAAACAAGGTTTCACTATGCTGGCCAGGCTGGTCTCAAACTCCTGACTTCAAGTGATCCACCTGCTTCGGACTCCCAAAGTGTTGGGATTACAGGTGTGAGCCACTGCACCTGGCCTCTTAAACAGTAAAATCTTTTATACTTAAACAGCTTTATTGAGATATATTATATATACCATTAAGTTCACCCATTTAAAGTATACAATTCAATGGGTTTTAGTATATTTACGGAGCTGTGCAACCATTGCTATAGTATAATTTTGGAACATATTTAACACTCCAGAAAGAAGCCCCTTACCTCTTAGTAGTCATCGCCATTCCTGGCCCTCACTCCCACCCCACCCAGCCCTATGTGACCACTACTCTACTCTATCTCTATAGGTGTGTCTGTTCTGAACATTTCTTTTTCTTTTCTTTCTTTTCTTTTTTTTTTTGATACAGAGTCTCACACTGTTGCCAGGCTGGAGTGCAATGGCACAATCTAGCCTCACTGCAATCTCTGTCTCCTGGGTTCAAGTGATTCTCCTGCCTTACCCTCCCAAGTAGGTGGGATTACAGGCACCTGCCACCATGCCCAGCTAATTTTTTGTATTTTCAGTAGAGACAGGGTTTCACCAGGTTGGCCAGGCTGGTCTTGAACTCCTGACCTCATGATTCACCCACCTCAGCCTTCCAAAGTGCTGGGATTACAGGCATGAGCCACCGTGCCCAGCTATTCTGCACATTTCATATAAACGGTATCATACAATACGCAGTCTTTTGTGACTCTTACACTTAGCATAATATTTTGAAGTTTCTTCCATGTATCATGCATCAATACTCTTTGTTTTTTTAGTTATTTATCTATGATGGAAATTAGCTATTTTGTGTAATTTAAACTACAAATTTTCTCCCAGTTTTTCATCTCTTTTGATTTTGTTTATGATGTTTTTGCCAAGCAAAACCCTATGCATATATCGGCCAGGTATATTGGCTCACACCTGTAATCCCAGCATTTTGGGAGGCCAAGGTGGACAGATCACCTGAGGTCAGGAGTTCGAGACCAGCCTGGCCAACATGCTGAAACTCTGTCTCTACTAAAAATACAAAAATTAGCCAGGTGTGGTGGCATGCGCCTGTAATCCCAGCTATTTAAGAGGCTGAGGCAGGAGAATCCCCTGAACATGGAGGGAAGAGGTTGCAGTGAGCTGAGATTGTGTCCCTGCACTCCAGCCCTTGTCTCAAAAAAAAAAGTCTATGCATATACATGTGTATATATAAATATAAATATAAATATATATATATATATATATATATATATATATACATACATATATGTTTGTGCATATATGGATACAGCTGTAGATATAAATGGATAGACTTGAATTTATCAATCTTTCTCCATGGCTTCTGGAATTTGAGTTATAATTAGGATGGCTTTCCTTTGTCCAGATTGTAAAGAAATTCATGTATGTTTTCTTCTTGAACCCGTTATGTTTTCGTTTTTTTGTACACTAAAATAAGGGATCTGTTTGAAGTATATTCTAATGTAAATTTATTTATTTATTTATTTTTTGAGATGAAATTTCATTCTTGTTTCCCAGGCTGGGGTGCAATGGTTGAATCTCAGCTCGCTGCAACCTCCACCTCCTGGGTTCAAGCGATTCTCCTGTCTCAGCCTCCCAAGTAACTGGGATTACAAGTATGCACCACCATGCCCAGCTAATTTTTGTATTTTTAGGAGAGATGGAACCCCATCAGGTTTCATCAGGTTGGCCAGGCTGGTCTCAAACTCCTGACCTCGTGATTCACCCCCCTTGACCTCCCAAAGTGCTGAGATTACAGGCATGAGCCACTGGTGCCCATCTTTTTTTTTTTTTTTTTTTTTTTTTTAAGACAGAGTTTTACTCTTGTCACCCAGACTGGAGTGCAATGGCACAATCTACACAATCTCCTGGGATCAAGTGATTCTCCTGCCTCAGCCTCCCAAGTAGCCGGGATTACAGGCCTGAGCCACTGCGCCCAGTCCTTATGTAAATTAGGGACATAAACACTCCAGTTATGCTAATGCCATTATTTAAAAGTGAATCTTTTTTGGCCTGGAATGGTGGCTCATACCTGTAATCCCAGCACTTTGGGAAGCCAAGGCGGGTAGATCACTTGAAGTCAGTAGCTCGAGACCAGCCTGGCCAATATGGTGAAACCCCATCTCTACTAAAAATACAAAAAGTTAGTTGGGCGTGGTGGCACACACCTGTAGTTCCAGCTATTCAGGAGGCTGAGGTGAGAGAATTGCTTGAACCCGGGAGACAGAGGTTGCAGTGAGCCAAGATTGCACCACTGCACTCCAGCCCGGGTGACAAAGCAAGACTCTGTCTCAAAAAATAAAAAAGTTAATCTTTTCCCCAGTAATTTCAGATTCTGCCTTTGTCATATGCTAAATTTCCCTGTGTACTTCAAACTATTCCTACTGGTTTGTATGCCTAGCCAGGAACCAACACCACACTGTTTTAATTATCAGATCTTTATAGAAAGTTTTAATACATGGTAAGACCAGTCCCTTTTATTGCACTTGCTCTTGAAGATGTTCATAAGTATTCTTGCTTATTTATTTTTCCATATGAAGTTTAAGATTCTGTGCCAGGAAAAATTTTGCTGGCATTTTTATTGGGATTATATTAAATTTATACATTAACTTTATTTATGTTGATTGGTTCTATTCAAGACAAGGAATGTGTTTCTATTTTTATTCTATTTTGTTCTATTTTTGTGATTTTTCAGGACTATTTCAAAAAAGTTCTCATACAGGCTTCATGTGTAATCTTTTTTTTTTTTTTTTTTTTTTTTGAGACGGAGTTTCGCTCTTGTTACCCAGGCTGGAGTGCAATGGCGCGGTCTCGGCTCACCGCAACCTCCGCCTCCTGGGCTCAGGCAATTCTCCTCCCTCAGCCTCCTAAGTAGCTGGGATTACAGGCACGCGCCACCACGCCCAGCTAGTTTTCTGTATTTTTAGTAGAGACGGGGTTTCACCATGTTGACCAGGATGGTCTTGATCTCTTGACCTCGTGATCCACCCGCCTCGGCCTCCCAAAGTGCTGGGATTACAGGCTTGAGCCACCGCGCCCGTCTCATGTGTAATCTTTTAAACTATAGCCCTATCCTCTATGAAACCAGGTCAACTGAATATCACCAGTCATGGCTACTCTTCTCTTTGAGGAGAGCGGGGGAAGGGGGCTGCCAAAGAGCAAACATCTACATTCTTCTTCTTCTTTTTTTTTTTTTTTGAGATGAAGTCTTGCTCTGTTGCCCAGGCTGGAGTGCAATGGCATGATCTTGGCACACTGCAACCTTCACCTTCCAGGTTCAAGCAATTCTCCTGTCTCAGCCTCCCGAGTAGCTGGGATTACAGGCATGTGCCACCACGCTTGGCTAATTTTTGTATTTTTAGTAGAGACGGGGTTTCACCATGTTGGCCAGGCTGGTCTTGAACTCCTGACCTCAGGTGATCTGCTCACTTCGGTCCCCCCAAAGTACTGAGATTACAAGCATGAGCCACGGCGCCCAGCCCAAACATCTACATTCTACTTGCCCTGATTCTTGTTCACTCCACTGAGGATTTTACATATATTTATATTACTGGCTATGATATTTAACAGTGTCTTTAGGAAGCTTTATTGTACAATATGGCTAAGCATAATGCATGATGGGAAATAGCTTGGAGGGTGGATTTGGGGATACAGTATATAATAGGATTTTGGAGTTAATTGTTTTTTGACTCAATTCAGAGACTTCTAATGGGTACGACTCATCTCCCCAGTAAGCTGATTCCAGCAGTCAGAGGAGAAACATTTTGATCAGACTACAAAATGCAGAATTTCCCTGATATCCATCAGGGCACTTTACCTTATGAGATAGCTGTACTCAGGCTTACTCCAGGCTTCACTCTGAGACCTTCTAGATTAATAGTAGGGAAAACAGGGAAGAATGGGGGAAAGGAAACAGCGTATTTCTTTCCTCAAGTCCTTCCAACCTTGCTTCACCTTAGAGAACAATGAGGCTTATTAAGTGGGGCCAGCAGCAATCTTGTGTAATTGTTCAGCCTCTTCTCTGTTGACTCCTCAGCCTCTTTTGCCACCCTTGAGTTACCCACAGCTTGGCTAAAATAAAAGACTTCTTCCAGGTTTCTCAGGCTTTAAATCTTTCCTAGTATACCTGTTCCTGCTTAAAATGTACCAGAACATCCACACAACAGGGTACTATATACCTATAAAAGAATTGTGGAAAATCTCTATATTTAACTGTCCAGTGATTTCCAGGATATATTGTTCAGAGAAAAAAATCATGGTATAGAAAAATGTGTACAGTTTGCTACTATTTATCTAAGAAGAAAGGAATAGAGATATATGCAGAGATGCTTGTACTGAAAGTAAACAATGGAAATAGCCCACAGCCCTGGCCTCTGCTCACACACCCACAGAGCCCACAGATCCACTGTACCATGTGTGGCATTTGGGCTCTCTTTGGCAGCAATGATTGCCTCTCTGGTCAGCATCCGACTGCTATGAAGATCACACACAGGGGTCCAGATGCATTTCATCCCGAGAATGTCAATGGATACATCAACTGCTGCTTTGGATTTCACCAGTTGGTGGTGGTTGACCAGCTGTTTGGAATGCAGCCAATTCAAGTGAAGAAATATCTTTATTTGTGGCTCTGTTGCAGTGGTGAAATTTACAACCACAAGAAACTATAATACCATTTTGAATTTCATTACAAGGCCAAAGTGGATGGTGAGATAATCCTTCATCTTTATGACAAAGGAGAGACTGGGCAGACAATTTGTATGTTGGGTTGAGTCTTTGCATTTATTTTATTAAATACTGTCAATAAGAAAGTATTCCCGGTCAGAGACACCTACCTAGAGAGTCATCACTGTAGAGATTAACCTCTGCATGCCCTCTATAACAGTGTGGAGAAACCATTTTGGGATAGAAACTGTGAAGAACAACCTCTGGACTCCTTTTGACAGTGCTATTAAGAAACAACTGATGACAGAGAAAAGGCTCGGATTCCAGCTTCGTTGCTGCCACTCTGTTGATGCAGCAGAAAGAGGCCCAAGTGTAAGTAAGACACTCTCTAGACATCTGTGATTGGCATGGAAAATAGTCTGAAGGTACTGACTTCTAGAAAAATGGAAAACCATATTGAGAGTGAACACAACTCTGAGGAAGGCATTCAGGTCCTGGATGAAGTAATATTTTCCTTGGAAATTTAAGACATAACAATAGTTCACACTTCAGTAGGTAGGTATTTAATTTCCAAGTATACTTGAAAGAACACAGATAGCATAGTGATCTTCTCTAGAGAAGGTTCAGATGAAATTACACAGGGTTACATAGACTCCTCCTCAGGAAAAAGTCAAGGAGGAGAGTCAGGGGCTTCCGAATGTCTCTTTGTTTGATGCACTGTGTGCAGCTTGACCTGCTGCTGCCCATGTGACCTTGAACTGAGAGTCTCATTCCTAGATCATCTATTTTCTTCTTATTGCCTCTGGTGCCAGAAATAAGAATTCTGAAGAATAAGACAGGAAAACATCTCCTGATAAAGATATTTGAGTACTATACTTGATATCTAAAGAGATTCTCTGGCAAAAAGAAGCCTTCAGTGATGGGATAACCTCAGTTAAGAATTCCTGTTTTAGGGTTTTACAGGAATATCCTGAACATTATGTTGATGATGTAATGAATGGCAACTGCAGCGCAAAAATTTTCCTTCACTGTTCTTAAAACTAAATAAGGCTATTACAGCAATCTACAAATTCAATGCAGTTCCCATTAAAATACCACCATCACTCTTCACAGAACTAGAAAAAACAACCCTAAGATTCATGTGGAACCAAAAAAGAGCCCGCATAGCCAATGTAAGACTGAGCAAAAAGAACAAATCTGGAGACATCACATTACCTGATTTCAAACTATACTATAATGCCACAGTCACAAAAACAGCATGGTATTGGTATAAAAATTGGCATAGACCAATGGAACAGAACAGAGAACCCAGAGATAAACCCAAATACTTACAGCTAGCTCATCTTTGACAAAGCAAACAAAAACATAAAGCGGGGATAGGACACTCTATTCAACAAATGGTGCTGGGATAATTGGCAAGCCACACGTAAGAGAATGAAACTGGATACTCCTCTCTCCCCTTATACAAAAATCAACTTAAGATGGATCAAGGACTTAAATCTAAGACCTGAAACTATAAAAATGCTACAAGATAACATCAGAAAAACCCTTCTAGACATTGGCTTAGGCAAGGAGTTCATGCAAATGCAATAAAAACAAAGACAAATATGTGGGACTTAATTAAACTAAAGAGCTTTCACATGGCAACAGGAACCATCAGCAAAGTAAACAGACAACCCACAGAGTGGGAGATAATCTTCACAATCTATATATCTGACAAAGGAATATTACCCAGAATCTACAATGAACTTAAACAAATTAGCAAGAAAAATAACAAACAATCCCATCAAAAAATGTGTTAAGGAGAATAGACAGTTCTCAAAAGAGGATATACAAATGGCCAACAAACACGTGAAAAAATGCTCAGCATCATCAATGATCAGGGAAATGCAAATCAAAATCACAATGTGATACCACCTTATTCCTGCAAGAATGGCCATAATCAAAAAATCAAAAAATAATAGATGTTGGCATGGATGTGGTGAAAAGGGAACACTTCTACATTGCTGTTGGGAGTGTAAACCAGAACAACCACTATGGAAAACAGTGTGGAGATTCCTTAAAGAGCTAAAAGTAGAATTAACATTTGATCCAGGAATCCCACTCCTGGGTGTCTACCCAGAGGAAAAGAAGTCATTATATGAAAAAGATACTTGCACACAAGTTTATAGCAGCACAATTCACAATTGCAAAAATGTGGAACCAGACCAAATACCCATCAATCAACAAGTGGATAAAGAAACTGATAAATATGTGTGTGTGTGTGTGTGTGTGTGTGTGTGTGTGTGTGTGTCTGTGTGTGTGTGTGTGTATATATATATATAATGGACTACTACTCAGCCATAAAAAGGAATGAAGTAACTCAGGATTGTAAAACCAAACATCATATGTTCTCATTCGTAAGTGGGTGCTAAGCTATGAGACTGCAAAGGCAGAATAATTATACAATGGACTTTGATGACTCAGGGGGAAAGTGTAGGAAGGGGGTGAGGGATAAAAGACTACAAACTGGGTTCACTGTATACTGCTCGGGTGATGGGTACACCTGAGTCTCACAAATCACCACTAAAGAACTTACTCATGGGCCGGGCGCGGTGGCTCAAGCCTGTAATCCCAGCACTTTGGGAGGCCGAGGCGGGTGGATCACAAGGTCAAGAGATCGAGACCAACCTGGTCAACATGGTGAAACCCCGTCTCCACAAAAAATACAAAAAATTAGCTGGGCATGGTGGCGCGTGCCTGTAATCCCAGCTACTCAGGAGGCTGAGGCAGGAGAATTGCCTGAACCCAGGAGGCGGAGGTTGCAGTGAGCCGAGATCACACCATTGCACTCCAGCCTGGGTGACAAGAGCAAAACTCCGTCTCAAAAAAAAAAAAAAAAAAAAAAAAAAGAACTTACTCATATAACCAAATACCACCTGTTTCTCAAAAACCTATGGAAATAATTTTTTTTTAAAAAAAGCATTGATTAAAGGCAAAAATAAATAAATTAGTCCATGTAAAAAAGAAAGACATGCTCACATTTATTTATTGCAGGATGTCTGTATCAGAAAGTTATGTAAATACATAGAAACAATACAAAAGTCCTTTAGTAAGGAACTGGTTGTACAATTTTAAAGCCACATGTTGGCATACTATGCCACTGTAAGCAGAAATTAAACAAGGGGTGTGGTGCAGGCCTGTAGACCCAGCCAGGAGTTGGAGGCTGTGTTATGCCATGATTGTGCCTGTAAGAGACACTGCACTCCACCATGGGCAACACAACCAGACAAACCCCATGTCAAAAAAGAGAGAGAGAAAGAAACAGAGAGAGAGAGAGAGAGGAATAGAGGAACTAAGGAAGGGAGGGAGGGAGGGAGAAAGGAAGAAAGGAAGGAAGGAAGGAAGGAAGGAAGGAAGGAAAAGAGAGAAAGAAAGAAATTAGAACTATCGCTACTTATTATCATGAAGTAATCTCCATAAAAGAATAATATGAATCATATTTTATTGTTGTTGTTTTGGTTTGATTTTATTTGTTTTTTTTTTAACAATGAAATCCCTTTATTGAATATCTTGTTTTGGTCAGTTTTGTTGAGTGAATTTTTTATAGGAATCTTGATAGGTCCTCCAAGAAATTGCCATAAAGCCTTATTCAAGCCAGTCCAGCTTTCAGAACAAGCAGATTCCCGGAATAAGGAGTGAACACTGTATTTATGGCTTCAATTTTTATATCCCAATTCTGATTGAACAGCATTTTTGTCGGTGTTTGCATTTACCAGTTTATCTTAAAGGGTGTAACAAAGGATACAGATGGAGGGACATACAGAGCAAGGTACATGGTCATATGTTTCATTTGCTGTATTTTGTGATGTCTTGACACCTTGAGGGCCTTGCTGGCCAGGGAGAGACTGCCTTTCCCAGGGCTAGTTAATTCATAGAGGTAGCAAATGGCTCCCTTGTAAACTCCCTTCCTCCCTCCCTCCCTTCCCTTTTCCTTCCTTTTTCTCTCTCTCTTCCTCTTTTTCTCTCTTTTCTCTTTCTCTCTTACTTTCTGACAGAGTTCACTCTTATTGCCCAGGCTGGAATGCAGTGGCACAACCTCAGCTCACTGCAACCTCTGCCTCCCAGATTCAAGCGATTTCTCCTGCCTGAGCCTCCCAAGTAGCTGGGATTACAAGCCAGTTAATTTTGTATTGTTTGTAGAGATGGGGTTTCGCTATGTTGTTCAGGCTGGTCTCAAACTCCTGACCTCAGGTGATCCATCCGCCTCGTCCTCCCAAAATGCTTTAGAGGCCTGAGCCACTGCGCCCTGTGGACTCACCTTTCTTATGCAAACCGACCAACCAAAGCACATATTTCCAACCACTTTAGCTTACTCTCAGACACCAAGTGAACATTTCCCCTGCTCTAAGTCATCCCAGACACCACGTCTATGACCCGGAGGCAACTCAAATTGATTTTAAGTTATACAATCCGAAATTTGCTCAAACTTGCCTATGCCCTGCCTCATCCCTTCCTTTCCACAGAAATGGCAATAAAGGCTCTGGGCCACACTCTTCTCCTTTCCTCCTTCCGCCTCCTGACCAATCCTGGTACTTCCCATGTAGCCCTATGTGTCATGGTGTGGGCCCCTTCTCTCAGGAACTGTAAGTAGTAAGACTTCTTTCAGGGCATGTTGGCTTACACCTGTAATCCCAGCACTTTGGGAGGCGGAGGCAGGCAGATCACAAGGTCATGAGATGGAGACCATCCTGGCCAACATGGTGAAACCCAGTCTCCACTAAAAACACAAAAAATGTGCTGGCGTGGTGGCACATGCCTGTAGTCCCAGCTACTTGGGAGGCTGAGGCAGGAGAACCACTTGAACCTGGGAGGCGGAGGTTGCAGTGAGCCGAAATTGCACCACTGCACTCCAGCCTGAGTGACAGAGAGAGATTATGTCTAAAAAAAAGACTTCTTTCAATGGCATTGTCCTCTCTGTATCATCACTCAGTCACCTCTATAAATTAAAACCCAGGTACAGCGGGTGGGGTGGCTCACGCCTATAATCCCAGCACTTTGGGAGGCCAAGGTGGGCAGATCACCTGAGGTCAGGAGTTGGAGACCAGCCTGACCAACATGAAGAAACCCCATCTCTACTAAAAATACAAAATTAGCCAGCATGATGGTGGGTGCTTGTAATCCCAGCTACTTGGGAGGCCGAGGCAGGAGAATCGCTTCAACCTGGAGGCGGAGGCTACAGGGGTAAGCCAAGATCACATCATTGCACTCCAGCCTGGGCAACAAGAGCAAAAGTCTGTCTAAAAAAACAAAAACAAAAACAAAAAAAAAATCCAGGTGCAATTAAAGAATAAATCATAAAATATTTTTAAGTAGTTAATTATGGGAAAGGGAAAGAATTAGGTGAGGGTGGCTAGAATCGAAGGTAGACTTCATTGAAATACCTTGTTCCAAAGATTTGACTTTGGAAGCAAGTACATATTTTATATAACCATAAAGTAAAATTGAATTTTAAGGGGAAATTCCCTAAAATAAAATCAAATAGTGCTTAATGCATATCCAGTTGTGGCATAACCACACATAAAAACCATTCCAAATGACTTCACAATAGAACATTTTCACTGCACATCACTAAAGGAAAATATCCTGAAGATTAAAAATTGTGGGTCAGGGCCGAGCACGGTGGCTCAAGTCTGTAATCTCAACACTTTGGGAGGCCAAGGTGGATGGATCACAAGGTCAAGAGATCGAGATCATCCTGGCCAACATAGTGAAACCCCATCTCTACTAAAAATACAAATATTAGCTGGGCTGGTGGTACGCCAATTGTAATCCTGGCTACTCAGGAGGCCCAGGCAGGAGAATCACTTGAACCCAGCAGGCAGAGACTGCAGTGAGCTGAGATTGCACCGCTGCACTCCAGCCCGGCAACAAAGCAAGACTGTCTAAAAAAAAAAAAAAAAAAAAAAAATTTGTGGGTCACGCATGGTGGCTCATGCCTGTAATCCTAGAACTCTGGGAGACCAAGGCAGGTGAATCACCTGAGAACAAGAGTTTGAGACCAGACCGGCCAAAATGGTGAAACCCTTTCTCTACTAAAAATGCAAAAAAAAAAAAGAAAGAAAGAAAGAAACAATTAGCCAGGCATAGTGGCATACACCTGTAGTCCAGCAACTCAGGAGGCTGAGGTAGGAGAATTGCTTGAACCCAGGAGGTGGAGGTTGCAGTGAACCAAGATCATGCCACTGCACTCCAGCCTGGGCAACAGGACCAAAACTTTGTCTCAAAAAAAAAAAAAAATTAAAAATTGCAAAAAATAAAAGCTTAAGCTGACTTCAATAATCATGTTATTAACAGCAGTATTGATATTATTATTCTGAGACTGCTGTGTGCACATTTTGAAATGAGAATGAATAATTTTGTGAAATGCCAATTCTATTATTCCTATAAGCTTGAATTTAGCTTGCAAATATTTGTATTAGTCAGCTATATACCTAATCATGCTGCATAACAAACCACTCTAAACATCAATGACTTACAACCCTAAGCATCATTCAAGTATCTGTGCCTCTGTTTTAAGCTACATTCTACAGGTTGACTGGCATTTGAACAATTTAGGCTGGGCTCAGCTGGGCTTGGCTCCAGATGCAGGTTTGGTTCAGGTCTACAAGATGTATCTTTCATTATTCTGGAAGCAATAGGCTACCTGTGGCATGTTCTCATGGCAATGGCAGAGGTAGAAGAGAGCAAGCCCATATGCACAAGCACATTGCCAACCTTTGCTGTCTCACACGGTGGAAAAAAATAACTACCACAATACCAGTATGAACTTGTAATATATTTTAGTAAAATGAAACAAAAAAAAGGTCCTTTTCTTTGTCCACCTAAAATGTCTAGAAACAAAAATACCTCAGTAACGATGGCACCTGAAGGAGTTGAGAATATGCCACCGCAAAATATGCCATGCTGGCATGTTGAGTGCTTTGAGTTAAAGACATTCAATAAACAGCAGATGGAAGGATACTCTGATCTCTCTCTTTTTTATTTATTTATTTTTTTTTGAGGTGGAGTCTTGCTCTATCATCCAGGATGGAGTGCAGTGGCACAATTTTGGTTCACTGCAAGCTCTGCCCGCCAGGCTCAAGCAATTCTCCTGCCTCAGCCTCCGGAGTAGCTGGAATTACAGGCGTGCACCACCACATCTGACTATTTTTTTATTTTTAGTAGAGACGGGGTTTCACCATGTTGACCAGGCTGGTCTCAAACTCCTGACATCAGGCGATCCACCTGCCCTGGCCTCCCAAAGTGCTGGGATTACAGGTGTGAGCTAACACATCTGGCCTGATCTCCCTTCTTTTTCTTTTTTCTTTTCTTTTTTTGAGATAGAGTCTTGCTCTGTCCCAGGCTGGAGTGCAGTTGCAGAGTAGAGGTAATGTTTACCTCCTCTGCGTACCCATTGTTGTCTCTAAATACCATTTCCAATTAAAAGGAATCAGAGTGCTTTGGGGAAATGACTGGATCCAGGTCTGGGACAGAAAATGGACAAAATGAATTTGGAATATTTTATCCCACCAGATAGTAAGTAAGTTATCAGAGATTACTAGGGACATGTCAAAAGGATTTAGGAGCCAACTTGAAGAGGCACTCACTGGCCAAATACGGAAGAATTTGAACATCAATAAGAATAATACTGCAATGGATTAACGCATATTATGATATTTAAATACATGAAATAATAATGAGACTTTAAAAACTGTTCATTGTTGGAAGATGTTCATCACTTCAAAATGCTCATCATTTTCAAAACTGGTAAATAAAGGGAAATAAGCATATATCCTGTCTTTTCTGTATGCATTCTATCATTAGTAAACAAATAGTAATGAATAGGAAGTTTCTCTTTATATATATTCCAACTAACATGAGAAGGAATAATTGAATTTGATATCATTTTTCAAAAGGTAATGAATTAAGTATCATTTATGACTGCTGACATCACAAAGAGAGAGAGAACCAAATATCATGGCCTCCTGATAAAAGAATACAACACTGCCTATGCAGTAGGCTTCCCTCCAGACCCCCAGAATTTGAATCTGAATCTCATCAAGCCTCCAGATCCAATATACAAGAAATATGGAGGAGAGAGACTTAAATGACACCATATAAAGGCAATAGCAAAATCCAGATTATGGAAAACTGCAGGAACAACTCATTTCCTCAATACGTAAGTTGCAAGAATAAAACAAAGATGTAGGGGGACTCTATAGATTTTTAAAGTCTTAAGAACTGACAATACTCAGGAGACTGAGGCAGGAGAATCACTTGAACCTGGGAGGCGGAGGTTGCAGTGACCCGAGATCACACCACTGCACTCCAGCATGGGCAACAGAGCAAGACTCTGTCTCAAAAAAAAAAAAGGAAAGAAAGAAAGAAAAAGAACTGATAATACAAATGTTGGAGAGAATATGGAGCAGTAAGAACACTCATACATTGCTGATGAGTGTAAAATAGTACAACCATTTTGAAAGCTCTTTGGTAGCGTCTTAAAAAGTTGAATGTAAATCAGGCAAGGCGGCCTGGTGAGATGGCTTATGCTTGTAAGCTCAGCACATTGGGAGGCCAAGACACGCAGATCACTTGAGGTCAGGAGTTCGAGACCAGCCTGGCCAACATGACAAAACTTTTTGTATTTTGTAGAAATACAAAAATTAGCCGGGTGTAGTGGCAGGTGCCTGTAATCCCAGCTACTCTGGAGGCTGAGGTAGGAAAATTGCTTGAACCTTGGGAGGTGGAGGTTGCAGTGAGCTGAGATTGTGCCACTGCACTCCAGCCTGAGTGACAGAGTGAGACTCTGTGTCAAAATAATAATAATAAATTTAAAAATCAATAAATAAATCAGGCATGGTGGCTTACTCTCACCCATAATCCCAGCTACTTTGAGAGGCTGAGAGAGAAGGATCACTTGAGCGCAGGAATTTCAGGCTGCAGTGACCTACGATCATACCACAGCACCTCAGCCTAGGCAGCCAAGCAAGACCCCATATCTTTAAGAAAAAACTTGACTATATATATACCCTACGACCCAACAAATCCACCTCTAGGTGCTTATCCAACAGAAACAAAAACAAGAATGTTCTAAGCATTTTTAAAAAATGTTCTTGTATTAAAAAACAGCCGGGCGCGGTGGCTCAAGCCTGTAATCCCAGCACTTTGGGAGGCCGAGGCGGGTGGATCACAAGGTCGAGAGATCGAGACCATCCTGGTCAACATGGTGAAACCCCGTCTCTACTAAAAATACAAAAAATTAGCTGGGCATGGTGGTGCATGCCTGTAATCCCAGCTACTCAGGAGGCTGAGGCAGGAGAATTGTCTGAACCCAGGAGGCGGAGGTTGCGGTGAGCCGAGATCACGCCATTGCACTCCAGCCCGCGTAACAAGAGCGAAACTCTGTCTCAAAAAAAAAAAAAAAAAAAAATTTAAGCCAGATGTGGTGGTGGGCGCCTGTAATCCCAGCTACTGTGAAGGTTGAGGCAGGAGAATCGCTTGAACCAGGAGGCGGAGGTTGCAGGGAGCCAGATGGCACCATTGCACTCCAGCCTAGGCAATAAGAGTGAAATTCTGTCTCAAAAATAAAATAAAATAATAAAGTAAAATAAAATAAAATAAAAGATGTTTTGATTTGCAAAATAAAAAGTAAAAGTAAACAATAAAAACGGTTGCATATCCTATGAGAGCTATTCCTATACCCAATTTAAGTGGATATTTTAGGAAGACAGCTCTACCAGTAATAATATGCTCAACTCTCTTGTTAATAGCAACGAGGAAACAAATACCCAAAACCCAGAAAGCAAAGTCAATCAATATCTAACTCTCTCTCTCTCTTTTTTGAGGCAGAGTTTCACTCTATCACCCAGGCTGGAGTGCAATGGCTCACTGCAACCTCTACCTCCTGGGCTCTAACAATCCTCCTGGCTCAGCCTCCCTAGTAGCTGGAACTATAGGCATGTGCCACCAAACTCAGCTAATATTTGTATATTTTGTAGAGATGAAGTCTCACTTTGTTACCCATGCTGGTCTCAAACTGCTGGGCTCCAGTGATCCACCTGCCTCCGCCTCCCAAAGTGCTAGGATTATAGGCATGAGCCACTGCACCTGGCCTACCTCAGCCTTTTGAATGGATCACTTTTTCGCCAAAATATCTGACAGGTAGTAAAACGGATTGATACATACACATACACACACACACAGATGCTAATAAACATTGAAATGCCCCAAGCAATACTAAGTCCACAAGGCCTACTCTTTTAAGTAACAATATGGCAATTTGACTTATTATATTAATTTGACTAAATAAAACATACACACACACACAGCATACAGCATATGTAATCTTGTTCTTCAAGGCATCAGGAAGCAATCTCAGCTTCAAATTTCTGATTTGAAATCACTTCAAATCTCATAAACACACTCTGCTTTGCCCTGTTGTGAAAAGATCAAAAATAAAACCCTGACCTTCTTCAACCTACTGAATGGAGTTCCTATGTGCCAATGGAACCCTAGAGAAACCTGAAAAACTGAATTTTTGGCCATGACGGGAAGGGAGGTTAAAAACACCTAATTATCCCCGCTCCCTTTTGGAGATTAGGTAAAACTGACCAGCATGAACATTGAAACAGAGATCCTAAGACTGACAGAACATTCTCTTTGTGACAATAGGATAACAAATTTCAACCTGACTCTGGCATAGCATCACATGACAGATAGGAGATCCCGAAGAAAATCAAAATATTTTACTCCATAATAGATTTATTTGACATATTTTGAAATGACCCAGCAAAGCCATCTTTCACGGGGGAAATTTGCATCTGTAGAGAATCTCCATTAATGCAGCCAGGCCTTTCCCAGATCTAGGAGAGATTAAAAGTCTGACACCTTTTAAGATGTGAAAGAAAAAAAAACATTTACCATTTATTCTCACCAAAGGAAGAGCCTGGAGGCTTCTTCTAAATAAAACACAGCTTCCACAAGCCTCCTTATCTTAACTCAAGCATTTCTTTCTACTGACTTCAAGTCTTTAGACAAAGCTTAATTCTTTCAACCAACTGCCAATTAGATAATATTTGAATCTACCTGTGACTTCTAAGGCCCCCTGAACCCTTTCTCCCAACCCCCATCATTCCCAACCACCCACTTTGAGATATCCTGCTATTCTGGGCCAAAGAATGTATACCCTTAGTATTGATTTCTGTCTTTGCCTGTAACTTCTTTCTCCTTAAAATGTATAAAACTAAATTGTAACCCAACCACCTTGGGTGCACTTTCTTAGTAACGTAGAATTATTTTGCTCCTTAGCTCAGTTAATCCGGGTTCTTGTCTCATGACCAGAGAGAATTAGGTACATGGACACATCAAAGGGTGAAGAGGAAGGAATTTATTAAGTGAAAGGAAAACTCTCAGCAAAGAGAGGGGGTCCTGCAAGCAGGTTTCCACCTCACAAATTGAATACAAGGGCTACCACACAGAAACGGAAGAGGCCAGGCTTCTCCCCTGCACAAGGTGTGAATTCCTGGTGGCTCCACCCCATTCCCCCGGTACACATGGGCCTCCACTCCAGTCTGCTGAGGGCATGCCCAAGCAAGAACCCCGCATAGCTTCCCTTATTTGCACAAAACATCTGGTGAAAACACTTGTGGGGGGCTGGGCAGTGGCTCATGCCTGTAATCTCAGCATTTTGGGAGGCCAAGGTGGGCAGATCCCTTGAGGCCAGGAGTTTGAGACCAGCCTGGGCAACATAGCAAAACCTCGTCTCTACCAAAAATACAAAAATTAGCTGGGCATGGTATGCACGTCTGCAGTCCCAGCTACTGGGGAGGCTGAGGCAGGAGGATCACTTGAACCTGGGAGGCAGAGGTTGCAATGAGCCGAGATCATGCCACTGCACTCCAGCCTGGGTGATAGAGTGAGACTCTGTCTCCAAACAACAACAACAACAAAAACCACTCGTGGTGCGGGTCAGAGATTCTTGGGTCCCTTCCCTATTTGCCTAGGCCTTTGGCTTCCTCCTGCTGCTATCAACAGGACTTCTTGAGACTGTTCCCTAGGCCATGGTTATTTGTATTGGCTCAGAATAAACCTCTTAGAATATTTTATAGAGTTTGGGTTTTTTTTTCATTAACAATATACACACTCTCTCACAGATACAATGTACAATCTGGATAAGACAAAGACAAGAAGCTTTGGTAAGAATATGAAGAAATTGAAACCTTCACGCATTGTTGGTAGGAATGTAAAATGGTGCAGCCACTATAAGAAAACAGCTTAGAAGTTCCTCAAAAAGAAAAATAGAATATAATTACCATGTCATCCAGCAATTCCACATCTAGGTTAAAATGGTAAATTTTATGTTACGTATGTATTTCATCACAATAAAAAAAAAAAAGCAAAGTTCTATTTATTTATTTTTTGAAACAAGAGTCTCACCCTGTCGCCCAGGCTGGAGTGCAGTGGCATGATCTTGGCTCACTGCAACCTCCACCTCCCAGGTTCAAGCCATTCTCCTGCCTCAGCCTCCCAAGTAGCTGAAATTATAGGCATGCCCCACCACACCTGGTTAACTTTTGTATTTTTTAGTAGAGACAGTGTTTTACCATGTTGGCCACACTGGTCTCAAATTCCTGACCTCAGGTGATCCATCCACCTCAGCCTCCCACAGTGCTGGGATTACAGGCGGCAGCCACTGCACCTGGCCAAAAAAAAAGCAATGTTCTCAACAGTATTCTACCTCTTATGTAAGAAACAGACACGTAAGACTATAGGCCAAGCTCAGTGGCTCATGCCTGTAACCCCAGCACTTTGGGAGGCTGAAGTGGGTGGATCACCTGAGGTCAGGAATTCGAGAACAGCCTGGATAACGTGGTGAAACCCGGTTTCTACTAAAAATACAAAATTAGCCAAGCATGGTAGCACATGCCTGTAATCCCAGCTACTTGGGAGGCTGAAGCAGAGGAACTGTTGGAACCCAGGATGTGGAGGTTGCAGTGAGCCAAGACCGCATCACTGCACTCCAGCCTGGGCAACAAGAGTGAAAGTCTGTCTAAAAAAAAAAAAAAATATATATATATATATATATATATTCATATTCCCTTATATTTGCCTAAAGAAATATTAGAGGAACAAGCAATAAACATGTAAAGTTACCCTAAGAGGAGTAGTGCAATTAGGTGGGTGGCCACAGATGTGAGAAGGAGATTTCTCACAATGTATACTTTTATTTGAGACAGAGTTTCGCTTCTGTTTCCCAGGCTAGAGTGTAATGGCAGGATCTTGGCTCACTGCAATCTCCACCTCCCAGGTTCAAGTGATTCTCCTGCCTCAGCCTCTCGAGTAGCTAGGATTACAGGCACCTGCCACCATGCCCAGTTAGTTTTTGTATTTTTAGTAGAGATGGGGTTTCACCATGTTAGCCAGGCTGGTCTCAAACTCTAAGGTTATCCACCTGCCTTGGCCTCCCAAAGTGCTGGGATAACAGGCATGAGCCACTGTGCCCGGACTCAGTGTATACTTTTCATATAATTTTTATTTTTATGTAATGCACTATGAATAAATTTTTCGAACAAGTAAATAAATACAATTTATCCAGATATGAGTTTTTCTTCTGCCCCTCAATGAATACTCAGAGAGTGACATGGCTTTTCTGATCATTCTTACTTAATTAAAAGTCCTACATTTGAATGACAAACGTAGTCTCAATTTCATTTCATTTATTTATTTATTTATTTTGAGACAGAGTCTCTCTCTGTCACCCAGGCTGGAATGCAGAGGCGCAATCTCAGCTCACTGCAACCTCCACCTCCTGGAGTCAAATGATTCTCTTGCCTCGGCCTTCCAAGTAGCTGGGACTACACAAGCCTCCCACCATGCCCAACTAATTTTTTTTATTTTTTAGTAAAGATGGGGTTTCGCCATATTGGACATGCTGGTCTCAAACTCCTGACCTCGTGGTCTACTCGCCTCAGCCTCCCAAAGTGCTGAGATTATAGGCGTAAGCCACTGTGCCCAGCTTCAGTTTCATTTTATTTTTTATTTTTATTTATTTATTTTTTCTTTGTTTTTTTTTTTTTTTGAGACGGAGTTTCACTCTTGTTACCCAGGCTGGAGTGCAATGGCGCGATCTCGGCTCGCCGCAACCTCCGCCTCCTGGGTTCAGGCAATTCTCCTGCCTCAGCCTCCTGAGTAGCTGGGATTACAGGCACGTGCCACCATGCCCAGCTAATTTTTTGTATTTTTAGTAGAGACAGGGTTTCACCATGTTGACCAGTATGGTCTCGATCTCTTGACCTCGTGATCCACCCGCCTCAGCCTCCCAAAGTGCTGGGATTACAGGCGCGAGCCACCGCGCCCGGCTCAGTTTCATTTTAAAAAAATGTTTGATCCCATAAAATAATGTGCTGCAAAGTTATTTGAATGTAGATCTTTTCCTCTCCTAGGGACGGGTTCTGCAGTGGGGTAAGCCTGTTAGTGCCATAAGGAAACATGGTCCTTTCTCCCCTCAAGCTGCTATCCTGCCTCCTGTGAATTTACTAACCTCTCTTTCTGACCTGGCCCTCTCCACACAGAGGAGGACAGCAATGTTCTTATTCTACCCATAAAGTCACGAGATGGTTTTCATGCTTTCTGGGATTGCAGAAATTGAAAGCTGACTCTTTCTCTTTTGGAGTCCTTTATAGCAGAAGTCACCAGCGGCAAACTGGTCTCTGTCAGTGGCCTGTGAGGAACCAGGCCACACAGCAGGAGGTGGGCAGCAGGCAGGAGAGCATTACCTCCTGAGCTCCGTCTCCTGTCACATCAGTGGCATCATTAGGTACTTACAGATATCTCCCAGAATAATGATGTCACATCAGCGGCATCATTAGGTACTTACAGGGGCGCAAACCTTATTTTGACCTGCACATATGAGTGATCTAGGTTTCGTGCTACTTCTGAGAATCTAATGCCTGATATCTGGGGTGGAACAGTTTCATCCTGCAATCCTCCTCCGCCCCTCACCCACCGCATCCATGGCAAAATTGTCTCCCACGAAAATGGTCCCTGGTGCTAAAAAGATTGAGAACCTCTGCTTTATAGGTGCTTAAGAGATATCTCCCAGAAATCGTTGTTAGACTCTTACCTGCAGTTCTCTTGACCAGGAAAAAAAATGCACTCTATTTCAAGGACCTTATTCATTTCTAACCACTAATAATTCAGTGAGTTTCTGCTAGCTTCTCCCCTGCTAGGCCTGTTCGCCCTGTCAGTGGTTTTTGAGTCAGATTATGAAATGGCCCCAAACAGGCTGACTTTTCATGGGACAGATCTTCATGTCTCATGAACATCTAGTTCACGGGAAACACTTAAGCAGTCATTGCCTAACAAACTCCGGAATAACAGGATGATTACAGTCTACCAGTACTCTCCTTTGTTCCACCTCCAAGCTGCAAGGCAGCTCTTCTCTTAATCTCAAGATTTCCTGAAGCGGAATCAGACATCAGTGAACTGTGACCTGATAAATAAATTAAGGGGACACATATTAAGCTTTCCAGTTGGTCTCATTGAAGCCTCTCTCTTTTAACTTCAGATGAGTGGGAAACAAAGTGTCTACTTCTCTCCATTAGAGGAGAGTAGGCTTCAAAGCCCATCAGCAGCTCTTGCCAAAGAAACCTTTTTTAAAATTCCTCTCTTAGAGTGAAGAAATTGCGTAACACTTTAGCCAGATTATCAAAATGAATATCAATGATAAGAAACAGAGATATTGATACACCTAAAAATGTGATACTCTGAGAATGTATCATTTATGTAATTTAGGTAGCATTTTAATTAAGAACACACAACCTGAATATATATGATCATGAGAAAACATCAAACTCAAAATAAGAATCATTCTTGTTGAAAAAAGGAATCAGTATTTTTCAAGAAAATCATTGTCATAAAGGACAAAGAAAAGCTCAGGAACTGTTTCAGATGAGAGACTAAAGAAACATAACAACTAAATGTGATACGGATACTGCAGCCTCTAGTGGAGGACAAAACAAATGCTATAAAGAACATTATTTGGGCAGCTGACAAACTGGAATGTGGATGGTAGATGATTTTTAAAAGTATTGTTTCAATGTGAAATTTCCTGACATTGATAACTGTACTGTGACTTTCTAACAGAAAGTCCTTTTTCTGAGGAAATATACAAGGACATATCTGGAGGCAAGGAGCATGATGTATGCAGTTTATTCTTCAATCGTTTAGAAAAAATATGCGTATGTTCAGAGAAAAAGAATAAATCCCTAACAGTAAAACAAATAAGATAAAATATTAACAGTGAGTGAATCTGGATAAAAGGTAAACGGGAGTTTCTGATACCATTCTTACAACTTTTCTGTAAGTTTGAAATTATTTCCAAATAAAAGGTTTTTATTTTTTAAAAAAGGTCTACCCTCTGTCTCTCTGTCTTAAATCTTCAAGAACGTGATTCATTTATATCCCTGATAATGGTAAAGGGACCAAGAGTCATATATCTAGCTTTTAATGTCTTTTTTCAATGTGAAAAAAGTATACACAAATAAATAATGTATATTATGAACACACAGCTTATAAAACAACGTGAACACCTGTGTACCAGGATGTAACTTATAGAGAGAATATTATCAATACTCTGATACCCTTCCCCCATATCGTGCTTTTTCCCAGTCACACCCTCATCATTCCACCCCAGGTACTTACTGTCTTGAATTTTATAATAATTGTTCAATCATTTTCTTTGGGATTTTACCACATATGTATGTTGCGCTTAACAATGTAAAATTTAAATGTGCCTTTTTCACATTTGATACAAACAGAATATTATTTCCTTTTCTGTTACTTACTTTTTTCACTCAGTATTACGTTTTTAGACCATTCTTACAAATGAGAACAGCTAAGGCACATTTATTTTCATTGCTATAAAACAGATCAATGTATGACTATGTTATAATTTATCTAGTTTACTATTGATGAACATTTGTATTGCTTCTGTGCTCCTGTCCTTATTAAACAATAATACCATTAACATCACTTTTTTCTTTTTAGATGGAGTCTTGCTCTGTCGCCCAGGCTGGAGTGCAATGGTGCCATCTTGGCTAACTGCCCCTCCACCTCTTGGGTTAAAGCAATTCTCCTGCCTCAGCCTTCTGAGTAGCTGGGACTACATGTGCGTGCCACCACACCCGGTTTTTTGTATTTTTAGTAGAGACGGGGTTTCACCATGTTGGTCAGGCTGGTCTTGAACTTCTTACCTCATGATCCGCCTGCCTTGGCCTCCCAAAGTGCTGGGATTACAGTTGTCAGCCACCATGCCAGGCCTATACTATTAACATTCTTGCACTTGTCTCTTGAGGAACATGAGCTTTCTCTAGGATACATCCCTAAGAACAAAACGGTTGGTATGCACCAATGCTTAACTTTACTGTTGACTACTAGTATGGTCAGTTATTATTAGATAATAACAAAATGTTTTTCAAAGTGATTATAAGAACTTTCGCTCATCAGTTGCATATGAGAGATTTTTTTTTTAAACAGAGTCTCGCTCTGTCTCCCAGGCTAGAGTGCAGTGGCATGATCTAGGCTCACTGCAATCTCCAACTCCCTGGTTCAAGAGATTCTCCTGCCTCAGCCTCGCCGGTAGCTGGGATAACAGGCACGTGCCACCCCGCCCAGCTAATTTTTGTATTTGTCAGGATGATCTTGATCTCCTGACCTAGTGCTCCATCTGCCTTGGCCTCCCAAAGTTCTGGGATTACAGGCATAAGCCACTTTGCCCAGCTGAGAGATTATTTTACTCAGCAATACTTGTTAACATTTGGTACTACACAACTGTAAAATTTTTCCATTCTGGTAAATATGAATTGTATTTTATTATGGCTTAATTTGTACAACCCTTGCTAATAATGAGTTTGACATTTTGCACATATTTATGTGTTGTTTGTATTGTTCTTTCATGAAATGTCTGTGTCTTTTGCTCTTTTTTTTTTTTTTTTTTTTTTTGAGACAGAGTTTTGCTCTTGTTGCCCAGGTTGGAGTGCAATGGGGCAATCTCGGCTCACCGTAACCTCCGCCTCCCAGGCTAAAGTGATTCTCCTGCCTCAGCCTCTCAAGTAGCTGGGATTACAGATGCATGCCACCACGCCTGGCCAATTTTGTATTTTTAGTAGAAACTGAGTTTCTCCATGTTGGTCTTGAATCCCAACCTCAGGTGATCCACCCACCTCTACCTCCCAAAGTGCTGGGATTACAGGCATGAGCCACCGGGGCCTGGCCTTTTTACTCTTTTTAAAATAAATTTTCTTCTCTTATCAATTTGCAAGACTTTTCTAAAATTATGGATATGAATCCTTTGTCAGTTATATGTATTACAATTATATTATCCCAGTTTGTAACTTTTTTTTTTTTTTTTGAGACAGAGTCTTGTTCTTTCACCAGGTGGGAGTGCAGTGGCGCAATCTCGGCTCACTGCAACCTCCACCTCCTGGGTTTAAGAGATTCTTCTGCCTCAGCCTCCCAAGTAGCTGGGACCACAGGCGCATGCCACCACACCCAGCTAATTTTTTTTTTTTTTTTTTTTTTGAGACAGAGTTTCGCTCGTTACCCAGGCTGGAGTGCAATGGCGCGATCTCGGCTCACCGCAACCTCCGCCTCCTGGGTTCAGGCAATTCTCCTGCCTCAGCCTCCTGAATAGCTGGGACTACAGGCACATGCCACCATGCCCAGCTAATTTTTTTTTTTTTTTGTATTTTTAGTAGAGACGGGGTTTCACCATGTTGACCAGGATGGTCTCGATCTCTTGACCTCATGATCCACCCGCCTTGGCCTCCCAAAGTGCTGGGATTACAGGCTTGAGCCACCGCGCCCAGCCTTTTTTTGTATTTTTAGTAGAGACGGGGTTTCACCATGTTGGCCAGGATGGTCTCTATCTCTTGACTTCGTGATCCACCTGCCTCAGTCTCCCAAAGTCCTGGGATTACAGGCAGGAGCCACCATGCCCAGCCCAGTTTGTAGCTTTTTATTTCATTCCCTTTGATAACTTTTTTTAAACAGAAAATTTTCATTTTGATATAATCAGATTGATCTTTCATTTTTGGTTTAAACTTTTTTTTTTTTTTTTTTTTTTTTTTGAGACCGAGTTTCGCTTTTGTTACCCAGGCTGGAGTGCAATGGCGCGATCTCGGCTCACCGCAACCTCCGCCTCCTGGGTTCAGGCAATTCTCCTGCCTCAGCCTCCTGAGTAGCTGGGATTACAGGCACGCGCCACCATGCCCAGCTAATTTTTTGTATTTTTAGTAGAGACGGGGTTTCACCATGTTGACCAGGATGGTCTCGATCTCTTGACCTCGTGATCCACACGCCTCGGCCTCCCAAGGTGCTGGGATTACAGGTTTGAGCCACCGCGCCCGGCCGGTTTAAACTTTTTATGTCTTGTTAATGGACTCCTTTCATATCCAGAAGTCATAAAAATATTGTCTTTTAATAGTTTTATGGCTTTGTCTTTCATATTTAAATCTTTAATCAATTGGGAATTGATTTTTGAATATAGCTTGAGGTACAGACCTGGCTTTGTTTTCCTTCCAATTGAATACTCAATTACACTTGGATCATTTTTTGAATAACTTTTTTCTGTTTTTTTTTTCAAGATGAAGTCTTGCTCTGTCACCCAGGCTGGAGTGCAGTGGCACCATCTAGGCTCACTGCAGCCTCTGCCTCCTGCGTTCAAGTGAATCTCCTGCCTCAGCCTCCTGAGTAGCTGAGATTACAGCTGCGCACCACCATGCCTGGCTAATTTTTGTATTTTTAGTAGAGATGGGGTTTTGCCATATTAACCAGGCTGGACTCAAAACTCCTGACCTCAGGTGATCTGCCTGCCTCGGCCTCCCAAAGTGCTGGGATTACAGGCGTGAGACACCCCACCCAGCCACTGAATAACTATCTTTTACATCCACTGATTTGCACTGCCCTTAGTGTCCATAATAGGTCTTGCTGGCCTATTTTCCTTTCTTTCTTTCTTTTCTTTTCTTTTCTTTTCTTTTCTTTTTTTTTTTTTTTTTTTTTTTTTGTAGAGACGAAGTTTTGCTATTGTTGCCCAGGATGGAGTGCAATGGCTTGATCTTGGCTCACCAAAACTTCCGCCTCCCAGGTTCAAGCAATTCTCTGGCCTCAGTCTCCTGAATAGCTGGGATTACAGGCATAAGCCACCATGCCCTGTTATTTATTTATTTATTTATTTATTTGTATTTTTAGTAGCGACTGGGTTTCTCCATGTTGGTCAGGCTGGTCTCAAACTCCCTACCCCAGGTAATCCACCTGCTTCAGCCTCCAAAAGTGCTGGGATTACAGGCGTGAGCCACGGTGCCTGACCTGAAGTTAATTTTTAATTGTAGCTTAATTCTTTGCAAACACTATAACTTCTTTCCTCTTTTTTTCCACTTTACTCTGAGTTAAAATTTTGAATAGAAATAATTTGGGGCATCGTTGTTGTGTTCCACATAAAAAAGGAATGTTACCAGATATTTCACCATTAAGCATATTTGCTGTGTTTTTAAAAGAGATTTTATTAGGTTATGGAAGTTTCTTCATATTACTAGCTTATTTAGATTAGGTTCTTTTTTTCTGTACTTATTAAGATGATCATATGGTTTTTCAATCCTTTATCCTTTTAATCTAGTAAATGGCATATATTATTAATAATGATAATAGAATTGATTTTTGAATGCTACACTTTACCTTACATTCCTGGGATGAATCCAATTTGATAATGTTGGATTTATCATTCTTATTAATCACTGGATTCAATTTGTTTAGATTTTACTTAGGATTTATGAGTGAGAAGATTTGTACTTTTTTTTTTTTTTTTTTTTTTTTTTTTTTTTTTTTTTGAGATGGAGTCTCACTTTGTTACCAGGCTGGAGTGTAGTGGCACAATCTTGGCTCACTGCAACCTCCACCTCCTGGGTTCAAGTGATTCTCCTGCCTCAGCCTCCCAAGTAGCTGGAATGACAGGCGCCCATCATCATGCCCAGCTAATTTCGGTATTTTTAGTAGAGACAGGGTTTCCCCATGTTGGCCAGGATGGTCTCGATCTCTTGACCTCGTGATCCACCCACCTCAGTCTCTCAAAGTGCTGGGATTACAGGTTTGAGCCACCACACCCAGCCGTTCCTATACATTTCTTTTACTTTGTTAGCTTTTAGTGTAGCTCTAAATGAGTCTCTTTCACAAAGAATGAGAATTTCAAATATAAAGAAAAGTTGCTGGCCAGGTGCGGTGGCTCACGCCTGTAATCCCAACACTTTGGGAGGCCGAGGCGGGTGGATCATGAAGCCAAGAGATTGAGACCATTCTGGCCAATGTGGTGAAACTCCATCTCTACTAAGTAAACTACAAAAATTAACCAGGTGTGGTGGTACATGCCTGTAAACCCAGCTACTCAGGAGGATGAGGCAGGAGAATTACTTGAACCCGGGAGGCAGAGATTGCAGTGAGCTGAGATTGAGCCATTGCACTCCAGCCTGGGCAACAGAGGGAGATTTGGTCTCCAAAAAAAAAAAAAAAAAAAGAAAGAAAGAAAAGGAAAGGAAAAGTTGCCTACGGTGACAATACAAAGGACCCTAGATATTAGAATAATTAAATAATTATTCTGGGTCGGGCGCGGTGGCTCAAGCCTGTAATCCCAGCACTTTGGGAGGCCGAGGCGGGTGGATCACGAGGTCAAGAGATCGAGACCATCCTGGTCAACATGGTGAAACTCCGTCTCTACTAAAAATACAAAAATTAGCTGGGCATGGTGGCGCGTGCCTGTAATCCCAGCTACCCAGGAGGCTGAGGCAGGAGAATTGCCTGAACCCAGGAGGCGGAGGTTGCGGTGAGCCGAGATCGCGCCATTGCACTCCAGCCTGGGTAACAAGAGCGAAACTCTGTCTCCAAAAAAAAAAAGAAAAAGAAAAAGAAAGACATGTTAGTGAAAAAGCATGAAAAATAACTTTTTAAAATATTATGGAGAAAAATAAAAATTGAAGTCACAGACCTATTTTGCTGCTTCCTCTAAATACGAAATTGTAGTTGATGAATGCATTCATGTGCTAACTCCCTAGTATATAGAGAAAATCAGACTTGAAGTGATTCTGTCTTTGTTAAATGCAAACAAAATTGTTGACTCAGTTCTCAAAAGGAAAGGCAATGTCCTTGCCCTGGGAATTCAAAACATAAAACCAGCAAATGCTGTACAAGCTATCTAGTGACAATTTGAATGAAAATAAGGTTATTAGGTTCTAATCTTCTAAGCACAGGCATTTGAATCCAAAATAAATGTATAAAGTTTTACCACTTACTATATTTTCTCGAAACTATAGGACATTACTTTCTGAGATTGCTATTTTAAAAGTTATGAAAGCAATGCTAAGTCTCTCAGAGTTAAAAATGTACAGTGTAGTTATTTAGGCATTGGTTCTCATACTCTTGGTCCTTCCACATGTCACATGGCTACATGATATTCCCAAGTGATAGGTTTTGCTGTTTGATCTCTGATTAAGCCTGAAGATATTTCAGGGCTCCAGAAGCTAGGCAGTTCTCTGAATACACTAAGTATACATATGAAGCAGCTCAAATGTACAAGTGCCTCCATCAACAATCACTTCAAAGGTCATTAATAGCTTACAGGTGTGAGAGTGGAAATGCCCTCTGCACTCTCCTGCCCCTTCCTGAACTCTGGTCACTCTTTCTGGGCCATATTTGTAACAGTAAATTCTTAACTTGCTATTTCTCTTTCCCCATTTTCTCTTCTCTGGCTCTAGGGCTATTAAGATGACATTCCAAAATCTTCTAGGAAACACAAAAGCAGACCAAAATGCTTAGATGTGTTAATTCTGTTTTTTGATCCTTTTGTGATGTATTTGTTTATTGAGAGTAGAGAAAAGCAATTTAAATCCTTACATTGAGAGGACACCTATAAAGGAAATGGAAAAACGGAACAGGTGGGTAGTAAAACTCTGCCTGGTTTGAATCATGGGGAAATTTTGATGGACTCTAACATCTGCTTGGTTTCTACTTCTGAAGATAATCTCTAAATTTTACTAGCATCTCCATAAAGGCCAATAAAACTGTGTGTGAGAAAGAAACTTAATCCAACATCTAGATTAAAGTTTCTCACTAGTGGAGCTCCCAACATTCTGGGCAGGACAATTCTTTGCTATGGGGAGCTGCCCTGTGTATTGTAAGATGTGTAGCAGCATCCCTGGCCTCTACCCACTAGATGCCAGTAGCACACCTGTCCCCAAATTGTGACAACCAAAAATATCTCCAGACATTGCCCGTTCACTGAGGAGCAAAACCACCCCGGGTTGAGAAACACTATCACTGAGGGGCAAAACTTCCCCCAGCTGAGAAGCACTAATCTAGATGGAGATGTCTTCAGATCTTGAGCCTATGAATGTGAATCACCTCCACACCAGGGCAAGCCAAATAAGACAGTTAAATGCAACAGGGTGCAGTGGCTCACGCCTGTAATCCCACTCTGGGAGGCTGAGGCGGGTGGATCACCTGAGGTCAGGAGTTCAAGAACAGCCTGACCAGCATGGTGAAACCCCATCTCTACTAAAAAATGCAAAAAAAAAGTACCCAGGCATGTTGGCAGTTGCCTGTAATCCCAGCTACTTGGGAGGCTGAGGAAGGAGAACAGATTGAACCCAGGAGGTGGAGGTTGCAGTGAGCCAAGATCGAGCCATTGCACTCCAGCCTGGGTGACAAAACAAGACTCCATCTAAAAAATAAAAATAAAAAAATAAAAAAAGTCAAATGTGTGTTTAGGAGCCAGGTGCAGCAGTATGCACATATAGTCTCAAGGCAGGATCACTCTAGACCAGCATTCAAGGCCAGCCTGGGCAGCATAGCAATACCCCATTCTCCATAAAAAATAAATAAACGAAAATTTAATCATTGAGTGAAAGAATACTTGTGCAATGCCAAAGTATCACTCCATAGTTGTAAGTACAAAGGGAAAATATACCTTTCTGAGAATTTGCAGTCACTGCCTTAACTAAATGACCAAACATAGCATCACTAATAATGGGACAAAATGACTTTATATATTTAACCTGTGTTTAATCAAGTCCTAGACTCACAATGAATTTACAGAAGAGAAGGGAAAGAGTAAGTTAAATAACATCATGAAACCAACATAGAATATAGGACATACTATAAGAAAAGCAGCCTAAACTCTTTGAAAAAGAGTTAATAAACAGAAAATAAAAGATGAGAGACAATTCTAGATCAAAAATTACTAAAGAGAGCCGGGCGCGGTGGCTCAAGCCTGTAATCCCAGCACTTTGGGAGGCCGAGGCGGGTGGATCACGAGGTCAAGAGATCGAGACCATCCTGGTCAACATGGTGAAACCCCGTCTCTACTAAAAATAAAAAAAAAATTAGCTGGGCATGGCGGCGCATGCCTGTAATCCCAGCTACTCAGGAGGCTGAGGCAGGAGAATTGCCTGAACCCAGGAGGCGGAGGTTGCAGTGAGCCGAGATCGCGCCATTGCACTCCCGCCTGGGTAACAAGAGCGAAACTCCGTCTCAAAAAAAAAAAAAAAAATTACTAAAGAGATGTAACAATGTGGAAAGTTTTATTATATCTTATTTATTTATTTTTAAATTTTATTTTAGAGATGAGGTGTCACCATGTTGCCCAGGCTGGTCTTGAACTCCTGGGGTCAAACAATCCTTCAATCTTTTTTAAAAGAGCTAAAAATATACTTGTTGAAACAACTGGGTCTGCCATAGTGGCTCACACCTATAATCCTAGCACTTTGGGAGGCAGAGGCGGGCAGATCACTTGAGGTCAGGAGTTTGAGACCAGTCTGGCTAACATGGTAAAACCCCATCTCGGCCGGGCGCGGTGGCTCAAGCCTGTAATCCCAGCACTTTGGGAGGCCGAGGCAGGTGGATCACGAGGTCAAGAGATCGAGACCATCCTGGTCAACATGGTGAAACCCCGTCTGTACTAAAAATACAAAAAATTAGCTGGGCATTGTGGCGTGTGCCTGTAATCCCAGCCACTCAGGAGGCTGAGGCAGGAGAATTGCCTGAACCCAGGAGGCGGAGGTTGCGGTGAGTCGAGATTGCGCCATTGCACTCCAGCCTGGGTAACAAGAGTGAAACTCTGCCTCAAAAAAAAAAAAAAAAAAAAAAAAAAAAAAACCATCTCTACCAAAAATACAAAAATTGTCCAGGCGTGGTGGCAGGCACCTATAATCCCAGCTACTCGGGAGGTTGAGGCAGGAGAATTGCTTGAACCTGGGAGGCGGAGGTTGCCATGAACCAAGATTGCACCACTGTGCTCCAGCCTGGGCAACAGAGTGAGACTCCATCTCAAAGAAAAAGAAGAGAAAGAAACAACTGGAGAAATTTGAATATTAACTGTATATTAGAAGTTGTGATAGTGGTAATATAGTTATATTGGAGAATATCTTTTTAGCAGGTACATGCTGAAAGTTTAGGTGTTGTTATGGTACCAAAAAGCTTTTTTGGCTGGGCGCAGTGGCTCATGTTTGTAATCCGAGCACTTTGGGGAGGCTGAGGCAGGTGGATCACAAGGTCAGGAGTTCAAGACCAGCCTGGGAAACATGGTCTCTACTAAAAATACAAAAAATTAGCCAGGCATGAGGCATAAGCTTATAGTTCCAGCTACTCAGGAGGCTCAGGCAGGAGAATTGCTTGAACCTGGGAGGTGGAGGTTACAGTGATTCGAGAGCGCCCCACTATACTCCAGCCTGGGCAACAAAGTGAGACTCTCTCTCTAAAAAAAAAAAGCTTTATTTTGGTAGTGACAAGGTCTCACCATGTTACCCCGGCTGGTCTCAAACTCTGGAGCTTAGGAGATCCACCTACCTCAGCCTCCCAAAATGCTAAAATTACCGAATTAGCCACCATGCCCAGTCCAAAAAGCTTTTTTTTAAATGCGCGCGCGCACACTCACACACACACACACACACACACACACACACACACGCCTCTATATAATGATGTTTCAATGATGGACCACATATATGATAATGGTCCCATAAGATTATAATGGAACTGAAAATTTTATATTGCCTAGTGAATGTTCTAGCCATCCTAACTTCATAGTGCAACACATTTATTTTTCTATGTTTAAGTATGTTTAGATACACAAATACTTTGTGTTACAAATGCCTATGGTATTCAGTACAGTAACTTGCTGTATAGGTTTGTAAACTAGGTGTATAGTAGGCTATACCATTTAAGTTTCTCTAGGTATAAGCCACCATGTTTGCAACACAATGAAATTGCCTAATGACACATTTCTCAGAACATATCCCTGTCAAATGATGCATGATTATGCATATATCTATGTGCTATATATATACATATATGCACACATACATACACATATAATTATTGCATGTGTATCTATAAATTGCTATATAGGCCAGGCACAGTGGCTCATGCCTGTAATCCCAACACTTTGAGACGCCAAGGTGGAAGGATTGCTTGAGGCCAGAAGTTCAAGATCAGCCTGGGCAACATAATGAGACCCTGTCTCAACAAAAAATTAATTATGTGGGTGTGGTGGCATTTACCTGTAGTCCCAGCTATTCAGGAGGCTGAGGAAGGCGGATCACTTGAGCCCAGGAGTTTGAGGCTGCAGTGAACTACAATCAGGCCACTGCACCTCAGGCTGGGCAACAGAGTGAGATCCTGTCTCAAAAACTTCTTACATATATGAATTTTATGTGTGTGTGTGTGATATATAGGCACTTTGGTGGCAGTCAGTGGCTCAAAGCTCCCTTCAAATTATAAAAAGCTGTCTGAAAACAGAAAAAAAAAGTTGTCTGCTTCATTAAGTCTTTTTTTTTTTAAGAACAAGAATTTGCATTTATCTATGAGTTCTTACTTTTACTGTGTAATATATTTTCATGATTCAAAAAGTAAATAATATAGGCAGGGTGTGGTGGCTCACGCCGGTAATTCCAACACTTTGGGAGGCCAAAGTTGGCAGATCACTTGAGGTCAGGAGTTCAAGACCAGCCTGGCAAACACGGCGAAACCCTGTCTCTACTAAAAATACAAAAAAATTTAGCTGGGCATGGTAATGCATCCCTGTAATCCCAGCTACTTGGGAGGCTGAGGCACCAGAATCCCTTGAACCTAGGAGGTCGAAGTTACAGTGAGCCAAAATTGCACCATTGCACTCAAGCCTGAGTGACAGAGTGAGACTCTGTATCAACAATAAATACATAAAAATAAATAATATAAAAAGATATTCCCCAAGAAGGCTTAGCTGTCTCTTGAGCTGTAGAGATAAGCATTTTTATTCATTTTTTGTTAATTCAGTATTTTTTTTAAATCTCAGTATGGTTTTAATTCACAAGGTTGAACATCTTTTCATGTACTTAAGAGTTCTTTTTTCTGAAACTGCTAAAATACTTTCTACATTTTTTTACTGACTTGTTACTCTGTTTCTTCTTGATTTCTTTCTTTCTTTCTTTCTTTCTTTTTTGAGACAGAGTCTCGTTCTGTCCCCCTGACTAGAGTATAGTGGTGTGATCTCAGCTCACTGCCACCTCCATCTCCTGGTTTAAGTGATTCTCCTTCTTCAGCATCCTGAGTAGCTGAGATTACAGGTGCACACCACCACACCCAGCTAATTTTTTGTATTTTTAGTAGAGACAGTGTTTCACCATATTGGTCAGGCTGGTCTCAAACACCTGACCTGGGATCCACCTGCCTTGGCCTTGGAAAGTGCTGGGATTATAGGCATAAGCCACAGTGCCCAATTGACTAAAAAAAGTTTTAATTAACAATAAGTTAGCTGTTAAGCATTAATTTATAATCTTCCTATGAAATACATTTCAAGAGCTGAACAGTTTATTGTATTTCTATAATACTTTCACATCTTTTAAGTGTAAATTATTTACAATAGTTGACCCTTGAACAATGCAGGAGTTGATGGCATCAACTCCCCATGCAGTTAAAAATCAAAGTATAAAGATTAATTTTTGACTCCCAAAAACTGTACTAATAGCCTACTGTTGACCAGAAGCCTTATTGATAACATAAACATATATTTTGTAGTTTATGTATTATATATGTAGTTCATGCATTCTCACAATAAAGTAAGCTAGAGAAAATGTTAAGACAATTATAAGAAAGAGAAAATATGTTTACTATTCATTAAGTGGAAGTGGATCATCATAAAGGTCTTCACCCTCATAGTTATCACATTGAGTAGGCTTAGTAAGAGGAAGAGGAGGGGTTGATATTGCTGTGCTGGAGTGGCAGAGGCAGAAGAGGTGGAGGAACTGGAGGGGAAGCAGGAGGGGCACACACACTTGGTGTAACTTTACAGAAATACATCCATTTCTGCCTGCCTTGTTTGCTTTCTCATTTCTCTAAAAATGTTTCTATATGGTACCAATCCTCCTTCCACCATTTGCTTTCCTTTCGGTGCCCAAATCATAGAAGAGTCAGCATTGTAAAAATAAGTTGCCGGGCGCGGTGGCTCAAGCCTGTAATCCCAGCACTTTGGGAGGCCGAGGCGGGCGGATCACGAGGTTGAGAGATCGAGACCATCTTGGTCAACATGGTGAAACCCTGTCTCTACTAAAAATACAAAAAATTAGCTGGGCATGGTGACACGTGCCTGTAATCCCAGCTACTCAGGAGGCTGAGGCAGGAGAATTGCCTGAACCCAGGAGGCGGAGGTTGTGGTGAGCCGAGATTGCGCCATTGCACTCCAGCCTGGGTAACAAGCGAAAACTCCGTCTCAAAAAAAAAAAAAAAAAAAAAGTCAAAAGCAGTCTTGAATAATTGGAACCTTTTTCTATGTCTTCTTCCTTATCATATGGCACCAGTTTGGAAGCACTCATCTGCATCAAGTCATCTTCTGTTAATTCCTCTGGTGTGGTGTCTATTAGCTTTTGAATTCCTCCAAGATCCATATCTTGAAACCCTGCACCCCACCCCCACACTACCTTTTTTGGCCATATCCACAATCTCTTTCATTATTTCCTTGATTGGTTCTGTCATAAATCCTGTGAAGTCATGCACTACATCTGGACACAGTTTTCTCCAGCAGGAATTTATTGTTTTGGGTTTGATGGCTTTTACGGCTTTTTCTATAACAATGATGGTATCTTCAATGGTGTAAACCTTTCAGACTTTCTTTCTTTCTTTTTTTTTTTTTGAGACAGAGTTTCACTCTTGTTGTCTAGGCTGGAGTGCGATGGCATGATCTCGGCTCATCACAGCCTCTGCCTCCTGGGTTCAAGTGATTTCCTGCCTCTGCCTCCTGAGTAGCTGGGATTACAGGCATGCTCCACCACACCCAGCTAATTTTGTATTTTTAGTAGAGACCTGGTTTATCCATGTTGGATAGGCTGGTCTTGAACCCCTGACCTCAGGTGATTCACCCACCTTGGCCTCCCAAAGTCCTGGGATTACAGGTGTGAGCAACCATGCCCAGCCCTTTCAGATTTTCACAATGTTCTATAACAGTTCTCTTCCACAGCATTGACAATCCTTTCCATAGAGTACTATGTGTAATGAGTCTTATGATCCCGATCTAGAAGTTGACTTTAGAGATGACGTGTTCTCAGGGCCAAAGGCATTGAACAATATCAAAATAACTTTAAAAGGCAATCTTGCCAGGCATGATGGCTCATGCCTGTTATCCTAGCACTTTGGGAGGCACCAGGTCAGGAGTTCGAGACCAGCCTCACCAACATGGTGAAACCCAGTCTCTACTAAAAATACAAAAATTAGCTGGGGGGGGGGGGGGGGTGGTGTGCACCTGTAATCCCAGCTACTCAGCAGTTTGAGACATGAGAATCGCTTGAACCCAGGCAGCCAAGGTTGCAGTGAGCCAAAATTGTGCTACTACACTCCAGCCTGGGCAACAAAGTGAGACTCAGACTCAAAAAAAAAAAAAAAAAAAAAAAAAAAAAGGCAATTCCTTACTGGCAAGTTACTTCCTGATTTCAGGGACAAAGCATCAATGAAATCAACCCAGAAAAAGGGTTCTCACTGTCCAAGCTTTCTTATTGTACAACCAAAAGACTGACAGCTGGTGCTTATCTTTTCCCTTCAAGGTTCAGAGGTTAGCAGCTTTGTAGATAAGGGCAGTCCTGATTATAAACCAATCGCACAAAAACATTTGGAGAAAACAGCAGAGTTAGCCTGCCACTTCCTGACTTACATGCTGGTGCTAACAGTTGATGCCATTTTATACATCTGCACATTTCTTTGAAAATTCCAGAGTTTGTTCCAACTTATGTTCCCATTAACACCAAAGAAGTTTCAGTTTTCCCACATTCTTTAATAATTCGGGCTAGCAAATATATTAATTTTTACCAATCTGATGGATATGTAGTAGTATCTCTTGCTTTAATTTGCATTTCCTTGATTACTGCCAAGTATAAGTATCATTAACCATTCAAGATTCTCCTTCTGGCCGGGTGCGGTGGCTCAAGCCTGTAATCCCAGCACTTTGGGAGGCCGAGGCGGGTGGATCATGAGGTCAAGAGATCGAGACCATCCTGGTCAACATGGTGAAAACTCGTCTCTACTAAAAATACAAAAAATTAGCTGGGCATGGTGGCGCATGCCTGTAATCCCAGCTACTCAGGAGGCTGAGGCAGGAGAATTGCTTGAACCCAGGAGGCGGAGGTTGCGGTGAGCTGAGATCGCGCCATTGCACTCCAGCCTGGGTAACAAAAGTGAAACTCTGCCTCAAAAAAAAAAAAAAAAAATTCTCCTTCTTTGAAATGACTAATCATTTTTTTCTATTTGGTTGTCTGTTTGATTGTAGAACTGTGTATATTTTTCATATCAATATACCTTCAAAATAATTTCTCCTGGTGGGGCTTTCTTTACTGGCTCTCTATTTAGGCTAAATTTTAGGAACCTGACCACTGCAGTTGAAAACAGGCGCCCCAGGCTCAGTGACAGTGGCAGCAGAAACAGTGTTGGTTGCCTTTCCTTTGAATACTCAAACTTTAGTTTGACTATTTAATTTTTTTCATGGTGTCTTTTATCACAAAGAAGTCTTTAATTTTAATACAGTTATTGCAGACACTACTAGTTGTCCACTGTACTCCTTTCTCCCCTTTTGCCACAATAATATTTGGAGTTAGACACAGTATTCTGCTTCAAAGTTGCAAGCAACAGAGAGTGCCAGGCCGGGCGCAGTGGCTCAAGCCTGTAATCCCAGCACTTTGGGAGGCCGAGGCGGGCGGATCACGAGGTCAAGAGATCGAGACCATCCTGGTCAACATGGTGAAACCCCGTCTCTACTAAAAATACAAAAAATTAGCTGGGCATGGTGGCGCGTGCCTGTAATCCCAGCTACTCAGGAGGCTGAGGCAGGAGAATTGCCTGAACCCAGGAGGCGGAGGTTGCGGTGAGCCGAGATCGCGCCATTGCACTCCAGCCTGGGTAACAAGAGCGAAACTCCGTCTCAAAAAAAAAAAAAAAAAAAAAACAGAGAGTGCCTGGAACTAAAGTGTGCTACTTTCTGGTATGGGCCTTAAAATATTGAACATGTGTTACATCACTGTCCCTTCACCTTCCTTCATACTGGCATGTTAAATGTTATAATTGAGAGCAATCTCACAAGCTATATGTTAAGAATAACAAAGTTACTCAACTAGCCTGGGTGTGCAGGATGGCTTCATAGAGCAAAGTCCATCCATCTATCCTGAACTATTGCATAAAAGATACATAAACTTCTATTACATTAGCCACTGAATTTTGAGTATCTTTTTTTAAAAGACAGTTGGTAGGCTGGGCACAGTGGCTTATGTCTGTAATCTCAGCACTTTGGGAAGCCAAGGCAGAAGGATTGCTTGAGGCCAGGAGTTCCAGACCAGCCTGAGCATATAAGAAGATTTGTTCTCTTGGCCAGGCGCGGTGGCTCAAGCTTGTAATCCCAGCACTTTGGGAGGCCGAGGCGGGTGGATCACGAGGTCGAGAGATCGAGACCATCCTGGTCAACATGGTGAAACCCCGTCTCTACTAAAAATACAAAAACTTAGCTGGGCATGGTGGCACATGCATGTAACCCAGCTACTCAGGGGCTGAGGCAGGAGAATTGCCTGAACCCAGGAGGCGGAGGTTGCGGTGAGCCGAGATCGTGCCATTGCACTCCAGCCTGGGTAACAAGAGCGAAACTCCGTCTCAAAAAAAAAAAAAAAAAAAAAAAAAAAAAAGAAGATCTGTTCTCTACAAAATATTTTTATTTATTTATTGATTGAGATGGGGTCTCACTCTGTCACCCAGGCTGGAGTATAGTGGCATGATCTTGGCTTACTGCAACCTCTGCCTCCTGGGTTCAAGCGATTCTTGGGCCTTAGCCTCCTGAGTAGCTGGGATTACAGGAATGCACCACCAAGCCCAGATAATTTTTGTATTTTTTGTGGAGACGGGGTTTCACCATGTTGGCCAGGCTGGTTTCAAACTCCTGAGCTCAAAAAGTGATCTGCCCACCTTGGCCTCTCAAAGCATGGGATTATAGGCATGAGCCACCATGCTCAGCCTCCACAAAATATTTAAAAATTAGCAGGATGCAGTTGTTCATACCTGTAGACCCTAGCTACTCAGGAGGCTGATGTGCAGCAGGCTATGATTATGCCACTGCACTCCAGCCTGAGTGACAGAGTAAGAACTTGTCTCCAAAAAAATTTTTTTAAAAGACCACTTGGCCAAATATTACCAAATACATTTAAGAATGCTTTTTTAGATAACACACAAATAGTAATTACAATCGTCACTCCTCGTCTGTGATTTGGTTTTTTATCTGTTTCAGTTACCTGTAGGCTGAAAATATTATATAGACAATTTCAGAAATAAATAACTCATAAATTATCAATTGCATGTCATTCTGAGTAGTGTGATTAAGTTCTCACATCTGTCTGCCCCATCCTGCCCAAGAAGTGAATCATCCCTTTGTCCAGTGATCCATGCTGTATATGCCACCTACCCATTAATCACTTAGTAGCTGTCTTGGTTATCAGATTAAAAAGAAAATGAACATAGAATATATAGGGTCAGTACTATTCTTGGTTTCAGGCATCCACCAGAGGTCTTGGAATAGATTGCCCACAGATAAGAAAGAACTACTGTATTTTATTTAGGGTGATTGCTCTTTGTGTCTAATAGAAGAAATCCAGGCTGGGCATGAGGCCTGTAATTCCAGCACTTTGGGAGGCTGAGGAAGGCAGATCACCTGAGGTCAGGAGTTTGAGACCAGCCTGGCCAAGATGGCGAAACCCTGTCTCTACTAAAAATACAAAAATTGGCTGAGCATGGTGGCAGATGCCTGTAGTCCCAGCTACTCAGGAGGCTGAGACAAGAGAATCACTTGAACCAGGGAGGCGGAGGTTGCAGTGAGCCAAAAGGGTGCCACTGTACTCCATCCTCGATGACAGAGTAAGACTCTGTCTCAAAAAAAAGAAAAAGAAAAAAAAAAAAAAAAAGAAATCCCTCCTAAGATCAAAAAGGTATTCTATTTTTCTTTTCTAAATAAGAAAAATAAGTCTTGGTTCTTAAATCCAGTCTTTAATCCTGGAATGTGATGTGTGTACAGTTGAAGTAGGGATTTACAGTTGTAATGTAGTTAACCAATTCTTTCAGCACTATTTATTGAACATTCCATCCCACTGTTTTACAATGACACCTCTGTCATATACCAAACAACCACAGATGACTATCTTCCGTTCCACTGCCCTATGCTTATAAACTTGTGCCAATGTCACATTGCTATAATTACTAAAACTTCACACTAAATTCTGATGTTTGGTAGAAAAAAATCCCGCATTATTTTTCAACTGTGTCTTGAAAATTATTGATATTTACTCTTCCATTTAAAATTTAACATTCACCTATGAAATCACACACACACACACACACACACATACACACACACAACTGGCAGGATTTATAGTAGAACTACACCGAATGAATAGATTAATACAAGAAATGACATTTTAATAAAATTGAGTTCCCATTCATGAGCACGTTGCCTCCATATTATGTACTTCAGTAAATTTTTATGATTTTCTCCATAACAACCTTCAGTTTTTTTCTTTGTTGAGACAAGATCTCAGTCTGTCGCCCAGGCTAAAATGCAGTTATCGGTCGTGGCTCTCTGCAGTCTCAACTTCCCTGGCTTAATCCATCCTTCCATCTCAGCCTCTCAAGTAGCTGGGTCCCCAGGCACGTATCCCCACACTGGGCTAATTTTTATGTTTTGTAGAGATGGGGTTGTATCATGTTGCCCAGGCTGGTCTAGAACTCCTGCTCAAGCATCTGTCTACCTTGGCCTTCCAAACTGCTGTGATTATAGGTGAGAGCCACTGCGCTCAGCCAACATCTTTTGTTTGGTATATTGCAAGGTTCTTCATAGTTTTTTTTTTTTCCACATGTGTATTAGTCCATTGTCATATTGCTATAAAGAGCTGAGACTGGGTAATTCATAAAGAAAAGGGGTTTAGGCCGGGCGCGGTGGCTCAAGCCTGTAATCCCAGCACTTTGGGAGGCCGAGGCGGGTGGATCACGAGGTCGAGAGATCGAGACCATCCTGGTCAACATGGTGAAACCCCCCGTCTCTACTAAAAATACAAAAAACTAGCTGGGCGTGGTGGTGCGTGCCTGTAATCCCAGCTACTTAGGAGGCTGAGGCAGGAGAATTGCCTGAGCCAAGGAGGCGGAGGTTGCGGTGAGCCGAGACCGCGCCATTGCACTCCAGCCTGGGTAACAAGAGCGAAACTCCGTCTCAAAAAAAAAAAAAAAAAGAAAAGGGGTTTAAGTGACTCAGTTCTGCAGGCTGTACAGGAAGTATGGTTGTGGAGGCCTCAGGAAACTCAGAATCATGGCAGAAGGGCAAAGGGGAAGCAAGCACATCTTGACATGGCAGCAGAAGAGACAGAGAGTGAAGGGGGAAGTACCACAGGTTTTTTTCTTCCCCTAGCCATTTTCTATGCTATTGCTAATGGCATTTGAAAATTTTTATTTGAAGCCAGGTGTGGTGGGACATGTATGTAATCCCAGCTACTCAAGAGCATGAGATGGGAGGGTTGCTTGAACCCATAAGTTTGAATCCAGCCTGGGCAACATAGTGAGATCCTGTCTCTTAAAAAAAAAAAAAGTACAAAAATATGCCCGGCACAGTGGCTCATGCCTGTAATCCCAGCGTTTTGGGAGGCTGAGGTGGGTGAATCATGAGGTCAGGAGTTCAAGACCAGCTTGGTCAACATGGTGAAACCTCATCTCTACTAAAAATACAAAAATTAGCCAGGTATGGTGGTAGGCACCTGTAATCCCAGCTACTTGAGAGGCTGAGGCAGAGAATTGCTTAAACCCAGGAGGCCAAGGGTGGAGTGAGCCGAGATCATGCCACTGTACTCCAGCCTGGATGACAGAGTGAGAGTTCATCTCAAAAAAAAAATAAAATAAAAAAATAAAGTTGGTTTTCATATGTTCACCTTGTATCTAGTTATCTTGCTAAATTATACTTATTACTTTGGATAGCTCACAGATTCCTTTAGATTTTCTACCTATATAGTCGTATCCTTTGTAAATGTTTCATTCATTATCAATTACTAATTCTTATGCCTTTTCTTTCTTTTTTTCTTGGCTCACTGCACTGTGTACAAGGCTAGGACCTCCAGCACAGTCTTGAATAAAAGCAATTAAAGCTGACATCCTTATCTTAGTCTCCCAATCTTAGAAACTATTTAGTCTTTTACCATTGAGTATTATGTTAGATGGAGTTTTTTTTGTAGATGCTCCTTATCTTACAGGGAAGATGCCCTATTCTTAGTTTGCTAAGAGTTTTTATCATGAACAAGAGTTAAATTTTGTCAAAGGCTTTTTTTAAATTTCTATTGAGATCAAAAGGTTCATATTTATAAATTCAAATTATTTACTAGATATAAAGAGTCTTAGTCTGTTTTGTGCTGCCATAACAATATCTGAGACTGGGTAATTTAAAAAGAAAAGAGATTTATGGTGCCCTGCGCTGCCCAGACTAGCGAACAATACAGTCAGGATGGCTAAAGGTGACCCCAAGAAACCGAAGGGCAAGATGTCTGCTTATGCCTTCTTTGTGCAGACGTGCAGAGAAGAACATGAGAAGAACATAAGAAGAAAAACCCAGAGGTCCCTGTCAATTTTGCATGATTTTCCAAGAAATGCTCTGAGAGGTGGAAGACAATGTCCGGGAAAGAGAAATCTAAATGTGATGAAATGGCAAAGGCGGATAAAGTGCGCTATGATCGGGAAATGAAGGATTATGGACCAGCTAAGGGAGGCAAGAAGAAGAAGGATCCTAACGCCCCCAGAAGGTCACCGTCTGGCTTCCTCCTGTTCTGCTCAGAATTCCGCCCCAAGATCAAATCCACAAACCCTGGCATCTCTATTGGAGATGTGGCAAAAAAACTGGGTGAGATGTGGAATGACCTAAATTACAGCGAAAACCAGCCTTCCATCACTAAGGCGGCAAAGCTGAAGGAGAAGCATGAGAAGGATGTTGCTGACTATAAGTCGAAAGGAAAGTTTGATGGTGCAAAGGTCCTGCTAAAGTTGCCAGGAAAAAAGTGGAAGAGGAAGATGAAGAAGACGAGGAGGAGGAGGATGAATAAAAAAACTGTTTCTCTGTAAAAAAAAAAAAAAAGAAAAGAAAAGAAAAGAGATTTATTTAGATCATGGTTCTGCAGGCTGGGAAGAGTAAGAAGCACAAAACTGGCATCTATTTGGCTTTTAGTGAAGGCTGTGTTTTAAAATGGGAGAGAAAGTTCAAAGGAGAAGCAGATACAAATGAAGAGAGCAAGATCTGAGGTGCATCCAGGCTTCATAACAATCCATTCTATGGGAACTAATTCATGCCTGTGGGAACCAATCCAGTTTCTCAGAGTAAGCATGCACTACTAGGAGAACTACACCAAGCTATTCATGAGACATCCACCATGTTTTAAACACCTCCCACTAGCATCCATCTCCCCATATCATGGACCAAACTCCAATACAAGCGTTGGTGGGGACAAACAAACCATATCCAAAGCATAGTACATAACCATTAAATTTTCAGTTTCTTGTTTTGTCAATTTTGGTATTTATGTCTTTCGAGAAATTTGCTCATGTCATATAAGCTGCCAAATTTATTGGCAACAGATTTCCTTTTTTTGTTTTTTAAGAAATTGGGTCTTGCTGTGTTGCTCAGGCTGGTCTCAAACTTCTGGGTTCAAACAATCCTCCCACCTCAGCTTCCCACATAGCTGGTACTACAGGTGTGCACCACCACACTTGGCAGCAACTGATATCCTTTTGATAGCTTTCATTTCTTTTATGGTAATTTTTGTGCACACACACTCTCTCCCTTAATCATTCTAGCTGGAAATGTTTTTAATGTGATAACATCTTCTAAAAAAAAAACTTTTTCTCTATCATTTATCAATTTTCTATTTCATTAGTTTCTACTCTTTATTATTTATTTCCTTCTGCTAATTTTGAGTTAAATTTGCTCTCTTTTTAAAGTTTCTTATAATGGAATTGTAAATAATTGATTTCTTTCTTTTTTTTTTTTTTTTAAGACAGAGTCTCTCTCTCTCACCCAAGTTGCAGTCCAGTGGTGGGATCTCAGCTGACTGCAACCACCACCTCCTGGGTTCAAGCAATTCTCCTGCCTCAGCCTCCCAAGTAGCTGGTACTGCAGGTATGTGCCACAATGCCCGGTTAACTTTTTGTATTTTCAGTAGAGGCAGGGTTTCACTGTATTAGTCAGGATGGTCTTGATCTCCTGACCTAGTGATCTGCCTGCCCTGGCCTCCCAAAGTGCCAGGATTACAGGCCTGAGCCACTGCGCCCAGCCAAATAATTGATTTTTAATCTCTCTCTGTCTCTCTCTGTCTCTCTCTCTCTCTCTCTCTCTCATTTTCTCTCTTTATGGAATTTTGCTCTTGTTGCCCAAGCTGGAGTGCAGTGGAGCAATCTCGGCTCACTGCAACCTCCATCTCCAAGGTTCATGTGATTCTCCTGCCTCAGCCTCTCAAGTAGCTGTGATAACAGGTGCGTGCCTCCACACCAGGATAATTTTTTGTATTTTCAGTAGAGATGGGGTTTCACCATGTTGGCCAGGCTGGTCTCAAACTCCTGATCTCAGGTCATCCACCCATCTCAGCTTCCCAAAGTACTGGAATTAGAGGTTTCTTTCTTTGTGGTCACCTGCGCTCAACTACACTTCTTATTTTTTAACATGAGCATTTAAAGCTACAAGTTTCCCTCTAAGCACTGGTTTAGCTGTGTCCCCAGGTTTTATTTGTTTTCATTATCATTCAGCTCAAAATATTTTCTAACCTCCTTTGTGATTTCTTCTTTGATCCATAGGTTATATAGGCTGTGTGGCCTAATTTCCAAATATTTCAGCATTTTCTAAAATCGTTTTTGTTTCAATGCCTAATTTAATTTAGGTCACATATCTGTACAATTTAATCTTTTGAATTTTGAGACTAGATTTATGACATGGCATTTTGTCTATTTTGGCAAATGTTCAAATTGCAACTGAAAAGAATTCATGGCCGGGCACGGTGGCTCATGCCCCTAATCCCAGCAATTTGGGAGGCCGAGGCAGGTGGAGCACCTGAGGTCGGGAGTTTGAGACCAGCCTGACCGACACAGAGAAATCCTGTCTCTACTGAAAACACAAAATTAGCCAGGCATGGTGGCACATGCCTGTAATCCCAGCTATTCAGGAGTCTGAGAAAGGAGAATCACTTGAATCTGGGAGTCAGAAGTTGTGGTGAGATGAGATGGCACCATTGGACTCCAGCCTGGGCAACAAGAGCGAAACTCGGTCTCAAAAAAAAAAGAGAGAAAAGAAAAGAATTTATATATGATTCTGTGTAGTGTAATATAAATGCCAGTTATCTCAAAGTGATTGATAATGTTGTTTAAACCAAATCTTGGTTATACTGTTTATGTTAGGTTAGGTTCAGGTGATAGAGTTGTTAAAAGTATCTATAGCACCACTGACTGTTTCTCTGTTTTATCAATAACTAAGAGATGAGTATTAAACTGATCAAATGTAATTGTAGATTTGGGGGACAGGAGCAATGGCTCACGTCTGTAATCCCAGCACTTTGGGAGGCCGAGGCAGGTGAACTACTTGAGGTCAGGAGTTCCAGACCAGCCTGGCCAACATGGTAAAATCCTGTCTCTACTAAAAGTACCAATGTTGCTGGGTGTGATGGCTCATGCCTGTAATCCCATCATGTTGGGAGGCTGAAGTGGGTGGATCACCTGAGGTCAGGAGTTCGAGACCAGCCTGGCCAAAATGGTGAAATCCATCTCTACTAAAAATACACAAATTAGCCAGGCATGGTGGCAGGCACCTATAATCCCAGCTACTCAGGAGGCTGAGGCAGGAGAATCGCTTGAACCTGGGAGGTGGAGTTTGAGGTGAGCCAAGATAGCACCATTATACTCCAGCCTATAGGACAAGAGCAAGATTTTGTCTCAAAAAAAAAAAAAAAAAAAAAATTAGCCAGGTGTTATGGCGCATGCCTGTAGTCCCAGCTACTTGGGAGGCTGAGGCAGGAGAGTCACATGAACCCAGGAGGCAGAGATTGCAGGGAACAGGAGATCATGCCACTGCACTCCAGCCTGGACAACAGCGCAAGACTCCATATTTTTTAAAACAAAACAAAACAAAAAAAAACTGTAGATTTGTGTATTTTTCCCTTTAGTTCTGCCCATTTCACACTATTCTATTTTCTCCATGAACATTTATCATTATTTGTTGGATATGTGACACCTGTTACCCACCATCAGAAGCAGCAGTCCCAGGATGTCAACCCACTCCATGGATGTTAACCCACTCCATTGTTTGAAAGACACAACTCATACAGGCACCGGATGGAACCATACTTCACTCATGTAGAGAAGAGACACAGCAAGATTAGCTTCAGCAGTTAACATTTGTTCTCCCATGGCCAGCGGCTCTAACCACATAGCCAATGCAGGGAGTTGGTGTGCATGCATCCATCTTGTGTTACAGGTGAGGGATGCTATCCACTCCCTATTGGGAACAGGTATCACAGTGGGTTTGGCCAGGCACACATGATGCACACACTTTAAGTAAAACAAGGGAATAAACATCTAGAAGAGAACAGGGAAAAATATTCCCAAGCAAGGCAATATGCCCTGCACAAGCTGTGAGGTTTATCTCCACATAAGAAAATGTTCCAGGCCCAAGCCACACTCTTACTCAGTTGTTCAAGGATCAACGGGCTGCACAAGACTGTCTTTTATCAACATTATGAAATGTCCCTTTTTTTGGATAATATTCTTTTTTTCTTTTCTTTTCTTTTTTTTGTTTGAGGCAGAGTTTCACTCTTGTTGCCCAGGCTGGAGTGCAATGGTGCAATCTCAGCTCACTGCAACCTCTGCCTCCCAGGTTCAAGCAATTCTTCTGCCTTAGGCTCCTGAGTAGCTGGGATTACAGGCATGTGCCACCACACCCAGCTAATTTTGTATTTTCAGCAGAGATGGGGGTTTCACCATGTTGGTCAGGCTGGTCTCAAACTCCCGACCTCAGGTGATCCACCTGCCTCAGCCTCCCAAAGTGCTAGGATTACAGGTGTGAGCCACTGTGTCTGGCCTCTGATAATATTATTTGCTTAAAGTATACTATTCTGATATTAAAAGCCACTCCATTTCCTCATGATTAGTGTTTACTGGTATATATTATTTTTCTAACACACAAATTAGCCGGGTATAGTGGTACATACCTATAGTCCCAGCTACTTGAGGATGTGAGGGATCTAAGTTGCCTGTTCCTTATGAGAACCTACTGCCTGATAATCTGTCACTATCTCCCATCACCCCCAAATGGGACCATCTAATTGCAGGAAAATAAGCCCAGGGCTCCCTCTGATTCTATGTTATGGTGAGTTGTACAACTATTTCGTTATACATTGCAATGCAATGATAGAAATAAAGTGCACAATAAATGTAATGTGCTTGAATCAGCCCTTCTCCCCCATCCATGGAAAAATTGTCTTACACAAAACAGATCCCTTGTTACAAAAAGGTTGGGGACCACTGTTCTGGCCTATGCAACAGAGTAAAACTGTCCCAAAAATTGTTGGGTTTCAAGCCACCATCTTACTATTTGTTTTCTATTAGTACTAGATAGTACAAGATGTATTTTGTTGTTGTTTCTTTTTCTCTCTTCCCGTGGATTATTTTGAGTTATTTTTGTTTTCCACTTTGTGTCCTCTATTGGCTTTTTATTATGCCTCTTTGTTTTTCATTAATTGCTATAGGGGTTACAATATGCATTCTTAACTTATTACACACTCTACTATGAATTAACATTGGACCATTTGGTAGATAACAAAGGAACCTTAAAATGACATACTTCCATTTTTCCCTTCCCATGTATTGTGCTTTTATGGCCATTACATTTTACTTCTACCTAATTTACCCCACAAGAAATTATCATTTTATTTTGTTTTTACTTTAAATTGTCGATTATGTTTTAAAGAAATTTAAAAATGAAAAGTCTCTTCTATTTACCCACATATGCTCAAGTGTTCTTCATTCCTTCTTGTAAACCTGATTTTTCTACCTGGTATCTTTTTCCTTCAGCCTTCCTTTAACACTCCTCATAGTGCAGACCTGCTAGTGACTAATTTTCTAAGCTATCTGAAAATAGCTTTGTTTCCTCTTCATTTTAGAAGAATATTTTCATTGGATATAGGTTGACATGTTCTTTCTGCACTTTAAAGATGTTATTCCCTTGGCTTATGTTGTTTATGATGAGAAGTCATTCTTCTTTATGTTTCCTAAACTTAGTTAGCTGTCTTTTCTTTCTCTTTGTCTTTTGCCTTTTAGAAATTCAACTATAATGTACCTGGTTGTGTTTTATTCTTTTTTTTTTTTTTTTTTTTTTTTTTTTTTTTTTTTTTTTTTTGAGATAGGGTCTTACTCTGTCACCCAGGCTGGAGTGCAGCCACATGATCACAGCTCACTACAGCCTTGACCTCCTGGGCTCAAGTGGTCCTCCCACCTCAGCCTCCTGAGTAGCTGGGATTACAGGCATGTGCCACCACACTCAGCTAATTTTTTTGTAGTTTTGGTAGAGACAGGGTTTCACCATGTTGCCCAGGCTGGTCTTGAACTCTCAGCGTCAAGCAATCGGCCCACCTCAGCCTCCCAAAGTGCTAGGATTACAGGTATGAGTCACTGTGTCTGGCCCCCTAGTTGTGTTTCATTTGTTTATCTCACTTGGGGTTTGTTGAACTTCTTGAATCTGTAGAGTTACAATTTTCCTCCAATACGCCAGATTTTTCAGCCACTATTGCTTCAGATATTTTTTCCTTATTCTCTCCTATACTTACGGGATTCCTGTTTGACAAATCTTGTCCAACAGGTTGCTGATCCTCCATTCATTTTCCCCCAGCCCTTTGCTGTCTGTGCTTCAGTTTGGATAGTTTTGGTTTTTGTTTTTTGCCTTGTCTTCAAGTTCACTGATTCTACCTTCTGCCACATCAAATCCACTGTCAAGCCCATCCTGTATAATGTTCCCTTCAGATATCATACTTTTCAGTTCTTGAATTTCTATTTGGTTCTTTTGAAATGTTTCCCTTTTTTTTAAGTTCTAGAGATTTAATGTACAACATGGTAACTACAGTTAATAACAATGTTTACTTCAGATTGCTAAGAAACTAGATCTTAAACATTCCCTCCACAAAATTTACTATATGAGATGATAGATGCATTAAATTTATACTAATCACTTTACAACATATATGTATATTAAAATATCATATTGTACACCACAAATAGTTATTTAAATTGCATTTTAGGTTTTGGGGTACATGTGAAGAACATGTAAGATTGTTGCATAGGTACACATGACAGTGTGATTTGCTGCCTTCCTCCCCATCACCTATATCTGGCATTTCTCCGTGTGTTATCCCTCCCCAAATCCCCACCCCCGACTATCCCTCCCCTATTTCCCCCCTACAGACCCCAGTGTGTGATGCTCCCCTCCCTGTGTCCATGTGTTCTCACTGTTTAACACTCACCAATGAGTAAGAACATGTGGTGTTTGATTTTCTGTTCTTGTGTGAGTTTGCTGAGAATGATTGTTTCCAGGTTCATCCATGTCCCTACAAAGGACACGAACTCATCATTTTTTATGGCTGCATAGTATTCCATGGTGAATACATGCCACATTTTCCTTGTCAAGTCTACCATCGATGGACATTTGCGTTGGTTCCAGGTCTTTGCTATTGTAAACAGCGCCACAATGAACATTTGTGTGCATGTGTCCTTATAATAGAATGATTTATAATCCCTTGAATATATATCCAGTAATGGTATTGCTGGATCAAATGGAATTTCTTTTTTTTTTTTTTTTTTTTTTTTTTTGAGACAGAGTTTCGCTCTTGTTACCCAGGCTGGAGTGCAATGGCGCGATCTCGGCTCACCGCCACCTCCGCCTCCTGGGTTCAGGCAATTCCCCTGCCTCAGCCTCCTGAGTAGCTGGGATTACAGGCACGAGCCACCATGCCGAGCTAATTTTTTATATTTTTAGTAGAGACAGGGTTTCACCATGTTGACCAGGATGGTCTCGATCTCTCGACCTCGTGATCCACCCGCCTCGGCCTCCCAAAGTGCTAGGATTACAGGCTTGAGCCACCGAGCCTGGCCCGGAATTTCTATTTCTAGGTCCGTGAGGAATCGCCACACTGTCTTCCACAATGGTTGAACTAATTTACACTCCCACCAACAGTGTAAGAGTGTTCCTATTTCTCCACATCTCTCTAGCATCTGTCGTCTCCACATTTTTTAATGATCTCCATTCTAACTTGCATGAGAGGGTATCTCAATGTGGTTTTGATTTGCATTTCTCTAATCATCAGTGATGATGACAATTTTTTCATATGCTTGTTGGCCTCATATATGTCTTCTTTTATAAAGTGTCTGTTCATATGCTTCACCCACTTTTGAATGGGCTTGTCTTTTTTTTTCCTTGTAAATCTGTTTTAGTTCTTTGTATATTCTGGATATTAGCCCTTTGTCAGATGGGTAGATTGCTGAAATTTTTTCCCATTCTGTTGGTTTCTGATTCACTTTAATGACTGTTTCTTTTGCTGTGCAGAAGCTCTGGAGTTTAATTAGGTCCCATTTGGCTATTTTGGCTTTTGCTGCCAATGCTTTTGGTGTTTTAATCATGAAGTCCTTGCCTATGCCTATGTCCTGAATGGTTTTGCCTAGCTTTTCTTCTTGGGTTTTTATGGTGTTAGGTTTTTTTTTTTTTTTTTTTTTTGAGACGGAGTTTCACTCTTGTTACCCAGGCTGGAGTGCAATGGCGCGATCTAGGCTCACTGCGACCTCCACCTCCTGGGCTCAGGCAATTCTCCTGCCTCAGCCTCCTGAGTAGCTGAAATTGGTGTTAGGTCTTATGTTTAAGTCTTTAATCGATCTGGAGTTAATTTTAGTGTAAGGTGTCAGAAAGGGGTCCAATTTCTGCTTTCTGCATATGGCTAGCCAGTTTTCCCAACACCATTTATTAAACAGGGAATTCTTTCCCCATTGCTTGTTTTGGTCAGGTTTGTCAAAGATCAGATGGCTGTAGACATGTGGTGTTACCTCTGAGGCCTCTGTTCTGTTCCATTGGTCTATATCTCTGTTTTGGTACCAGTACCATGCTGTTTTGATTACTGTAGCCTTAGTATAGTTTGAAGTCAGGTAGTGTGATGCCTCCAGCTTTCTTCTTTTTGCTTAGAATTGACTTGGCTATGCAGGCTCTCTTTTGGTTCCGTATGAAGTTTAGGGTGGTTTTTTCCAGTTCTGTGAAGAAGGTCATTGGTAGCTTGATGGGATAGCATTGAATTTGTAAATTACTTTGGTCAGTATGGCCATTTTCACGATATTGATTCTTCCTAACCATGAGCGTGGACTATTTCTCCATTTGTTTGTGTCCTCTCTTATTTCGTTGAGCAGTGGTTTGTAGTTCTCCTTGAAGAGGTTTTTTACATCCTTTGTTAGTTGTATTCCTAGGTATTTTGTTCTCTTTGTAGCAATTGTGAATGGCAGTTTGTTCTTGATTTGGCTCTCAAGTCTGTTAAAAAATATGGAATGCCGCCAGGTGCGGTGGCTAACGCCTATAATCCCAGCACTTTGGGAGGCCGAGGCGGGTAGATTACAAGGTCAAGAGATCAAGACCATCCTGGTCAACATGGTGAAACCCCATCTCTACTAAAAATACAAAAATTAGCTGGGCATGGTGGCGCATACCTGTAGTCCCAGCTACTCAGGAGACTGAGGCAGGAGAATTGCTTGAACCCAGGAGGCAGAGGTTTCGGTGAGCCGAGATCATGCCATTGCACTCCAGCTCGGGTAACAAGAGCAAAACTCCATCTCAAAAAAAAAAAAAAAAAAAAATGGAACGCTTCATGAATTTGTGTGTCATCCTTGTGCAGGGGCCATGCTAATCTCTGTATCATTTCAATTTTAGTATATGTGCTGCTGAAGTGAGCACTAGTTTCCATTTTTCTACTAATATTTCCTATCTGTTCCTTCACTAAGTCCTCTTTTCCTTTAATTCTTTTTTTTTTTTTTTTTTTTGAGACAGTCTCACTCTGTCACCCAGGCTGGAGTGCAGTGGCATGATCGTGGCTCACTGCAACCTCTGCCTACCAGATTCAAGCAATTTTGCCTCAGCCTTTCAAGTAGCTGAGATTACAGTTGCCTTCCACCATGCCCAGCTTATTTTTGTATTCTTTCATTTTTTTGTTTAGTAGAGATGGGGTTTCAGCATGTTGGCCAGGCTGAGCTAGAACTCCTGACCTCAAGTGATTCACCTGCCTCGGCCTCCCAAAGGGCTGAGGTTACAGGCATGAGCCACTTCGCCTGGCCTCCTTTAATTCTTACACATGTAAAATAGTCACATTAAGTCCTTATCTGCTTATTCTCATACTTCTGTTGACTCTCAGTTTTTGTTTGTCTTTACTGTTTTTCTCCTAGTTATACATATTGATTACCTGCTTCTTTGCCTTTCTTCACTTTTTTTTTTTTTTTTTTTTTTTTTTTTGAGACAGAGTCTCACTCTGTTACCCAGGCATGAGTGCAGAGGCACAATCTCAGTTCACTGCAACCTCTGCCTCCAGGGTTCAAGTGATTCTCCTGCCTCAGAGCTCCTGAGTAGCTGAGACTACAGATTTACACCACTATGCCCGGTTGATTTGGTATTTTTGGTAAAGACAGGGTTTAACCATATTGATCAGGTTGGTCTTGAACTCCTGACCTTGACCTCAAGTGATTCGCCTGCCTTGGCTTCCCAAAGTACTGGGATTACAGGCATGAGCCACTGCACCTGTTTTTTTCTAATAATCTTTAACATTTATGTTAAATATTGTGAATATTACTTTAGGTCTGGATTTTATCTTTCTTCAAAGAGTTTTGTTCTGGCGGGTAAATTTTTTTTTTTAGACAGAGTCTCACTCTGTCATCCAGGTTCTGGAATGCAGTGGTGCAATCACAGCTCATTGCAGCCTCAACCTCTCAAGCTCAAGAGATCCTTCCATCTCAGCCTCTGAAGTAGGTGGGACTATAGGCATGTGCCATCACCCAACCCAGCTAATTTTTTATTTTTTTGTAGAGATGGGATATCGTTATGTTGTCCAGCCTGCTCTCGAACTCCTGGTCTCAAATAATCCTCCTACCTCAGCATCTTAAAATGCTGGCATTATAGGCATGAGTCACCACACCCAGCCTTATATAACCTTCCCCCCATCCCCCAAACAGAGTATTGTTCTGTCACCCACACTGGAGTGTAGTGGCATGATATTGGATCACCGCAACCTCTGCCTCCTGAGTTCAAACAACTCTCCTGCCTCAGCTCCCGAGTAGCTGGGATTGCAGGTGCCCACCACCACACCTGGCTAATTTTTGTATTTTTAGTAGAGATGGGGTTTCACTATGTTGGCCAGGCTGGCTTCGAACTCCTGACCTCATGATCTGCCCACCTTGACCTTCCAAAGTGCTGGGATTGCAGGGGTAAGCCACAGTGCCTGGTCAGATATTTTTTAAAATGACCTATCAGTTGGGTGGCTCATACCTGTAATCCCAGCACTTTGGGAGTCCAAGGCGGGCAGATCACTTGAGGTCAGGAGTTCAAGACCAGACTAGCCAACATGGTGAAACCCTGTCACTATCAAAAATACAAAAATTAGCTGTGCATGGTGGTGGGTCCCTGTAATCCCAGCTACATGGGAGACTGAGGCAGGAGAATCCCCTGAACCCAGGAGGTGGAGGTTTCAGTGAGCTGAGACCACACCCTTGCACTCCAGCCTGGGCAATGAGAGAGAAACTCTGTCTCAACAAAAAATAAAATAGGCTGGGTGTAATGACTCAAGCCTATAATCCCAGCACTTTGGGAGGCTGAGGCGGGTGGATCACGAGGTCAGGAGATTGAGATCATCTTAGCCAACATGGCAAAACCCCATCTCTAGTAGAAATTACAAAAAATTAGCCAGGTGTGGTGATGCACGCCTGTAGTCCCAGCTACTCGAGAGGCTGAGGCAGGGGAGCTGCTTGAACCCAGGCGGCAGAGGTTGCAGTGAGCCGAGATTGTGCCACTGCACTTCAGGCTGGATGACAGAGCGAGACTCCATCTCAAAAAAGAAAATAAAAAATAAATAAATAATAAAATAAAACGACACATCAACTCAATTGTTTTAAAATTTTGTTTGCATGGGTCTAGTAGACACTTTAGGGTGAGAGTAGACATACTCCTATGTTGTTAACTGATGTGTTTGGCGAGGTCTCTCTTGTGGCTGACTGAAAGTCCAACATCTCTTCTACTGCAGTATGATTTCTAGAGTCTCCATTCAGCTACACTATAGCTACTCTCTGCCAGGTCTTGTAGTTTCTCCCTATGGATACACAGCTTATATTTTGCCAAAGACTTAAGTGGTCCTTATGTAGACTTTTGGTGCTACTGCTCTGTGGAGCTCCCTCTCTGGTGCCCTGATCTAGCAATTATAGAACTCAACAGCCCAAAAATCCAATCTCCATATCTTCAACTCATGAAGACCACAATATTGTACAAGGGTTCCACCTCCCTGCACCATGGAACAGAAAGTGCCTCCATACGGAAATCTGGGCAAATGATGAGGGTCAACTAGTGAATTTTCCTTCTCCAATAGATATAGTCCTGTACTGTCTGTTGTCCAAGATTTGAAAACAGTTGTTTTATGTATTTTGCCAAATTATATGTGGTTTATACTCTGTTACCAGTCATTTTGACTTGGTCAAAGGAGGAGTGATTGTTCAATAACTTTTTAATAATTGCATATATATGTACTATACAAAATGAATAAAACCAAAACTAGATGATCTAGAAAATATAACATAGAAAATTTTATATATGTACCAAAACTGAGAGATAATGATGAGTTTTGGTGGGTTGTATTCATTTTATATTAATTATATATGTATAATAGAGATATGATATACATATACATATATATAAATTTTCTATTCTTTTTTTTTTTTTTTTTTTTTTTTTTCTGTTTTTGGAGACAGAGTCTTGCTCTGCTGACCAGGCTGGAGTACAGTGTCATGATCTTGGCTCACTGCAACTTCTGCCTCTCAGGTTCAAGCAATTCTCCTGCCTCAGCCTCCCAAGTAGCTGGGACTACAGGTGCTCACCACCATGCCCGGCTAATTTTTTCATTTTAGTAGAGACGGGGTTTCGCCATGTTGCCCAGGCTGGTCTCGAACTCCTGAGCTAAGGCAATCTGCCCACTTCAGCCTCCCAACAAGCATGAGCCACCATGCCCAGCCAAATATATATACATTTTCTTCATCACACTAACTTTCTATATCATCTTCTCTATTTTGGTAAGTTATATTTTTTCCATGCTTTAAATATCTCAGATTAGTTATTAATTATTATTTTATATATGCAATAATTATTTCAATATTCCATATGTTGGTAATCAACGGAGATCAAATTCTTTTTTTTTTTTTTTTTTTTTTTTTGAGATGAAATTGTGCTCTTGTTGCCCAGGATGGAGTGCAGTGGTGCATTCTTGGCTCACTGCAACCTCTGCCTCCCAGGTTCACATGATTCTCTTGCCTCAGCATCCCAAGTAGCTGGGATTACAGGCATGCACCACCATACCCAGCTAATTCTGTATTTTTAGTAGAGACAGGGTTTCTCCATGTTGGTCAGGCTGGTCTTGAACTCCCAACCTCAGGTGATCCGCCCGCCTCAGCCTCCCAAAGTGCTGGGAATACAGGTGGGAGCCACTGTGCCCGGCTGATCAACTTCTTTGCATACCATTCCTTCTTGCAGTCCACTCTCTCCTTCTGGGTTTAATAGACATTTTCCTCCTATACATCCTATACTTCCTGTAATAATTATTAAAGTCTGTAAGTGGTAAAGTCCTACTTTTGAAATCTGCAAAAGTGGGAATTTACCACTGTAAAATCTGTAATAATTATGTAAGTGGTAAATTCCCACTTTCTGAAATTTGGTTTTTGTTTAGCTGTCATTTTTGAATAATAGTTTAGCTGGGTATGGTATCTCAGTTACAGTTATTCTTTTCTTAGCCCTTTCAAAAGGATTTTGTCTTCAGACCTGCCTTGTTAATATTGAGAAGTATGCTGCCAGCCTAAATGTTGCTTCTTTGTATGATAATATTGCTGTAGTTTCTGATGTTATCTTGTCTGCCTTTGATTATCCAATAAAAATTTATTGACATTTCTTCTTTCTCTCCCTTTTGAGATAAAGTTTCACTCTCACTCTGTCACCTAGGCTTGAGTGCAATGGCATGATCACAGCTCACTGCAGCCATGACTTCCTGGGCTTAAGCACCTCTGAGTAGCTGGGACTACAGGTGCATGCCACCCCACCATGCCTAGCTAAGTTTTTGATTTTTTGTAGAGATGAGGTCTCATCACTACAAAATTGCCCAGACTAGTCTCAAACTCCTGGGCTTACGCAATCCTCCTACTTCAGTTTCTTAAAGTATTGAGATTACATGAGCTACTGTGCCTGGCCTGATGTTTCTTTAAGGCACTTACTGTATTTTGTATTAGCCATTTTCCATCCTTTAACATTATTTACCTTGTATTATTTAGTAGTTTTCCATACTTGCCTTAACCCCACCAGTAGAGAACAAGCTACCTGACACTATACGAAGTATTATACATCTTTTCCTATAAAGAGACACCATGTTCTTTCAGAGACTGAGGAGTGGTACATAAAGAAGAAAGATCAAAATGCTGAATGTGAGTTTAGCAACAGAGGCTCATCTCAAAGACTGCCTAGATATGGCTAATGTTTAAGAACAAATAAATAAATGATGTATGCATTGACTATTCTGTTCACAAATTATTGTCTGGCTTTCAGCAGATGGCTGGCATTCTTAGAAACTGTTTACATATCAAAAAGGTATTTGTTAAGCTCAGCAAAGTTTTCATCTGCCAATTCAGGAATTTATCAATGTGTATACACATCTGTATCTTCCTGAGTGTCCTGGGAAGAGAAATAGTCCCAACTACTCCCCAACTATAAAATCTAAGTTGTTTCCTTTGCCAGCGTTCATATGTATCTCAGCAATTCTGAAAGCATAGAAAGAAAATCTCCTAAAATGTACTCATGTGAGAGACTGAAAGCCTCCTGGGCGTAAACGTATCTTAAAGAGAAGATCAAGTTGCTTGATTTAAAACAAAGTTTTGATGCTTAGAGGAGTAATTTTGAAAGTACCATAGTGCCTGATACTGGAAATTATCTCTACCACAACTACTTTGGATTCAAATGTGGGTTATAAGGAAAGAAAGGGCTGTAGATAAAAATGAAAATATCTGTTTATATTAAAACCAGTAACAGAATACATTGAAAACCATTTTGGAACCCAATGAGATGCTACAGCACAGATAACCAACAATACCTCAGAGCTTTGGCTTCTCTATATTACTCATACAGTCAACACCAGCTATATCCAGAAAAAGCAGCAACAATGCACGCAGAAGAGACGCCTGACAAGAGGGGCAACACCCAGCAGACCTATCATCAGTGCATGCAGGCCGTGAACAGTGGCTTACACCTATAATCCCAGCACTTTGGGAGACTGAAGCGGGTGGATCACCTGAGGTCAGGAATTCGAGACCAGCCTGGCCAACATGGTAAAACCTCATCTCTACTAAAATACAAAAATTAGCCGGGTGTCATGACATGAGCCTTTAATCCCAGCTACTAGGGACGCTAAGGCAGGAGAATTGCTTGAGCCTGGGAGTCAGAGGGCAGTGAGCCAAGATCACATCACCGCACTCCAACCTGGGTGACAGAGTGAGACTCCATCTCCAAAAAGAAAAAAACAGTGCATGCAAACACCAACATGGCAAAATCACCAGAAGAAAGCAAATAGTTGAAGATGAGGTTTAGGGTTTTTTTTGTTTTTGTATTTTCTTTGAGATGGAGTTTCACTCTTGTTGACCAGGCTAGAGTGCAATGGTGCCATCTCGGCTCATTGCAACCTCTGCCTCTCAGGTTCAAACAATTCTCCTGCCTCGGCCTCCTAAGTAGCTGAGATTACAGGCATGCCCCACCATGCTCAGCTAATTTTGTATTTTTAGTAGAGACGGGTTTTACCATGTTGGTCAAGCTGGTCTCAAACTCCTGACATCAGGAGATCCACCTGCCTCCGCCTCCCAAAGTGCTGGGATTACAGGTTATGAGCCACTGTGACTAGGCCACGAAGAGATTTAAAATGGAATATCTTATATACTATTAAGTCTGGTAGTCTAACAGACTTGTTACTGAAAATACCTAAGATGGCCAGGCTCAGTGGTTCACATCTGTAATTCTAGCACTTTGGGTGGCTGAGGCAAGTGGATCACTTGAGGCCCAGAGTTTGAGTCCAGATTGGCCAACATGGTGAAACCCTGTCTCTACGAAAAATACAAAAATTAGCTGGAAATTGCGTGAACCCAGGAGGTGGAGGTTATAGTGACCCGAGATCATGCCACTGCACTCTAGCCTGGGCAACAGAGGGAGACTCTGGCTCAAAAAAGAAAAAAAAAAAAAAAAAAAAAAAAATCCTAAGACATCTCTTCCATCCTAGAAATCTCCAGATGGAGTTTCACTAAAGGCTGGGGTATCGTTTTTAAAAATAGGGCAAGAGCATTGCTAATGCATACAGCAAAACAATCAGGCCTAATTTAACAGTTGGTCAAGGTTTGGGAGAGGCTTCAAACCCTTACATTAAGAATGTTGGGGCCATGTGCGGTGGCTCATGCCTCTAATCCCAGCACTTTGGAAGGCCAAGGCAGGTAGATCACGAAGTCAGGAGATCAAGACCATCCTGGTCAACATGGTGAAACCCCATCTCTATTAAAAATATAAAACTTAACTGGGCATAGTAGCTCATACCTGTAATCTCAGCTACTCGGGAGGGAAGGCAAGAGAATCACTTGAACCACAGTCAGAGGTTGCAGTGAACTGAGATTGCACCACTGCACTCCAGCCTGGCAACAGAGCGAGACTTCATTAAAAAAAAAAAAAAAAAAAGTTGGGGGAATACTACTTAGGAAGCGAATTTGTAACCTGCTCCTCAAATCCACAATGCAGTCAATTTTTGTTAGTACACTGAAAATAATTATACTCACTATGAGTATGATGTTTTAAAATCAAGATAGCTCTGACCTTATAAAAGCATTTGGTTATTTTAATAATTGAAAACTCCTATGTTTCTTTCTAGTTTAGACATTTTAAAACAGCTAGAAATAGAATAGCCAGAGAAATCTTTCGCATAATGACAACCAGTATGAAAAATATCATCCAAGGAACTAAAGCAGGGAGTACTGCTGAAGTTGAAATCTAATTTCCACACAATATATGCCATTTTTCTAGTAAATACTACTTTGAACTTACCGTCCTCAGAAGAAAACCTCCTTATTAGTAGTATTTTAGCTCTCTAGGTATGAGAATGAATACAAATGGTTTCGTGGCCCAGATCTCAAATTAAAGCCCAGACCTCAACCCTCTTACTGTCTTTTTTGCCAGAAGCAGTACTAACCCTCATTCTAACAAGGAGGGAGGATGTCATAGCAATGTCACAGCAGCAGACACTTTGAGGGAGAAAGACCAGAAAGGAAAAGTGGAGAAAGGATAGGTGGCTGAGATGAAAAGACAGAAAAGCAACTCCACGGCTGGGCAGGGTGGCTCATGCCTGTAATCCCAGCATTTTGGGAGGCCAAAGTGGGTGAATCACCTGAGGTCAGGAGTTCGAGACCAGCTTGGCCGACATGTTGAAACCGCGTCTCTACTAAAAAGTTAGCTAGGTGTAGTGTTGTGTACCTGTAGTTCCACCTAGTCGGGAGGCTGAGGCAGGAGAATCGCTTGAATCCGGGAGACAGAGGTTGCAGTGAGCCCAGATGGCACCACTGCACTTCAGCCTGGGTGACACAGCAAGACTCCATCTCAAAAAATAAAAATAAATAAATAAATAAATAGAAGAAAAGCAACTCCAAAATATCAGGCTGAGTATTGAGGCTCTCATATAGAAGCTGCAGGCACTGGACCGTCTCTCACGAATTGGCCAAGGGCTCTTCCTGGGCTGTCCTAGACAGGGGTGGGGACAGTCTCAGGGGCCAGGAGGCGAGGCGCTGTCAGCGCGGTTTCCCGACCACCTGTCCCCAGCCCATAACCTCACAGCAAACGTGGCCATGCCAAGTCCTTCAGGTATCAGCTAAATTTCCTCCTCTTCTTTATGAATTTGTATTATTTATAAGACACTTGACACACATTTAAACACTTACATAGCTCCTGTGACTCAGGAAATAGGGCTTGTTCAGCTGCGGGAAAAAAAACATGTAATGAGGGAGTTAACAAGGGCTGATATTTTTTTTACAACATTCTTTAAAAACTGAAAAACCTCTTTAAACACCAGGAACAGCTTAAATAATTCACCGTGGGCCTGAGGGGGCCGTGTGGACGTTTCCCTCGCGGGTTCCTTTCTGGCCTCGGCCTCCCCCGGTGCCATCGCCACTGTGGGCGGCGGGCCACGGGCTCCAGGCCTCGGTCCCAGCGGTTCCGGGCTTCCAGGGCCCACAAGGGCCCGGGGCAGGGTGGGGGCCGGCCGGACCTGCGGAGCGCGGACCCCGGAAGTGGGTCGAGGTGGGCCGCGCCCTTTGAACCCTGGGTGCGCGGGGCGTCGGGAGCAGGCGGAAGTGCGGCCCTCGAGGCGGCTGCGTTTTGTCAGGGCTTGCGGCGAGTGGCTCAAAGGCCTCAGCCTCAGCCTGGGCCTGGGCCGCAGCCCTGGGAGGCGGACGATGCCTGAGGCCCTCTGTCCTCGGCCCACCCTGGGGACTTGTTTGGCCGCAGGAAAGGATCAGGAGAGGCGGCGGCCCTTCTCCCACCGGCCCTAGGCTCCCGCGGCAGGCCGACGCCGAGGCTCTCGGGGCGGCTCCTTGGCCGGGTTCTCGGTCTTCAGGCCCACCTGGCAGCGGTTTTGCGGGAGCGAGTTGAGGAAGCTGCGTTCCCTTAACATGCCCGAGGGCCCGGGAATCCTGAAGCCGGGCCTGCGGGCGCGGCGGGAGGAAGGAGTGCGACGCGCGGCCGCCGTGCTCGCTGGGCGCCGGGCTAGGTCTGGCGGTGGGGATGGCGCCGGCGGGGGGAAGCACCTGCCCCCGCCCACCTTGACCCGGGGGCCGCCGCCCTCCTGCCCCGCGCGGACTCCCCGCGCCCCTCCTGGGCCGTCCGCGCGGGGGTCTCAGGATGGCGAAACCCGGGACCTCGCGGCCCTCGAGTGCTCCCCTGCGAGGAGGCGACCTGGGTACCCTTTATCGAGCCCCACCGCCCCCCCCCCAACTCCCGGGCAGAGAGAGTTCGACGTTCCCGAGTCTCCATGGAGGAATTCGTCCTGCTTCACTTCCAGAGTTGAAAGCCCGGAGGCCGTCGGTTCTGCAAAGCGGAGCAGTCGGGCGCGGGCTAGCAAGCAGCTGATGAAAATAATTGTCCTCGAACACATAGCCTTGCGCCCAGGGGCGCGCGTGCACACACACACACACACACACGCACGCACGCACGCACAACTTGCCTTCTGCAGCCGCTCAACCTTAGTATTCCGGGCATGCAGTTTTCAACAACTTGCTTGACACAATAACAAAGACATTTAAATGCCAGGACGGAGACTTCACTTTTTAACCTGCTGTGAGGAGCTACTTCCAAAGCTTCCCCACCGCGAATAAACTGACAAAAAATATGGGGTGCACTTATAAATTAAACACCTTACCCTCAAAGCAACATGCGTTAATCAGGTTTCTAAGGCAATAGCCATCTCTGTCTTTTCCTATTCACCCAAATAATGCCCCAAGAAGGAAATCCTTTACACAAGAGAGAGCTGGGGGGAAAAAAATGAATTATACCCATTGCTAGTAAAAAATCATCTTAAATCAATAGAGCACCACTTGAACTTGAGTTTCTATTGTTTCACTGAATCATCAATGTTTTTAATTAAACAGAGCTACCCTTTCTGTTAAAACATTACATAAAAGGGTTAGGTTTCTACTTTTGTTGAGGCAGCTGGCGTTTGTTGGCTGTTGTGTTTGAGCAACAGACTGTTCAATAAAAGCGAGAAATAGCTCAACGCGCTCTTAATAGACCTGTTTCAACAATGTACCTTGAAAAGGAATACATTGTGTTATTGTGTTAGTTTGCTACAAACCTATTAAAAGAAAAATAGCATCCATCAGGTCTAACAAAACGCATTTGTATTATACGTACTTATCTGCTTCAAATACACTTCTTGGCACAATGTCCAGAATTCAACTAGATCATCAAGAGCTGGACAGAAGAACACGTACCAGTTAGGTAATGATACACGGGCTAAAAACAATAATAAAGGAAGGTCTAAGCAGACGGTAATTGCTACTTTTTTGTTTGTGTATCATGAGAAATACAGGCAACCCTACTTCAATTAGAAATATATTGCCAAAGTGTGGACTCCTACGACAAAAACAATTTTTAAAATATCTGTAGCATGGGAATATTGATCCAAATCCCATATTTGAAACGAATCTGATACACTTTCGATAGGAATTTGTTTCAGAGAAGGATTCAGGGCAGAAGCGACGCATTTTTAAAGCAAAATTAAACAGCGCAAAGAGCCCGGCTCTTTAGGGAAATGCGTGAAACAAACAAATCGAAAGCAAGCGTTCCAGCCAAGAGGTTGGGGAGCAGCGTTGTCTGGCAGTAGGAAAGGAAGTGCTTCTTAAAAGTGCTCTCTTAAAAATGATTTTCTAAACTTATTTTATTGCATTTTAAACACAAAGTGAAACTTGAAGCAAAGAAATAGGAGACATTCCCGCTACCCAACAGAACCTATGGTCCATTGCAGGAAGGACTGCCACTTGGACCACAGACCTTTAGAAAAAGCAGAGAGGCAAATGATTAGGCTAATTTAACGCTGAGATCTGCTTAGCAGAAAAGACACCCAAAGTAGCATCTGTCAGAAGAAAACATCTTTTGCTTCCACACAAGGCACTCGATTTGGTTTCCAACCTTGAGTTCCCAACATTCAACTTTCAAGTGCAAGCATGTTGGGGACACAAGAGAATAGTAGATTGTCTACAAGTGAACACAATTGTACAAAAAAGCGACAACATAAGTTACAATGACACTCTGTGAGATAATCTACTTTAACAAATAGGTAGAGCCATATTTTGCCCAATAAAGTCAATCATTTGTTGCATTTTTGAATAAGTAAATTATCATATAAAGATTTAGAAAAATGTTACCCTGAAACTTTAGGCGATAGTAGCCATATTCCAAAATAGCTATTTTAAACTTTTGTAGAAGGCATTTGAAGTCAAATGGCTACGACTGTTCTCTTTATCTGAAACTTTTTTTTTTCTTCTCAAGAAGGGTGTGTGTGAATGATGTGTGTGCATTTTGGAAGGTAGTTGAGATGAATTTGGTTAATACTTAAGACTTTTCACTAATGTCTCCCCCTAGTCCAAATTTACTTTTTAAATTAATTCACTTGGATTTAAAGAGCAGAAATGAGATAATAAACCCCAAATTACAGATTATAAAATTAGTTTCTCAAATTTATAAGATTTTTGGAAAGAGTCTACATTTTCAAGGTGAGATTTTTTGATGTATCTGATAATCTATCAAATATGAGAGGAATGTCACAATAAAATTGGTTTTGCCATGATGTGAAATGTTATTGAAGCTTTACAAAGTCTTTGATTTCCATTTAGAACTTTTAGAAATATTTGTGTGTCTGAAGTTGAACTATCTAGAGAGAAACATTCAATGCATTTTAATTTCAAGAGATTCTTCAAATAAACAAAGGATCACCAAAGATATCATTTGAAAATCCAGCAAAGGAAGAAGTGTGTTTTAGAAGACTGTAATCTGATTCTTTGTTTTCTTTTTGGTTTTGAAAATCCTTGATTCTCTACTTTTGCAAAGAATTTTCAATAGTATATTGAAGCCAGACATTTTTATTTATTCCTCTAAAGTTAAAAAAAAAAAAGTCCACATAGTATGTACTATAATTTGTCTCGCTTTAAACAATAGGAAGAAGAGTATTAGATTATTAGATTACTTTCTCTATCCCACCCAAATTTTTCCTAGAAACTTCTGATCTGTTAATTTATCATCACTAATATCTAGAAAAGTCTTAACCAATCAATTCATAAAAATGTTTTTACTACCATCGATCTTAAGCAGCATCTAATTTGAAAGATTTTACAGAGTACATTTTCAAAGCATCAAGCATCTTTACAGTTTGTTGGTCTACCTTCAGTAGGTAAATGAGTATCATTTCAGATTTCCTTTCAGCTTCTTTTGCCTTTTAACTCACAAGTATGGGAAATCAGAGAGGTTAATGTTTTTAAACATTTCTGCCACATGCGATTATTTCAGTGGCATTCTCTGGTGTTGTGTCTGAAAAACGGGTGGTCGAGCCTGCTGCCCGCAGCGCCAGACATTCAGCCGGATCCACCCCTGGGCACAGTCGTCAGAGGGAAGAGATTCAGCTTCCAAACTTGATTAAAAACAGCCCAACAATTTCTGCCCCGTTAAAGAACTGTGTGATTGGAGAAGCTGAGTAAATTGCCTCAGAGAGGAGGTGGCTGAGGTCTATGTCTCTTTCAAGTGGGAGCACGGAGAAGCTGAAATAGGCAGTTAGACAGTGTGCTGTGGAAGGGCAGCTTGTCCACCAAAATCTGCAGTTAAAGTCCACTTTACAAGATTTAGGCGCTGAGAAGGAGTGATTCTTCCTTATAAATTTTCACCTTAATTTGAAAGGAGAAAGAAAACACACACACACACACATGCCAAAGACCTACAGAGATGCTTAGGAATTGTTAACTTGTTTATGAGTTACTGAGACCTTTTGTTTTCTATTTAGAAAATATTTCAAAATATGCCTCTCCCCTGAAAGTTACAATCTGAAAGATATAATTACAAGAAAAACACTAAGAGGGGAAAAATGAAGTAGGAATGAAGAGTGTGTAGGTTGGTGAATAAAATAGATATCTGTCAGCATCTTTTAAATAATACATTGTTGTTCTTGTTGTTTGGTTTGTGATATTTTTACAGTAAAAACAAGACATAAAAAACAGGAATCCAAATATAAATGAAAGTGGGAGGTTTTCTAGTGTATTTCAATGCTAAAATGAACACTATGTCTGTATGTGCCTGTGTATTCTCCTTCAATTCAAATTTTTATTCCAGAAAGTGGTACAATTTGTTACTTTTTTTTGTGGGCACAGGAGGAGGAAAATATGATACATTTGGGGATTTTTCAGTAGAGCAGTGTTTAGTTTTAATTTTCCTGTATTTTAAAATAAACACTTTGACCAAAGCATGTTTGATCTTTGCAAGAAGGAAGTATACATTGTGAAGGAATGTGCAGCGGTTGGGTATGAAAATGGGGTTGTGACTCACAGCTGCAGGCAGAAAAAAAGGCGTCGTGGTGTCAGCCAGAGGTGTTCAGTCTAATAATTCAAGCTGTAAACTGTATCCCCTAAAATTACCTACATAATAAATCATTGTGCAAAGAAAAAAAAAGTTTGGACTGAAAAGTGTAAGTGAAACAGAATCCTCAGGCGACTTCAGTACTGGGACCTACTGGCAATGAAGTGAAATACAGGCTTATTTTGTCCAGAACTTTAAGGATCAGAATAATATTGGAAATTACTCTAGCACAGCTGATTTTTTTTTTTTTTTTTCTGGCTTGGGTTTCAACACATTTCTACATTGTCACAAAAATAGGTTTATATATTTTTTTCTCTCCTGATCACACAGTTGAAACTATAGGATTTACAGTCGACTTATGCAGTTTCAAGAAAAAAGTCAATTCAGGAATGGCTTTATTTTAATAAAAATGATTATAGGTAAGTTATCAAATGCATATCAAGAATGGAGGCAGAAAGCTTTCTGACAATTCTTTTAGATTGCTGTCTCATATTACACTGTTGCTTATAGGTACCAGAGAAACCACAAAATTTATGTTACGTGGTAAATTAGCCTGCCTACGAATTCACTGCTAGGTCGAAATACTTAGACACTGCGGTTGGCAAAGCCAGTGCCAAGTCCTGGAGACTGAGAAACGTGAACGTTTGGGGAGAGACCACCGTTTGGAGTAGAAAGGCTCCGTGGAGGGAGAAAAGATGCAATTGTCAAGAGGAAGTTTAAAGGCCAAGGACACACGAAGTCTTTGAAACAATAAGGGTGAAGAAGTCAAGAAGCAGACTCGCCAAAGCCACACTGAAACAATTTATTTTATAGGAGCCCTATATTTCCGTAATTAGTAAACAGAGCCACACTGGAAACACTGGCTGTGGGCTCTCGAGCTCACACGGGCATCTCGAAGAGGACAAAGTCAAGTTGACACGGGTCTCTTTGGTCTGAGCATTTCACAGGAAAATAGGAGGAGGGAGGCTGGAGAAAGCTGACTCCAGCGAAGTTTGCAATAAGGATTAACTGGAAAAAGGAAGTCCACAGCAATTAAAACCCCTATCCTGGCTCATTAGTATTCATGACTGAATGTCCAGCTTTTCTGTTTATCTTTCACCCAGGATCAATATCCGAGCAGCATGGGCCTGGGAGGAGCCCAAGTTGGGCCCGGCGTGCGCCTGACCTTTCGCGCCCTCCCTCCAGGTCAGCGCATCTTCAGAACCGCCGGCCAACGCGGCACAGGCGCTCATTAAATCCACCATTCACCGGCGGGCGGGCAGAGGCCGGGAGACAGGCCCGGGGGTGCAGACCCGGCCAGGGGCACGCAGACCCGGCCGACGCCAAAGAGTTTCGGGAAACCACACTCAGCCACCCTGACCACTGTGGGCCCAGTGGGCAAAGAGAAAGAAAAGAACAAGAAGCAGCCTGGCTGCAGCGGGAGGCTCCGGCGCGGCTCCTGGCAGGCCCGTGCGGGCTCGGCCTGGTTCCAGACCCGAAGTTTAGGGGGCTTTGGCGAGGGGCGGGGGCAACATAAGAGCCCCCGTGAACAGGGGACCCCACGCCCACCTCCAGCTCTGCCAGTCAGGAGCCTCTGCAGGTCTCCGCCGGCCTCCGCCGAGCAGCCCAGTCGCTGAGCTTTAACTGCGCTGGTTATCTCTGACATTATTAGCATTATTATTATTTCTACCCCCCCACCTTCTCTAGAAGCTCTGAGCTCCTTTCTGCTCCCCAGGGTCACCGGCTTGGCCTCCAGGACAGACAGAAACCTGGCTCCGGAAGGTTGGGAAAGGCAGAGATTGAGGCCAGGTTTTGGGGACGCTGAGGCCAGGCAGCTCTTCCCTCGCTCCAGATTTCCTGGGAGGTGAGGGGGCGCCCCACTCCCTACACCCGAAGGCCTGCAGGGCACGCGGGCAGGTGGGGCCGCCTGGCCTCTCGCAGCCCCTGGGAGTTGGCCTGGGAGACTCGACTGCTGGGAGCCCGGCTCAGCCCAGTCCCACGCCGGTGGCTCCGGTGCAGGCCTGGGGAGTGCCGCCCGGGCGGAGGACCCTCCAAGGCCGAATTGGGTTGAGAGCGCAGGGCAGGTCCGGCCGCCTCCAACCTACGCTAGAAAGGGCTGGGGGAGGTAGGAATGGGCGGAGAGGTGCGGGGAGCGTCTCCTGCTGCTCACATTCACCCCCATTTCTGCAGCCTCAGGTCCTTCCCACTCACACGAGCCCGTGGCTAGGAGGTGCGGAAGCCGAAGGAGGTGAGGATGTGTGAGCATATGGTGTGAGAGTGTCGCTGTATGTGTGTGTGCGCGCGCGCAAACAGGGGACCCCCTCCCCCGCCACTCTGACAGACAGCTGCGCTGAGCCTCGTCTCGCTTCGTGGGGCAGGAGGGATGCCGAACGAGGGCAAGGCCTAGAGCAGGAGAAGGCGAAGCAAGGTGTCACCTCTTCAAAAGCTCGTTGGTCCCTGGGAACAAAAGAGAAACTTGGGAGAGCGACGAGGTGGCCCCAGCACCGAGAGTTCTCGGACTGTCGGGGCGGGGCAGGAGTGGGAGGACCCTGGTCTTGAGTTCCCCGCCGGGGATCTTGGCTGTGGCAGCTCGGGGGCGGGGCGAGGCCTGGACTCGCTGGACCTAGTCGACCACAGCCTTGACCGTGAACTCAGACCCTCTGGCTGCACTGGTTATGGCTTACAGAGTTCTCACTTGCAACACCCGATTCAAATGGCCATGGAGGCCTTTTTGTGCTCAGGCACCCAACAGGACTAGCCTGGGGGTTTTTGCCCAACCACTGTATCCAGTCTGGAAACAGCTTCGTTTTTTCTCCCCCTAAAATAAAAACCCAGCAATGATCTGGGGTCCGGAAGGGGGAAGCGGAGGGGAACTTCTTCAGGCCCTGTTCTCAGTTGCCAGTTAAAAATAGAAACCGTTCATTTCGGTCTGCTGGGGGTAACAGTGGGCCAAGGAGCTCCAAGTTTTTGTGGAACCAGAGTTATATCAGACTATAATCATCAATCCACAAATCATTATTGAACTCTTCCTTTGGGTTTCAAGGACCTCTTTCCGGGACACGTGCCTGCTAAAGTGAAAAAAACCTATCCAAAGGTCCAACCAAGTCTTGACGGAGTGTGATTTCGAGGCCTTGATCGCTCAGCCCTTGGAAGCAGGCCTAGTGCGCCCTTCCGATCGGTTCGGTGGAGTAGTGTGGGAGAGGGCAGGACCCGAGTGTCTCTGGTGGGCACCTGGTGGGTTTGTTTCCATGGATCCCTGATGCCACGGGTGAGCTCACCAGGGACCTACCAGGTCACACATACCCCCAACACCCCCAACACCCCCACCCCTCGCCTGTAGACCTGGAGACCTGTCACCTCTCCGGCCCAGGCCTTCCTTCCCAGCCAACCCTGGGATGCAGAATAGCACGGAGTCCAGGGAAACCCGAGCCTCCGGTACAGTCTGTGATCTGCCCTTGATCTCAGGGTTTTGTGCGGAAAATAAAACCACTTGAGACTGAAAACATCCGTCTGAAAAAGAGACAAAGGGGCTAGGGGGTGGGGAAGAGGAAGAGCGAAGGTGCCGGCCTAGGGAAGAGCGTCGGGCAGCTTGGGACGGGCGTGTGGGGCCTACAACGAGTTTCTTCCCTCACGTGCAGCCCGGCCTTGGCTTCAGCAGCCTCCCCTTGCCCACGCCCCGAGGAAAATCGACGCGGCCTCTGATCCTGGAGTAACCTTCTCCTCGCCCCGAATTTCGTGGGATATCACTGAACCAGGGAAAGCTGATACCAATGCTAGTTATCATCGTGGACATTAATAATGCAGTGAGGATCACGATAATTAATAATAATAATGACGGGCCTCCCGAGGGGCTTCCAGCTGCCTCCGGATAAAGCGACCCTCGCGCTGAGGAGAGTTCTTAGGTGGTGGATGGAGCGGAGGGCAAAGGAAGCCGCTCTGAGCGCACTGAAGTTCAAGTTGAAGGCGGCGGCAGGCAGAAATCGTGCTGCGGCCGCTGCAAGTTGGGCCTCCCTGCGGGCAGCGACCCGCAGCGCAGCGCAGCGCAGCGCAGCACAGGGTCCCAGAGAGCGGCGAGGGCTGGCTTCAGTTTTGTGTCTCTGGAGTCAAGGCAAGAACAGGTTAGCATTCAGGTCCGGGGTGGGGCTGGGAAGGACGCCAGTCCCCCCCAAACCCACCCCCAGACCCAGGCCCAGGCCCAGGCCCAGGCGCCAGAGTGCAGTGCAGGCTGTTGGGCCGCGAGCCCTGAGTGCGTTCTCAGTTGAGCAATTTTCACATCTTGACACTTCTACACTACTGCCATCTCCCCTCCCCTCCATCCAGTCCTTGGGATTAGAAGGGCAGAAGAGAAAGGCGAAAGGGAGAGAGATCGGACCACCTTGTTGGAGCCACGACTTGTTTGGACAAAGCCTTGTGAAGCGAGGGACCGGGAACTGGGAGCCCTTTCGAGGCAAGGCAGCTCCCTCCCGCTCCGCAAGTCCTAGTGTGGACTCAGAGACCACTCCCAGGCTGGGATCTGCCTGCTTCATATTTTATTTTCCTGCTGAAAACTAGGATCAGCGCCCCCGGACCCGAAGGGGCCTCGGGCGGCTCTCCGACTTTGAGTTGAGGGAGGCAATGGAACCAACTAAATGCTGTGAGCTCGACCACCTCTTTCTTGCCGTTTTCCTTCTTCCCCAGATGGGAAGAAAAGCCCCAAGCCCCGTGGTAAAGCTGCCCTCCTCACTCCCATCTTGTCCTTCTCCTTAGATTTGGGGCTTCTCTCAAAACCAATTTCCACCAAAATAATAATAATAATAATAATAATAATTAAAGTGAAACATTTCCAATAGGCCTTTTTATTCTTGCACAAGTTATGACAAATATTTCATTTGACTCCTTCGTCCCCCTATGGGGGAGAGGGGGCTTTGGAAAACCCTAAACGATTTTCATCACAGCTTATAATGTGCTCAATGAACTCTCCCAAGGATCAGTAACATATGCCAATTATTTTAATAATTTCGCCTAATATATTAGGGGTTATAAATTTGATTTTAATAGGGGTCTGATTGCTTCAGGAGTTGGCGCTTGGGCAGTTCGAAGGGCCGCTGGGGAAGGCGAGCCCGGCATCTGTCACCCTCTGGTGGCACCCCCACACCACCCCCAGGCTGGACGCCTTTCCTCCTCATTGAACAGGTAGTGCGACCTCTAGGAGGTCAGGGCTGCTCCACTCTCCCCAAGCGCCCCTCAGGCCTGGCCAGCCTGGACCAGAGGCTGATTCCAGGCGGGAGGGAAAGGAAAGCCGGGCAGCCGCAGCCTTCGCAGCCACCGCAGCCACCCGCGCTCTACGTCTCTGTGGCGGTGCTGGGCGACCCTCTGGAGGTGTTGCTGCCACCATCCAAGTCTTTTCCCCGCTGGTGGGGAGGGGGGTTGGAGGGGGAGCTCCACCACTGCCCACGGCCTCTTGGAGCTACTGGAAGACAGAGGTATTTTGATGGCTTAGAAATTTAAAAATAATCGTCCCCATCCCTACTCTTTGGTTATTAAAATTATTTTTGCCTTCTTCCTTTGAGTATCTTGTTTGAAAACTCTGAACAGCTCCTGCGGGGGAGGTAGCAAGGCTATACACCTAGGAGAAAAGCTGGTGGCTGGGGCTCGGCTCCCTCACTTCCACCTAGCAATTTTATGTTGTTACTTTATTCTACTTTATTTTTACTGAATTCTTCAAGAGGTTCTCTTTTGGGGGGGGGGCTAACAGTTTGTTCCTTTCCTATCTATTCTCCTCCCCCAAGATCAAAATGTAGCCTATTTATCACCTTGCCTGGACCATCCCGCTTGTTGGCACACAGCTGCTTTGCTTCAGCAGGATTTCTCTGCTTAAAATTTCAAGCAACTTTTGGTACACACGGGCTCTTAAACTATAATCATTAGGCCAAGTTCAAAAAGAAAGTACTCTGCTCAGTTTTAAATGTGTAATTAAAAATAACTGTACCTCAGCTTTTCAGAGGGAGGGAGAGGAAAGGGGGCAGGAAAGGGGGCAAACAAAGAATAAGGAAATGTTTAGTGCTCTTAAATCCAGCCCAAATAGCTGAAAGAAAGAAAGGCATTCCCTCAGATAATGGAGCCATTAGAAGCTCTGAAGGTTCCTGCCGCCATTCCTCACAGGGGCTTTCCAAAAATTTAATTCACTCTCAGCTATTAAACAAAGGACCAAGAAAATAATTTTGAGACCTTCTGCCAAAGGAGCGCTTTGGCTTGTTTTCTGTGCAGAAACACACCTTCCTCCCCAGAACGCATGTGCCACCCGCCCACTCAGGCTCGCTGCTGCTACCCAAGTCAATCCCTCAGCTGCCTCTTTCCTCATTTTCTTCAATAACTTTGCTAGAAAAAATAGTATGTTCATGCAGTTTCAACACATTTTATTATATTTCTGTATGCATTACTCTCAAAACATCACAAGAAATGATCAAACCACTTAAAACCTTCAAATAAAAAATCTGAAACAGTTTATGCCCACAATTGTACATATTTATAGTTAAGAAACATTCTTTATAAATATTGTTTCCTCTGTAGCAAGTTAATACCATAATTTAATTACAAATGGATAAATATGGTAACGGGTATTTACAGAAGGAAGGGTGTTATTACGGAAAAAGCTAACGGCACGACGTTTATTTTTCCCCCACAATCTTTCATACAGGAACTAACAAATTGAACTTGCAAAAGCACTACAACATCACATGTAAACCCAGCTAACAGAAAAATACATTCACAAGCGTTGGTGGCGGTGGTGTGTATGTGTGTGCTATGGGTCAGTGTGCTGAAGAAACAGAAGGGCGACTTTGGCACGGCTCGTTTTTTTTTCCAGTCTATAGTTACATGAAGTTTACAATCAGGTTGCCTCATAAAAAGGAATACAATATTCAATACCACAATACAAAATAAACCATTTTCTTCCACATTACTTAAAAAGAAACCGGGTAAACTAAAAAAGAGAAGAGAAAGCCCATCACTTTGGGGAAGGGAAGGGGAGGAAGGTGGGGAGGAAGGCAATCCGGAGTTTTACAAATGGACAAATTTCTATACACCAAAAAGCCATTAAAACCACCTCGGAGAAGAAAGGAGGAGTCTGCTATGTACACAGTTTGTCAGAAGACTGGGAACAGGGTAGGAAAGAACATGGGCATGGAGGTTGGCAGGGAAGTTTGGGTCAACATTTTTGTGGGTTTTTATTTTTTTTATTTTTTATTTGTTTTATATTTTCAGCTTCAAAGACTCCAGAAGGGATATTTTTGCTCTTCATGCCTAGATTATTATTTTTTAAAAAAAGTTTTAAAAATCCTTCTGCTGGTAAAATTTTCATCATCATAAAAATCAGATTTGTAATTTTAACATGATCACAAGGTGCCCTCGCTGCTAGCTGCGGGGAGGGTCGCTGCGCTGGGGTGGGAACGGGGAGTGGGAGAGAGGCCCGACCCCTCACACGTACCATTCATTGAAGTTGGAGGAGAGGCCGCTGTGGCCCCCGGCTGTCCCGCTGCCCCCGCCAGAGCTGCCGCTGCCCCCGCCGCCTGCCCCGCCGCCACCCCCGCCACTGCCGCTGCCGCCACCTGAGCCGCCTCCCGCGCCGCCACTGCCCGAGCCTCCGCCCCGGTGTACCGCGGACACCGCGGCCGCCGCCGCTGCAGCCGCCGCCGCCGCTGCTGCTGCCGCTGGGGACAGATTGGAGCTGCTCTGGGGCTCGGAGCTGGGGGACACCAGCCCCGGGGGCGTGGACGACTCGTAGCCGGAGCTGGCAGCGGGCGAGGATTCAGAGCCCTGCGGGGAGGACTCATGGACCTGCAAGACAAAAGCCAGGAGGGGGGACCAGAGGGGACTGGGTGTGAGTGCAGCTGCTGTGGGGCCGGGCCCCTGGGGGAAAGCACCCCCAGAAAGGTCCCCTTCGCCGCCCCGGCCCCTGGGGACCCTCCCAGGCCCGTTGAGGTGGTCCAGGCCAGTGCTGCCCGGGCGCCTCGGCCTGCCTCGCCCTCCTCCCGGCTGCCGCGGTGGTACCTTCATGTGCTTCCGCAGCGAGCTGGGGTGCGTGTAGGACTTGTCGCACATCTTGCAGAGATAGGGCTTATCGGAGGTGTGGACGTGCATGTGCTTCTTCCTGTCGCTGCTGTTGGCGAAGCGCCGGTCGCAGCCCTCGAACTCACACTGGAACGGCTTCTCTCCTGTGGAAGGCAAATACCGGCGCTGGCTGCAGACACCCAGAGCCTGCTGAGCCCCCACCCAGGCTGCGAGGGGGCTGGGCCGCGGCGAGGAAGAAGGGCCTGAGGGGGCTAGATCCCTTAAACCAGTCCAATCCCCTCTGCGGCAGAACAGAAATCAAATTAACTGCCTTCTCGCCCGACAGTCCTGCTCATTTATTTAATATTTTACTTTCTTCCAGGCTGACGCCCATCTCCTCAAATTTCTCAGGAATGTCGGTAGCTCCTGGCCCTGCCTGCCTTTCTAGAGAGCTTCTTGGATTTGCAGCTTCTAACAAGTTGTTCTTGCCACGGAGAAGCTGTTATTATGACAAAATATTTGGGGCATTATCAAAATCACACAGGCTGCTGGGCTGCTGTCCGTTTCGCGCCAGGGCCAGTAAGCAATTACATTTGGAGTTGCTACGTGTTGTTTAGGGGCCGGGCTGTGGAGAGTGACTGAGCCAGTATTTTCCATCCAAAATTCTGCAAATGGAATTAACCACAATTCTAGTCTCACCTCCAGTCTTTAAATAATAAGTTGAATGAAAGATAAATACTAGAGATAAGGCAGCATCTAGTGACTGCGGAGAGGCACAAGCTGCTAAGCGAGGGTTGGGGAAGTCAGAAAAGCCTTTCAAAACCTCCTCGTTTAATTTTCTGGCGATCCCTGCATCCGGTTGCCAGAATTCCAAATGCTTGGAGTCATTTAGAGGTGTGAGAACTCAAATCTCGTTCCACTTGGAAAGGGGACCATTTAACGTTAAATTCCATTAGCACCTAAATTGTTTCTTAAAGACATCCGCTCAGACACAGGACTCAAAAGCAAGCATTTCATGCAAATAAATTTCTCAAATTTTAAACCTTGTTAAAAGCTTGTCTAGCACCTCTGCTCCCTCCCTCCCTGGAAGAGAACAATAGGCCGCTGGCGCATCCCCACTTCGGAGTAAATATTGACGGGCGAAGTTGCTAAAACATTTGGCTTTCTTTTAGGAAATCGTCTGGCACGATTTTGGCTGAGACCTGGTCATAGATGAATAATCTATGAGGCAGGAGGCGCGTTCTTTTGCAGCTCTCTTCTCACGCGATCCCCCTGCGGGGCCGCGCTGCCTGGGGCTCCAGCTGACCTGGGTCCAAGTTGGGAATCGCAAACCCTCTGGTGCCCATTAGAGAATTTCACAAACTGCTGCGAAACCACCGTAAAGTCCCCGCGACCCACCTGGAACGGGCTTTTAAAACACTTTAAAAATGAGAAATGCATTACAGCTTCGGCTCACACCAGTCTCGTTTAATGGGAAACAGTCCCGGGAAGGGCGTTTGGACCACGAGTGAAAGAAGTGGGAAAACACACAAACCACTCAAACAGACAGACACTCTCAGCAGAAAAGCACATTCAGACAAGCTGGCAAAATCCTCTCTAGGCTCGATTCCCGGGCACCGAATTAGAGAGCAGTTTTATTTTGTGCTTTCTACTTAGAACGGAAATTATTAACCGGGGCTGAGCAAACCAAGCAACTGCATGACCGAAGCATACATCTGATGTGAGGCTGATCATTTAAAACTCGATTTCCGCACATGGAAAAATCCAGCCTAATAATATTCTGTCATCCTCCAACAAACACAAGCGGCTGGCTCTCTCGTAGAGGCAAAAACACCTCCCATCCCAGGGCCCCCGCTGGCGGTCTGCACCCAGCGTCGGCACCCACAGCCCCTCGGCCTGTGTCTCCCCTCCGCACCTGGTCCCTGTCCCAGCCCGCGGTTACCTGTGTGGGTCCTTTTGTGGATCTTGAGGTTCTCGGAGCGCGCGAAGACCTTGCCGCAGCCCGGGAAGGGGCAGGGGAAGGGTTTTTCGCCTGTGTGCACGCGGATGTGGTTGACCAGTTTGTATTTGGCCTTGAAGGGCTTGCCCTCTCGCGGACACTCCTCCCAGAAGCAGACGTGGTTGCTCTGCTCCGGGCCGCCGACGTGCTCCACAGAGACGTGGGTCACCAGCTCGTGCATGGTGCTGAAAGTTTTGTTGCAGCTCTTCTTGGGATTGCTCAGCTGCTCGGGGTCGATCCATTTGCAGATGAGCTCCTGCTTGATGCACTGCTGCCGCATGTAGCGGAAAAAGGCACCGGGGTGGTGGTGGTGATGGTGGTGGTGGTGGGCCGCCGCTGCTGCCATGTTCATACCCATGTTCATATTCATGGGGCCGTACTGGTTGTGGAGTTGCGCCGCCGAGTAGGGGTCGGTCCGCGGGCTGGCCACCTGGCGGTATTGCTCCGAGCGCCCGAACACCTCTCCAGGCAGCCCGAGGCGCATCTGCCCGTTGAGCACATTCTGCGAGCCGTGCGGCCCGTGCTGCTCTGGCAGGCCGGGGAAGAGGAGGTGGCCCTGCGCGTCCGAGTGCGCGTGGTGCAGGCCGCCCGCGCCCGGTCCGAACAGCCCATGCTGCCCGCCGCCCGGCGCCGAGTCCCCGAAGCCGCGGCTGCGAAACAGGAAATCCCGGGTGGAGTTGAAGGGCGGCCCAGAGTAGGAGCCAACGTGCGCGGCGTGGGGCCCGAGCGCTGCGGCCGCAGCAGCCGCTGCAGCGGAGCCGGGGTAGGCGCCGGGGCCCTGCGACGTGAACGCCGAGCTCTGGCCTGGGGACAGCTCGTGCGCGCCCGGGTTGAGCTTGAAGGCTCCCATGTGAGCGGCGGCCGAGTCAACGAAGCCGTTTTGTGCCGCCGCCAGGCTCAGTTCACGGTCCTGCATCTCAGCGGCCGCCGCCGCCGCGGCGGCGGCGGAGTGGTGATGGTGGCGCGCGAAGCTGCCCACCCCGATGGCCGGGAACTGGGGACCCGCGTCCAGGAGCATGGCCAGAGCGCCCGCCCGCCCGGGCGAGCCCCGCGCCTCCGCGCTGCCTCGACTCCCGCTCCCGATCCGCGCGGTGCGTCCGGCGGCCACCGGGCTCCAGGCGCAGGCGGCGGTGGTGGCGGCCGCTTTAGTCCTGGGAGCCGCTCTCCGGCGCCCGCCGCCTCCGCCGCCGCCTGGATCTGCCTCGGGCGGCCGGGAGCGGAGCGAAGGCGCAGAGAGGAAGAGGAGGAGGCGGCGGCGGCGGCGGAGGAGGCGCGGGAGGAGGAGGAGGTGGAGGAGGAGAAGAGTCCAAAGCCAGGCGGAGAACCAAAGTGTATTAAAGGAGCTGCGGCGGGGGCGGGTGAGCAGGGCAGGGGAGGGCGGACGGGAGGAGGGAGCCGGAGGGAGGTGTGGGGAGCCGAGAGGAGAGGGGGGCTACCGGGGGCGAGCACCGCGCAGCGGCCCCCACCCCTGCGCGCACCCGTGCGCGCACGCACACACTCACTCGCTCGCACGCCCCGCGGACCCGGAGTCCGGCCGCGCAGAGCAGCGCCGGCAGAATTCAGTCACAGCTGCAGCGGGGCCACGGTGCCTTAGCGCTGCGGCCGTGGGCACACCAGGCAGGCGGACGAGGAGAGGACCGAGGCGAGCTCCGCGCTTGGTGCCCGGGGCCAGCGCACCAGCGTCTCCACCTGACCGCGGCGGGAGCGCCGGGGCGGCAGGCGGAGTCCAGGCGTCCTCCACGGCGCGCTCCGGCGACAGCTCCCTCCCCCGCGTCCCTGCTCGCGCCGCCCCGCGCGCGGCGGGTATTGTTCCGCGCCGCGGCCGCAGTGTTTAGCCCTCCTCGGCCTCGGCGCTTGGCATTGGCTGCGCCTCGCGTAGTAAACTTGCAGTGGCTACGAATTCCCCCAGATGAAGGCAGCAGCCTCGACGCTCCCCCTTTCTTTAAGTTGTGCCGGAGGAGGAGGCGGGGGAGTAGGGGGAGGGGGATGTGGGAGGGGAGAAGGCAAGCAGGGGGAGGGGAGGAGGGGGAGGCTGGGCTGAAAAACAATAACAACAATAAAAAAGTGATCTCTCGCTCCCCGTCTCCCTCCCGCCGCTCGGCCCTGGGCGCTGAGCCGGGAACTAGCGGCCGCGCCGCGTGGACCAAGCGCAGTCCGCGGCCGGAGCGAGTGTGAGGCCCAGGCGTGCTCCCTGGGCTCGGCTGCGGTGGGCTGCGTTGCCACCTCCTCTGTTGATTTCGGTGGGCGCCGCCGACGCCGCAGCAGCAGCCTTTTATTTTGTATTTTTTGTCTCCTCCTTTTCCTCTCCCCCTCCCCCCGCGCCCCCTAGTCTCCCGCCCCGGCCTCCCTCCCTCTCACCCACCCACCCTCCGACTCGAGGCCGGGCCCCCCGGTCAAACCGCCCCTTTAACTGCGGCTCCCGCCCCGCCCGCCGTCCCAGCGCCGCGATTGGCCGCCGCGGCCTCGTCAATCCCGCGCCCCCGCCCCGCGGCCGGCCCGCCTCTCTGTCCCCGCGCCCCCTGAGCTGCTAGCGGCCGGGGTAGCCGCCGAACGTGCCCCCGGGCCAGGCCTGCCATCCTGCCGCGCTTCACCCGAGTGCTCGGCGCGGCGGCTTCTAGTCCCGGCCGACCGCGGCGCTCCCGGGAGCCGGGCGTCCAGCGTGGCGTGGACGTGGGCCCAGGCCGCGAGGTCTAGGCGTCCTCGGCCGGGTCAGAAATGGGACGCAGCCCACCGCTGCGGTCCTTCCGCGTAGGCCACCGACTCCCTGGGGACCCGAGCAGCTCCCAGCGGACACCAAACACCTCGGGGACGCCTGGCCCGAGCACTCCTGGCTGCTCCAGACGTGGCTAGCAGCTGGGTCGCCCGGCAGGAGGCTCTGCGCACCGGGACGTTTCAGGCCCGGGGCCCCGCCCGGAGCGCGCCACGAGGAGAGGCGGGGGGCCGGTGTGCTGCCCTCTTGGCACCCTCCCTTCTCTCCCCCCTGCCTTTGTAAACTTGCTCTGTGGCATTGAAACCACAGGTGCAGGACGGTGGGCACAGAGAAAGCCAGGCAGGCCCCTTCTTCCCACCCTCCGGACGCCCACCCAGACACCGCCTTCCCCTCCCCCCGCGGCGGCCCCGTCCGCCCCTCGGCGCGCTGAGCTCCCCCCCCCCACCACCCCGCGGCTTGCGTCCTGCTCCGATTACAGCAGTAAACACTGGGCTGCGGCCCCCGCGTGGAAGGGGGTTGTTTGGAAGTCGCTTAAAGACAGTGTCACCCTCAGGCTAAATGCCTAGAAGCCGGGCCGCCGCATCCTTGGGCTAGGAAATGTGGGAACGCCCGAGACCAAGAGAGGCTCAGGCCCGAGTTTGTCTGCGGGTCAGGCTCAGGGTCTCGGGAGAAGAAGCCACCAGACTCCTCAGGGCTTAAACCTTCTAGAAAGCATATATATCCACTCATCCAGGAGAGGGGAGTGCCACCGGGCGGTGGTCCGGCGGCGAGGCTGCTCCCCGTGCAGCGCCTGGCCAGCCCTGAGGCTCAGGCTGACCGCTGCGGACATTTCCTGTCCCGTCGCCCAAGTCTCGCGCTCCCGAGGTAACCAGAGAGGAAACCGCAGACCCCGGGGCTGCAGAGGTGTGAAAGGGACAGCCTGAGGCCAGCGCCTCGGGCGTGTTCGCCGGACTGGCCTGGATAACTGCTTTTATTTATAAATCTCTAGGAGTTGAAATAAAATTAAACGTGGAGAAATAATCCATTTTCAGTATTATATGCTGAAATGAAATCAACAAAAACGCGGGAAGAATCCTCTAGCTCACTATGGCTGGCAGAGCCCGGGCTCTCTTGCGCCGGCTCAGGCAGCCTCTCCCGGCTTAAGCGAGTCTCTGCAGGTTGGCGCTGGCCGTAGCACCTAGCATAAGGGGCCCAGTGCCCTCCCTCCTTCCCCCTCTCCCCTGTCATGGGGGTGGGGGTGGGGTGCAAGAAGGAGGGATGCTGTGGCATCCTGTCTGAAAGCAAGGCAGTTTGCCTGGAAGGTGGAGATTCTCACCTTTCTTGAAAGGAGGAAAAGTTTCCATTTCCACACCCCTCTCTCTGTGCATAAAAGGGGGCGGAGGGCACTAGCCAAACTGGCCCCCTAGACCTAGAGAGACCTGTAACAGAGACGCGGCCAGAAAAGAGAACTTCTCAGGCGGAAAGGCTGCCCTGCTACGCTGAATCCATTAAAAATTGCCCAGTGCAATTTTTATATTGCACACTTGTTTGCTTTATTCATCAATTCGTATGGGGATGGGAGGCGAGCGCGAGAGGAGAGTACCTGGAAAGGCTTACTCCAAAAATATTTCCGAAGGAAAATGCTTTCTTGGAGATTGGTTGGGAGAATAGCAGACCTGCACATCCAGAGACCTCACTTCCCTTCCTTCTTTCAGGCCATCAGACTTCCAAGTCTTCCTCCTTTCCCACTGTCTTACCCCTCCCCAGTCCTCCCTCCCTCTCCTCTTTGACCCATTCTCTCCTTTCGCTTTGATTCCGCTTTTGCTGCGCCCGCGTTTGGGGATCTCGCGGCTGGGCGCTCGCTCGCGCCGGATTCCGGGGGCCGTGCGCTGCCGGGCGGTGGGGCGGACGCCTTAATTCCCGCCGGAGACCCCGCGGGTTGGGCCCTCCTGACTATTCTTTCCCGGCTCCAGTTCTCCTGTCTCTGCAGGGCACAGAAGAGCTGAGCCAAGTTCAAAGTCACGTCGCCGTCCCTTCTCAGAAGTGCTTTATTTCTCTACAAACCGCAAAACCCCTTTACTTCATGACACTTTTTTTTTTTTTTTTTTTTTTTTTTTAAGGAAGGAAAGGGAAGAGAGAGCTAGAGAGAGCGAGAGAGCAAGGGGGGAAAAAAAAAAAAGCATGCAAAGGCTTTCAGAGTTACTGCCTCAAAAGTAGACTCGGGTTCCTTGGCTGAAGGAAAAAAGCGGCCAAGCGGCGTCACGCACAGTTTGAGTGAATTCAGTTTTTCAACAGGTTTCTGGAAGGGCCTGTCTGTGGCGGTGGCAGGTCCGCAGGACCCACAACTGTCTCCATCCGGCAAGCATGTCCCTTCTTTGTAAGCTTCCCAAAAGTGTGCTTCCGAAATCTTATGGAGGCTGCGTGCGGCTGGGCCGCAGCCCCGGGCTTAAGCGGATCCGGCTTCAGGCCGCGCGGGCCGGTGTTCATTTCTCCTAAGTAGAGGGAATGGCAGCGCGATGGAGAATTCCGGTTGTCTTCAAAAAACGGAAAATCCCGCCAAACATCAGAGCGCCCATCCACCAAAGCACCTCGTTGCGGTTTGTGGGCCTCTGTGAACAGTGTTGACTGAAGTCTTTGCTGGTATGGGGTGTGTTTTGTGTACCTATGCATAAATACATCATGTATGCACACACTGTATCCTTACACACACATAGGCATGCACTGCTGGACAGGAAAAGCCAAAGAACAAGCAAATAAAATTGACCTTTACATTGAAAAGCAGAAGCTCTTGGTTGCCACACCACTCAAACTTTTAATTTTCCTCTTAAGGAAGAAGGTGGAAATGGGGGTAGTGGGAAAGAGTTGAGAGAAGAAATGAGACAAACAAGTGACACCCCACCCCCCCCAAAAGGATTTCACAGGATTCCAGCACCATCATCTGTATCACAGACTCATAAATTCAACAAGACCATCAACAGGATATTAAGTTGCAGGGCACCTTTGATTCTGCCTTCTCAGCCACTCCTGGGCTGAGTGACCCCTGACCCATGAAGGACCACATGTGTGGTGGGGGAGCCCCCTCTATAAAACCCACCTAGAACAAAAGTTCTTTGTTAGGGCTTTAGAGAAGTGTAATGTAAAAGAAGGGGAAATTGTGAAAATCTCAGCCAATGTTGTAACTTTTAAATACCATTTTTAAGAAGCAGGGGTGCTGAATGAGGTTGTGATAGGATAAAACCCTCTCCACTTTGCTAAAAGAATGTATTTTTTTCCTACGGTTAAAATTTACTGTTCTGTAACTGGGCTTATAAAACATCTGTATATAAAATATGTGCTCACCAGCAGCTTAGTGATTGGGATGTAAATATTTGTGTATTTGCCAAAAGGGACTCAGAAAAAATAGAAGCCATCAGCCACCTTGGCCTTTACCCCTGCATTGGTGATAGTCAGTGGTTGTGGTTTTGCTAAAGGAAGAGAATTAATTGTCCTTACTTGTCTCCTCTTTTCCTGATGGCACTGTTTTCACTGCTGCAAAACAAACAAAACCAATCAACAAAAAATAGGAGGCATTAGCTTATGTGAATGTGTTTAATTATTCTGAAGACCTATCCTTTGGGCTCCCAGGCGAACTATATCCAGAGAGATTGAATACAGATGACAGGCAAGCAGCTTTCCAATAAACTGCAGTATTATTGCAATAGACTTTGTAATACAATTTATGCTGTCATTCATAAATAACAATGCCATATGTCAACCATATTGCTTACACAAGTAAATCCATCAATGTGTCACTATTTGATTTATCTCAGCAGCTTCTTCAAATATTGAAGTATAGATATTGGAAAGGGTGTGGACTGGGAGGAACTACCCAAGAAATTTGAGATTTTATTTTTAACTGCACAACCTCTACTTCTCCTTTATTTCCCATCCAAAAACACCCTAAAGGATAAGAAATGAAGGGGAGGAGAAGCACATCTTGGGGCCAATATAAGTAAATATTGAGTGGTTATACGAACTGTGAACATGTAAGAGAGTCCTGCGGTTGTTTTGACCTTCTGGGCATATTTTGGAACAATAATGCATTTCCCAAGAAATTGTCAATCCTAATGGTCAACTGTAGGTCAAAGGTCTTTCTCCAACAACCTCCATCTCTGAGGGTAAAAATGATTGCAAACTAAATGAGAGTATTTGATGACAGGCAAATTTTATTCAACTTACTCTTTAGTAGTAAGGAAGTAAAGGGAGTGATAGTTTTTCCGTGGCTTTCAGCCACAAAGGTGAGGTGGATGTGGGATAGGCCCACTTCATAACTGTACAAACAACAACCAGACAAAACAAATCCCCACAGAATCCAACATATCAGTCACGGCCACACAGCCCCAGTCTTCTGCCTTTTCATCCTCATGAAGTCTACATAAGTGTGATAGTGCTATTAGAAGAAGCACTTTTCTGGTTACTCTTAGCTCCACACATATCAGTGGAGCCTCAGGACTCAGGGCCAGCTCAGGAGGGCGGTAACCCTCGGAGAACCCCTGAGAGGGCTGTTAATTGCGGAGCGATTCTTAGCACCCAAAGGCCCTGGGCCAGTCGCAGTTCCCACGCAAGTCAGGTGGTGAGTGGCCAAGGCTGGAGGGTGGGGATGGGGGATCCGGTCCCTGCCCGGTGCAGACAGGGCAGGCGACAAGGAGAGGCTGCCCTGAAACTCCCTGCACAGCGCATGGCGAACCTGATTTGGGAAAAGCCCTTGAACCCCAAGTCCCCATCACTTAGGGCCCTGGCGCAGCTCTACTAAAATGCAGCTGTGCCGGTGCCTTTGCCTACTTCACCCTAGCTTTTAGGAAAGGTCTGAGTAGGCCATCAGGCCCTTCCCAGTGTCGGCTAGCAACTCCCCTCCTGTTTAGCACCCATTGGCGCCCTTGGGCTGGGCTTCAAAGGTCCTTCGATTCCTCTAGTAATTCGGGTGCCCCATTCGCCCTTGAACCCGCCTCTGGCGTGACCCAAATGGCACTAGATGCTCCAAACCCGCCGGCACCCAGCCCTTCTGCAGGGAGGCCGCTCTCACAGAAACCACGCGGGACCTGCGAGTCGTAAAGCAATTGCAGGGGCAATAAAAGGCGGTTCGGTGGGTCCTCCAGCTCCTTTCTTGTCCACCCCACCGTCCCCGAGTCCCCCCCTCCCTCTGCCTGCAGAAACAATCAAACAAAGGCTCAAAAGCCAGGAAATGTCTAATTCACTTCCCTTAGAGTTTATTAATTGCCCATACTCATCGCAGGAAACTTGGCTGTGTTCGGGTGACACACCGAGGGCCCCGGGGAGCGGTGGAGCCTCGGTCCCCCCTCCGCGCAGCGGGGAGCCTAAAGCGCCATCCCGAGCATCCCCAGAGATCGGGTCCAGGGGGCTCCAGGCGGCTGAGCGCGGTTAACCTGGGTTCCAGTTAGCTGGCCATTTACTAGGCCTCTCACCTCCCCAGCCTCCTTGCACCTTTGTCTGGGGCTGGAAGGAGGTTGGGGTTCGGGGTGCAACCTAGAGGTCTGGAAATAGATACCCCGCAATAGCCCTTGCTAACTCCAGAAAGGATGTTTCCATGTTTCCATGGCCTGCCACTTTGCTGTCTCCACACAGGCACCTCCACTGTAAAACGCAGAAAGGGGCATGGGTTTGAGGATTGGCCCTGACGACCAGCACCACCGTCGAAACATACGGGCCAAACCCACAGACGGAGAATGGACATAACGTCTTCCACAGCCACCTGCTTTTAAAACTAGTATTATTATTCCCTTCAGCGCCCTGGAAATTGTTGGTGTTTATTTAGGAAGTGTGACACAGTTATTGGGTCTTTAGAAACTTGGGATGTTAAGGGGGTTTGATTTGGTTCCCAAATAGCTTGAAAAAGAAACAGCGCACCTGGGGTCAGGCGGGTCATCACAATAACAAAAAGCGCTTCTACAAAATAAAAAGCTCTTTTATAAAGAAAGGCAATCCCGGAAATCCACTGCAAGCCTTCCTGATGACCATCTAGCTAGGCCTATTCTCAGGTTTAATTGGCAGGCGGTTTATTGGCGCCTTATTGGTGTTGATTGAAATTTTGCTCCCAGTCTTTTATTTTAAGAATTAGCATCTCAAGTCGATTTACCTGAGTCAATTATCTTTTTAGGGTCTAGGTTTGGTCATAAATTTGCAAATATTCATTAAACTCACTTTGTAAATATCCCTCTTTCCTATCGCTACCCAAATCTCTATTATTTCCTAAGAAAGTCTTTTTTAAGGCTTCCATAAAAAGAAATTGATCAGGGAGCTATATTTGAATTAAGACATATTAAATCGATGACAGATACATATCATGCTGTGTTTAACAAGAGTTGTACAAGGAGGCGGGTTCCAGATTCCGCACGGCTCTGCTGCACCATTATTCACATTTTTACAGCCTTTCCTTCATGCCTTCACCCATTAAACCATTAAATTTCAGCAATTCAATAAAACAAAGCAGTTATAATTTTGACGAAAAGCTATTTTGAAGGGGGTGGAGGTACCCATTTTATTGCACAATAAAAATGCTCAACAGTCCATATTAAAGGCTAGGGTGTGTTTATTTTCTTCTTTCTTTATTTATTCTTTTTGTTTTGTTTTGTTTTTACTTATAACCTGCAGGATTGAACCCAAAGCTGCCATTACTGCAAGAATTAATGCTTATTGCCAAGAAATTCAAATAAAGGAAAGGCATCGGAAATGTTCTGAGAGGAAATCAAGACGGTAATGATAATTCCAAATATAATGCTTTCTTCATAAACCATCTATAAAGATGGCACAGTTCTCGATCGACCTTCGCCTGGTTGGCTTGAAATGTTTTAAGTCTTTGATACAAAAAATTGTGAAAGGACTCGTCCTCTCCAAATAGAGATGAGGATTTTGTTACTGCTGTTTATTAATTTTTTTCGTTGTGTTTCCACACACACGTTTAATTCCCCATATTTGAACTTCATTGAAGCTTAGAGAAAAAGTCCATTTGGAATTTGATGGTAGCATTGTCTTTGTTTGCTTGTCAGTTTTATACAAGAAATGACATTCCTAAGTCTCATACCGAAGCCCCCTGTTAAACATCGTTCATACCAATGTAAATGGCGCTATCTAATCGACTCTTTTGAGAATATTTCTGATTACTTCCCAGGACCATCGCCCCGATAATGGCTTTGTGCGGTCTACTTTTACTTGGACTGCGAACGAATTAAGTTGGAAACATGTTTTATTGTATCCCCAAAGGGGAAAAAAAAATCACATTCTAATCATTATTACTTTTTTTTTTTTTTTTACAAGTAATGTTATGGATGGCAGCAAAATAAAAAAAATTAAAACCCTGGACTTTAATATAAGAGCATTTTGAAACATCACAAATTTCAAAAAATGCTTTCTTTTAAAATCTGAAAAAGGACACTTTGGGGTACTACAACCCCTAACTTGTGGGGAGGGATCCTACATTTCTCTGTCTGCCGAAAAGTGATGCAGGAAATTTCTATTTTAAAAAAATCGATTTGTTACCAAACCACTGGAAAGGGATGGGATTCGCTTTTTAAAAAGCCAGTTTTTATGGTTTTCAAATAAGACATCTTAGAGGTAGACTGGTTTATTAGAAAACGATAAGGTGAAAGATTATTAGTAAATAAAAAGCAAATATATTCATTGATTTCAAAATAATATTTTATTGGATCAGTTCTAGTTGTGGACCGGTCAAAGAAACTGAGGCATACATGTGGACTGTGATCTGGACCGGAAGGAGAACTTCTGCTTAAAGGACGGTGCTTATTTAGCGGCTTCTCTCTAAAGAGATGCCGTTTGGCCTGCCCTGCCACTGTATATCCGAAAGGCAAAAGTTAGAATCGCTGCCCGGTCTCCTCTCCCCCACCCCTACTGTAGATCTAATTGGAAGTGGCAGATCTAGAACCGATGAGTAGTGAGATTACACTTCGAGCCAACTCCTTTGAACCATGTTGTAAAGGACTCCATGAGCTAAAAAGTCGAGGTAAAACGGTTCCTCTGGGGAAATATTTATTTTGACTTCACCTGGTGTTTCGCGGAGCCAAGTCACTGAAGTTGTCTTGCAAGCAATAGACTTTATCTTCTTCACTCCGTCTACTGTCTGTGCGCCCTAGGTGAGCGCTAGGCGGGTTGGGTGTCCAAATAAGTTTCTAGCATCAACACTACAGGTAGGACGGAGTGTTCACCCTCCTCCCCCAAAGAGTAGCTTAGGGCTCTTCCACCCTGCAAGGGAGGTAGAGGTAGAAAGTACTTGGGTGCCAGAAGGCACACAAGAGAGAAGTGAGGTCGAGGTTTTTGAAACTGAAACTTTGCTCCTAGGGTGACCCCAGCCCCTCACCACCCCGCGCCCTCTGCCCGTGTGCAGACGCGCGCTCCGCGAGGTGCGTCAAGGGAACGCCGGGCGCTGCGCGTGCAGGCCAAGCTCAAACTTTCTGCAAGTGCAACTTGGACATCCCTGGGGAGGCGGGGATGCTGGGCTCCCGCAGAGGAGGGGGCGCTTAGGGAAAGCGCTAGCGGCCGCGAGCACCGGGGCGGATCCCCGCTGGGCCGAGGGCCTGAACGGGAGCCAATCGCGCAGCCGAGGCTACTGCCAATCACGCGGCTCCCTCCAATCCCACCCGTGCCATTTCCAAAATCTCGGTCCCACTGTGCAGCTCAAATGTGTTGTTCACTCTGCCAATCGCTGGAGGATAGAGTGGGAACAGGAATAAGCAGAGTTACGAGGCCAGGACAAAAGAAGTTAAAGAGCGCCTAGTATATACATGTTTTTGAAGGTGGGCAGAGGGAAAGGTCCCCCCAGTGAGGGTCTATGGGCCTGATTGTGTAGTTCTGATGGAGCCCCCTTTGAGCAAGAGGAACCCGCCAGAGCTGAGATTAGCGGATTTGGCAACGGCTCAGGTCCAGCCGCTTCAGAATATGACAGGCTTCCCGGCGCTGGCCGGCCCGCCCGCCCACTCCCAACTCCGCGCCGCCGTCGCACACCTCCGCCCGCGGGACCTGGGCACTGACCCCGGCGTGGCCACCACTCCGCTCGGACCCGAGCACATGGGCCAGGCAAGCGCGCTGGGCCTCAGCCCTCCCTCTCAGGCGCTCCCGGCACACCCCGAGGCTCCGGCGGCCGCCGCCCTTGCTGCAGCCTCGGTCGCGCACCCTGGCGCGGGCAGCTACCCCTGTGGCGGGGGCAGCAGTGGCGCGCAGCCCTCTGCGCCCCCGCCCCCAGCCCCTCCTCTTCCTCCCTCCCCTTCACCCCCTCCCCCTCCCCCGCCTCCTCCTCCTCCTCCTGCCCTCTCGGGCTACTCCACCACCAACAGTGGCGGCGGCGGCAGCAGCGGCAAAGGCCACAGCAGGGACTTCGTCCTCCGGAGGGACCTTTCCGCCACGGCCCCCGCGGCGGCCATGCACGGGGCCCCGCTCGGAGGGGAGCAACGGTCGGGCACCGGCTCCCCCCAGCACCCGGCCCCGCCTCCCCACTCGGCCGGCATGTTCATCTCCGCCAGCGGCACCTACGCTGGCCCGGACGGCGGCGGCGGCCCGGCGCTCTTCACCGCGCTGCACGACACGCCGGGAGCCCCCGGCGGCCACCCGCACCCGCTCAACGGCCAGATGCGCCTGGGGCTGGCGGCGGCGGCGGCAGCCGCAGCTGCTGAGCTGTACGGCCGCGCCGAACCGCCCTTCGCGCCGCGCTCGGGGGACGCGCACTACGGGGCGGTGGCGGCAGCTGCGGCCGCCGCCCTGCACGGCTACGGAGCCGTGAACTTAAACCTGAACCTGGCGGCTGCGGCTGCGGCCGCAGCGGCCGGGCCGGGGCCCCACCTGCAACACCACGCGCCGCCCCCGGCGCCGCCGCCGCCGGCGCCCGCGCAGCACCCGCACCAGCACCACCCCCACCTCCCAGGGGCGGCCGGGGCCTTCCTGCGCTACATGCGGCAGCCAATCAAGCAGGAGCTCATCTGCAAGTGGATCGACCCCGACGAGCTGGCCGGGCTACCGCCGCCGCCACCGCCACCGCCCCCGGCCGGCGGCGCCAAGCCCTGCTCCAAAACTTTCGGCACCATGCACGAGCTGGTGAATCACGTCACGGTGGAGCACGTGGGCGGCCCCGAGCAGAGCAGCCACGTCTGCTTCTGGGAGGATTGTCCGCGCGAGGGCAAGCCCTTCAAGGCCAAATACAAGCTCATCAACCACATCCGTGTGCACACCGGCGAGAAGCCCTTCCCCTGCCCCTTCCCGGGCTGCGGCAAGGTCTTCGCGCGCTCCGAGAACCTCAAGATCCACAAGCGCACTCATACAGGTGGGTGTCTGTCCCCGGCCGCGCCGCGGCCGCCACCAACTCCTGCGCCGCCGCCGCTTCCGCCGCTGCTTCTCCTCCTCCTCCTCCTGCTCGCCTTAATTTTTTCCTCCTTCTGCTGCTTCTCTTCGCATACGTATAACCCGGACATGTGACTTCTTTTTTTTTCTCTCCCCCTCTTTTTTTCCGTGAATAAGTAATTCGATAGCACACACAGGCCCCGCGTTGGGTTGCCACACGGCGGAGTCTCCAGCGCGCCCGCAGCCCCTCAGCCGGGACAGGCAACGCGCGCCAGCCGCCGCCACCGCCACCTTGGAGCAGATGCTGCAGCAGCTGGAGCAGGAAGGCGCCCAGGACGGTCGGCAGCCCCCACCCGTCCGGCCCCGGGAAGTCGGGGAGGGCGATGGGAAAAGAGGCCGGAGCCGCCCCGGCAGGCGCCTCGCTTCCCACCGGGTCGTAGGCCCCGCGCGGTCGCCGAGCTCCGAGGACCGAGCGTGGGATTTGCTGCGGGATTTGGGCCGCTCGAGGCAGCCCCTCCGGGAGGGGAAGGGACCCCTCTGGGAAGACACGAATGCGCTTTCGGGCCCCCAGAGACCACTCGCACTCGCCCACCGTCGCACACCCCTCACGTACACCTTCGCTTGCATGCGTCTCCCACAATTTTACACTCATGTCCTCCCGTGCGTGCACCCCATTCCCGCGACACCGACACCTGTGTGTCTTCACACTCACACCATTTACGCGCCCCACGCGCCCTCTCGCACGCAGTATCATACTCGCCCTGGAGGGTGCTGGAGTTAACATCTGTCCTAGAGAAGGTTCTAGTGGAAGGAGGACCGAGCCTCCCGCCATCGGTGAGGCCTACCCTGTCTTGGAATTTGGGGGACGACCTCGGCGTCGTAGGGACCCTCCCACCCCACCTCAAGCCCTGCCTCTGGGGGTCCCACAGTTCTGAGGAGGGCGACTGCAGCTCGGGGCGGTGGGATGGCTCCTGTGGGTCCTGTGCCCCCTTTGAGCGGACGAGCGCGTCGGGCGGAAGCGCTGATGAGCGTGAGCGCAGCCGGGATTTATAGGGACAAACACGATTACCCCTCGGAGGATACTTAAGTAACAGGAGTTTACGTTCAGTAATCACTTGGCTGATTTATCGGCGCTGCCGCGGTCAGGAGGCAGCGGCCGGGGCTCGGGGCGCTCGGGGCTCTGCTGGGGCAGCCGCGTCGGGGTGGCCCGAGGCAGGAGCCTCGGCCTGGCTCCAGCTTGCCTTCGTGTCCCAGGCCTCCCCTGCGGGCCTCCTGATGGCCAGCGAGGAGAACGTTTTCCCTGGAGCCCTGTTTCTTTCTAATCGGGATCAGTCCGCCTTAATGATTTTTCCAGAAGGAAACTTCCCAGGAGGCTCTCGTAAAAACGCCCTGGCCCGCTAAGCCGGCTGCTCGCTCCTGTGCCCAGCACTTCTCGGCCGGGCCGGGTCCAGGGACAGTGAAGCTGCTCCCCACCTCGGTCCCCAAAAGGAGCCCCCAAGCGCGGTGCCGTGCGCGGACTCGGGCCCTTCCCGCCAGCCTAGGCCTGGCCAGGGGAGCTGACTTCCCTTCGCAGCTACCGGGAGCTGCGAGCGTGGAAGCCGATCCGGACCCCGGCGAAACGGGCGGTCCCCCACCCCCTGTCCCCGATGGCTTCCCGGGCCGCGCGCGCGTGCTTGGGGTCGGGGCGGGGGGCGCAGGGGACCCTGGGTGCCGAGGGGACCCATGGCCATTGGGTTTTTGGCTCCGCGTCTCGTGGACGGTTGCATTTTCTGTCCCCTCCCGGCGGTCGCGTGGGCCCCACCCGGTGGAGCGTGGGGGTTCCTCCAGGAGGGATGCGGGCGCCTTGGGTTCAGAGTCCAGTCCTCTCGCGGTGTTTCTGGGGGTCCCTGGGCCGCTCAGCCATCGGGCATTGTGTCCTGTGAGGGCCCATCCGGACTTACTTCCCTCCCTGCCTCGCTGCTCTCCCTTTTGGGGGTTGTCCGGGATCCCGGAACGGATTGATCAAAGGGACTAATCCCCCGGCCACTCCCGAAGGCCCCTTTCCTGACCCACGTGCCCCCAATTCCGTTTATAACCGTCCTGCGGGCCCGATTCGCGTGTTCTCTCTGGAGAGGGAGCTACTAGGAGCTGGCGGTGCCCGCACGTAGTTCCTTACTTTCCCATAGGCTCCAGGCTCTCAAACTCTGTAAATAGTTAAATTCTGACGTGACCCGTCTGTCGGAATCTTAAATGTAAACACTGAGGTCTCTCAGCCTTTCCAGTTAGGTAGACTTTGCTCATTCCCCTAGGCCCCTTGAGCACACAGGCCGTTCCATTGCCCTGGCCTTGTTCTCTGCGGTTTCTCCGAGCACCTCTTCCTTAATTTACCTCTAATGTTCCACCTTGCCTTCCACCACATCCCTCCCTTTCCTGAATCTAGTTGTCTGCCTTTTTCATGTGCAGTGGAGGAGTTAGCAGTGTTCAAAGCGTTTATTCACAATCCGGGATATGCAGGTTGAACAGAAACATGACCATGCTGAAAGCAGCATTGCATTTTTCTTAGGGTGGGTAAGTAAGCCCACTTACGCCTCCATGTCGAAGAAAGGCTGATTTTAATTTTTTAAAAAGAATGTGACTTTAACTTGGTCTTATCTATGACTTAAAGCGTAATATAGAAATCAGGACAAATCACTGATGTTTTGATAAAAAGGGATTCGCTTTGTTTTGGTGAAACTCATCCACAGAGAATTTTTAGAGGTTGTGATTATCACGGAATTATATTGTTTCTCTCTTTATATATCACTGTAGGAAGCATATTTAAATAATGTCTAATTCCATTTTAAAACAGTATTTCCAGATAGGGAGAGTTAAATTCCAGGCATCCATCTGAATACTCTCATATGTGCTAGCAGACTGCCATTGAAGCAGTTATCATTGGCCAAACTCACGACAGTCAAATACCTGTACAGAGGTTGCAAGAAAATTCACCACAGAAATGTGTGTACACTAAGCTAAGGCTTCATAGTTTCTTTTTGAAAATAAGTTATCCAAAACAAGGGAAAATGTCCTACCTAGTGTGTCACCAGAGGAGCTGCTGAAATGGGAGCAATTCACCTTTGTTTTTAAATTATTTACATAAAAGGAAAATATTATTAATACAATAATATGTGTAAAATGATTTGTTCAATTCTGGACTCAACTATATCAAGTTCAGGGATGCCAAGGGGAGAGGGAAAATGCAGTTAGGCCGTTGCTTGCTGTCTTCCTGTTCTTGCTATTTAACACCAAAATGTAGTGTGGCTGAATTTCTCTAGTTGTCTTATTAAGTATTTCCATTTCCTGGACCGAAGTCCTTGTGTTTAAAGGCATTGTGTTCTTGGGGTGGTTAGGTCAACTTCAGGAGGTGTCAGGCCAAAAGACCCTGGCCTTTTTCAGAAAATCTTTTTGACTATTAAGCAATGTAGGGAGCTATGGGAATAAGTGTACTTATGGTATAAGGTAAAGGTAGGTTCTGCTAAGGTTTGTGGTCTTTATTAATGTTTGTTATGGCTCTGTGCTGCTGTGCTCTTAACCACCCTGCAAGTAGTGAGGAGAGCTGTAGAATGCAGAGGCCAATAGCCTATTCTCTGCCCAGCTAGCCCTGTAAAAACCGAGTGCTGGGAGTGTGTTTCACAGGTGCCTCTGTTTCTAAAGAAAAGCATTGTTTTGTTTACCTCCTTCCCTTTCCCAGCTCCACATTCTCTCCTGCTGCCCCTCCCCATCAATGAAATGCTAGGGAACACTGAAAGGCAATGCCATTATTATAATTTTACTGTACCCTCAGTTTACTTTTAATTCAGTGTGTTTATTTTTTTTCTCTTTATATGCTTACTTCCGCCTGTGGCTTTGGAAGTATCATTTTGTGTTTATTTTGACAGGAGGATCTCCTGCTTGTGTCTTTGAGTGTACAGACCCTGAGGGGAGTGTGTCTGCCAGGGGAGGGGGTCTGCGGGTCCCAGGTGGGCTTCAGTGTTCTATACTGCTCTTAGTTCAGCACTGGGGATCTCACCCTGACCCCTCTGGGACTGCAGGGGCTGACAGCCTTTTAGGAGCCCAGGTCCAAGCAAAGCCACCAGGCCAGTGGACTCCAGGCCCATCCTTGAAATATCCCTTCTCTTTTATGAATTAGGAAGAAGAATTAGGCTGGGAGGTGGTCTTTGGGAGAATAGGAAAAACACATCCTTGGTTCTGCTCCAAGGCTTCTCTCAAGTGAGGGGTCTCTGGAAAGCCATTGTTGACTCTTCCTGTGTTTTGTTGCAGGGGAAAAGCCTTTCAAATGTGAATTTGATGGCTGTGACAGGAAGTTTGCTAATAGTAGTGATCGGAAGAAACATTCCCATGTCCACACCAGTGACAAGCCCTACTACTGCAAGATCCGAGGCTGTGACAAATCCTACACTCACCCGAGCTCCCTGAGGAAGCACATGAAAATTCACTGCAAGTCCCCACCACCTTCTCCAGGACCCCTTGGCTACTCATCAGTGGGGACTCCAGTGGGTGCCCCCTTGTCCCCCGTGCTGGACCCAGCTAGGAGTCGCTCCAGCACTCTGTCCCCTCAGGTGACCAACCTCAATGAGTGGTATGTTTGCCAGGCCAGTGGGGCCCCCAGCCACCTCCACACCCCTTCCAGCAATGGAACCACCTCCGAGTCTGAAGATGAGGAAATTTACGGGAACCCCGAAGTTGTACGGACGATACATTAGAATTTATGATTAATAATAATAAGTGAAATAGTAAGTGGGAGTCCTTGGATCACTTCCTAACCTGAGACAATGCCGAGCCTGAGACAAACCCGTGACTCAGACTTGCCACCGGGTCTAATTAGCCCTATTTATTCAGTATGAAACCCTATGGTGTTTGTACATTTAATTAATTTAATTAAGATATTTGGGCTTTTTTTTTTTTTTTTCCCCTTAAAAAACAAACAAAAAACAACCAAGCTGGACTTGTACATTGCAGGAGGACAGGGCTGGGGGCAAATTGTACCAAGGAAAATGGAGAGATTAGTTAATCGAGATACACACTGTCGATGCAATATATATATATATTGCAATATATATATATATGTGTGTGTGTGTATATATATATGTATTTTTTTTTAAAGGGGGAGAAAAAGAGCATTAAGTCAGAACTTAACACAGCAACAAGGCCCTCTGCATTTCCTGGAGTGCCTCTCAAATGCCTTTAACACCATACTGCAGGCTGCTTTTGAGCCTCCTTGCTGGACCCTAATTCTGCCAAGGCCTCTTGATTGTAAACTACACACCTGCTGCACTGCCAACACGTCCTGAACTGTACCTGTGTCCAAAAATATTTGTAAAAACCCTTTGAGTTTATTATTTGTAATTTTTAATTTTCTGATCTCACCTTAACACTATTTTTATACAGGATTATTTCTTCAGTATTCTACTGTGTGATTAAAAAAAAAAAAAAAAAAAAAGATGCAGCAACCTTAACATATCTCCGTATCTTGTGCTACTGTGATTGTTCAAGCAAAAGTGGAGAGAAGAAAAGCTGCTGCAATAAGACAACTGTGAAACTGTGATATTTTATAAAATAGAAGAAATTCAAGTGCTTTCTTTTTCCTCTATGGTGTTGTTTTTTTTTTTTTAAATCTGAATTCTCAGATGCTGCCTCTTAACTGTCCAAACTTATTGTGTAATAAAGAGATTCTGTTTTCGATCCTATGTTCTTTGGGATGCCAACATTCACAGTCAAGTCTTGTGGAGGTGTGATGACGGCATCATGCCTATTTTTTTGGAAAGCCGTTGTTTTTGATAAACAGGCCAACCCCTCTTTTATACTGTTGTATCAACCTTTTTAAAAGTCTATTTTTCAATGCCTGAAGCTGCATTTTAATGCATTTTCTTCCACCTGAGCACTGGGCACACCAAACTGGAATCCATTGGAAAATGACAGTGTGTGAAGTGTATGATTTACATTAAAAGAGGGGAGGGAGTTGCCATACATATTAAAATTTTTAAAAGGTTTATAGTTCCCACCAAACACTGATGAATGTGTGACCTTTGCCAGAGCTGTCAAACTAGGATAAAAAAGGTCAAGGACCTAGGACAATAACTCTTAGTCAATTTATTTTCGGTTGGTACAACACATCTCCTGTGCAAAATGTAGTCCATCAGAAACATCATACAGATATACTAAAGAGCACTAATTTATCCTTAGAGACCCTGAAGACACCCCCTCCCCAGGGTTTGTAGAAATTTGTTTTGTGTGCTGTGAGTGGTTGATGTAGTCTTGTCATTGTTAATAACTTGTATGTGAACACTATTATTTGTACAGTTGAATTAATTTATTTTCAGACATCATCCTTTTTTTTTTCCTGGAAGAGTTCAAAGCACACCAAAGAATTATATTATACATTTTGGTGAAAGACTGTCATTTATGATCCATGGTTTATTTAATAAAGAAAAAAAAGGAAAGAAAATGGAAAAATATATTTTTAAGCTTACTTGAATGAACAACGTAATGTGAAAACCAAGACTCTTCCTGCATGTCTTTTTTGCATTGTGTTGATGAGATTATATATAGTTTATAGATATATTATATGACTAGTACAGTGCATGGTGCTGTCACTTGGAAAGCCTTTCAATGTTGTCTTCAGATTGTTATGGTGAATATGAAACATGCAGACCCTCCTTTATAAAGAAAAAGACCGTAAAACTTGAATATGAGATAATTTTACATTTTAAAAGTTTATTTGATTTTCATATTATTCACTTTCAAAGCCCTTTCAAACAGAAACGATAAGTTATGAACTTTTGGGGGGATAATTTATGTATCGTAAACTTATTAGAACAAAATATTCCTGATGTATAATGAGTTGTTTTATTTATACAACTTTTTCAATGGTAGTTTGCACTATTCTTTATTATGCTACAGGTTTATTTATTATGAAACAAAGGAATATGTATTTTATGTATTTTACCATACATAGGTTAACTCTTTGCCACAGATTTATTGGTTCTTGATACACCTAAAATAAAAACTTAAAATGTGTACCTCCAATAGAGAGCAAGCAAGAATGATTATGAAGTAACAAATTTAATAAAGGTATTCTTATTATTGCTGATGTTTTACCTATTGGCGTATCTCTCATTCTCTTACAAACAGAATAGGTTGTGCTAATTTGAGTGAATGTCTTCCCTTGATCTCTTGATTTCTTAGCCTCTCCCCAAGCAATATAATATTTTCGTAGCCTGGTTTAACTTCCAGCTTACAAGCTTATCTAGGAAACATGAGATTTTTATGAAGACTAAGCCTTGCAGGTTATACTTAAAGTAGCATAAATCTTTTGGGTGATTGTATTTATTTGTTAAAATAGGTAATATCCTGAGTGATTCTAATCAGTGAAAAGCTGAAAAGTGAATTTTAGCATTTCTTTGGTGCCTAGCCTCCAAAAGGAAAAAAAAAAAAAAAAAGAATGAAGAAAACTTGGAGGGAGGGACAGTGAAGCTTCTAGACACAAAGAAGGTGGAAGCAAAATCGGTCGGGGGCTGAGATGGGTATTGAATCACACTGAATAGTGGACATCGAATGTCTCTTACAGCGTGGGAGATCAAGATGCAGTTTTACTGTAGTTCTGGAAGTTGAGTGGCTATTGGTAATGTAAGCTCAGCATTTTGGGGCAGGTGTGTGGAACAATTAGATTCTTGCATGACAGCAAAATATTCAAGTGGCTTAAATGAAGGTATTTGGCTATGCACAGGTTTACTAGGCTGGATGTTTGCTTGTGTTTTTGTTAGCAGATACAAAACTGATAAAGGCAAATAGTTAAAAGCAGTTGCTAGTAATGTCAATAAGCATTTCTCTGAAAGGTTATAGTGGCTTTTGAGAGTCAGGTTTGTTAAATGCAGTAAAGGTGAAACAGGTTGCAAAGAGTTGTTTTAAGTCAGATGACAATAACCAGCACACGAAGGAGAAAAACACTCATAAATGAGGGCCCCAATCAATGGGAAAACTTATAGCTCTCTAATGAAGTTTCTTGTGAAAAGAAGGGTGACACAAAGCCACCAAGACATGAATCATTCATGGGAAATATAAAAGATAAAAGATATCTGACAATGAGCAGAACCTTGTATAGAGGGTATAAAACAAGTTTCCCCTTCTTATTATCTGCTTTAAAACGCACAATCTCCCACTCCCAGCGTTCTCTGTCCAGTCTATAGAGTTAAAATTGACCACTGCTCGTCCTGCGCCACTTCAAAGTAATTTAGTCCAGAACGGAAGGCTTGGCGCTTGGACAATCTTCATGGTGTGTTAAGATTTCTATGGCAATTGGCAAGCAAGACGTTCCCATCTGAATATGTCTCAAAGAAAGCCACTTATTGACACTAAGTTGGCTATCATCAAAGACTTCATCTTTCCTAGGCAAAACGGTGGCCCTTGCAAATACTGTTTAAATCATCGACCTTTGTTTTCCAGGCTAGGAGAATCTTCAAACGCACAATTATTTGAAGTTTATGTATATATATTTTTCCCATTCAGGATGATCTTCTGTAAAGCTAATGGTCCTAAAATCTAAACTGCATAGAGTTTGAGGGTGGGAATTATATTCTCTTAAGATGGCCACACAAGCATCATAGCACTAGGGACAGGCAAAGAGGAGGCCCCACTCTCTGCAAACAGTTTGCACTCTCTTACAAGTGATCTCTTTCACTTTGGGGAAGGTTTTGGAGACCATTGTGCTTTTATCCACCCAGCAATCTTTCATCTTTCATCTCTCTGTCTACAAAATGGGACAAGAGGTGCTGGCCACTAGTGTTTTTAAATCCCAGTTTGGTTAGGAAATACAGCTCCTGGGGAGGGGGCAGGGGAGACATCTGGTTTCTCAAGTGATCACCATAAGCCAGCAGAAAAGAAGGCTGATCACAAGGCAAACAAAACAACCCAACCGCTGATTATTCACCGTACTTCCATCCCCTGACATCACTCCTGGCCTGCCAGTCCACCCACAGTGTAGCAAAACAGGGCGCCCGGCCACGGAAGACTTCCAGGTCTGGGGGCACAGGGAGGCCGGCAGGGGACCCGAGGTGAAACTGCCCTGGGGCCCCCAGCACACTTCCCCTCAGTGGACAAAAACTCAGCCCCACACCCACGCACTCCCCGAGCACACATTAACATACACGCAAGTGCCTAATCAGGCAGAGAGAAGTTCAAAGGTATGGTGTTTTTTTTTTGTTTTTTGTTTTTTGTTTTTTTTAAACTACTGCTTCTATGGTCCATCCACGCGGAGCGTCAGGATCGCTATGGCAGTGGGCAGGGCCAGGGGAGTCGCAGGCAGAGGGGCCACTGCGATTCGAGACAGTCGATGAGACACAGCTGGAGTGACCTTTACGTTCATGCCAAGTTAGTTCAGTACATTTGCACCTCATCAGAAATGCATCTCTCTCTCTCTCTCTCTCTCTCTCTCTCTCCAGTGTTGGTTAAGATTCACCCATAGAACCTCCTAGCTGGAGAGAAAGGGGAGAGAAAGAATGAAGAAAGGAGGATAGGAGCGGAGGAGAGTCGGGGTGGGGAGTGGGTGATGTTAGAAAGGTGGGGGGAGAGGGGCAGGGGCGCCAGAGCCCCAGTTCCTCTTCCTTCTCTCCCCACCTAAGTACTTTTATTTGCAGAGCGATTGTTCTTTGTTTATTTAATACAAGTACTGTGTGAATGGTGAAAAATAAACACGATGAAAAATAACCAAACAGATGATTCCTCCGAGTGAAAAAGCCCGGACTTAATAAAAGTGCGAAGCAGTCACCGCTGAATGAGAAACCCTTTGAAGTGGAACTTATTATAGGAGGAATACTTTGGGGTTGCCTTAACGACGCCGCTGAATCGAAAGCGCTCGCCTTTGTCAGCGATTTGTTCTCCTTTGCTGGGGTGCCCGGAGAAATTACTTACATGGGCTGCCTTAACATGCAGCCTGCAAATCAGTAACTTTGCAGCTCAGACTCGCAGACGCCACTCCGCTGCGGACAAAAAGAGTCAGTGGGGAAACGCACCAACCTTTCGCGCCGAAGCTCTGGGGCTGGGGGCGCACGGGCGTGTTGGGGGCGGCAGATAAGAAGTTGTTTTACAACGGCCCCGCTCGCCCAGGCTTTCCTCTTCTTCCCCCCCGCCCCAGCCCCCGCCCCCGCTAGTCCGGGCTGGGGCTCTGCGGGCCCAGACCCCGCTCGGTGGCAGGGGAGGCCCGACTCCTCCAGGGCCCTCCAGCGAGGGGCGCTCTAGGGCGCCCGGGCAGGGCGGGAGACTTTCCCAGCGGCCCGGGCCATATTTAATAAGGGTCGTTCATCACCGAGGCGCTTTGAAGGGTCGCCTCCAGCCCTGTGCCCATTAGAAAGGCGGAGGTGACATTTAAACTCCGTTTTCAAGGATCGCGGGGGGATTTCATTGAAAAGGCAACTCGTTTGTCTTATGAGCCTGGAAACAACCCCCTTCTCGCTCCTTTTGACCACATGGCATAACTCAAAAACAATAGTTCAAAAGTGAAATAGCATCGTGGTGTTCATTCGGAGACAGGCCCCCATCTAGCACCAGAGAAAAGGGGTAGTCCGCAAGACAATGTGCTTTTTGTGTCCGACTCTGTCACAAGGATTGTGCTGTTTGCTTTGGAGGCTGCGCCTGTTATACTTTCCTGAAAGTGCTTGTGTTAAACAAGAGTTATAAGTCATCCAAAACAACAAACATTTTGATTTTCTTTGCCTAAAGGGCTTTCCCTGGCTATGGGCACCGTGAAAAAATAATGTCGTTGCTGAGAAAGGAACACCAGTAGTAGCATTACAAGCGAGAGCATTAAATATTGAATGACACGGGAAAAAGAGCTTGTCGAGGGGCACTCAGCCTTAAAGTCTTTCTTCAACTTTGTCTTCGGTGGCTGCTGGACTATTTAAGATGGTATTAATTAAGGCAGCTTCGGATGCTGCCGAGCCAGCCGGCCCCTCGGCCGCGCTCGGTCAATGGGCCTGTGCCCCAGCTCTCTGCTCACGCGTTGGCTGAGCCGAGTGCAAATGTCACTTCTCATTTGGAGGCTGAAGAGAAGTGCCCATCCTGCATTAAGGGCAGCAGGAATGCAGTCAGCAGCAGGCGTTAAAGGAATACGAGGGACTGGGGTGAGGGGGGAAGAGGCGGGAACAAAATGGGAACAGCTGCCCGGGGCGGGGTCGAGAGTGCGCCCAGCGCACCGCTTTTGGCACATTTTGGAGAGCGTCGCTGGCAAACTCCGGCCACGCGGGACTCGCTGTGTTGCAAGCCCCCCTCTCTTTCGTCGTTCCTGCGTGGGGAAAATGAAAACTCCAGGCCTGCACAAATCCATTAGGCAGGCTGGCAGGGCATTATTTTACAAAGAGACTCGCTTCTGCAAAGAAAGACAAAAGCTTGGTGCAAACAGGCGTCTTGACTGACTTCCACCTCCCCCCTGCGGTCCCCTTCACAGATCACAAACAGATAAAGCCCAAAGGACCTCAGCTAAGGATCTCCAGATCCAATTTTACAGATGGCGAAACTGAGGCCTCAAGCAAGACTCAAACTGATTTTTGTCAATATTCCGCGAAGTCAGAGGTTGAGACCCTCATGGAGACCAAAGATCCAGGCGAGAGTGGAGTTCTCTTTAAAGTCGCCAACAACCACGCCAAAATGTCCCTTCCCCCTGCCCGCCATTGCAAGTGTTTGATTCCAAATCAAATGGAAATTGATTTCAGCAGTTGAAAATTCCTAATATAAAAAAAGAAATGAAGCTTACTGCCAACTGAGTGTGGCATAAATGAAATGCATGCTCTGAGAAACTCGGTTAACTATCAGTTCTTGATGAAGAGAGGCAAGATTTGGCTGGGCAGAGGGGGCAGGGCATCCGGAGGATTGATTTTTTTTTTTTTTTTTTTTTTTTTTTTCAGCCAGAAACCCAACAGGCTGCCCCGTACTTCGTCCCCCTAAGTGGCCTTTCACCTGGATGTGAGCCTTCTCTTTTTACCACACAGCCCTTGTAGGTGGGGGAGATGCAGTAAAATGTCCTCCCCACCCCCACCCCCAACCCCGTGTGTGTGTGTGGTGGGGGGACGGTTAGCACCCTTAGCTTTTAGTTCACTTGCAATGTCTGATTCTCCATCTTAAAATGTGTCCACTCAGGGCTCCCTCTGGCCTTTTTGATAAGGGGCGGGTCATGTTTCCACCGAGAGCGGTGCTGCAGGAGAACTAGTCCCTACCCTTCCTGCAGAGACTGGAATCTGAGCGCGATGGGTGGCCGGGGAGCTCGCATTCAGACAGCCCTGAGATGCGGGCCTGGGGCCCTACGCCCCATTGGCAGCTGGAGGCGTCGGTCTGGGGCCAAGGAACGCCTGGCCGGGTCAGAAAGCGGGCAGAGGTGGGCGGTGGGGCAGCGAGAGAGGGCCGCGCCAGAGCAGCCCACTCCCGCACAGCCTAGGACTGGAGTTCCCAGGCCCAACTGCCTACCTGAGTGATCCATTTTGCACATCTTTCCTCATTCTCTTTCTCTGCTCTCCCTACATTTTTCACTTTTTTTTGCATGAACAGGGCCCAGGCCAGGATAACTGATGCAGAAAGATGGCCTTTTGGCCCGGAATGCACGCTCTCGCGAGCGCATACACCACCACCTCCCGACCCCCACCCCACACACACTTACACACACTCATGCACAATTCAACCCCCCAGCCCCGCCCTAGCCAGTGCACTGGGCACACACTCGGGATCCAGGCACCTTGCCAAGAGTGCGCGAGCACCCTGCGTGGCACACTGGTTGGAGTTCCTGCACGAAGTGGCGGGGGTGGAGTGAGGAGGGAGGGGTGGGCGGCGGTGCACGCCGCCGACTGCTGGTGGTGCTCACAAGTTCAGTGCTCAACTTCCCGCTCTTAACGAGATCCGGGATCCCTTTGGAGAGGCCCTCGGGAGCTGGCGACGGGGCTGGGAGTGGCGTGGGTAAGCGGGCCGGCGCGGGGCGCGGGCGGCGGGGCACAAGGGCGCGACAGGAAGAGGGCGCGAGGGTGCCCGCGGCCGGCCGGGCGCTCCGAGAAGTCAGCGCGAGCAGCTGTGACTTCACCTATTAGCCCCGATGTCTTTCCGAGGAGCCTGGTGGAGTTAAACAGCCCACAATGGGCGCTCTGGGGCGCCTCCAGCCTGACCTCCACCCGGGTTTAATAGTTTCATAGGAACTTCATTAAATCAATTACTTAGTGAGCACATCATCATTTATTTGTAATTAGCAGCGAGGAGCGCGTTCTCTCCCCCAGCCCGCGGCCCGGGTCCCAGCGGGGTTGACGAGTTGTGCAAGCACTTTTGTTTGCTCGAGTGTTGACTCCCGGCATTATTCGGCCCGGGTAATCTTTATGTCTCAATCTAGTATTCAGGGGGCGAAAGGAAAACAAACAGGGCGCAGGCCCGAGGCCAGCCCTTTGGTCCCAGCCGCCCCAGAACTCAGCCCTCGCTGGGCGTGCAGGGCGCACCTCCGCGGCCCCCGCTCCTCCGGGGAGGAATAGGCTAGAGCGCCACCGGGGCAGAGGGGCAGAAGCCAGGTCGTGAGGTCCAGAATGAAAGTGGCGAAGGAAGAGGAGAGCAGGGAGCGAAAGGAGAAAACCAGGAGCAGGAGCTCCGGGCCTGCAAAAAGAGCACAAAAGGGAAACGTCCAGGCTCCCGCACGTGTGAGAGCGGCACTGGAGGGGGAATGCACGTTGTACATGTGTGCAAATGTATGTCCATGCACGTGTGTGTGTGTGCACGCAGGAAGTGCGTGAATCACATCCATTTCAGCTGCCCAGGGCTGGGCGGAGAGAGAAAAGCGGGAGCAGGAGGTGCTGGCCTGGCGTGCACGGAGGCAGCTCACTGAGCGGGCTGCAAAAGTGCTTTAATTGAGAGGGCTGCAGGCCCGGGCGCAGCTCCACCGCGGCCCACAAATTACGAGCGAGTGGTTAGCGAGGAGTGGGGAGTTGCTGAAAACTGGGCCAGAACCTGCGCGTGCGGAGCTGCACGAGTAATGGCTCCGCGAGGAGTCGTGATTCCTTTCGAGGGTAATCATCTTTCCCCACACGCCGCAGCTCCGGCCAAATCTCGTTTACATCCAAGGAGTTGCAGCTCGCCCGGCCAGAAACGTGGGCGACACGCCCCTGCGTCCATGCCCCGGCCCCGATTTCCGCTCCAAGCTGGGAGTCCTTCCAGCACAGGAAACGCTCAACCTCTGGGGCTATCCCAGCTCAGGAAACGGAGGGGGGCGGGGAGGCTAGGGTCATTGATGACCCGGCCTGAGTTTCCCCAGGAGCAGGCAAATGTGAACAACTGTGAGGTGACGAAAGGCCTAGGGGACAAACGCCCCACGAGCGGGCTTTCAGAAGAAACAGTGGCCCCTGGGGATCCTTGAGGTCAGTCTGTTCGACTCCTTGGGGCTGCGAGGTTTTGAGGACCGGGTCCTGAATTTCTCCCCTGGTTCCGACGGCCAGGCCTAGCTGATCTGGGTTAATACTTGCAGGCAGGGAATATGTGAAGGCGGTGGTTGCCTTATGGATTTTCTAGCCAGTGGTTTCAGTACAGATCGAATCAGTGTCTGGAGTGTTTGTACCCTGGTGGGCCTGAAGAAGGTTCTGTGGCCCTGTGGCGAGACAAGGTCCGTCCTGGAGCGGAGGTGGGGAGGCACGGAGCTGGGTGTGGTCCCCCGGCCTCTCTGGACAGCCCCATACCCAGAGTCCACCAGCTATGGCTGTGTCTGGGCGCACACGTGTGCGAGGGTGGTTGTACTCTCAGGAGTGGGAGCTTTGCTTGCTGGGGTGCCTGGTGCCAGCTCTCCTGAGGCCTCTAGTCTGGGGAGCCAACGCCCCCACAGTGCTTTGCGTTCTCAGGAGGGTGTCCTAAGCCTGCAGCTTTCTCACTCCCCCAGTCTTCTTGCATCTGCCTTTCCTCAGGTCTCACCATCAGACACCCATTCTGTTCCTCTCTCTATCCTCCTTTTCTGCAAAGTTGACTCCCAGGTCACTTGGCCTCTCTACCCCAGGCTCCTAGGTATCCTTTGCCTACGGGACACAAAGATGAGAGAGGCAGGAGCAGCTAGAATCCTGTTTGAAATAGGCTTTCCTGGCCGGGCATGGTAGCTCATGCCTGTAATCCCAGCACTTTGGGAGGCCAAGGTGGGAGGATTGCTTGAGGTCGGGACCAGCATGGGCAACATGGTGAAACCCCACCTCTACAAATGTAAAAAAATTAGTTGAGCCTGGTGGTGTGCACCTGTAATTCTAGCTACTCAGGAGGCTAAGGCAGAAGAATCGTTTGAGCTGGGGAGGCAGAGGTTGCAGTGAGCTGAGATGGTGCTACTGCACTCCAAGTCTGGGAGATAGAGCGAGACTCAGTACACCCCCTCCCCCCCCAAAAAAGGCTTCCCTCCAGCTCCCTACCCCAGCATCGCAGAGCTCCCCGAGTTGCCCAGCTGCTGCTCACCCCTCCCCACCATGGTCTGACAGTTTGGGTCAGCCTGAAAAATAGGAAATAGATTCAGATAAGGACCATCAACCAGCCAGTCAACAATCTGGGAGGAGCACCTTTTAAAATATAAAAAGCAGTTTGTAAGTTTGCATATTCCTCTGCCCCCATCCCCAGTGAATCTATGCTGAAGAAGTTACAATGGGCAGGCTTCCAGAAGAATTAGCAGGAAAAGGAAATCTTAAAGCATAAGGCCAAATGTGATTTTCTTAAAAATATCTGGGAGCCTAACATGGTAAACACAAATGCTTCTTTGAGTCTGTTGTGCACATTTCTGCTCCAGTGTACAGAATACCTGCGTGTGTTAAATATATATTTATCAGACAGGTGCACACACACACACGCACACACACACACACAATTATACCACATCTGAATCCCACCTGCAACTTATCAGACCTAGCCAAATTTATGACGTTGAAGGAAGCAAGACTGAGAAAGGCTACATTTAAAATAAAAGTGAAATGTTGTTCACCCATGACTTCTCTACTCTTCCCCCTCGCTCCCACCTCCTACACCATTTAATAAAATAGCATCATTTAGAGAAAGGAAGGCAAGTCAGGGGACATTTTATAAGCTGGCAGGGAATTTGTTCAAGTGGTTGATTTAGAAAATCGGGAAACTGACTGCGAAGTTCTCTTAGTGATATTCATATTATATGTCATTCTCCCCAATCCAAGTCCTAACAGCTTTTCTGCCATTATCTGGCTGGTTGTGTTCATGAATCAAGCTCTGTTCTGATTCTGCCTTTACTGGGCTGCATGCCCCATGGCTGTCCCACCTGCGGCCCTCCTTGGATCAGTGGGAGCTCCGTGCTGTGCTCCCCGAGCCCTTTCAGGAGAGCTACCCTTGCAGGGCATATGGGACCCTTCCAGGGTCCCTGCCACTGGACCTATCAGTCTGAAAACTAACAGGATTATGCCCACAGACTGTCCTCTCTCTGGGAGGGCTTCTCTAGTCACCAGTCATGAGTTTCATCCTTCTGACCTGGTGCAAAGAAGGACATCTGGCACTGGCATAGAAACCCATGCAAGGGGAGCCTGGAGTGTGCAGCAGCCTGGTTTTGGATAATGACATGTATGGGACATTTCAGGGAGGACCCAGGGGAGCCTTGGAATGGGAGGAACTATGCCAATGTTTGTCCCCTTTTAGGGGTGAGGGCAAAGGTTTGATTGCTCTGGCCATTTCTTAAGTAAACTGACCCCAAAGAGCAAGCATTAGAACAAACTGGCCTAGGGCAAGTGTCTTTTGTGTTCCTGACAGAACCTTCTGGCCACTTGCTGCTGGGCCACCACTCTGCGTTCTCAGAACCGGCAGTACTGGTGGATCCCTGTGCATAGCTGCGAGGGACAGAATCGGGAAGCAATTCCAGGCAACTCTACTCAGGGAGGAAGAACACCAAGAGACACAGAGGCGAGTTCAGGAAAACCACTGCCCGTTAGCCAGCACCACCCCTCTCTGGCCAGTCCTCCTGTGATTCCAGCCTCCAGCGCCCAGATCCTTCAGATCCACTCTGTAAAGCAAAGGGTGGGAATGGTCGGGAGACGAAAATATGGCTGCCAAGAACGTAAGTGTCTTTGGCCCCTGGCAAGATTGGAGTATTTACTGTTCTCTGACTTCTCCAATTGGAGTAGTGCCTATTAAGAAGGAAGCAGAGGCTGGGCACAGTGGCTCATGCCTATAATCCCAACAGCTTTGGAGGCCGAGGCCGAGGCCGGCGGATTGCTTTTTGTCAGGAGTTCAAGACCAGCCTGGGTAACATGGCGAAACCACATCTTTGCTAAAAATACAAAAATTAGCCAGATGTGGCAGCGCAAGCCTGCAGTCCCAGCTACTCGAGAGGCTGAGGCATGAGAATTGCTTGCACCCAAGAAGTGGAGACTTCAGCGAGCCAAGGTTGTGTCACTGCACTTCAGCTTGGGTGACAGAATGACATTCAATCTCAAAAAAAAAAAAAAAAAAAGGAAGCAGAGAAACTGCATTATGAAAAGTATAATATCCTGCTTGGCTCCTTAAGTTTCTTTTGAGATTGGAATGAAGTTTTAATAGGAATGTTTCCTTGGCCCCATGACTGTCTGCAGAACGGTAGACACAAAACTTCTTGGGCTCAGACCTGTAATCCTAGCACATTGGGAGGCCGAGGCAGGCAGATCACTTGAAGCCAGGAGTTTGAGACTAGCTTGGCCAACTGAGTAACAGTCTCCCTTAAGGGTTCTCTGAGGTCCTAGAGGCAGAGCTGTGGGCCCTATTTCAGGGCACAGTAGGAGGGGACACAGGAAATTGCAGAGAAGCCTAATATCCATTGCTCACGTTTCCCCTACCATTAAAAAAAAATATGGTAAGGCCAGGCATGGTGGCTCAAACCTGTAATCCCAGCACATTGGGAGGCCAAGACAGGCAGATCACTTGAGGCCAGGAGTTTTAGACCAGCTTGGCCAACATGGTGCAAACCTGTCTCTACTGAAAATACAAAAGAATTAGTCAGGTGTGCTGGTATGTGCCTGTAGCTACTCAGGAGGCTGAGGAACAAGAATCACTTGAACCTGGGAGGTGGAGGTTGCAGTGAGCTGAGATTGTGCCACTGCATTCCAGCCTGGGCAAAAGAGTGAGACTCTGTCTCAAAAAAGAAAAAAAAAAATGGGCCGGGCGCGGTGGCTCAAGCCTGTAATCCCAGCACTTTGGGAGGCCGAGGCGGGCAGATCACGAGGTCAAGAGATCGAGACCATCCTGGTCAACATGGTGAAACCCCGTCTCTACTAAAAATACAAAAAAAAAAAAAAAAAAAAAAATTAGCTGGGCATGGTGGCACGTGCCTGTAATCCCAGCTACTCAGGAGGCTGAGGCAGGAGAATTGCCTGAACCCAGGAGGCGGAGGTTGCGGTGAGCCGAGATCGCGCCATTGCACTCCAGCCTGGGTAACAAGAGTAAAACTCCGTCTCAAAAAAAAAAAAGAAAAGAAAAAAAACGAAACTGTGATAAAATGTATATAACATAAAGTTTATCATTTCAACAATTTTAAAGAGATGGGTCTCACTGTGTTGCCCAGGCTGGCCTCAAACTCCTGGGCTCAAGCAATCCTCCTACCTCAGCCTCCCAAGTAGCTGGGACTGCAGGCGTGAGCCACCACCCCTGGCTTCAACCATTTTTAAGCGTACGATTCAGTGGTATTGTGTTTTCACATTCCCATGCCGTCATCACACCAGTCATCTCTAGAATGTTTTTGTCTTCTCAGAATGAATCTTTGTACTCTTGCAATAATAGTTCCAAGTTTCTTCTCCTCTAGCTTCTGGAATCTCATCTAAATGGGATTATTCAGTACTAGTCCTTTTGTGTCTGACTTACTTCACTTAGCATAATGTCCTCAAGGTTCATCCATGCTGTCTTTTTTTTTTTTTTTTTTTTTGAGACAGAGTTTCGCTCTTGTTACCCAGGCTGGAGTGCAATGGCGTGATCTCGGCTCACCGCAACCTCCACCTCCTGGGTTCAGGCAATTCTCCTGCCTCAGCCTCCTGAGCAGCTGGGATTACAGGCACGTGCCACCATGCCCAGCTAATTTTTTGTATTTTTAGTAGAGACGGGGTTTCACCATGTTGACCGGGATGGTCTCGATCTCTCGACCTCGTGATCCACCCGCCTCAGCCTCCCAAAGTGCTGGGATTACAGGCTTGAGCCACCGCGCCCGGCTCATCCATGCTGTCATATGCATCAGAACGTCATTCTTCATTACGGCTGAGTAATATTCCACTGTGTGGATAGACCACATTTTGTAGATTCTTCCTTCTGTTGATGGACACAGCTTGTTTCCATATTTTGGCCACTGTGAATAATAATGGTGCTGTGAACACTGATGTGCTTACTGCTTTTATATATGCATATGTACCTATATAATATACTTTTATGAACCAATTGAAAACACTTTAAAGGGGGTGCTCCAGCTGAGGATTTAGAGTATCAGCTTTCTCGCTTGGCTCTAGTCAGCAAAGTACAGCTAGCATTCAAGGGAGAGCCAAATCATTGTCTTCCAGTTCCGTGGCCTTCCCATTGTGTGTGTGTGTGTGTGTGCAAGTGTGTGTGCGTGCATGTGTGGGTGTGTGTGTGTTCAGACCTACCCAATGCTCCTGCTTCAGAGGAACTATTAACACATTGATATTATCAATAGCAGGCAGTGCCTGAGCCATTAGGGATTTATGAAAACATCTGAAGCAAGTCGTTTCAAAGCACTGATTTGTTTTATAGTCAGTATTACATTTTATGACAGGCTCTTTTGCCAGCAAAATGAGCGCATAAGCATCATACACAGCTCGGGAGGCGGAAACCAGTGCCCTGTGCTGCCCTGCAAATTTGTGCTCCAGATCCCTTGGGAAGCTTCTGCAATTCACAGACAACTCCTGACCCTTTGTGGAAGGGTCGACCCTGAACTAGAGAGGGCGTATGCCCCCACTTACATTTGTGGCAGTAGAAAAGTGACCCACAACCCCTTTCCCTTTTCTGTCATTTTTCTCAAACCGAGAACACAGTAACAACACCAGTCAATACCCAGTAGACCGAGGTTAAACATTTCCTGGCCAATTCTGCTGCTTTTTTTTGTTCTGACTTTTTTTTTTTTTTCCCTGATTTTCCAGAGTTTCACAGGGGCAAATTCCCGAGTTTTGGATAAAGTAATCTCAGCCCTCCTGGGAACTGTGGCGCCTAAGGAAAGGGACAAACAGGCCACTTGGGGGAGATGAATGTATGATTGATTCTCAGCAACCCAGTGACTGTCCTTCTCATTCAAACATCTCCCCATGCCCCCACCCAAAAGAGCAGGGAGTGGAACTGCTGTGCTGTACAGGGTTGGGGCAGGGAGGCAGGCTCTCTTCCTGGATGGGAGATAGACGTTCCTTCTCAATGTTCCCAGGGAGGAGGGTTTGTAATATTTTACAGCAGCTGTTTCACATTTCCCTGCCTAGTTATTAGACACGAAAGGGAGTAAATTAAAATAGCAAAGTAAAACGAAATAAAAGGCGTCTTTTCTTTCTGTAAAGAGACAACACCTAATTAAGGCATATTTGAATCCCGCAAAAATGCAGACTCTCACGGGTGACATAAAACTTCTCCTTTTAAACCAGGAACAAAACCCAGAAAATTAGGGACAGGCCCAAGAGGTAGTCCTTTAAAACAAAATGCTCCCTCCTCTGGAGACTTTTGACTTTTTTCTCGCTTCCTTTTTTCCTCTTCCACAGTCCTGGGGGAGTATTAAACTCAAACGACTCCTTTGAGTTCAAGTTTTCTGGGCTGTAGCCAGCCAAGCGCACAGCCAGCCTCCCGCCTCCTGCCAACAGCGGTGCTTGCTGCAGCCCACAGCCTGTTTTCTTCTTCCCCAGCCCCCGCCTCCCCAGCGGGATCTTTTCAGCGCCCCCCTCACTGAGGCACCATCGTTCTTCTCTTTTGTCCCCTCTGGACTTCACTTTTCCCCAACACTTTCTCTAGCTCAGGCTAGCTGTCACCCACTCTATCTTCCACTTTCCCTACCCCGCAGAGCTGAGACAGTGGGGTCGTCCTTCTTTTTCTCCTGGGCTCTTAATCGTGTTCTTGACCAGAAGCTACCAGAAGCTTTGGCCTTCTTCAGCTTGATTCCACCTTGGGTTCCAAATTCAGACCCTCCCAGTCCTTGCTCTGCCCTTCCTCCCCTGGGTGTGGTCTCCTCATACTGGAGAGGACAATTTGGGTGTTGGTGCTCAGCCATTGTTGACCTTGACCTTTACATGGGAACTTTCTCCTGGAGTACCTGGGAGGAGTAAAACTTTTCAGCGTACAATTCAGTGGTGTCGAGTACATTCACATTCCTGTGCAGTCATCACACCGTCCATCTCCGGAACGTTTTCTTCTTCCCAAACAGAATCTTTGTACTCATGAAACGATAGTTCCTCATTTCTTCTCCCCTAGCCTCTGGCAATCTCCGTTCAGTTTTCTGTCTGAATGTGACTACTCTAGGGATTTCATCTACGTGGGATCATACACTGTGTGTCCCTTTGTGTCTGGCTTATGTCATTCAGCATAATGTCCTCAGGGTTTATCCACACTGCTGTGTGCATCAGAACTTCATTCCTTGTTGTGGCTGAGTAATATTCCACTGTGGATAATTAATCAATACACGTGAGGGGCATGAAACCCCATGGAGGTGAGAGGGGTTGACTTTTCAGGCAGGACGTGGGCCTGCTGCCTCATTTCTGCTTCAGGGACCATACAATGGTTAGGACAGTGCTTTTCCTGTGATAGTTGCTCAGTTCATTCAGAATCCCTTTAATTATTGTTTCCAGGAGGGTAACATTCTTCTGCTTAGTCTTATAATTGGGAGGAAAGAAAAGAAAGTTGGGATGAGGCTAAGAAAATATGGAATGACATACCTAGAAATAGCCACAAACTAAATAAATTCTTAGTGACAGCTCGCCCCAATTTTGGCTCTCTGGGATATTTTTTTTTTCCCTTGGCTTTTGATGGCTTGAAAGTCCTGCAGAAATTTTCCCAACATCACAATGCAGAGGATGGAGCCAGAGGTTTCCAGATTCCTGCTTATTAGACTAAACAGTAAAAGGAAATCATTTTTTCCTTTCAATAAGTGAGGAGAGGCTGTTTTGTGGGCATTTCCTTTTAGGGATGGACTCTGCCTCTGGCTCTGCCTTTTTTACTTTTTTTTTTTTTTTTTTTTTTTTTTTTTTTTTTTTTTTTCCTGAGGCTAGGTCTTGCTCTTTTGCCCAGGCTGGAGTGCAATGGCATGCTCATGGCTCACTGTAGCCTCAACCTCCCAGGCTCAAGTTATCCTCCTGCCTCAGCCTCCCAAGTAGCAGGACCACAGGTGCACACCACCATGCCTGGCTAATGTTTAAAATGGTTTCTGTAGAGATGATGTCTCACTATGTTGTCTAGGCTAAGGTCTGATCTCTTCTGACCTGCTGCAGAAACAGATGTGTGGCTGGCTCTGCCCAGGGCCGGGACCCAGCCCTCAGCCACACTCCTGCTTTCTCTTCTCTGAAACATGTGGGTAAAAAAATAAGTTTAAAACTTCCCTAATTCCTTTCACCTATATTAAAAGGCATATCATATCTCTGAGTAAAGGCTTGGGTGTGATTTTTAGAAAAATGATCGCAGTAATAATAATAATATCTTATGCTGATGTTAGATCGTCCTAACTTTAAGGTGGGATTTCTGCTCCCTTAAAGAATATTTAGCAGCGTCCCTTTCCCCTACTGACTACGTGCCAGCAACAGCTTCCTCCCTTTCAAACTGTGACAGTCAAAAATGTCTCCAGGTTGGGCATGGTGGCTTATGCCTGTAATCCCTTGGGAAGCCAAGGTGGGAGGATGGCCTCAGCCCAGTAGCTTGAGACCAGCCTAGGCAACATTGCAAGACCCTATCTCTACCAAAAAAAAATTTTTTAATTAGCTGAGTGTAGTGGCATGTGCCTGTAGTTTCAGCTCCTTGGGAGGCTGAGGCAGGAGGATGGCTTGAGCCCAGGAGGTAGAGGCTGCAGTGAGCTGTGATCATGCCACTGTACTCTAGTTTGGGTGGTAGAATGAGATTCTGTCTCAACAAAAAAAAAAAAGAAAAGAAAAGAAAAAATAATTTCTCCAGACATTGCCAGATGTCTTCTGTGAGGCAAAATCACCTCTGGTTGAAAACCACTGAGTGCGGGGACCAGAGGGATGGCCCGTGTGGCCAGAGCACAGGGAACAGGAGTGTGGGTCACGATGAGGCTGAGCGATGGAGGCTGGGCTCAGACCATGTTGGGAGTTGAGATGTTATTTTAGAGCCAGGAAAAGCTGCTGGAGTGGTTTAAGCTGGGGCATGAAATCATGTTATTTAATATTTGAGGGAGGGGTCTGGCTGTCATGTGGGATGAGAGTCGGGGCTGGATGTCCTGGGAGCAAGACATTGCAGTAGTCCAGATGATGGGGAATGGGGACGGAGAACAGCGCACAGGTCCGGGCCACGTTTTAGATGAGCAGGTGGCAGCACTTGCCGAATCCACAGAGAGAGGATGAAGGAAGGGACCCCGACCTAACTCCGGCACCTGGTGTTGGGAGCCGTGCCATGAGTAGGGGCAGGAGCCCATTTGGGACAGAAAGTTATTTATATGGAGGTGCTGGGTAGATGGGAGGATATAAAATTCTGGAGACCCAGGGAGAGGTGAGGGCTGGAGGTGAAGGTTTGGAAGCTTTGGGGCATATTGGTTTTTACTGCTATTTAAAATCACGAGTATTTAAACTCACATTACCTGGGGATATTGTGTGAGCCCACGAGAGAAGAAGCCCAGCAGAGTTCTGGAGGCATTTTATCAGGGAGTGGAGGGACCAGGGAAAGGTCCAGAGGAGCCATCTGTGAGGCAGGAGACAAAGTAGGAAAGGATGAGGTCATGGAAGTCCAAAGTGTATCTGGAAGGCTGAGAGTTTGCTTGATCGGAGTACACAGAGCTTTCTAATGACACTGGTATACATAGTTTGTGGACAGGTGAGGGTGGAAGGCTGACTGGGTAAAACCTGGACACGTCCAGAGGGCTGGGAAGGGGCAGAGCCCAAGTGAGAGCCCGTGAGGAAGCAGGTTGCCAGAGTTGTTACCGCAAGAGATGTGGGGCATGTTTGCATGCTGGGCTGGTCCCAGTGGTCTTGAAAGGGCAGGGGGAGGCAGAGAGACATGGAGAGGCTGATGGTGCTGGGGCAAAACAGAACCGTGTAGGAATCAAGTCCTTGAGCACGGCAGGATCAGAGCCCAAGTCAAGGGGCTAGGGTTAAATTTTTTTTTTGGTGGTAAAATATATATAACATGAAATTTGCATTTGAATTATTTTTAAGTGTACACATTAGTGGCATTAATTGCATTCACAATATTGTATAACCATACCATGCTATTTCCAAAACTTTCTCATTACCCCAAACCCACATACTCTGTAACCAGTAAGCAGTTGTCCCCTCCCCCCACCACCTTGAGGGGCTGGGGGTTTTGTTTTTGTTTTTTGTTTTTTTGAGACAGTGTCTTGCTCTGTTCCCCAAGCTGGAGCGCGGCGGCACCGTCATAGCTCAACAGCCTCAGGTTCCTAAGCTCAAGTGATCCTTCCACCTTGGCCTCCCAGTGTTGGGATTACAGGTGTGAGTTACTGTGCCCCACCCGGACAGGCTGGTTTTTTGTAAGAGCAGGATGTTTCATCCCTAATAGCAAGAGGGAGGCATAGACCAAGGCTGGAGGTAAGGGTGGGCTTGTAGCTTTGTGGATGGGAAGATAAGGGGGCTTCTGTGGGATTGCTTCAGGGTCCTCACCGAAGGCTCGGTGGAGGAAAGAGATAAGGGTGTAGGAGGGAGACAGGAGAAAGGATAAGATAGTCCTGTGGTGAGTGGGATAGTGAAAAAACTGAGGAAATATATTAGTTTATGTATTAGACTATAGACCCTGATGGTCTAATGATCCACTTCCTATCTATATACCAAAATTTAAAATGAGACCAGACAACAATGTGGAGTGTCTTTTTAAAAACTTTTTACAAATTGTGGTGAAATATACATAACATAAAATTTACCTTTTTATTTTATTTTCTTGAGACAGAGCCTTGCTCCGTCACCCAGGCTGGAGTACAGTGGCTCTATCTTGGCTCACTGCAACCTCTGCCTCCCAGGTTCAAGAGATTCTCCTGCCTCAGCCTCCTGAGTAGCTGGGACCACCGGTGCCCACCACCACACCTGGCTAATTTTTGTATTTTTAGTAGAGACAGGGTTTCACCATGTTGGCCAGGCTGGTCTTAAACTCCTGACTTCAGGTGATCGGCCCACCTTGGCCTCCCAAAGTGCTGGGAGCGGTGTGAGCCATCGCGACCGGCCCTGAACCATTTTCAAGCATACAATTCAGTGGCATTTTCGTTGTTGTGAGAATGTGATGATTCTCATCATCACCACCATCCAGCTCCAGAACTTGTCCATATTCCAAACCAAAACTCTGTCCCCCGTAGACAATCATGTTTATTCTCCCTCCTGCAGCCTCTCACAGCCACAGGTGGCTTTTCCCACCAGTGTTCAGGTGCAGATGCAGAGTGGGTGAGGGCTGAGTCACACAGAGTTGCCGAGGGAGGGGCAGCAAGGGCCTTACAGGTGGTCCTGAGGTGTGATTACAAGGGTGGATCAGGGAACTCAGGCTCTGTGAGCAGGTGGAGGCAGGAAGAGGTATGCAATGGTGTCTTTAGAGTCCCCAGAATGTTGGTATCTTCGCTCCTCTCCTTTCTCACGGTGCTGTAGATGGCAGGAGTCAAAACTCATTTCATATTTATTCATTAATATGGTTCCCAATTGCTCTGACATCTCTGAAGAATGTCCTACAGAAGGACCCAAAATGGCCACTTGAGTGACCGGCATGACCTCTCCCTACTACATGCCCTAGACCTAGGAAAACGTTATGGGTCCCTAGGATACCCACACACTCTGCACCTAATTAGGTAAGAAAAGAGGCATATGGTGTTTTATATGGGGAAAGAGGTACATTTTCTATGAATAGCATAACTATGCGAACAGACAGGCTGACAGATGATTTCACTTTATCTCATCACACAATATGGGCATCCTCACTGTGTGAAAACCCCCAAAGCTTCAGAAACTTGCTAACGTCCTCCGTGCTTTCTCCGTCTCAGCTCTTGCCTTTCTCTGCAGAACTGAAATGGAGATGGGAAGCCCTCTCCCAACCGCTCTGAGCTCTCCACCCCGAAATGTCCTCTGGTGGTTTTCACAGTCCCAAGCTGTTTTCTGCTTTATTGGTGGAGTCATCTCTTCCTTACAACACACTGCTCATCCTTTCTGGGGATGGTGTTTTCTGGTTTTGTCTACACATATATGTACATTCTTGGTCTATAAGTTCTATTTCTGAACGATGAACTTGCACTGTGCTACAGCCACACCTTTGAGAGCAATGATGGTAGGGTGGGGTTTTGCAGCACAGATGCCCTTGGTGAGGGAGGAACAAGTTGCAGGGAATTTTCTTTTTTTTAATAATGGAAGAAGCTGGCCAGGCGCAGTGGCTCATGCCTGTAATTCCAGCACTTTGGGAGGCCGAGGAGGGTGAATCACCTGAGGTCAGGAGTTCAAGACTAGCCTGGCCAACATGGTGAAACCCCATCTCTACTAAAAATAGAATTAGCTGGGCATGGTGATGCATGCCTGTAATTCCAGCTACTTGGGAAGCTGAGGCAGGAAAATCCCTTTAACCCAGGAGGCGGAGGTTGCAGGGAGGGGAGATCGTGCCATTGCACTCCAGCCTGGGCAACAAGAGCGAAACTCCATCTCAAAAAAAAAAAAAAGGAAGAAGCTGAGGAGGGTCACATCTTGGATTTACCAATTGATAGATAAGCCAATATTCACACTGTTATGGTTCTAGTAATACTTCAGAAGACATAGGAGATCATCAGGATGGCAATTTTTTTAAATGCTTTTTTTTTCTTTTCTTTTTTTCTCCTGGACTCAAGTGATACCCCACCTCAGCCCCCCAAAAGTTCTGGATTATAGGCATGAGCCACCGTGCCTGGCCTCTTAAATGTTAACAGAGTGAGCCATCAGTGCTACCTTGAATTGTATATCAGCAATGCAGAACCTTCTGCCATGATGACAATGTTCTGTAAAGCGCTGTCCAATACGCTAATCACAAGAAGCCTTGCCCACTGAACTCTTGAAATGTAACTAGTGCCACTGAGGCACTGAATTTTAAATTGTATTTAACTTGCATTTAAACGGTCACACGTGGCTAGTGGCTAACCATACTGGACAGCACAGCTTGCAGTAGGAAGAACCAACTTACTAATGAGCTACAAGTTTTTCAATTAACATTCTCTAATTTAAACGTTGTTAGCATTGTTTAACAAGTTTAATTCAAGTAAACTTACTCAATATTTAAATTGTGATATTGCCTTTGGCTGTACATAATAGGCAGCGGAATAACCAGGGCTGTAGGGGTGAGGGGTTTGTATTCCTCCCCTGGCGAGCAGCTCAGTGGCAGTCAGTGGCTGGCTGAGCCGGTGGGCTGGAGCTGCCTTGGGGAGCTCTTCTGGTTTCCAGCTCTCACATTTGTGGGACTGGCTTGCAGCCTGGTAGTTGTGAGATGGCTGCTGTACTTTCCAGCATCACCTTCCGGCAGGAAGGCATGAAGAAAGGTGATGGAAAAAGAGCAAAGGTCAAACAAAAGGCTTTCCAAAGGCAAATGGTACAATTCCATGGCAGAGAATTTGGCAACATATAGTTTAGTCATATATTATCACCACCCTTCAACCTGGCAATCTTGCTTCTTGAAATTTATCCCCAGTGGTATTAGGCATAAATATAAAATGGCTCATGCACAACATTCTTTGCGGTGGCATTATTTATTATCATAAGACATTGGAAGTAACCCAAGTGTTCATCAACAAGACACTGTTTGGATCATCTATAATATAGCTGCACAATCAGATACTGCGTAGGGAGGCCAGGTGCGTGACTCACGCCTGTAATCCCAGTGCCTGGGAAGGCCAAGGCTGGAGGATTGCTTGAGCCCAGGAGTTCTTTGAGACGAGCCAGAGGAATATAGTGGGACTATGAATGAGTGAAGAGCGAGACCTTGTCTCAAAACAAAACAAAAAACAACAACAACAAAAAAAACCCTAAAAAACCCCAAATACCGTGCAGTAAAAAAGAAATAAGAAGCACTGTGCATACAGGTACGGAGTGAGCTCCAAGATTCAGAATATTAAGTAAAAAAGAACAAGAACAACACAGAGTATATAGCTGTATCGATAAGCAGCCTCAGAGGTAAGAAAAGAAGCAAGGAAATAGACACACACACGTTTGGTTGTATTTGCAAGGGAAACGAGCAGACAAAAAAGCAAACATTTGCCTTTAAGTGAAGCTGGAAGAGGAGCGAGACAGATAGAAGGGGTGAGGGAAAGCGGGACAACTGTTCGTGTACCTCATTTCATACTTGGGGATTTGAAATCATGTATGCTTTCCTATTCAAAAACTGAAGTAAAAGGGCTGATGCAGTGGCTCACGCCTGTAATCCCAGCACTTTGGGAGGCAGGGCGGATCACTTGAGGCCAAGAGTTCGAGACCAGCCTGACCAACATGGTGAAACCCCATCTGTACTAAAGATACACACACACACACACACACACACACACACACACACACACACATACATACACAAAATTAGCTGGGTGTGGTGACACATGCCTATAGTCCCAGCTTCTCAGGAGGCTGAGGTGGGAGAATCACTTGAACCTGGGAGGAGGAGGCTGCAGTGAGCCAAGATCACACAGCTGTACTCCAGCCTGGATGACAGAGTGATACTCGGTCTCAAAAAAAAAAAAAAAAAAAAAAAAAAAATTGTTTTAAGAAAAGCAGCCTTGGCCAGGCGCGGTGGCTCAAGCCTGTAATCCCAGCACTTTGGGAGGCCAAGGCGGGTGGATCACGAGGTCAAGAGATCGAGACCATCCTGGTCAACATGGTGAAACCCCGTCTCTACTAAAAATACAAAAAATTAGCTGGGCATGGTGGCGCATGCCTGTAATCCCAGCTACTCAGGAGGCTGAAGCAGGAGAATTGCCTGAACCCGGGAGGCGGAGGTTGTGGTGAGCCGAGATAGCACCATTGCACTCCAGCCTGGGGAACAAGAGCGAAACTCCGTCTCAAAAAAGAAAAGAAAAGAAAAGAAAAGCAGCCTCTGCTAGACATTTTCTCTCTGTGTTCCTTGGCTGGAATTGGGACGCATGGCCAGGCCTAGATGCAAAGACAGCAGGGAGGTGAGTGGTCTCCTGGGCAGACTCAGTCAGGATGGGGCAGCTGAGGAGGAAGGATTCAACACTGGGCTGGCATCGTGTGGGGTCCGCTGTGGCCACACGTCCCGAGGAGAAGGTAGCCACGCCTGGGAGTGTCTCTGGGCTGCTTCAGGACTCAGGAGAGCTGGTGCTGATGCAGCATTCACCATGAGCGGGAGGTATGCTCTGAGCGCCACGTGTCCTGCCTCGAAACAACCAGCCGTTTTCATCATCCTCTTTGTGTGCAGTGCGAAACTGAACGGTCAGTTGGGAGATTTAGTTATTTGCCCCAGGCAGTGCGTGGCAGAGGGTAGATGGGAGTCCTCAGTTGTCTGCTGCTGCAGCCCAGAGCTGAGCAGCCTCGGGACAGCTGCCCTCTGCAGCTTGCCGAGTGATTCACACTGACCTCACACGTTCTGTTGTAAAAAAAAAAAAAAAAGTGATCGGAAAATGATCGCATTTCCAAGTGTTTAGCGATTCCACTTCTGGCTATGTACTCACAAGACAAGAAAGCTGGGACTCCAAGCTGGGGGTGGTGGCTCATGCCTCTAATCCCAGCACTTTGGGAGGCCGAGGTGGGAGGATCATCAGAGCCTGAGTTCAAGACCATCCTGCTAACATGGTGAGGCCCTGTCTCTACTTAAGAAAAAATTAGCTGGGCATGGTGGTGTGCACCTGTAGTCTGAGCTACAGGTGAGGCTGAGGCAGGAGGATTGCTTGAGCCTGGGGGGTCAAGGCTGCAGTGAGCTATCATCACAACACTGTACTTCAGCCTGGATGACAGAACGAGACCCTGTCTCAAAAAAAGAAAGCTGGGCCTTCAACAGACAATTGCATACTAATGCTCATTGCAGCACTATTCACAGCAGCCAAGGACGAAGCAACCCACGTGTCCATCAGTGCATGAACTGAGAAGCAAACTGTGGTCTATCCACACGCAACGGAGTATTATTCAGCCTTAGAAAGGATTCTGGTTCTGACACATGCTGCAACACGGGTGAACCCTGAGGATGTTGTGCTAGGTGAAATAAGCTGGTCACCAGAAAACAGATAAATATTGTAGGAGTCCACTTATCTGAGGTACCTAGAGTAGGCGACGTCATGGAAACAGAAAGTAGAATAGGGTTTCCAGGGTCTGAGGAATGCGGGGAGTGGGAAACGATTGTTTAATGGACTCAGCGTTGAAGTTTGGGGTGGCAAAAATGTTCCGGGGATGGCTGGTGGCGATGGCCCTACAACACTGTGAATGTGCTTGATGCCACAGAAATGTGCACCTGAGACGGTTAACGTGGTCAGTTTATGTTGTGTATATTTTCCCACAGTTTTAAAAATGTAGTTGTTGTGAACAGAATAATGTCTATTCCAGGGTAAAAAATAATTTGCTCCCTTTCCTCCAGGGATATCTGGCACTGCCTAGAGACCTTTTTTCATTTTTGTTTTTGTTTTTGAAATGGAGTCTCGCTCTGTTGCCCAGGCTGGAGTGCAGTGGCGCGATCTCAGCTCACTACAACCTCTGCCTCAGCCTCCTGAGGAATTCAAGCAACTCTCCTGCCTCAGCCTCTCAAGCAGCTGGAACAACAGGCACCCGCCATCATGCCCAGCTAATTTTTTTGTATTTTTAGTAGAGACGAGGTTTCACCATATTGGCCAGGCTGGTCTCGAACTCCTGACCTCGTGATTCACCCACCTGAGCCTCCCACAGGGCTGGGACTACAGGGGTGAGCCACCGCACCTGGCCCACTTAAAATTAATCCTTTAAAAAATGACAGGTTGACGGGTGCAGCAAACCACCATGGCACATAACAAACTTATGTAACAAATCTGCACGTTCTGCACATGTATCCCAGAACTTAAAGTATAATTTAAAAAAAATAGACTTTATTTATGGAGAGCAGTTCATAGCAAAGTTGAGCTGAAGGTACAGAGAGTTCCCATAGACCCCCCACCTCCCACTATCAACATCCCCACCAGAGTGGGGCATTTGTGACAACTGATGGAGCTGTGCTGACATATCACTGTCACCCACAGAGCACAGTTTGCATTCGGGCTGACTCTTGGTGCCGTACGTTCTCTGGGTTTTGGCAGCTAGACACAAGTCAGGTGTATCTACCAGTATAGCATGATTCGGAATAGTTTCAAAGCTCTAAACATCCTCTGTGCTCTGCCTATTCGTCCCTCCTACCCCAAACCCTTGGCAACCATTGATCTTCTTTGAGACAGGGTCTCATTCTGTCAACCAGGCTGGAGTGCACAGGCACAACCACGGCTCACTGAAGCCTGGAACTCCCCGGCTCAAGCGATCCTCCCACCTTAGGCTCCTGAGTAGCTAAGACTACAGGCACGTGGCAACACGCCTAGCTGATTTTTAAAAATTATTTTTGTAGAGATGGGGTCTTGCGGTGTTGCCCAGGCTGGTCTTGAGTTCTTGGGCTCAGACAATGCTCCCACCTTGGCCTCTCAATGTGCTGGGGTTACAGTTGTGAGCCACCGAGCCTGGACAGCTGCTGATCTTTTTACTGTCTTCTGGAGACATTTTTCGTTATCACGCCTGGGTGGAGGTGCTGCTGGTATCTCTGGTAGATGGAGGTCCTCCAGCGGGTAGGCCAGAGGTGGTGCTGAGCACTCCACAGAGCACCCCACCCCCACCCCAAACATCAGCAGTGCGGAGGTTGGGAAGTCCTGACCCAGAGGCTAAGCAGGGATTTCTTTCATCAGTGATTTTGTAGGATACATAGTAGATTCTCAATGAATATTAAATGAATGAATGAAGTTTACAAGAGAAGCATTTGAATAACCCAGAAATCCTGCTCCTGAGTTGTAACTTGTTTACATAACCCAAAGAAGAACAAAGGGAAACAGTTTCTATTAGATTCGTGTCCTGTTGCTCCCCAATGTGGTGGGGTAGGCAGGTAAGGAGAGGGTATTTTGGGAAAGGGAAATACCGTAATTTGCTGTAATTACTGTGCATGGAAATAGCATGCGTTGTGTGTAATAGTCTGTGTAGATACATGGAGTGGCCCATTGGCATTAGGTATGAATCATGTGACTACTGTCAGACATCTGGGTCTGTATGGTTTTCTCCGTAAGACAGAGGAATCCATTCTAAGTATTTAGCAGAAAAGCGACGCAATTTGGCACTTTTCGCCTTTGTCTTATGAGGCATCCAAAAGAGATTCAGAAATGAAGAACCTCAAGGGGTGGTGAGCTCCTAAACATCACTTGAAAGTGCTTTTTTTTTTTTTTTTTTTTTTTTGGTCCTTGAAGAGTTTTTAATACAGTGTATTGAAGAACTGTCAGGGAGAGGACAGAAGTGAAGACTTTTTGATATTTAGTTTGAAACAAAGCACAGAGACACGAGATTCAAATTGAATGATGGGGGGAATTTCTTTCTTTCTTTCTTTTTTTTTTTTTGAGACGGAGTTTCGCTCTTGTTACCCAGGCTGGAGTGCAATGGCGCGATCTTGGCTCACTGCAACCTCCGCCTCCTGGGTTCAGGCAGTTCTCCTGCCTCAGCCTCCTGAGTAGCTGGGATTACAGGCACGCACCACCATGCCCAGCTAATTTTTTGTATTTTTAGTAGAGACGGGGTTTCACCTTGTCGACCAGGATGGTCTTGATCTCTTGACCTTGTGATCCACCCGCCTTGACCTCCCAAAGTGCTGGGATTACAGGCTTGAGCCACTGCGCCTGGCCGATGGGGGGAATTTCAAAAGAGAAACTGGGCTACATTTCCTGGTTTTTACTCTTACATATCAAAGCCCAGTGTAGATAACCGTAACAGTTGGCTGTCCTGGTTATGTCGGGGAACATAGGCTAACACCCCACTCTTTCAGAGGCCCCACCACCTTTTGGTGTGTTTAGTACCATTCTCAGGGTACTAAGATATAATCAGATGTGGGCAAGGGTATTTTTTGGATCCTGAAGTTGGTCTGGGTGCCTGGTATTCTGAACTTTCTTTTTATTTTTATTATTTTTATTATTTTTTTCTGTCCAGCAGCCAAGCTCGTTGGGGCCGGGCCTTTTTTTTTTTTTTTTAATTGTAGAGATTGAGGTCTCACTATGTTGCCCAGCCTGGTCTCAAACTTCAGGTCTCAAGTGATCCTGCTGCCTCAGTCACCCAAAGTGCTGTGATTACAGGTGTGGGTCACTTTGCTGAGCTCCAGGCTGTCTTTGATGATATTCAGTCCTACGCAGATCTGTCTTCGGCCTATGTGATTCTCACAAGCACAAGTAGCCCAAGCTCATGCCAAGAGGAATAAGATTCCATCCCATCACAAGGAACTCACAGTTAGCTCAGCAAATGAGGCTTGTACACAGATGAAGTGTGTGAGCCGCACAAAACCACGCTCAGTTTCTAATATTTACAAAGTGCTCTAGAACAGTGAGGACGGAGCAACCCTGCTTGCAAGAAAGCTTCTGAGAGCTGGTGACTTTTAGGCATCTTAAAGGATGAATAACAGCAAATAAGTGGTAGCAGGTGGGAGTCAGAGAAACTTCCAGGCAGAAGGAGCACGTGTGAAGATCAAGTGCTTGTCAGTGAATGGGTCCTCATGTTTGAGCGCAGAGTGGCTGGTTTACTGGGCTGAAGATTGGGGAGCTAATGGCAGGTAATGAGGCAGGAGAAGTAAATTGGAGCTTACCTGTGAAGGGCACTTGGTTAAAACACAAAGCTAGGACCAGGACTGGTGGCTCACGCCTATAATCCCAGCACTTGGAGAGACCAAGGCGGGTGGATCATGAGGTCAGGCATTCAAGACCAACCTGGCCAACAGAGTGAAACCCAATCTCTACTAAAAATACAAAAAAATTGGCTGGGTGGAGTGGCAGGCGCCTGTATTCCCAGCTAGTCAGGAGGCTGAGGCAGGAGAATCGCTTGAACCAGGAAGTGGAGGTTGCAGTGAGTGGAGCTCGCGCCAGTGCACTCCAGCCTGGCGACAAGAGCAAAACTCGGTCTCAAAAAAACCTAAAAAACAAAAAACCTACAAAGCTAATGGTCAAGGATGCAGTTGCACAACTCCAGGGGGTGCTGTTCACGGCATAGTCAAATATATGACTGGTGCCTTAGAGTTGTGGCATGCATAGCTGTGTGGCTGTCCCCATTGGCTCAGCTGATGATCGCTGAGTGACAGCTACTGGAAAGTATAATGAGAGCCCTGTGTGTTTTATCTTTTCCCATTTTAGATATAGGGCCTCACTCCGTCACCCAGGCTGGAGTGCAGTGGTGTGATCATGACTCACTGCAGCCTTGAACTCCTGGGCTCAAGTGATCCTCCCACCTCACTCCTGAGTAGCTGTGATTACAGGTTCATGCTGCTGTGTATGGGTAATTTTAACATTTTATCTTAAAAAATTTATTCATTTATGTTTAGAAACGAGGCCTCACCCTTTTATCCAGGCTGGAGTGCAGTGGCACAATCATAGCTCACTACAGCCTCTAATTTTTGGCCTCAAGCAATCCACCTGCTTCAGCCTCCCAAAGTGCTGAGATGACAGGTGTGAGCCATTGTCCCTGGCCTTATTTTTTCTTATTTAATTCTCACAAATACTCCATGAGGTAAATTCTATTTTCATTCCCATTTTATAGATGAAGAAACTGAGGTGCACAGAGGAGCTGGCATGGCTATGAAGTGCTGCCATTGGCATTTTCATCTGGGCCGCTTTGGAGCCCAAGGCAGACTGCTCCCAGCGTTTGTCATCTGAGGCACCCACAGAAGTGATGCTTTCTGGCACCACAGGGAAATGACAAAGCTGCTCACACTCTGAGGGGTGTGGGCCCAGAGATTCCAGTGTCCCCAGCCGCACCCTGGCCACCCCGATGGTTAAGGGGTGCTCAGGGCCTTGGCAACCCATGGCCCATTTCCACAGCATTCTAGGGTGGCAGGTGGATCTCAGCTCTGAGAATACATTTGAGGTCGCTTTTCCAACCTGGTTATATTGCAGTCAAACATTCAAACAGGGGGTAGAAAAATTCTGTCTACTTTAGCATCCTAAAACATTGGCTGTCACTTTTGTGGTTTTGTAGGTTGAGGGAGAAAATGAGTTTGCACAAAGCATGGACTCTGGAGACAGACAAATCAGGTCTTCATCACATGACCTTGGACAAGGTATTTGCTCTCTGTGAGCCTCCGTTTCTTCATCGTTTAATAACCGGGCACAGCGACTCACCTCTTTAATCCCAGCACTTTGCAAGGCTGAGGCAGGTGGATCGCTTGAGGTCAGGAGTTTGACAACAGCCTGGCCAACATGGTGAAACCTCATCTCTACTAAAGATACAAAAATCAGCTGGGGGTGGTGGTGCGCATCTGTGATCCCAGCTTCTCAGGAGGCTGAGGCAGGAGAATCACTTGAACCTGGGAGACGGAGGTTGCAGTGAGCTGAGATTGCGTCACTGTGCTCCAGCTTGGGCAACAGAATGAAACTTTGTCTCAGAAAGAAAAAAAGGCTATAATAAATAGCCACCTGTTGTATGAAAGGTAGACATTCATGGAAAACACCTGGTGCCGCCTGTGAGCCTTCAGTATGTGCCATCCTCTTTCTCACCTCCTCTTCTGTCCCTGAACATTTCTGATCAGTGAGTCTGTGGTGGAGGGCAGTGGTTTTGGGAGAACCAGGCAACAGCCATCTATTGGCAAAACCTCTTTATTTATGAGGACATTGCTAGTGATAACACCCTTTCTTTAGAATTCCCTTTTTATTAAAGTACCCCTGAGTTTGCTGTCAAAACTGTTTATGGAAACAAACAAGCAAAATGGTCCCTGATATGGTTTGGCTCTGTGTCCCCACCCAAATCTCATCTCAAATTGTAATTCCCACATATCAAGAAAGGGACTTGTAATCCCACGTTTCAAGGGAGGAAGGTGATGGATCATGGGGTGGTTTCCCCCATGCTGTTCTCGTGATAGTGAGTTCTCACGCGACCTGATGGCTTTTAAAGTGGTAGTTTTTTTTCCTGTGCTCTCACTTCTCTCTGTCCTACTGCCTTGTGAAGAAGGGCCTTGCTTCCCTTTCACCTTCTGCCATGATTGTAAGTCTGCCGAGGCTTCCCAGCCATGTGAAGCTGAGTCAATTAAACCTCTTTCCTTTATAAATTACCTGGTCTTGGGTATTTCTTTATAGCACTGTGAGAATGGACTAATACAGCCCCCAACGATTTCCACATCTTTCCACTCTCGTTCTCATGTGGTCATCTTCATTTTTACCTTTTTTTCTTTTTTCTTTCTTTCTTTCTTTTTTTTTTTTTTTTTTTTTGAGACAGTCTCATTCTGTCACCCATGTTGTAGTGCAGTGGCATGATCTTGGCTTACTGCAACCTCTGCCTCCCAGGCTCAAGTGATCCTCCTACCTCAGCCTCTAAGTAGCTGGAACTACAGGCATGCATCACCATGCCTGGCTAATTTTTGTATATTTTTTGTAGATATGGGGTTTCACCATGTTGCACAGGCTGGTCTCCAACTCCTGAGCTCAAGTGATCTGCCCGCCTTGACCTTCCAAATTGCTGAGATTATAGATGTGAGCCACTGTGTCTGGCCCATATTATTATTATTATTATTTTTTTTTTTTTTTTTTTTTTTGAGACGGAGTTTCGCTCTTGTTACCCAGGCTGGAGTGCAATGGCGCGATCTCGGCTCACCGCAACCTCCGCCTCCTGGGTTCAAGCAATTCTCCAGCCTCAGCCTCCTGAGTAGCTGGGATTACAGGCACGTGCCACCATGCCCAGCTAATTTTTTGCACTTTTAGTAGAAACGGGGTTTCACCATGTTGACCAGGATGGTCTCGATCTCTCGACCTCGTGATCCACCCGCCTCGGCCTCCCAAAGTGCTGGGATTACAGGCTTGAGCCACCGCGCCCGGCTGGCCCATATTATTTTTAAAAACTATTAACATTTTTTTCTTTCTTGGAGACAGAGTCTCACTCTGTTGCACAGGCTGGAGTATAGTGGCATGATCTCGGCTCACTACAACCTTTATCTCCTGGGCTTAAGTGATCCTCCCACCTCAGCCTCCCGAGTTCCTGGGACTACAGGAGCACACTTTCATGTCCAGCTAATTTTTCTATTTTTTTTTGTGTATGTGGTGGGGTTTTGCAATGTTGCCCAGTGAGCCAGGATCACATCACTGCACTCTAGCCTGGGTGACAGAGTACGACTCTTGTCTCAAAATAAAGAAATAAAAATATTGGCTCGGCATGGTGGCTCACACCTGTAATCGCAGCACTTTGAGAGGCTGAGGCAGGTGGATCACGAGGTCAGGAGTTTTTGAGACCAGCCTGACCAACATGGTGAAACCCTGTCTCTACTAAAAATACAAATAAATTAGCCACATGGTGGCATGCACCTGTAATCTCAGCTTCTCAGGAGGCTGAGACAGAGAATTGCTTCAATCAGGAGACAGAGGTTGCAGTAAGCCCAGATGGCACCATTGCTCTCCAGCCTGGGCAATAGAGTGAGACTCCATCTCAAAAAAAAAAAAAAACTATTTGTCAAATAAAGATTGCATACCTTCAAGGTGTACATTGTAATAATTTGATATATGTATACATTGTGTATTGATGACCACAACCAAATGAATGAACACATCCATAGCCACACATGCTGTTCATTAGAGTCTACCTCAGAACTTAGGAACTTCCGTAACTGGAAGTTTGTACCCCTTGACCAACGTTTTCCCCATCACATATCCCTTGGCAACCACCGTTCTACTCTTTGCTTCCGTGATTTTAACTTCTTTAGCTCCCACATATGAGGAAGATCATACAGTAGTTGTCTTTCTGTGTCTGGCTTGTTTCACTTAACATAATGTTCTCCAAATTGTTGCAAATGGCAGGATCTCCTCTTTTATGGCTGAACTCTGTGTCTTTTTAAAACTTTTTTTATTTTTTGAGATGGAGTCTCACACTGTCACCCGGATTGGAGTGCAGTGGTGCAATATTGGCTCACTGCAACCTCCACCTCTCAGGTTTAAGCGATTCTCATACCTCAGCCGCCCAAGTAGCTGGGATTACAGGCACCTGCCACCATGCTTGGCTAATTTTTCTTAAACTCCTGACCTCAGGTGATCCGCCCGTCTCAGCCTCCTAAAGTGCTGGGATTATAGGTGTGAGCCACCGACCCCTGCCAAACTCTGTGTCTCTTTAAAAAAACATTAGCATTCAGGCCGGACCTGGCCTATTGTTATTTATTTATTTATTTTTGAGATGGAGTCTGACTCTGTCACCAGGCAGGAGTGCAGTAGTGCAATCTTGGCTCACTGCAACCTCTGCCTCCTGGGTTCAAGTGATTCTCCTGCCTCAGCCTCCCGAGTATCTGGGATTATAGGCATGTGCCACCACGCCTGGCTAATTTTTGTATTTTAGTAGAGATGGAGTTTCACTATGTTGACCAGGATGGTCTTGATCTCTTGACCTCGTGATCCACCCACCTTGGCCTCCCAAAGTGCTGGGATTACAGGTGTGAGCCACCGCGCCCGGCCTATTATTACTTTTAAATTTAAGAGACAAAGTCTCACTGTTGTCCAGGCTGGAGTGCAGCGTGTATTCACAGGCACTATCCCACCACTGATGAGAGTGGGATTTTGGACTTGCTCTGATTGGACCTGAGCCTGTTAATCACCCAGCCTTAGGCAACCAGGTGGTCCCTGTCTCCTAGGAGGTCACCCTATTGATGCTAACTTAGTGTGGAGACCACAAATGTTTTTTTTATTTCCGAATATTTGATTTATCTCATTTCTAGCCAGTGGTCTGAAAGCGCCCTGGGTTTGACAAGTTCCCTGAGGGGGTGCTACTGCCTTTCACACACAGGTCAGGCAATGTATGAGTGATGTCTCACTGGGGATGGGAGAGTAGGAGTTAGCAGAAAAACACAAGCACCTGGACCGTGTCTGCCGCGGAGAAAAACAACACCCCTCCCCCAGTACACGTGGAGGGCATGCCGCTCAAACACACCTGTGCGTTTCTCGGGGCGTGAGAGGCTTGCTCCATCTCCTGTTGGATTGAATCCCTCGCCTTAAGAAGCGGCTCATCCTCGCTCCAACAAAAGATGGAGGATTCTGGCTGAACGGGAAGGAAATTCTGAGTGACAGCTTAGGGGCGTTTTCCAGATTCTGCGGAATCAGGTTCGTATTGCTAATTATTGTCTGTATGGTTCTGGCTAATTCCTCGACTCGCGACGATGAAAGGCCTTTACTCCCAAATAAATTGCGCCAGGAAATAGAAATCAGCCCACAACAAATGGGTCTTGGGGAAGAGGCCTCCTAGCCCTGGTAGCAGGAGGCATCGTCTCACCCTTATTTGGGGGTTGTCAGGCAGCAAGTTGCCATTTTTCTTTTCTCATGGTGCGTGTGTGTGTGTGTCTGTGTGTGTATCTGTGCGTTTTATGTGTGTGTGTGTGTGTGTGTCTCTCTGTGTGTGTCTGTGTGCATGCATGTGCTGATTTTTCTTCCCCAAAATGTCTTGTTTTCTCCCACGGATGGGTGATTCTGATGGCCTTGCTGGAGGTGGCAACATCCTGCCCGACAGTAGCCCTTGGCTTCATTCTGAGCAGACCCCCTTGCCCCCACCCCCACGCCCCTGTCGCGGCAGGCCCTTTCTCTCCTTGCGCCTCTACGCCTCAGGTCTTTTGTTTTCTCATTTTGGTTCCTCTGTTTGTGGCATAAAGTTGGGACCTGGGCAGACGCATGAGAGTTTTCCAGTGACCACAAAGTGATGTCTGCCTTCTCCGCTTCGTACTTTCTGTGCCCGCCCAGGAGACAATTAATAATAAATCAGTGAGATGTGTTTCAATAATTCTCTTGCTTGAAGTTCTGGAAGGCAGCTCTCGGGAAGGCAGGAAGAAACAGCAGCCCTTAGAATTTCTGCTGTCCCGCGTCTTCAAACGGCTTGCTGTTGCCTGGTGTCTGTAAATAGTCAATGGGGCCGGGCGCGGTGGCTCAAGCCTGTAATCCCAGCACTTTGGGAGGCCGAGGCGGGTGGATCACGAGGTCAAGAGATTGAGATCATCCTGGTCAACATAGTGAAACCCCGTCTCTACTAAAAATACAAAAAATTAGCTGGGCATGGTGGCGCGTGCCTGTAATCCCAGCTACCCAGGAAGCTAAGGCAGGAGAATTGCCTGAGCCCAGGAGGCGGAGGTTGCGGTGAGCCGAGATTGCACCATTGCACTCCAGCCTGGGTAACAAGAGCGAAACTCCGTCTCAAAAAAAAAAAAAAAAAAAAAGTCAATGGGGTTGGAGGGATTGGAAGAGGAAGCTGGAGACTCCGGGTTGAGTGCACTCCTAGTTTCCCAGGTGCAGTGCAGGATTCGAATTCTCCCTGGGTGTGGGGCTGCCAAAGCAGGTGAGGGGTAGCAGTGTTGCAGACTGAGCTGGTGCCGACCAGGGCCCGGGAAGGAAGGCGAGCTCTGAGGTTTGCTGGCACACCCTGGCATGGAGAATGCCATACTGCATATCCACTTTCTGTCATTAAGAAAGAAATGAGGGCTGGGCGTGATAGCCCAGACCTGTAATCCCAGCACTTTGGGAGTTGAGGCGGGCAGATCACTTGAGCCCAGGAGTTTGAGACCAGCCTGAGCAACACAGCGAGACCTCCTCTCTACAGAAAATACAAAAGTGAGTTGTGGGCTCCTGCTGTCCAGACCCGGTGGGTCTCATTATCCATGTTGCTTATACAGTGCCCATCCATGGCTCACTGGCTGACATACTGGTTTCCATTGCTGGGGTGGACAAGCGGTTCCTCCCTGTCCTCCTGTGAGAGGAGGAGGCGAGGTGGGGGTTCTGATAGGCTGACTTTAGGTGTCCAAATAGAACTGAAGGTCGTCAGTGGGTGCAGTTCACAAGTGGAGCTAACTGCTGTAAGGGATGAATGTGCCTTATATTTGATGTAGCGTATGATTTCTGTTTTGTTCCAAGTGAATATTTCACAATCTCCAGTCCAGTTGGTTTTGGGGATGAAATATCACAAACACAGTAGTTAGCACACATAGGGCACGGAGATGCTGTATAGTTCAGGCAAATGATGTGGGGACACATGCTTACTAGTGTTCTGCATTAAGGCTAGGCGCAGCGGCTCACACCTGTAATCCCAACACTTTGGGAGGCCAAGGTGGGTGGATAACCTGAGGTCAGGAGTTCAAGACCAGCCTGGGCAATATGGTGAAACCCCATCTTTACTAAAAATACAAAAATCCACTGGGCGTGATGGTGGACGCCTGTAGTCCCAGCTACTTGGGACGATGAGGCATGAGAATGACTTGAACCTGGGAGGCAAAGGTTGCAGTGAGCTGAGATTGAGCCACTGGGTGACAGAGTAAGACTCTATTAGGCAAGGCAGCATTCCTTAAGGTCTGATTCAGAATACAAAATCTGGTGGAGGCCAGGTGCGGTGGCTTAATCCTATAATCCCAGTGCTTTGGGAAGCTGAGGCAGGAAGATCCCTTGAGGCCAGGAGTTTGAGATCAGCCTGGCAACATAAGCAGACCCTGTCTCTCTTAAAAAAACAAACAAGTCCGGGCGCGGTGGCTCAAGCCTGTAATCCCAGCACTTTGGGAGGCCGAGGCGGGTGGATCACGAGGTCCAGAGATCGAGACCATCCTGGTCAACATGGTGAAACCCCGTCTCTACTAAAAATACTAAAAAAAATTAGCTGGGCATGGTGGCGTGTGCCTGTAATCCCAGCCACTCAGGAGGCTGAGGCAGGAGAATTGCCTGAACCCAGGAGGCGGAGGTTGCGGTGAGCCGAGATCGCGCCATTGCACTCCAGCCTGGGTAACAAGAGCGAAACTCCGTCTCAAAAAACAAAAAACAAAAAAAAGGGGCCAGGCACGGTGGCTCAACACCTGTAATCCCAGCACTTTGGGAGGCCAAGGTGGGTGGATCACGAGGTCAAGAGATCGAGACCATCCTGGCCAACATGGTGAAACCCCGTCTCTACTACAAAAATACAAAAATTAGCCAGGCATGGTGGTACGCGTCTGTAATCCCAGCTATTCAGGAGGCTGAGGCAGGAGAATCGCTTGAACCTGAGAGGTGGAGGCTGCAGTGAGGTGAGATTACACCACTGCACTCCAGCATGGTAACAGAGCGAGACTCTGTCTTAAAAAGAAAAAAGAAAGAAAAATTCGCTCCAGCCTGGGTGAGAGCTATCTCTCTCTATATATGTATGTATGTATGTATGTATATTTATATAAGTCTGCTGAGGCCCTGGCACCCTGCAGTCCTAGGTGGTTCTCCAGCTCATCTTGTGTCACAGGTACCTGTATTCAGATGCAGGTGGTCACAGTTGTGGGGGTCTTGGTGAGAGTCTGTTTTGAGGCAGTAAGTGTCATCGAGTTTTGTTCTTTAAAAAATTATTTTTTTTTAATTTTTATTTTTTTATTTTTTTTTTTTGAGACGGAGTTTCGCTCTTGTTGCCCAGGCTGGAGTGCAATGGCGCGATCTCGGCTCACCGCAACCTCCGCCTCCTGGGTTCAGGCAATTCTCCTGCCTCAGCCTCCTGAGTAGCTGGGATTACAGGCACGCGCCACCATGCCCAGCTAATTTTTTGTATTTTTAGTAGAGACGGGGTTTCACCATGTTGACCAGGATGGTCTCGATCTCTTGACCTCGTGATCCACCCGCCTCGGCCTCCCAAAGTGCTGGGATTACAGGCTTGAGCCACCGTGCCCGGCCTATTTTTGACAAAAATTGTATATATTCATTGTGGACAGCATGATCTGAAATACGTATACATTGAGGAATGGTTACATCAGCTAATTAACATACAAATTACTATACCTACCCTTCAGCTTTTGTGGCAAGAACACTTGAAATCTACTCTCTTAGTGATTTTTAGGACTACCGTGATTGTTATTACCTATCGACACCGTGCTGTTCAGTGTGGACTTGGACTTGCTCCTCCTGTATTTTGTTTTGATTCCACACTGTTTTAGGAGCTAGGTTTGTTATTGCAGTGTGAATCCTGTGTTACCTGTCTGCACAATGGACAAACGAAAAGTTTATTTCCTTCTATTTAAAATGTACCATTAGGCTGGGCACAGTGGCTCACACCTGTAATCCCAGCTCTTTGGGAGGCTGAGGTGGGAGGATTGCTTGAGCCTAGGAGTTCAAAACCAGCCTGGGCAGCATGGTGAAACCCCATCTCTACCAAAAATACAAAAAAAAAATCAGCTGGACTTGGTGGCATGTGCCTGTGGTCCCAGCTACTTGGGGGGCTGGGGCAGCTGGGGTGGAAGGATCACTTAAGCCTAGGAGGCTGAGGCTGTGGGAGCCATGATCATGCCACTGCACTCCAACCTGGGTGACAGAGTGAAACCCCATCTCAAAAATAAAGTAACAAAGTGTGTTATTATTGGCCAAACATGGTGATTTATGCCTGTAATCTCAGCAATTTGGGAGGCTGAGGTGGGAGGATTGCTTGAGTTCAGGAGTTCGAGGCTGCAGTGAGCTATGATCATGCCACTGCACTCCAGTCTGGGTGACAGAGTGAGACTCTATTTAAAAAATACTATTATAGGCCGGGCGCGGTGGCTCAAGCCTGTAATCCCAGCACTTTGGGAGGCCGAGGCAGGTGGATCACGAGGTCAAGAGATTGAGACCATCCTGGTCAACATGGTGAAACCCCGTCTCTACTAAAAATACAAAAAATTAGCTGGGCATGGTGGCGCGTGCCTGTAATCCCAGCTACTCAGGAGGCTGAGGCAGGAGAATTGCCTGAACCCAGGAGGCGGAGGTTGCGGTGAGCCGAGATCGTGCCATTGCACTCCAGCCTGGGTAACAAGAGCGAAACTCTGTCTCAAAAAAAAAAAAAAATACTGTTATGATTAATACCTATCATTAATTGTTTATGCCAGGCTTTATACGTAAATATGCTATATGCAATCATCTATCCATTCCTGAAACAGCCTCATCAGGTAGGAGTCTTGTTTTTGCCCCCATTTTGCAGAAATGGAAACAGAGGCTTAGCTACATAGCTTGGCCACAGCTTGAGTGGCAGCGCTGGCATCTGAACACATTTCTGTCTGAATCCAAAGCCCATGCTCCTGACTACAAATGAGACTGCCGCTCCCTTCAAGCCTTTGGTTTGAATGACTTATTTTTTTCACGTCCAGTATGGTCTCAAAAGAATCATCTCCTTATATCTTTTCCTGCCGCTCCCCAAACACCTGCCTGGCTCCTCTTCTGCTAAGAATTAATGATGGTGGCTGGCTAGGATGACATCCAGGTGGTCTCCCATGGTGAGCTCGCCAGGGCTCCCCAGTCCAAACCAAATGGTGAGATCAAGCCCATTGGGGTGTCATTTCCTCACCCCTCCAAAAGGAATTAAGTTGTTTCTGCTTGTCAAATGCTCTGTGCTTCCTCACCTGGCCTGCCTGAGTCACTGGGCTGTGTCAGCCTGAGAACGGATGTTCTGTGTCCAATAGCCGGGAGCTGCAAACACATGCCCTGCACGCGGCAGAGAGGTGGGCTGTGCAGGGACCCAGCAGAAAACCAGTGCCCCACAATGATGCCCAGGCCCAGAGACCACAGAGACGATGCCAGGGAAGAAACCATTGTTCAGGATCCAGAAGCCGTCTGCCCCAATTCAGCCCCCGGTCTGGAAAAGCAGCAGAGGACATTTTGTGTGCAGTGAGCTGACAGCCCTATAAAACATTTCCTCTCTTCCCCACTCGGAACAGAGCCCATCTGTCCAACAGTTTCTGAAATAACACCGGATGGCCAGCAAAAGAGTGTCCATTGTCGCAGGCGCACTGCTGCTGCAGGTAGTCCACACAGGCCCCTGTAATTCAAGTCGAAACAGCCGCTTCACTGACAGGGAGGCGGGGAGTGAAAGTGGTTGTAATTCCAACAACCGGGAGGGTTGTTTTTCTAAGAATTTCTGCCAGGGGCCATTGAGTACTCTTTGTGCACAGATGGGAGACCTTGAAATTTAGGCAGCGATCAAATTCCAAATTCAACACCTGTGTGCTGCCAGCTCGCCGGTGAGGCAGCCGGTCACGCTGATCTGTGTTTGGGAAAGACTGGAGTTGGGTGGTACTTGCTGCTTTCCTAGGGAAACCCTCTAACAAGCTTTCCCAAGATCATAAATGAGATACTGGGGTTTCAGGCTAACAGGCACACGAAGCTGTTGTTCAAAACTCAGAAACAGTCAGCTTTGACCCTATAGCCTTGGGATTTCCTAGAGCAGGCCATTATGATCTGCTCACGTGGGGACTTGTTATTTCTATACAGATTGGGACTTCTAGTTTGCATCAGGTCTTCTGCACTCTCTTTTTCAGAAGTGAGCACCAGCCAGAGTATAGCAAACGTTTTCTCTTTTCTCTTAAATATGCATGTTAGCATCATTGGGCGCAAGCATCCAGATGACGCCGTCAGGATTTGACTTTACGAATGATTTCTCGTGATACGGCATCCTAGCTGAACATGGACCGTGAATGAGAACGCTTGTTTCATATCCCAAACATGCCCCTTCCTGGCTTTGGGACTTTGGGCAAATTACTGGGTCCCCAAGCCTTGGGTTTTTCATCTGTAAAATGGGATGATGGTAACAATAGGAACTAATTGGTTGGATTGTTGTGAGAATTGAATGAGTTTCAGTGCAGTGCCTGACCCATAATCAGCACTGAACACACGACTAGGGCATTATCCGAGGATGAAGATGGACATTGTTTTGAGTGTCTTTATCCTCCTCATAAGGTTTACCCCTGGGTTTTGGGGGCTGGAGTTGGAGCACAAGCAGTCCACAGAGGCAGAAGGCCAGGCTATGGTGAGGTCCGTGGGGAAGGCTGAGGTTTCGACCCTCCATAGATGGGCAACAGCCCCAGCTGTGATGGCCAGAATCACGGGCAGAGACGTCTGCTGCATGCCAGAGGCAGGCCGGGCACGTGGAGGGCCGTGGGTGGATAGGTTGGGGGTCAGGCCCCAGATGATTGCTCTGGGGGTTGCATGGACAGTCAAATTGGGTTTAGGGATACAAAGAAGGGGAATTGATGTTTAAATATTTTTTATTATGATAAAATATTTGTAACAGGCCAGGCATGATGGTTTAAGCCTGTAATCCTAGCACTTTGGGAGACTGAGGTAGGAGGATCGCTGGAGTCCAGAAGTTTGAGATCAGCCTGGGCAACATAGTGAGACATTATCTCTAAGAAAATTTTTAAAATTAGCCAGGCATGGTGGTGCATGCCTGTGGACCCAGCTACTTGGGAGGCTGAGGTGGGAGGATTGCCCGAGCCTAGGAGGTTGAGGCTGCAGTGAGACGTGATCATGCCACTCAAAAAAAAAGTGTAACATAAAAATCACCAGTTTAGGACAGGTGTGGTGGCTCATACCTGTAATCCCAGTACTTCGGGAGGCCGAAGCAGGTGACTCACTTGACTCTGGAAGGTTGAGATCATCCTGTGCAACACGGTGAAACCCCATCTCTATAAAAATTAGAAAAATTATCCAGGCATGGTAGTGTGTACCTGTAGTCCCAGCTACTTTGGAGGCTGAGGCAGGAGGATCACCTGAGCCTAGAAATTGAGGCTACAGTGAGCCAAGATCATACCACTATAGTTCAGCCTGGGTGATGGAGTGAGACTCTGTCTCAAAACAAGCAAACAAAGCCCAAACAAAACCCAGTTTAACCATTTTTAAGAGTACAGTTCATTGCCATTGCGTGCATTCACACTGTTGAGCAACCATCAACACCGTCTGTTTCTAGAACCTTTTTAGGACCTCAAACTGAAACTCTGTTTCCATTAAACAACTCCCCATTCATTCCTCCTCCCGCCCCTGGCAACTACCGTCTTACTTTCTGTCCCTATGAATCTGCCTACCATAGTTACCTCATATAACTCGGATCATATCGTCTCTGTCCTTTTGTGCCTGGCTTGTTTCTTGTAGCATAATGTCCTCCAGCCTCATCCGTGTTGTAGTGTGCCTCAGAATTTCCTTCCTTTTCAAGGCTGAATAATATTCCATTGTGTGCGTATACCACATTTTGTTTCCCCATTCATCCAACAATGGACACCTGGGTTGCTTCTACCTTTTGGCTACTGTGAAGAATGTTGCTATGAATGTGGGTGTACAGGTATCTGTGTAAGTCCCTGCTTTTGGTTATTTTGAGCACATTCCCAGAGGTAGAATTGCTGGATTATATAGTAAGTCTGTGTGCAATGTTTTTGAGGATCTGCCATACTGTTTTCCACAGCAGCTTTTTTTTTTTTTTTTTTTTTTTGGTAGAGACAGGGGTCTTGCTATACTGCCCGGGCTGGTCTTGAACTCCTGGCTTCCAGTGATCCTCCCACCTTGGCCTCCTAAAGCACTGGGATTGTAGGCATGAACCACTGTGCCTGCCTAGCTGTACCAGTTTATATTCTGGCCAGTAGCGTACACGGGTTCCAGTTTCTCCACATCCTTACCAACACTTATTTTTCATTTTTCTGAAAATATCCGTCTGAATGGGTGTGAAATGACATCTTACTGATGGAGACCGGTTGTCAGGGCATCATTAAAGAGTCCGTCTCTAAACAAAAGACAGCAGTCTGAAGAATTGTCTCTCTGTTAAGGAACTCACACTTTGAGTGTGTAGGACCAAGTGGTCACTCACTAGATTATTCACTCTGTAGGGTGGGCCCTATTTGGAGACAGGTGGTAACCTTGGCAGTGGGATTGCATGGGCATCAAATTGTCCATCTGGCCCCAAAGGTGGTCGTTCCCAGGTTGGCATGGTGCCTGACATCCCCAGCAGGAAGGTTACCTGTGAACATGGAAACAAGTTACCTGGGAGGAAAGACACGACACATGAGTGTGAGCACAGTGGCTGCTGTCGCCTGGCACGGAGCCTGGGAAGGCAGAACAGGGCATGCACGTTTGGGTAAGGCAGGGAGATCGGAAGCTGCAGGCTTGTTCCTGCAGCAGAGGCCAGGCAGGCCAGGGTACAAGGGAAGACCCAAGACAGCCCGGGTATGGGTTGTTCAGGACCCACACCTGTGTTCCTGAAGCACCAGCTGCAACCGTTTTCCCCACGCCCTCTCCCATCCCGGTGTACTTCCCCACACCTTTGCATGACTCCCTCTCGCTCCAGTGACATCTTCAGCCTCGCTTCTCCCATCTGCCCACTTTGCATCCTCTCCCGAGTGCACCCACGCCCTTCTCCAGTCCTGGCTTCCTCCCTGACTCTGGGTGTCGGGGCCAGTACTTCCCATCACACACGTCTCTGTTAGAAAATCCAAAGGCTTGATTCATCCTTGTTGGAAATGGCAAGTAGCTCCAGGCTAAATGGGCTAAATGGGGTCCGGAGAACAAAACAAGGATTCTGGAGAACTCAAGCATTGGTGCAGTCAACGTTTATTGAGTGCATTCTCTGTAAGGGCAACCAGGGTGGCAGTGGATGGGAAGTGACTGTGACTGGCGACGGAGACACTCATTGCCACTCTTGAGGGGTTTGCTGTATAGCCAGGGATGCAAATATGGAAGCCATAGGGTGCGGACAGTTTTAAGGTGTTGGATTCTATAAGCGAAGGCTGGACGGGGTCCAGTGAGAGCACAAAGCAGCGGCTGGGGAGGGTGGTCATGGAAGGCTTCAAAGAGGAGGTGGCACACAGCTTACTCAACCCAGGAATAACATGACATCATTGGAGTTCAGCTCCTGCCTGAGTCCAAGAACCCATCATACCATTCTATACACAGAATTATTTCTTGACTTCATTTTCCTGCAGTGCATTTCTGTTTGAAGAGGAAAATATGTCATCGAATGAAAAGCTATTAGCAGGGTTTCCCGCAGACCCCCGTCATGCCAGGTCTCATGCCATAGCTGTTGTTTTCCACGTGTCCCTGTGGCTTTTTCTTCACAGGATTGCTGGGGGATTTGCAAATTGGTGGTTATGAAGTTTGGAAAACCCAGTGTTGAAAATGTTTTAGGTTATTGTCAAGGAGGAAGCACTTCTTATTTACTTAGAGATGGCCAAACATGTTGGGCATGGTGGCTCACACCTGTAATCCCAGCACTTTGGGAGGCTGAGGAGGGAGGATCACCAGAAGTCAGGAGTTTGAGATCAGCCTGGCCAACATGGTGAAACTCCATTTCTACTAAAAATACAAAATTAGCTGGGCATGGTTGAGAGGGCCTGTAATCCCAGCTACTCAGGAGGTTGAGTCAGGAGAATCACTTGAACTTGGGAGGTGGAGGTTGCAGTGAGCTGAGATTGTGCCACTGCACTCCAGCCTGGGCAACAGAGGGAAACTCCATCTCGGAAAAAAAAAAAGAGAGAGAGAGAAAGTCAAATAACAGAAGTATATATGAAAGCAGCTTTGGCAATTAGACTAATCAAAAGGAAAATGCAAAGTTGTTACAACATTGTACTTTTAAATGCATGAGTAAACAAACAAACAAACAAACAAAAACCTGAAGGAAAAGGAAATTTACACTGTGGATGGACTTTTGCCATTAAAATGATAGGAAATGAAGACATCACCAGAATCTCAATGCAAATGATTTTCGTTGACAAAAGGAAGATTGTTAATCGTTAGTATTATTAATATATAATTTTTCAGGCCCTTGAAAATTGGGGTCTGGATATCCAATCAAGTGAGAACAGTTTGATATTTATATAATAGTATATAACTTGAATAAGACATTGGCTTCGAGGTGTACTTATAGAAGTGTTTGTTTATTTTTATCCCACAAATCTAATCTCTACTGTATGTATGTGTGTGTGTGTGTGTGTATATATATATATATATATATATATATATATATATATATATTTCCCAAATGTTTTCCTCACTCCCTTGAAAGTTGGTACATGTTTAAGGTTAGGAATAATAATAGTAAAATATTCTATAGTAATGGCTGCAGACAGGAGCTCGGGCTTTCATCTTCTTTCAACTTGGCAAATATTTTAAAAACAAAATTAAAAAAATGTTTTGCAACTTGTAAATCTACACATTATTTTGTTCTATGAAGAAAATTTAATATTTTTTAAATTTGGAAGATCCTATCACATAGTTTTTTTGTAATTCCAGATATTAACTTAAAAATGTCTCATAGGTTTTAAACATGAGTGCTTTTTCAGGCATTTATTCAAATATTTCTTCCTACTTCAGAACTACATCAAAATGTGATGTGATATGACTGCTTTCTTAAAGGATTTACCAGAGATTATATCCTCTGAGTAAAGTGATCCTGAATTCAGTCTGGCTGTCAGTTTCATTAGGAAGGAAGTCGCTCATCTTGGTCTAAATATTCTTCAATGCCCTGTGACGCAGACAGCCATGCTTTCAAGGAGCACCCAGATGGAAGACCTTTCTAACGACAGCTGGAAATATTCTAAGACAAATTAATGCTATTTGAGAGTTAGTGGTGGTAGGTTTTAAGATAAAATGTCTTTGTGGGCTTGTGATTTTTCTTGGGTAGCAAAGTGAAATCTGCAAACATTGGGGCTCTCTTCTCGACCCATAGTCTTGACCTTCTCAACCTCTCATTTCTTCTTTTATTTCACACGGCCTCCTGCCTAGTAACACTATACTTAGACATTTAAGAAACATGCACTTAGGCTGGGCGCAGTGGCTCATGCCTGTAATCCCAGCACTTTGGAAGGACGAGGTGGGCAGATCACGAAGTCAAGAGATCGAGACCATCCCGGCTAACACAATGAAACCCCGTCTCTACTAAAAATACACAGAGTTAGCTGGGCATGGTGGTGGGCGCCTATAGTCTCAGCTGCTCAGGAGACTAAGGTAGGAGAATCACTTGAACCCCGGAGGCAGAGATTGCAGTGAGTTGAGATTGTGCCATTGCACTCCAGCCTGAGAGCAAGACTCAGTCTTAAAAAAAAAAAAAAAGAATCATGTGCTTATAGTTTCTCACGGCTGAGCAGCAACCTCTTTCTCTTGGAAGTGAGATATTTTTGAAAGAAAGTGTTGACTAGGAAGTGATGGATCAGGGCTGTGTCTAGAATCAGGTTGTTCAGGTGGGAAGGAAGGAAGTTTTGATGATGTTTAGAAACCCGACTGAAATTTGGGTCATCAGGTTGGTTTACCGGAAAAATGAAGAAAGATAGTTTCCTTTTCTCACAAAATTGTGATGTGGGTTAGAAGAATACTGAAGAATTCAGTGATGGAGGTTTTGGAGTGGACAGCTGAAGTGCAGGAGACAATTGTCAACATTTTGTTGAAGTCATTCATATACAGATCTGAATAATTATTTTTAAATGAACGACATGATTTTCAGCTTGCCAAAATTATGGGGTTGCTGATAGTAAAATACTATAAGCTGAGCGTCTGGTGATCAGACTAACCTTGGGTGGCTTGTCTGGTCATGGAAATGGGGACTCTGTGTTTGGAGGTCGGGCAGGGACTGGAAGGTGACAGTAGTTTTGGGGTGCTCTATTAGCCAGGAAGTCATGGGAATTTTCCTGCCCCATTTGTCATATTTGTTTTTTTTATTTGTTCATTGTTTGTTTGAGATGGAGTCTCGCTCTGTTGCCCAGGCTGGAGTGCAGTGATGTGATCTTGGCTCACTGCAAACTCTGCCTCCCAGGTTCAAGTGAGTCTGCAGGCTCCCCTCCTGAGTAGCTGGGATTACAGTCACCACTACCACACCCAGCTAATTTTTATATTTTTAGTAGAGACAGGGTTTTGCCATGTTGGCCGGGCTGGTCTCAAACTCCTGACCTCTGGTGATCCGCCTGCCGTGGCCTCTGAAAGTGCTGGGATTAGAGGCATGAGCCACAGTGCCCAGCTGGTTTGTCATATTTGTGTTTGAATTTGGCTCTACATGGATTCTGCACAAGATTTAAGTGTCTTTCTTAGCTGGAAAGAGGCTCTACCTGAAAGTGCACTAAGGAAGGCTGGGTGCGGTGGCTCACGCCTGTCATCACAGCACTTTGGGAGGCAGAGGCAGGCAGATCACGAGGTCAGAAGTTCGAGACCAGCCTGGCCAATATAATGAAACCCCGTCTCTACTAAAAATACAAAAATTAGCCAGGCATAGTGGTGTGTGCCTTTAGTCCCAGCTACTAGGGAGGTTGAGGCAGGAGAATTGCTTGAACCCAGGAGGCAAAGGTTGTGGTGAGCCGAGATTATACCATTGCATTCCAGCCTGGGGAACAGAGCAAGACTCCGTCTCAAAAAGAAAAAAGTGCACTGAGGAATATTTGTAACAAAGCTAGGAGCCGTGTAGGGAACTGGCATAGGGAGTCTTCTAGACACGTGGGCAAAGGATAGCTACTGCAGGAAACGGACAGATGTGTGGGACTGGAGGGAGAGGGGTAATCTAGGTGAGGAAATGAGCTGGTCTCTTTTACCAGTATACAGCAGGTGAGGCAGATACCCCAAGATGAGGGTAGCAGCATTTCTAGGAAGGGGAGACCACCGCACCTGTGCTTTCTTTCTTGGCAAAGTGTACCAAGTGCAGATTACAGTTGAGGCAGCCAGGCCGATGCCAAGCTTCCCACCGGATGATGAAGGGCATGGAGATGAGGGAAGAGAACCAGACAGAGAAGGTGCCAGAGGGGTTAGAAGTGAGGAGTTTAGGCCGGGCACGGTGGCTCAAGCCTGTAATCCCAGCACTTTGGGAGGCCGAGGCGGGTGGATCACGAGGTCAAGAGATCGAGACCATCCTGGTCAACATGGTGAAACCCCGTCTCTACTAAAAATACAAAAAATGAGCTGGGCATGGTGGCACATGCCTGTAATCCCAGCTGCTCAGGAGGCTGAGGCAGGAGAATTGCCTGAACCCAGGAGGCGGAGGTTGCGGTGAGCCGAGATCGCGCCATTGCACTCCAGCGTGGATAACAAGAGCGAAACTCCGTCTCAAAAAAAAAAAAAAAAAAAAAAAAAAAAAAAAAAAAAGAAGTGAGTTTACTCTAGTGAGCGCACAGAGAAAATAAGATTTGATGGCAACTGGGCGGCTCTTGGCAGGAGATAACCAGCTTGGAAGTCCCTGCCATTCGTGACCCCAGGGCTGCAGGGATCAGCAGCTCAGGCACACACCTGGAGCCCATCCTTGCACACGGACTGGGGAGTTCTGGTCTAGGCCATGTCAGGAATACACAGTGAAAAGGCGGGGTCATGGAGGAGCCTTTTGAGAATCTGAAAGTTATGGGCCTTCTCCCCAGAAAGCCCACAAATATGACATATACATATAATTGTGCTCACAATTTCAAGGAATTTATGAAAATGTTCATCTATGTCTTTATTTTTTTTTTTTTTTTGAGACAGAGTCGCACTCTGTCACTCAGGCTGGAGTGCAGTGGTGTGATCTCGGCTCACCGCAACCTCTGCCTCCCAGGTTCAAGTGATTCTCATGCCTCAGCCTCCTGAGTAGCTGGGATTGGAGGCATGTACCATCATGCCTGGCTAATTTTTGTATTCTTAGTGGAGATGGAGTTTCACTATGTTGGCCAGGCTGGTCTTGAACTCCTGGACTGAAGTGATCCACCCACCTCAGCCTCCCAAAATATTGAGATTACAGGCATGAGCCACCATGCCCTGCCAAAATGCTCGTCTACTTTTGGATCTTAGGATAAGAACTCTGGTTTGAGATTATTAAAGAAAGGGTGTTGATGAAGAAATGAAGGCCAGTTCACAGGAATAAATTCAGCAACTTTAAAAAGTCCATCTAAAGAAGGAGAGGATAACAGACTTTAAGGGATTCAAAGGCTCCATAGACCTTCGGCTTTGGAAGTGGTTCAAATGCTAGGAATACCAGGCAGAAAATATCCAGGACAGGTAATTAGATCCAAACAGTCAAGCACATTGCAATGGCTGGGCAGATCACTTGGCTCAGTGTTGGCTGCTTTGTAAAGGTCTTGATGTTAACTTGCTCAGGATGATAATTTGGTAAATCATCACTTCAATGGCACAAGTTTTATTTCTGAATCCCTTCTTCCAAGCATTTTCCCCAGGAGGGACCCTTCTCTGATTTTCTCAGTATGCATGGTGGAATGCGGAGCACACAGTAAGGTGTGCTCTTGCATGGACTTCCAAGATTGACAGGGGCTGCCTGGGTACCTAGTGCCTCAAGGACTCTGCTGCTTGGTGCATTATCAGTTCTGAGCCACTCATCTGCACTGCCCAAGTAAGCCCATATGCACCCTGGAAGCAGCTATATTGCTGAAATGGCATGTATCTAAAACAATGAGACAGGCTTGATGCCTTACCAACTATTTGCAAACCAAAAAAAAAAAAAAAAAAAAAAACCAAAACAAAAAAACCAGACCTCAAAAGACTAAATGGTGAGTGAGGGGCGGAGCGTCAGTACCACCTTGAACAATATGTGACTCGTGTTAGTTTAATCTCAGGTCCTCCGCCATGCGAAACTGCTGTCTCTGCAAAATACAGCCTGGGGGGAAGTTTTGCCAGTGTCTTGCTCTGGTGAGTTAATATGCATTTAAACAGTTTTCTAACAGATTATTTACCAACGGGAACAGAATGCCTTGGCACGGGATGCCTTTGAGAGAGCTGTTCTATTGCACTGGCTAATGCCATATTTCAAAACAATTTCCACGCACTCCTGGTGGATGCAGGTTCTCTCAAACTCTTCCCTCTACTGGTGAAATGGGAGAACTGGCAAGTAGGTGAGATTATGTTGCCCTCTGGTGTCTGCCAACCCAAAAGAAAGAGCTAGAACTCAGGAAGGCTATGACAGGTAGGAGGAAGGTAGAAGGCATTTCCCACATCGAGAGAAAGATGACGATGGAGAGGTCGGGAGATGAAGAGGGAGGAAGGGAATGAGCTGGGCGTCCTCGGCCGGGTGAATCCTCTTCTCTCAGGTGAGTGACAGGATTCCAACTACCCCTCCTGTCTGAGGAGGGAAGTGACACCCTCAGGGCTATTCGCCTGATGAATCTGGGGCTTCCATGATCTGTGATGGGGAAGTAGGAGCACGGGGGTGCGTGGGTGCCACCTGGCCGTTCTCTGCGGGGAACTGCTGGGGAAGGGAGCTGAGTAATGGCCACCCATATTCCCATCCCTCAGGTTTGGCCGAATAGGAGAATGTCCCTGGGACTGGGAGTGAGAGTGAAGTACCCTTGTCCCTGGGGAAATCCCTTGGTAGTTATGACCTTATCGAAGGTACAGTGATGGTGAAGGGAATCCATTGGTTGTCCACTGGGGTCTTCACACCTAGTAGCAGTGCCATTGTAGACTGTGGCCCTGGGAGCTCTCTCAAGAACATCCCACCAGGAGGGCAGGCCCAGAGAGTGCGACGGAGAGAGGGAATTTCTTCCCCCACAGGGAACTGGGTCCAGCCCTGCCACCCTCAGAACTGCAGCTACTGCCTGAGGACCCAGCTGTGCCTAGATGGAGACCAGGATTTTCATCCTCTTTAGGGAGCCGCATCAGTAGGCCCAAATGAGGGCAGGGCCTCCTGGCCTAGCCTGGGCACCAGGCTCCGTGTCGGGGCTCTGCCATGTTTGCCAGGCACCCGGGGGAGCAGGGTGTGGTGAGCCCAACCAGCCCGTTACTGTATCTTGAATCATCTTCTGATGTGCCTATCCTGTCACTGACTTTTGATGCCCTACACAAGAGCAGTCATTACATCTTCTTGCCACAAACTGTGGCAAGTCTGTGGAAAATTGTTGATAATTTTTCTTGTAGAAACAATTGGCTGGGCCAGGCATGGCAGCTCATGCCTGCAATCCCAGCACTTTGGGAGGCCAAGGCGGGTGGACCATGAGGTCAAGAGATCAAGACCATCCTGGCCAACATAGTGAAACCATGTCTCTATTAAAATACAAAAAAAAAAAAAAAACTTGGCTGGGCATGGTGGCGCACACCTATAGTCCCAGCTATGCAGGACGCTGAGGCAGGAGAATTGCTTGAACCCAGAAGGCGGAGGTTGCAGTGAGCCAAAATCGTGCTACTGAACTCCAGCCTGGCGCCTGGGACAGAGCGAGATTCTGTCTTAAAAAAAAAAAAAGAAAGAAAGAAACAACTGGCCGGGCGTGGTGGCTCATGCCTGTAATCCCAGCACTTTGGGACAGTGTGGTGGGCAGATCACCTGAGGTCAGGAGTTCGAGACCAGCCTGGCCAACATGGTGAAACCCCATCTCTAACAAAAATTAGCCAGGTATGGTGGTGTGTGCACTGTAATCCCAGCTACTCGGGAGGCTGAGGCAGGAGAATTGCTTGAACCCGGGAGGTGGAGGTTGCAAGGAGTTGAGATCGTGCCACTGCTCTCCAGCTTGGGTGACAAGAGTGAAACTCTGTCTAAAAAAAAAAAAACAACAACAACAACCAAAAAACTAAAACAAAACCAAAGAAAAGAAACAATTGATGACTATTAGAAGAAACTGATGGCCGGGTGCAGTGGCTCAAGCCTGTAATCCCAGCACTTTGGGAGGCCGAGGCGGGTGGATCACAAGGTCGAGAGATCGAGACCAACCTGGTCAACATGGTGAAACCCCGTCTCTACTAAAAATACAAAAAATTAGCTGGGCATGGTGGCGCGTGCCTGCAATCCCAGCTACTCAGGAGGCTGAGGCAGGAGAATTGCCTGAACCCAGGAGGCAGAGGTTGCGGTGAGCCGAGATCGCGCCATTGCACTCCAGCCTGGGTGACAAGAGCAAAACTCCGTCTCAAAAAAGAAAAAGAAAAAGAAAAAGAAACTGATGGCAGCTAGGAGTAAAAATGTGAGCAAAGTTTGGGCAGAGGCACAGAGAGGCAGAGCGCTCCATCTTTGATTAGGATTAGTGGAGACCGTGGAGCCATTGGAAGGAAATCCTTTGGGTGCCTCAGCCCTGTGGGGCTGGGGAGGGGACCTGGTTACCCTGGTTGCCTAGAAAGAGGCTGTAGGGAGGCACAGGAGGATAGTGAAGTTGGGAAAAGGAAGCACCTTCAGCAGCAAGTTCCTTTTGTAGATTCTTTTGGGTTCTTCAAATCCCAGTTCAAAAGCCATTAAAGAACTGTGAAGTGTTGGCACGTTTCTGTAGTCCCTGCTACTCAGGAGGCTGAAGAGGGAGGATCAATTAAGCCTTGGTATTGGAGGCTGCAATGAGCTCTGATTGTGCCACTGCATTCCAGCCTGGGCAGCAGAGGGAGACCCTGTCTTAAAACAAGAACAACCACAGGGGGGAAAAAAAGCCAATAAAGCTGGGATTTCTTTCTTACTTTTTTTTTTCTTTCCTTTTCTTTTCTTTTCTTTCTTTCTTTCTCTTTCTTTTCTTTCTTTTTTTTTTTTTTTTTTTTTTTTTTTTTTTGAGACAGAGTCTTGCTCTGTCGCCTAGGCTGAAGTGCAGTGGCGAGGTCTTGACTCACGACAACCTCTGCCTCTCAGGTTCAAGCAATTCTCCTGCCTCAGCCTCCCGAGTAGCTGGGATTACAGGCACCCACCATGCCCAGCTAATTTTTGTTTTTTAGTAGAGGTGGGGTGTCACCATGTTGGCCTCAAATTCCTGACCTCAAGTGATCTGCCCGCCTTGGCCTCGCAAAGTGCTGGAATTACAGGCGTGAGCCACTGTGCCCGGCAAAAACTGAGATTTCTCATGTAATTCCCAGGCTGGCAGAACTCTTGAGTGAAAGGGGGATAATGGTCTAGCACTTAGCACCCAGTAAATTCAAAGCATATTTGTGGAATGAATGAATGGAACATTGCAATTGATTTTATTGGTTTTTGACTGGACGGTATGTATGTGGATGGTAAGCAAGAAGAGAACATGGGAAAACATTTTGTTTTAAAAAACTGTATGACCACGTAGGAAACATAGGTTAGGGTTGTAGTTGTGGAAACTCTGCAAGACTAGGAGACGTAAAGGAAATTTAGAGGGAGGAAAGAAAGCCAGCAGAACAGTTTTCAAAGACGGCTAATTCATGGATCTGTAAATTATTTTATTTACTCTTCATGCAACCGAAACAGAAGCAGGCATAATTCTGCAGGCAAGGCAGTACACGGGGTGGGGCCGGGACTCCACCACGAGCTTCCTGATTCCCCGCTTGATATTTTCCCCACAGGTGAGACCAGCTTAGGCTAGTGACTCTGAGTGCCCAGGGTTGGCTTTTAGGGAAAACGTGCTGCAGAAGGACATCCTGCACCCTCCGTGGGGGTGTGTGATCCCCCCATTTGCCGAGGTGCTGCCAGCTGGGCAATGCCTTCGAACTTCTGGGCTTTCAGCGCCCACAGCCCCGGCCACCTCTCGTCACCTTCCCCAGCTGCTCCCTCTGAAGCAGCAGTGTTTGCTCTAGCAAGGGCTTTGCCGGTAACCTTTAGTGCGCCGTTCTAGAAACAGATTTGGTGAGGTCTGTTGTATTCAGACTGGCTTGCTCCTTTAGAAACTGGTCTGCGTTGGCTTCTGTTTTATTTGTCAAAATAGGAGCTACACTGCTACGGACTGATCATTTGACTGAATCTTTCTCCTTTTCCCCCTCCCGTCTGTCTTTGTAAGTCAAAGCTATTTTGCATTACCCGAGCAACAAAATGATTTACAAAATGAGACACGGGGACAATCTATTCTAACGGTTAGATGGCAATAACAAATATTTACGTGCGCCTGGCTGACGCTGACTTTTGGAGAGCGTAGGCTTGTCAACTGAAAGCTGGGGGAATGAGCGTCGGGAGGCCGGCCTCGGGTGGTCTGCCGGACAGACTCTTGGGCCAAAGATAATCGTCTTTGTTTTTCTATTTTAGAGTCTGTATTTGTAGAAAGAAGTTACTGGCTTGGACTGCTCTGTCAGCAATGCTGTGCAGCGTTCCTGGTTGACCTTCCTAAGCCTGAGCCTCAGAGCTGGGGCCTAGCGGTTGGTGGGAAGGGGTGAGGGTTTGGGGGGAGGCAAATGAGTCCCTCTAAGGAGCTGCTGAGGATGCCCTGGGCCCGGGGCCTGGTGAATTTCAACTCCTGCTAGGCCGCCATTTTTCCTTTATCTCCTTTCCTCTCTCAAATAATAATGTCCTTATGAACAAAAAATTTTTATCTTATTTTACTTTTTTTTTTTTTTTTTTTGATACGGAGTTTCGCTCTTGTTACCCAGGCTGGAGTGCAATGGCGTGATCTCGGCTCACCGCAACCTCCGCCTCCTGGGCTCAGGCAATTCTCCTGCCTCAGCCTCCTGAGTAGCTGGGATTACAGGCACGCGCCACCATGCCCAGCTACTTTTTTGTATTTTTAGTAGAGACGGGGTTTCACCATGTTGACCAGGATGGTCTCGATCTCTCGACCTCGTGATCCACCCGCCTCGGCCTCCCAAAGTGCTGGGATTACAGGCTTGAGCCACCGCGCCCGGCTTATTTAATTTTTTATACAGACAGGATTCTCATTATGTGGCCTGAACTCCTGGGCTCAAGCGATCTTCTCGCCTCAGCCTCTCAAATAGCTGGAACTACAGGTACATGCCACCTCGCCCAGCTAAAAACATGTTTAAAATAAAAAACCGGGCTGCTCGTGGTGGCTCACCCCTGCAATCCCAGCAATTTGGGAGGCCAAGGCAGGAGGAACACTTGATTCCAGGAGTTCCAGACCAGCCTGAGCAACATGGCAAGACCCTGTCTCTATAAAAGTACAAAAAATTAGCCAGGCATGGTGGTGTACTCCAGTCTGGATGACAGAGTGAGACCCTGTATTTTTTTTTTTTTTTAAATTAAAAACTAGCAGACTTTGATATATGTTTCTGGAATTCTCCTGCTGGGCGTCCCACCTTGCGGGATCCTCTTGCTGCCCAGTGTCGGGGTGTGGGAGACGTAAGGCTGTTGGGGTCTGACTAGAAACCTGCTTCCTCTGGCTGATGGATCAGTAGCGGAGCTTTGTTCTGTAATATTTCTATGGAAAATGCAATGTTTGCACAATGAAGCCCTCCAGATTTTCAAGTGGTAGGAGTGAAGCCAGTTTACAATCAGTGATAACAGGTTTCCCTGGCTGCCATTACCCCAAATAGTATCTTATTTCAGCAAAATGGTGGCAACCAGCAGGAGGTCTAGCAATACAGATTTTAATCAGAAAGTTTAATGTGATATACAATTCACAGTTTGTGCACGGTGAGAAATGTTTCTCACTGCATGAACTTTCAGGACTAAGCTCTGAGCAAAAGGAGTTTCAATTTATGTAACACCTTTCTCTGCAAACAATACCCCAAAGCACTTCCTGGTAATAGATGACTTGCATTGCTGGGAAGCCACCACAGAAACCTTTCTTAAAATTGCCCAGGATATTTATTTGGAGCAATTAAAAGAAGTGGCTGCATTTCACACAAATCTATTTTTAATGTAGACATTAAATTGGCGGAGATTTTAATGTGGAGTCTCCTGGTCTCCGAGAACGCAGCTGCACTGTGCTCTTTTTGCATAGATTTGCTTCCTGGTAAGGCAACTTTCCGCCTGGGCTCATTTCATTTTCCCAGTTGGCTTGTAAACTCTCTGAAGAGAACCCTATAATGGAAATGTTGACAGAGGCTTTTACACACAGGGTGCTGGGCTGCAGTTGTTGAATGGCAGGCTGGGCCCAGGAAGAGTGGCTGGGTGTGGTGTTTGTTTCATGAGCGTCCAGGGGAAGACGGTCCCCGGGATGACCAAGAGATGCCAGCGCTGTGCTTGAGCATTGGCTGGGTTTGAAGCATGCAGGGCCAATTCCTCTGGAACAGGGAACAAGAGGATATGGTGGTGGGGGACAGTAGGCATACAATTGGTGACAGCAGGTCAAGGCAGAGTGAGAGGTCAGAGGGAGGCAGAGTCAGAGGGAGGAGGCAAGTTCTAGGGAAGAGGCGGAATCAGGGAGAAACAGGGAGAAGGAGTCAGAGGGGAGAAGCAAGTTCTAGGGGGAGGTGGAGTCAGAGCGAGGAGGCAGAGAGCCAGAGAGAGGAGGCTGAATTGAAGGTCAGAGACAGAGTCAGATGTCGGAGGCAGAGTCAGATGGAGAAGGCTGAATTAGAGGATGGAGACAGAGTCAGAGGTCAGAGGCAGACTCAGAGAGAGAAGGCTGAATTCGAGGTCAGAGACAGAGTTGGAGGGAGGAGGCAGAGTCGGAGGAGGCTGAATTAGAGGTTGGAGACAGAGTCAGAGGGAGGAGGCAGAGTCAGAGGCAGAGTCTGAGGGAAGAGGCCAAGTCAAAGCTTCTCAGGAGCAACTTTCCAGCTGGAGAGGGGACAGGAACCTATTACTGAGTTGTCCATCCACATGGAGGGACAGCTGGGAGGAGATAATGAGAGTGGCTCCAGAATAGAGCATCTCAGGTAAACCAGCCCTACATTAGAAGCACTGCAGAAGGTCACAGAGAGACACTGTCCACCTCTCTTGACCCTGGTCCATGCCAGAAAGCACCCTCTCCACTTACGAGAGCAAAATGCCCTTTTCATTGCCCCTCCCATCATTTCCTAAGGTTCCCCCCCCTCCCTACCCGACCAGCTTTCACTGCTTCTCAACTGTCTGAGTCCCTATAATCTGGCTTCATCTACAGCTAATGCTGTGTGTGAGTTGGGGGCAACAGTGGCTTCACCAGGATCTCAGCCCTCTCTTGGCCATGGTTCCTGTTATGCCGGGACCCCAGGGAGGAAGTCTCTTGAAGGCCTTGTTCCCTACTGGTGGGAAGCCAGGCTGGATTATCAATCGTGGCTCTACCATTTCTGGAGAGCCCACCCCAGTTGGTCCATGTACAAACATTATTGCATTTAATCCTTGCAGCAATCCCTAGAGGCAGGTCTTATTTACCCAAGAGGAATCTGAGGCTCAGAGAGATTAAGCAACTTGCTTGGGTAAGGTCACAGAGCTAGATAGTGGCTCCAGGACTGTACCCAAAGCCTGTGCCCTTTCTTCTGAAGAACCTGCAAGGAAAGGCCAGGTAGAACCTAATCTATTGGTCTTCTCTCAGGAGTGGGGCCTGGGAGGGCATTTGGGGAGCTGGACATCAGTCATGGGAGATAGGCAGGTGCACCATGGCTCCCGGCAGCAGGGAGCTTGGAAGGCAGCCCAGTGTGTCCAATGGAGAAAACAACCCTGAGGCTGACCATACAAATAAGGTTTAGTTCAGAGACACCAGTGGGTCCTGATTAGTAGTCACTGCTTGGGACCCTGTTTGGAAAAGGATTCTGAGTCTGAATCTAGACACAGTTGGGAAGGATACTGAGCCTGAATCTAGACATACTTGGAAAGGATGCTGAGCCTGAATCTACACATAGTTAGAAAGAATTCTGAGGCTGAATCTAGAAATAATTGGAAAGGATACTGAGCCTGAATCTAGATGCAGTTGGAAAGGATACTGAGCCTGAATCTAGATGCAGTTGGAAAGGATACTGAGCTTGAATCTAGACATAGTTGGAAAGGATTCTGAGCCTGAATCTAGACACAGTTGGAAGGGATACTGAACCTGAGTCTAGATGCATTTGGAAAAGATACTGAGCCTGAATCTAGATACAGTTGGAAAGGATACTGAGCCTAAATCTAGACATAGTTGGAAATGATGCTGAGCCTGAATCTACACATAGTTGGAAAGGATTCTAAACCTAAATCTAGACATAATTCAAAAGGATACTGAGTCTGAATCTAGATGCTGTTGGAAAGGATGCCCAGCCTGAATCTAGACATAGTTGGAAATGATGCTGAGCCTGAATCTACACATAGTTAGAAAGGATTCTGAGCCTGAATCTAGAAATAATTGAAAAGGATACTGAGTCTGAATCTAGATGCAGTTAGAAAAGACACTGAACCTGAATCTAAACATAGTTGGAAAGGATTCTGAGCCTGAATCTAGATACAGTTGGAAAGGATACTGAGCCTGAATTTAGATGCAGTTGGAAAAGATACTGAGCCTGAATCTAGATGTGGTTGGAAAGGATACTGAGCCTGAATCTAGACGCAGTTGGATTCAGAGGTTACTGGATTCAGAGGTTACAAAGGCTACTGAGGTTAATTAGCAATGTCTGCCTTTTACCCAGAGGGGAGTAGCAATTGTTTAGAATATATTTACAATCCTTGCATAGGTATTTCTCAACTTTGAGAGTTTTTTTCTTCTGACAAATACTTATTATTTTCCACAAACAGAGAGCAATCTTACTGTTCCTTTTTGTATTAACTTAAGTCCACAGCATTGGAGTGGTGTTGGGTCATGAGTCCTATCACAGGAGGAAAATCAGGCATGTGCAAAGGCAAAGCCAAACAGAGAGTTCTTGATGAGAGTTTAAAATTCAGAGGACACAGGAAAGATTTAGTTATTTCATGTATCTTACATTTGTTATCAGTATGTGCTGGGCACTATTCTGTTTTACAAATATTCACTTACTTACAACCTTAAGAGATGGGTTCCAGAAATATCACCATTTTACAGAATGGGACAGTTGAAGCCCAGAGAGGTGAAGTAACGTGTCCCAGGTGACACAGCTTTGTGTATTCAAGCAGTCTGATAACAGAGTCTTCATGATCAAATGACACCCTGCCACCTCTCTGCCATGTTCATATTTCTATCTTGCTTTCCACATGGCATTGTGCCTTCTTTGCTTCATGTTTGTTTTCTGAACTAGACAACAACTTTTGAAGGGTTTTCTGTTCTGCTATGTTTGGGTACCTGACATAAAGGAAGGGCTCGATCATGAATACTGAGTGTTAGTACTAAGATTTTAGGAATTAATCACATTGAGTTTGTTTTTTCTTTGTGTTGGCTCACTAGCATGGGCTTGTGGAATGGGACTCTGAGTTGCATATTTCTATATCCCCAGCCTCTAACACAATGTAAAGAACATCTTCCATTTGTTATTCATTCATTAACTTGTTCATTCATTCACTGAAAATGTATTAGGGCAGGCACCATGCTAGTGGCCAGGAATGAGCAAAGTAGATGAACTTTCTGCCTCTGTGGTTGAATACAACCTCACAGGAGTATGATATAGAAAAATGATGCTGGCTGGGTGCAGTGGCTCAAGCCTGTAATCCCAGCACTTTGGGAGGCCGAGGCGGGTGGATCACGAGGTCAAGAGATCGAGACCATCCTGGCCAACATGGTGAAACCCCATCTCTACTAAAAATACAAAACATTAGCTGAGCATGGTGGCACGTGCCTGTAATCCCAGCTACTCAGGAGGCTGAGGCAGGAGAATTGCCTGAACCCAGGAGGCGGAGGTTGAGGTGAGCTGAGATCACGCCATTGCACTCCAGCCTGGGTAACAAGAGCAAAACTCCGTCTCAAAAAAAAAAAAAAAAAAAAGAAAGAAAAATGATGCTGAGGCTCGGCATGGTGGCTCACCCTTGTAATCCCAGCACTTTGGAAGGCCGAGGTAGGTAGATTGCCTGAGGTTAGGAGTTTGAGACCAGCCTGGACAACACAGTGAAACCCCATCTCTACTAAAATACAAAAAAATTAGCTGGGCATGGTGGCAGGCACGTGTAATCCCAGCTGCTCAGGAGGCTGAGGCAGAAGAATTGCTTGAACCCAAGAGGTGGAGGTTGCAGTGAGCCAAGATGGCACCATTGCACTCTAGCCTGGGCAACAGGAGCACTCAAACCCCATCTCAAAAAAAAAAAAAAAAAAAGAAAGAAAATGTTGATATTCTTTAAATTGGACACACTTGTCTGTTCTACAAACAATACTATTAGATTACTTTGCATTTCAACCTATCAATTCCCTTCCTACCATACTGTGTGGTAAAATAATATTGCAAACAGAGATTTTATTCCATTTTACCTTACCAAGGGCATTGGTTGCCCGTATTGGTCAGATCTAATATTCAAAGCACAGGGAAAGCTTTTTGGTGCAGAGCCGAGGGAAGAACGATCAGGCTCCCACACTGCGAGGTGGGGCTGCTTCATCCCTTTTGTTATATGAAAAGCTTCAAGCATTATTAAGTGATGACAGAGTACACTTGGCTTCTGGTCTTTCTTTGAAGGCTGGCCTGTAGCATGCTGCTTGGAAGCAGGAATGATTCCACAAATGGTCAGGGAGCTACCCTCCTCCAAACCTCCCTTCACACCAGGTCCAGGTGTGTAAACAGAGCAGATGGGCCTCTGCCCAGGAGGAAGGGAGTTCTGAGAGCACAGAGCTGGAGCCAAGCATGACACCTTTCGGGATTTCTTGTTCTGTCCCTTATCTACACCAAGGCTGGACCTCAAACATTCTCTCCACTCCTTTGCAAACTCTCTGTAGCTATTGAGGATGTCAATTGCATCAGATTCCTCCTTACAGAGAAGGAAAAAGCTCTTTCCAAGAACCTGCAGGGAACAGGGGGCAGAGCTGGAGCTCAGGTTGTTTGTGTGCTAATCCAAGTGCTGTCTACCACTCAACACAGCCTGACTGTCCTCCCTGGGATGACAAGGACCCATGAGGCACAATTGAGAGGAGCCTCTTAGAAGCCCATAACCAAAGTCTTGGCACCTGTATGTTTCAAATCATGTGAAAACCACCTGCTGGGGCTCTCAATTCAGGGTCTTTTTTATTTTTTGAGATGGAGTCTTGCTGTGCTGCCCAGGCTGGCCTCAAACTCCTGAGCTCAAACTGATCCTCCCATCTCAGTCTCCCAAGTAGCTGGGACTACAAGCAAGCACTACCATGCCCAGCTTTATTTATTGTTTTATATTTTAGAGATGAAGGTCATGCTATGTTGCTCAGGCTAGTTTTGAACTCCTGGCCTCAAGAAATCCTCCTGGTTCAGCCTCCTGAGTCTCTGGGATTACAGGAGTGACCTATCATGCCCAGTTAAAAAAAAATTGATATATAGTTAGTGAAAAATTTGGAAATAACAAAAATGTAAAAAGAGGCTGGGTGCGGTGGCTCAAGCCTGTAATCCCAGCACTTTGGGAGGCCGAGGTGGGTGGATCACAAGGTCGAGAGATCAAGACCAACCTGGTCAACATGGTGAAACCCCGTCTCTACTAAAAATACAAAAAAAATTAGCTGGGTATGGTGGCGTGTGCCTGTAATCCCAGCTACTCAGGAGGCTGAGGCAGAAGAATTGCCTGAACCCAGGGGGCGGAGGTTGCGGTGAGCCGAGATCGCGCCATTGCACTCCAGCCTGGGTAACAAGAGCGAAACTCCGTCTCAAAAAAAAAAAAAAGGAAGTCAGAGAGCCAGACAGTACAGCTCCAGACTTGCAGTCTCAGCTTGGTGTCTGTTTTCGAACTTGACTTTATAGGAAGAGCATTTTCTTATCACCTTCAGAAGCACCAGTTTTAGTGGCTGCCTAATATTCCATCAAGTAAATGTCCCGCAGTTGACTTAACCATACCTTGTAATTTACATGATGCAACTGTGAATAAAGTAGTATTTGCCAGTGAGGCTGTTTTGGTATTTTGGATTACAGACTTTCTTTAGGATAAGTTCCCAGATCTAGACACAAAGGGTAAAAGAAAACAGTAAGTCTGCGGATACCCGAAGCCAAATATTTTCCAAGCCACCCGCTGTGGGGTTGCCCATCTGTGGAGGGATTAATCCTTTCTTATGAAAGGATTAATGCATTTGATAAGCAGGAAATGTTTTAATGTTTTAAAATGGTCTCCAGCCCAAGTCTGAGTCATCTTGTAATAATAAGAACTCAAGGCTGGGCACGATGGTTCATGCCTATAATCCCAGTACTTTGGGAAGCCGAGGTGGGTGGAGCACCTGAGGTCAGGAACGTGAGACCAGCCTGGCCAAAATGGTGAAACTCTGTCTCTACTAAAAATACAAAAATTAGCCAGGTGTGGTGGCAGGTGCCTGTAATCCCAGCTACTCGGGAGGCTGAGGCAGGAGAATCGCTTGAACTTGGGAGGCTGAGGTTCTAGTGAGCCAAGATCTCACTGCTGTGCTCCAGCCTGAGTGACAGAGCAAGACTCTGTCTCATTCATATATATATAAAAGGAACTCAAAAAAGTCCTGGAGGTCCTGCAGTTCCCATTCAAATTCTGATTTTCACTCACACTTATTTTCCTCATATCTGATTCTTATGTAAGACAACAAAATGAAATGTTAACATTTTTCTGATTTGAAAACTTTTAGAAAATAGGGAAACTCCAAAATCCCCTGTAGCGACGTTTAGTAATTTTTTATCTTTTTTCTTGATCACAGTGACAGGTGCTAATTGTCGTCCATTTGGAACATACAGGAAAGTGTAAAAGAAACAGTGAAATAACCAAATGGAGGCAAACTTCTCAGCATTTCCACTTGACATTAAACATGTTTAATCTGACAGAGTGTCGTGGCTCGTGCCTGTAATCCCAGCACTTTGGGAGGCTGAGGCGGGTGGATCACTTGAGCCCAGCGGTTCGAGCCCAGCCTGAGCAACATGGTGAGACCCCCCCCCCATCTCTACAAAAATTACATAAATTAGCCAGGAGTGGTGTCGCAGGTCTGTAGTGCCTGCTACTTGGGGTGAAGTCCCAGCTGAGTTGGGAGGACAGCTTTAGCCGGGGAGGTAGAGGCTGCAGTGAGCCAAGATCGCACCGCTGTACCACAGCCTAGGTGAGAGAGCGAGACTCTGTTTCAAAAAACAACTACAGTAACAACAACAACAAAACATGTTTGATCTTAAAAACACCACAATCACTTTTTTTTTTTTTTTTGAGATGGAGTTTCGCTCTCGTTACCCAGGCTGGAGTGCAATGGTGCGATCTCGGCTCACCGCAACCTCCGCTTCCTGAGTTCAAGCAATTCTCCTGCCTCAGCCTCCTGAGTAGCTGGGACTACAGGTGCGCACCACCACGCCCAGCTAATTTTTGTATTTTTAGTAGAGACGGGGTTTCACCTTGTTGACCAGGATGGTCTCGATCTCTTGACCTCGTGATCCACCCGCCTCGGCCTCCCAAAGTCCTGGGATTACAGGCTTGAGCCACCGCACTGGGCCCACCACAATCCCTTTTTTTGGCTGCATGAGAATTTACATCTGAGAAACTTAGATTTCTTCCCCCTTTTCTTCTTGTTTTTTGGCCTCACACCTGGAGCTAGGTTCTCAGCTGACTTACAAGTTTGCTTTAAGGATAATGAAGAATAATTGGAACAGAATGGGGGCAAGGGGAGGGCAGACAGAGTAAGAAAAAGGGCTCCACTGCTCCAGCTTTCACTTCCAAGAACAGGGACAGAAGGGCCCTAGGCGGCTTCAGGACACCCTTTTGGCCAGTTGCCAGCACAGTGCTGTTGCCTCACTTGCCACAGGCCGGTAACAGTAGCTGGGGAACTGTGTGCTGGAGGGCGGATCCGTGGATGGACGCTCTGGGGGTCGCCGTGGATGAACTTTACACTCTTGTTTAACTCCACAGTAATGGCATTGCAGCTCAGCGTTCCCTTTATTAAAAAAAAAAAGAGAAACAGGTATGCATCTGTGATCCCAGGTCCTGGCCTTATTAGGATCCTAGAGGAGTGACCAACCAGAGGTCTTTTAGCCTAAGGGAAATAATTGTGATCAAAGCTTTCTGGATCTCTCCTGGGAGGTCCTCGGCCTGAGAGAACAGCCTAGGACCAGACCCTCCAGCGTGAAGCAACCCACTTCCCTCTGAGACCTGTGAGCAGCCCAGCCTTGTGGGGAAAGGGGCGAAGGAGGCAGATGAGGGGGAACAGGAAAGGCAGGGGATGTGTGTTGTTCTGGGGGAGGCAGAGCGGGACAAGCTGGCTTTGCAAAGATGGCTCAAAGCCCACTGAGCTTCTTACAAGAGGCAGCCTGCCCTTTCAGGGGCTCTTTTGCTCTCTTGAGACCCTCGGGGAGGGCAGCTAAGCTTACCTCTGCCTTGGGGGGCTGTGGGACTCCCTGGTTGAGCTGTTACTTGACATCTTTGCCTCCATTTTCATTAAAATGGTACAGTTTTGAGCGGACACTAGGACAAATACTGCTTTTTACTTACATGCTTTAAGTATATATAAGAAAAATAAAATTATGGAATATTAATTACAAAGCACCACACTGCCACTGTAGAAGGCCACACTTTTCTTTTAGGTGAAATGTATAGGACAGCCATCCATACAAGTGTGGCTGATTTTGAAAATTCAGCATGAGACATTTCAACATGATGGCTATTTCAGCCTCTCCTGCAATCATTCAGGGATGTGAATGTGTATAAAATTAGAAATTAGGTCATGTTGAATCAATCAACTCTTATCAAATCAGTTAATGAAACCCAAACATAATTATGGAAACTGGTTTGAAGTTTGCTCTTTAAAGTTTAGCATAGCTGGGAATTCCCAAATCATGTTACAATATTGTATCTTTGACTTCTAATGAAAAAGCTTCACTTCACCTTTCAATACCATGGAGTTTTGTCTGGCTGGTTCTCCTTTTAACCTGAAAAATGAGGGGTTGGACTAGAGTCTAATTTAATGAGTTTGGGGTGGGGCCCAGATATTAATATTTACTAAAAGCCCAAGAAATAATTCTAATATTAGCCAAGGTCCGGTTCTTGGGCTTAGATGACCTCTAAGTCCTAATTCGGGAACAAAATGCTTGCTTTCTATAATTAAAAAGTCTTTTTCTTTTTCTTTTTCTTTTTTTGTTTTTTGAGACGGAGTTTCGCTCTTGTTACCCAGGCTGGAGTGCAATGGCGCGATCTCGGCTCACCGCAACCTCCGCCTCCTGGGTTCAGGCAATTCTCCTGCCTCAGCCTCCTGAGTAGCTGGGATTACAGGCACGCGCCACCACGCCCAGCTAATGTTTTGTGTTTTTAGTAGAGACGGGGTTTCACCATGTTGACCAGGATGGTCTTGATCTTTTGACCTCGTGATCCACCCGCCTCGGCCTCCCAAAGTGCTGGAATTATAGGCTTGAGCCACCGCGCCCGGCCTCCCTTTTTTTTTTTTTTTTTTTTTTTTTTTTTTTTTTTTTTAAGAGATAGGGGTCTCACTCTGTCACCGAAGCTGGAGTGTAGTGGCACGGTCACAGCTCGCTGCAGCCTTGAACTCCTGGGCTCAAGTGATCCTCCTGCCTCAGCCTCCTGAGTAGCTGGGACCACAGACGTGTGCCACCATGCTAATTTTTTTTTTTTTTTTTTTTTTTTTTTTTTGAGACGGAGTTTCGCTCTTGTTACCCAGGCTGGAGTGCAATGGCGCGATCTCGGCTCACCGCAACCTCCACCTCCTGGGTTCAGGCAATTCTCCTGCCTCAGCCTCCTGAGTAGCTGGGATTACAGGCACACGCCACCATGCCCAGCTAATTTTTTGTACTTTTAGTAGAGACGGGGTTTCACCATGTTGACCAGGATGGTCTCGATCTCTCGACCTCGTGATCCACCCGCCTTGGCCTCCCAAAGTGCTGGGATTACAGGCTTGAGCCACCGCACCCGGCCGCACCATGCTAATTTTTTAAATTTTATTTTATTTTGTAGAGATGGGATCTCATCTTGTTACTCAGACTGCAATTTAAATTTTTAGATAAAAGTAAGGCAGAAAATCCGATTGATTTTGCAGATAATTCTCCTTAAAAATTCAGATCTCATGGAAGTCCACAAATGAAACTTGCTTCATAAGGGACACAGACTTCACAGAGTATTCTGGGCAGATCTTACAAATTTAGAAAAGTTATGTCTGCTTCACATTTTGATATTCCTAAGTGAGTTTTAAACCACTTATCAAAAACAAATTTATTTTTTACCTTTAAGAGTCAAGATGTCAAAGTTTTTTATTTCCAGGTAGAAATCATGGAAATCAAAAGGATCAAAAAGAAGTGTTTACGGATAAAGATATAAAAAATAGAGATATTGACTTTTTGCTATTCTCTGAGGATGACAATTCCCTGCATGCGTGTGTGTGCGCACATGAGTGGAGGTGTGTGTGCACGCGTGTGCGAGTGTATGTGCATATTTGTAAAAGTGTGCACAACTGTGCATGCGTGTGTGTGCATGTGTGTGTTTGCAATGAGCCTCTGCAGGGATAGGCGAGGAGTAGCTCATGTTGTGGGAGCACCTTAAGGAACATTAAGACAGATGGTGGTAGGCAGCGGCCATGGGGCTAGCAGCTCCTGATTTCCTGGCAATGTCTGCCCAGCAGCCCTCCTTACTGAAGACCACATCCCCAGAACTAGCCAGTTTTTAAAATGTAGTTCAACTTTGGAGATGGTTTTTATTTTCTTGTTATGAAACCTAGGCGCCCACACTAAGAAGTCATATGACTGCCTGGCTGTGTCTGCTCATGAAGATGATCTGTGGCGAAGTGATGCTAAGGTTGAAACCCATCCATCAATAGGTCACAGGAAATAGAAAGATCCAAGTTCAGTATTTGGATTAGAAATACAAGTCAAAGAAGGAGCACTGCCATCAGAAATGTACGATCCTAAAAGATATTTATTTGAAAGTTTTGAAAAAAGCAAAGCTCATGCCCTGGAGCTTCTGGGAGTATGTACAAAATACAATAATTAAATTAAGTCCAGCAGTTAAAGTTCCTCATAAAAAGAAAAAGCTGGAGTGCTTCCCAATGGGGAATGCTTGACTTAAAAGAAAGGTTTTACTCTGTGGCCTGAAGGTCAACAAACTGGGACTCTGTGGGAATGTATAACGTTTCTTAAAGGGGTTCTTAGGTCTTCGTTTTGTTGAAAGAAAATAAAAGTAAAAAGGGACAAGTTTTGAAAATTCAAAAAATGAAGGTGCAGTCCTAAAATCATCACAATTTTTATCAACGCTACACTGGAGGCTGTGAAAACACGTTCTCTTTTCTGAGCACTAATCTAACACATATGCCCTTCGAGAAGGAAGGGAAAAGGCCAGTGGCGCCTTGTGAACAAACCGCTTTAAAATGTGCTCATTTTCACAGGCAGTCCATGCAAATTCATAGCCTACTCATTGTCTATTTATTTTGAAACGTTTACCTTAAGTATTTTCATAAATATATTTGACAATTTAAAATTCTGTATATGACAGCAAGACTGATCATATTTTTAAAATGCTTTTATGAGGCAAAGTTTTAACAATGATCATTTTGGGTCACATTCTTATAACCTAAAATGGAATGTTTATCACAATTTGAAAATACCTGTTTTTATACTAATCATTTGTTGTTACCTTTTTGGTAATATCTCCCCCAAAAAGAATAAGGTTAAGAATTGGATAGAAATAAAATTTTATAAGTTATACAGTTATAAAATTTGTACTTTATGGGTTTGTACATACAAACTTGATGTGAAGCTAAACTTTTTCATGTATTAGCATCAGTCTAGGCTCTCACAGGAGTTTCAATAACCAATCTCAGACCCTCATCTTCCTTATAACTTACATACAAGCTGAATGTTGGTTTTGCGTTAAGACAATGTGATCAAAGGTAGGATATTAGGAATAGCAGCTTTGACTTTGGGAGGCTGAAATAGGTGGATCTCTTGAGGTCAGGAGTTTGAGACCAGCCTGGCCAACAGGGTGAAACCCTGTCTCTATTAAAACTACAAAAATTAGCCAGGCATGGTGGCACGTGCCTGTAATCCCAGTTACTATGGAGGCTGAAGCAGGAGAATTGCTTGAACCTGGGAGGTAGAGGCTGCAGCAAGTCGAAATCGTGCCACTTGACTCCAGCATGGGTGACAGAGCAAAACTCCATCTCAAACAACAACAGCAGCAACAAAACCCATCAAAAAAAAAAACCCCACAAAGGAATAGCAACTTTGGCAGCAAAGTTCAGTTTACTAATGAGCAGCCTCATTGACATTTCTGCTTTGATTCCCAAAGTACAGTATCGTCTGTCTGTGCACTCAGGGTCTCTCTGGTGAAATGGACACCATAAACGTCCTGTGCCAAGCCCTCAGTTGAGGAAAGACCGGGGAATGTCCTGCAAGCAGCTCATAGCCTAAGATATGAGATTTACCTCCGAAGCAGACACAGAATCAGACAAACATCGTTTGCCCATGTTGTTTTCTTTCCGACATTTGCTGTTTTTGCTTTTGAGACTCTGAGGGGAGAAAGGAAGAAAAGGTAAAATTAAAAGGCAGAAGGAGAAGTCTAGCAGGACTAGATGGAAGGAGAGATGATGCAAAGAACGGTGGCCATGGGGGATGGAGCGCGGGAGCGAAGCCCGAGGCCAGGAGGTGGTGGCGAGGCAGCCGGCTCAGCATGGCGCTCACTGCAGCCTGTCCTTGGGGGCAGCATCCAACGTCATGCCTGCACGGGGCCTTCCTCCCTTAGACAACATAAGACATTTTCCAGCCGTTGAGACTGGCTCCCGGCAGAAAATCCTGCAAAATGTGCGGGGGCATGTTGAGTCTGGGAGGCAGGTGCTCAGGGACCTCCAGGGGCTGGGGGACATCAAGGCGAATTGCGAGGTGGCACTGGCCTGGTGGCAGAGCTTCCCGGCTGTGTTTTTGATGACTGGTTGTTTGAATTGTGATGAATTCGAATATCTTTGCTGGGGTCAGGCACTGTCTCTCAGGGAGGCAGTTGCTGAAAAGGAGGCTTCGTTATTTTTCTCGTTGTTTCAAAAAACACATTTGGAGCTTGTTCACCCTACAGAATTGATGAACTGGGGAACCCGACAGGGAACCATGAATCTGAGGAGTTGGAGGGGGGATGAAGCTGTGTGGTTCAGTGGAGAGAATGTGGAGAGTGTAGTGGTAGTCTTGGTTTTGCCAGCCGTGTGACCCTGAGCAAGTCCCCTACCAGAGCCAATAGTTGCCCAACTCCAGGAGGTGACCCTAACTCTGTATTTTTTTCTATGTGGATGGTGCCCCCTTCAGCCAGGAGTTGGTACTGCATAACCCTCCAGCCCTTTAGTGTCTGCATAATCAGGGGACTGGACAAAATGGTAAGAGTTTACAGTCAGAACATCTCCAGCACTGAGAGAAACTTCCATAGGCCAGCAATGGAGGTAGCAGATGGTTAATAACAACGACAACAACAGAGGAGCAGCACAGCTCCCCAGAATGTGGCTGCTGGAGTGTGTCACACCTTCCTGGTATGTCCAGGAATTTGAACTTGTTTTCCTGTGAGAGCATGTCCTTCATCTAGCAATAAAAGTAAATGAGACGGCCAGGCCAGGTGGCTCATGTGTGTAATCCCAGCACTTTGGGAGGCCAAGGCAGGTGGATCACCTGAGGTTAGGAGTTCAAGACCAGCCTGGCCAACATGGTGAAACCCTATCTCTACTAAAAATACAAAAATTAGCAGGGCGTAGTGGTGAGCACCTATAGTCCCAGTTATTCAGAAGGCTGAGGCAGGAGAATCGCTTGAACCCCGAAGGCAGAGGTTGCAGTGAGCTGGGATCTCGCCACTGCACTCCAGCCTGGGCGACAGAGTGAGTCCCTGTCTCAAAAATATAAAAATAAAGAAAGTAAATGAGAAAATGTGGCTTGTGGAGTAGAAGTGCACATTGCAGCCAGCTCTGCGCAGTGGGATTCCCACGCTCTGCTGTAGGCAGGTTTGGCCCCTGGTGGAAAGCACTTGGTCTTTACGGAATGCCTGCTATGTACCAAGCATGATGCTAGGTGGTTTAGAAACACTGCATTTATCTATTCATTTTATTTTACAGTCATTCTTTTAAAAAATTGTTTTAAACAATTATGGAAAATGTAAGAAACAAGATTTACCATTTGAACCATTGTGGCATTAAGTACAGTCATATTGTGCCACCATGGCCGTCCTCTTACCCAGAACTTTTTCACCTTGTGAAAATGAAACTTGGGGCCAGATGTGGTGGCCCACGCCTGTAATCCCAGCACTTTGGGAGGCCAAGGCGGGCAGATCACGAGGTCAGGAGTTCGAGACCAGACTGGCCAACATGGTGAAACCCTGTCTCTACTGAAAATACAAAAATTAGCTGGGTGTGGTGGCAGGCACTACCCAGCTACTTGGGAGGCTGAGGCAAGCGAATCACTTGAACCCAGGAGGCGGAGGTTGCACTGAGCCAAGATCGTGCCACTGCACTCCAGCCTGGTAACAGAGTGAGACTCCATCTCAAAAAAAAAAAAAAAAAAAAAGAAACTCAGTACTCATTAAACAGTAACTCCCCATTGCCCCCTACCCCATCCCCTGGCCCTTGGCAACTACCATATGCCAGGTGCTTTTGAATACACTAGTTTATTTCATCCTCTGCCATAGGTTACCGCTCTAGAAGCAGATGCTCAAACACTAGGGCGCAAGATGCTAGAGAACAACCTCCAGGAAAGGAAGGAGGACTCAGGATTAGCATCAAGAACATTCAGGAAAGTAAGGAGGACTCAGGATTAGCATCAAGAACAACATTCAGGAAAGTAAGGAGGACTCAGGATTAGCATCAAGAACATTCAGGAAAGGAAGGAGGACTCAGGATTAGCATCAAGAACAACATTCAGGAAAGTAAGGAGGACTCAGGATTAGCATCAAGAACAACATTCAGGAAAGGAAGGAGGACTCAGGATTAGCATCAAGAACAACATTCAGGAAAGTAAGGGGGACTCAGGATTAGCATCAAGAACAACATTCAGGAAAGGAAGGAGGACTCAGGATTAGCATCAATAACAACATTCAGGAAAGGAAGGAGGACTCAGGATTAGCATCAAGAACAACATTCAGGAAAGGAAAGAGGACTCAGGATTAGCATCAAGAGCAACATTCAGGAAAGGAAGGAGGACTCAGGATTAGCATCAAGAACAACATTCAGGAAAGGAAGGAGGACTCAGGATTAGCATCAAGAAGTTGAATGGCCAAGCAGACCCAACAAAGTCTTGGCTAACCCCACTGGAAACTCGGGCTTGTATATGCCCCGTCAAAGTGTCCCACCTCTGGCCAAAATGGTGGGGGGGCCATAGAAGGGTCTTGGACAAGGCAGCGAGATGGGGAGCTCTCTGCTGACTGCATTTCCCCAGCCTAGCAAGTGGGGATCCTGGAAGTGGTGCAGCTTTCTGACTTCCACATCCTTACAGCAACTCTTGGAGTTAGGTGTTTTTATTTGGATAGTTGAAGAGACTGATGTTCAGAGAGAATAAATGGCGTCTTGTTCTGTCTGCACGTAATGTAACCCATTAGTGCTAAAGCCAGGATCAGAACCGAAGTAGAGGAGGGAGACTCTGGTCCTGATCGTAATGAACACATTTTCCACAAACTCATGCTGGGGATGAGAGGCGAAAGCAGGAGAGGGATCAGAGATGTGTGACAATGTCCACTATTCAAGGCATCCACACTGTTTTGGGGGACACACATCTAAACAAGTATTCTAGTGAAAATCTTACCCATGCAATGGCAGGACTGACGGAAGAGCTGCATGTTGTCTCTAGGGGAGCTGGGAGGACCTCGCAGGTGTGGCTTTCAAGTTGTGTCTTGAAGAATGCTTCGGTGTTTGTTGGGTGTTATGGAGAGGGGGGGTTACAGCTTGCATACAGGCGTCAGAAAAGATCAGTCTGGACAGTGGCCAGGGCCTCTTGAGAGAGCCATGCTGTCACTGATATGAGTACACAGGGCTGGGGACAGGCAGTGGTCGGAGCTCCCTTCTACCAGCCTGGGAGAAGCTCCCTAAAGCTCCCCTGAGAGCCGATGCACGAATTCCAGACCCTGGAAATTAGGTGGGGAAAATGGATGTGCCCTTGTCCTCATTTGGGAATTGGATTACTAGCCAGCACAGTTCTCCCAGAAAATCTAAGCCAGAAGTTCATGTTGGTTTTTACGTTCTTCCTTTCACAGGACTCAAAAGACCACCCCCCGCCCCCTTTTTAACATTAAGCCAGATGCCTAGAGTGTGTAGTCTTCAGAATAAACTCTCCACCACAAAGCTCTCTGAAATGGAATGTTCATTTTTCTCTTGATTCTATTAGTGCATCTGATTATGAAGGAAATTTGATTCAGTGTTTAAAAACAAAACAGAACCCAGCCAAACCAGCTATCTGGCCTTATGTAAACCAAAAAAATCCAGTTTCTTGTCACTGAATCTCTCCCCTGTAGCCAGCTATTTTAACATCATCACATAGCCAGCGCTCGGCCTCCCTTGTTTTCTGTAAGATGGAGTTTTCAACATGTCACCTCTTTTATTTATGTAATGAATGGAATCTCTAAAGTTCCTTCCTTGCCTGGGGCTCCAATCCCCAAGGAACCTGTCCAGTTTTCTTTTTCTTGAGATGGAGTTTCACCCTTGTTGCCCAGGGTGGAGTGCGGAGGCAGGGTCCGGGCAACCTCCGCCTCTTGGGTTCAAGAGAGTCTCCTGCCTCGGCCTCCTGAGTAGCTGGTATTACAAGCGTGCGTAACTATGCTCGTTTTTGGTTTTTTTTTGTATTTTATGGGGTTTCACCATGTTGCCCAGGCTGGTCTTGAACTCCAGACCTTAAGTGATCTGCCTGCCTCAGTGTCCCAAAGTGCTGGGATTACAGGCATAAGCCAGTGCGCCCGACCCAGTTTTCTGTATGTAATAGTGAGACAGAGAAATTTTCACCAACAGAGGAGTCTCACGCAGTGTCGGGATTCCTCTTTGATCAATGATAGGCACAGGTGAGTTGAGAGTCTGTCTTACACCTATCCTGGTGACAGCCAGCTTTTTCCTGTGACTTAGGTGTGGCAGCTAGACTCTGGAAGTCTGGCGCCCTTCTACCCCTTCCAGAATGGGTTGGTTCTTGAACAAGAGCCTTAAGCCTGAGGACAGTGTTCTAATTCTCTGCGTATGGGCAAAGGGGGAATGGGGCCAGGGTGGAGTGTGACTCTCTGCAAGTTTGAAAGGCTGTGTACAAACAGAAGGCCTGGCCTCACTCCTCAGACCTCAGGCAGGCCTCTGACGGGGTGGAGACTGCAGCATGGCAGAGCTCCTGCCCACCGAAAGCAGAGGGGAAGGGAGATGAAAGAGGTGGAAAAGTGGCTGGTTTCAAAGCATATGGCCTGCAGTTTTTCAAACGTTTTGAATTCCTAATTCGCACCTCTCTTGTTATCACCACACACTGTAATCGCCAATGGCACTTCTTTTTGCTTTGACACTTGACATTATTTTAGGCCCCTGCTCCTCCTTTGACTTCCCCAAGGGCATTCTAATTTCAAAAGAAAAGTTCATCTGGAATAAGTCCTGTGACTTTGAGACTGGCCTCTCTGGCACTCAGTCGGGTTCAACAGGTGTTTGTTGAATGACTAAATGAATAAAGAAAGCAATTCTCTTGAAAAAGTTTGGGGACATTTTTACTCTCAGCAATGTTTGCCCCCTTCCTTCGTAAACTTGGGATTACCACTTAGAGTAGCCTCCAGGGATTCCCACTGGAAATCAGCAAAGTTGACTTAACAGTTTTGCAAAACAAAACAAAACAAAACAAAACAAAACAAAACAAAACAAAACATAACATAACCAAAAAGCTACCTGAAAGGGAATGTTCATTTTTCTCTTGATTCGAATACTGCGATTAAACAACATGGGCGATTCCGGAGGACTGAAAAGCAGGGGACCGGGATCATCCCTGCGTCCCTCCAGCTCGCGGCCCAGTGGGGTGAGGCCGGGGCTTCGGTCAGGGAGACCTCGGCCAGGGAGCTGCTGCACCGGATGCCTTTTGGGCCCCTCTGGGCTTGTCGTTGCGCGTGGCCCCGGCACTGATGTGGGGCTGCAGGGACCCCGGAGCCGGCGGGACCCCAGGGCAGGCGCGAGGGCCCAGTGCAGGTGTCCGGCCTGCGCGCGGGGTGCGCGGGGGTGCTGGGGCCTGGGAGACCCGAGAGAGACGTTATTGTTACAGTGTAACGAGTCTGATTAACATGCTCCTGACACTTTCTCTTAGTTTCTCGGGCTCCTAGCAACAGCGCACAAAGGCGCGGGATGGTCCCGGGCTCCGCGGGGACACGGGGCTGCCTTTGATCTGCCACCATTACAGCCGGGCTGTGCGACAGGCGCGCGGGCTCCGGGCGGCCCGCGGCGGGCGGGCGAGTGGGGCCCACAGTCCCGGCCTCCTCGGCCACAACACCCCCCGGCCCAGCCCTGGCTCCAGCTCTGGCTCCGCACGCACCCGGGGTGCAGGGGAGGCGGCCTCAGGGCTCCGCAGGGCTCGGCGTCCGCGGCCACCGCGTGTCCCAGGCGCTTCTCCTGCCCGCGGGGCTGCCCACCCCGGTTCGCTGTGCCCTTCCCATCGGAAAAAGCAAAAGTAAAACCCAGCCGGCCACTTATAGTGGAAAAATAAAAATAAAAATCATTTAAAAGGAAGGGCGTGAGGGACAAAGAAGTCCCAAAAGATTTTGTCAAAAGACGACTCGCCCCGCAGGCTGTGGCGCCTCGGCGGAAACGGGGTTCGAGCTGCCGCCCGGGCGGTCACCACGGTTCGGCCCCTTCCCGCAGGTCACTCTTTCCATCGCTGGCAATTCTCATGGATTCGGAAGGCGATAAACTGCCAAATAACAACTGGAATTTAAATGAGCGAACACTGCCACCCCCAAATCCCGCTGGCGCGGAGCTGCCAGGTCCCACGTGCGGACTCGCGGGCGCCGAGCGGGGTCTGGGAAAGTCATTGATGTTCTGTGGGAGCCGCGCTCGGCTGTCCAGTTCCGCCCGTGGGAAATATAGCGTGGAGGGAAAGGCGAAGACTTTCACGCCTAAATGCCGGGCCTGGCCGTGCCTCCCTCTCTTCCCCCCAAGATGCGCAGGGAAGCCCGGCGGGGGCTCCGCGGGTCAGACCCGACCTCCGGCCGCGTGCATGAGCTCGGGGCCTGCGGGCCGTCTCAGAACCTGTTTGGTGCCATTCATTGCTTTTCTGGTACTACAGGAAAGAAATAAAACACAGAAGATTCAGTTTTCCAAGGTAAACCAAATCATAAAAGCAGATTTAATCCTTCAGATTCAAATAAACAAAACAAAACTGTGTATTATTTTTTCTCCTCGTGGCATCATAAAAAAAATGACAATGTCCCCAACGAACCAAGTCAGTTTCCCGAACTCCCGCAAAACGACTGGGCGCAAAAGTGTGAATAATAACACGTCTATTTTAGAGACGGGAGAGGGGAAAACAGTATGGTTTGTTCTATCTGCCCAGCGAAATATGCCAGGGAAGGAGTTACTTTCAAATTCAAATTGGAGGCGGTGAAGTCTTCATCCCAGGAGAGGAGGGGTGGGCGGCCGGCGGACTAACACTGGGACATCAGACAGGAAGGCTCCCGGATGCCGAGAAACTTCCTAACTTGTGCTCACGGACAGTGCCCGATTCTGACTGGAGTTCCCGTCACCGTTTCAATAAAACATGACTGTATTGATATAATCCTCTATACATTAAAATGAGGTTGTCACAGATTGTCATTAAGACCTCAGTAAAACAATGAAGACATTATTGGGCACCCCCCCTCAGGCAAGGTATTAGGGGAATAAAGCAATCTACACCACACGGGTCCTATTGAGATTAATGAAAAAATTATGCAAAAAAAATCTCAATTTCATTTTCCCGTGACGGGGCTTTGCATACATCCAGACAGTCTTGCCTTGCACCTGATGATTTATTAAACTAATCCACAGTGATCACCACTTATGTTCTCAATTCAATCTTGTCCTGGCTCATTTTCTAAGTAATTGTTTCTCATTAGTTCTGATAATGTTTTAATAGTGTTACCCATAATTTAGACCCCAAGAATTAATAACAGGGGGGTGATATGACTAAGCAGCTTGTGATGAGCGACACAAAATATAAACAGGTATGGTTTCTAATTAATCAGATTAGCTGCAAAGCCCTCTTCCTGTCGCCCACACCTGGCTCAGGAGTCCGGCAGCCCTCATTTCCCCATGTCGGGGTGCCTGGCATGCCCAGCGGAGATGACTCACATGCCCTCGGCTGCTCTCCCATCCTTCCCAGGGTACCTTGCCCCACCCATGGCACTACAGAGGTTCGGGTGGGGTAAGAGGGGGAATACCCTTTGCCTTCCAGCATCTTCTTCCTGGAGTTTTGTCCTTCAAGGACTAAGGCACTATGGGTCTCTGACCAGGACTGGACTCTTCGGGCCCTCCTCATTTGGGTCTCTGTTCAGGGAATGGGACTTCAGTTCAGATTTGTGGCTCTCATAGACCTAGCCTCATGATCCTACCATAATTGGGACCACTGGGTTAGGAGGAAGATGATAACTGGATATCTGGGGAGACTAAAAAAGGTGGTTTTGTTTAAACAAAGCAGTTTGGGATGAGGGCAGGGGCGCGGCAAGCAGTCCGATGTGGTTGGGACGTAGACACCCGTGGCCTGGGAGTGACCAGCAGTGGGAGGCCTAGCTGGTCTGGCCTCGGCACCAGCTAGGGACCTGGCGGAGGGGCCTGCTTTTCCCCAGGCCTGTAGGGCTCTCTGGGTAGGGAGGGGAGGCTGTCAGTGAGGCCTTGAAGAGGCCCCTCTGCGTGGGGCGGGCTGGCTGCTTGTGGGGCCGGGGTGGAGACTGGAATTCAGGCCTGTCATCCCCTCTAGCCATGGGCTTCTCTGAATCATCCTGGAGGATGGGAAGGGTAGTTAGACTGGAATGAGGGCTGACCATAGGAAAGGCTGAGGCAGGCTTTCTTTTCTTCTTTTGCTTAGGGCCAGCCCTGCCTCCGCCGCTTCTAACATCTTGAGCGAGGGTGTATGGCAGGGTCAGGGGGAGAGGAGGCCTTCCTTTGCCTTCCCACCACCAAGCCATCGTCCCATCCCTCTGTGTTCTGGGTAGAGGGGCAGACTGGGCATTCGCAGCACGATCCTGGGTTACCCGGTGCGCATCTGACTCCAGGATTCCCATCCTGGGTGGGACGCAGCTGCAACCATGGATGCTGGGGGGGGTTCCTCAGGAACTGCTGCTGCTGCCTCGTCCGGGCTCTGGAAGCAGTGTGACTGGAGGCTGTTTGGCTCTGAAGTTGGCAGGATGCCATCTTCCTCCTTCCGGCCTCTGAGTGAGGATGGGGCTAGCTTCCATCTTCCCTTCCGGCCACTCTAGGGCAGCACAGGGCGAGCAGGGTGGAGGGTGCCACTCTATGAGGGCCCCCAAGGAGCGTGTGCCGTCTCCATTTAAGAGCTATCTATCTCCTGGATCCCGTGTTTGGGAACATGAGTTGGTGTCTCCAGAATGGGCATCCCCAGAGCCGTCTTGCCTGGTGCAGTGCTGGCTGCCTGCATGACTTGTCTGTCCCTGTCTGCTGTGCACTGGGGTGGGCGGGGGGGTCACCTGGTGGCGGTGGGATTCTGCGGCCGTGCTTTTGTTGGATGGTGCCTCTCCTGGTGTCTAACCTGAGCTCCACTCACCTCTCGGGCTTCCTGTAGGAACTGCAGGAAGTGGGGAAGAGGAGAGCCCTGGCTGGGGCACACGCTAGGGGCCTCGGAGGAAATAATCCAACAGGGCGTAGGAGGAGGTGAAAAATGAAAGTAAAAAAACAACTGTTTTCTATTTACAAATTTAAATAAACAGAACAGCCTTCCCCGCGGTGTTTGTCTAAGAGTAGCAGCGTTGCTGCTGTGTAGGTCATGAAAAGGTTGGTGTAGAGTTTTAAACTTCCCATTCTGTTAATTTCTTAAGGAACAGTCGTCCAGAGTCTCGGCACAAAAGCTCATGATTTAATGAGGAACAGAAACAAAATCTCTGATTGTTGGTGTTTCAAACTTCATTGGCGTCCTCTGGCAAGCACGAGTTGATCCCTCTGCAGCTTCAATACCCTTTAGCCTTCAATATAAGAGTACATGCTGAATAGGGAACAATGGCTGGTTGTTATGTTTATTTACCCTTACTACAAGCTGGGTTAACCTCTTCAAAACAGCTTTACTAAGCCCGTTAACCACACCACCCATCTGACCTGCAGCCGCATCTCTAATGTGATGCAAATCTCGCAGGGGCCACATGCACCAGCTCGGGTGCATTGTGTCTTCTGAGACGCTACAAGTTTATGACTGAGGGAGTCCTGTCCCGGCCATACATTTCCAGGGGGAAGTGGCCTCAATGGCAAACAGTTAAAGGGGAAAATAAAGGGGGAGAATGGACCATCTTGTGTTTCTGCACATTTAGTTTTAAATTGCCGGTAATGGTTGGCCTACAGCCTTCACCCAGGATGACAGCCTTCCTGTTCATCATCTAGCAGTTCAAGGAGTTGGATGTTTCATTTTGGGGGTGGAGGTTAACAGTAACCAGTTTTGAAAGTTTATTTTTACAAGGTATCTTTATAAGCCAATGTAATACTTAGTAACCTTTTTGATGCCATCTCTGTTGTTTTATCGGATTACTAGTAAAACAGACATGATCCCTTAATGTTGTTACTATTTTTTAAAGGCTTGGCCTTTCTGAAAATTGTCTGTGGTGTCAGCTGTGCAAATGAACGAGCCAGAAACATCTGCTAACATGAGAAGGGTGGGGGGAATCTGTCTATTTGGGAAAGATCCATTTCATTCAAGACCGACCTTCCCCTCACAGCCCATCTTGCCCCATGACTTCATTCCCCTGTGAACTCATAAGCCCATATTTGTAATACACTAAAAACGACAAAATCATAAGCTTGGATCCAAAAGGAAAAACGGGGAATGGCCAGTAAGACGACAAGAACAAAATCGTGATTAACATGAACTGTAAATGAAGTCAGGTCCCAATCTGGCATCCTAACAAGTTGCCTTGAGTATTGTGGTTTGTCTTTGAGAAACCCACTGTATATGTTCAGCCCACCTGATGAGAGCTTCATTGAACAGATCATTTTTCCTTGATGGAGGTGGCAAGCGTAACAATGTTCTGGGCCTGCTTCAGTAACGGCATGTCGATCATACTCCCTTGGAAAGTAAAGGCTCCCTGGAAAACAGAGAATACAGACTTCCTGCAAGAATGCTCGAAATTATCGGCTTCCTTTCTGTGCACGCTTGTACAAGAACATTTTAGATTCCACCTGAATTATACTGACTTTCCTACCCAACTTTTGAGAAAGCCAAAGTAAATTACATAGGAGAGTTTTCTTTTTTCCTCCTAAAGAGGGGAAAAAATTAAAAATCTTCAGCAGTTTAAGGAAGATTTAAGGAGAGGAGATGAAAACACATCGGACACAAGACAGGAAACTGTTCCGTTAACTTGAAATCAAGCAGAAAACATCTGTGGAAGGAAAATGTAAATACTTCCCTATATATTTTTGAAATATTATGTAGAACTTTAAAAGCAGAGATAAATTCTAGCAACTAATTATTGTTTTAAAAAATTGTACCATCAGGTTAATGGCAGAATCCTACCACTTTGCTGTAACATAATTGAGAGGTAACATGATAAGGTGATGAGAAAACGCAAGGTGGGATTGTACTGAGTACAAAGAGATGAGTCTGTTGGCACACACTTACAGAAGACGACTAGAATTACCAGGGAAGGCCGGGTGCGGGGGCTCACGCCTATAATCCTAGCACTTTCAGAGGCCAAGGTGGGTGGATCACCTGAGGTCAAGAGTTTGAGACTAGCCTGGCCAACGTGGTAAAACCTTGTCTCTACTAAAAATACAAAAAAAAAAAAAAAAAAAAAAATTAGCTGGGCATGTGGTGTGTGCCTATAGTCCCAGCTACTTGGGAGACTGGGGCAGAAGAATTACTTGAACTTGGGAGGCGGAGGTTGCAGTGAGCCAAGGTCACACCACTATATTCCAGCACAGGCAATAGAGCAAGACTCTGCCTCAAAAATAAATAAATAAATAAATAAATAAATTACCAGAGACATGAGTCTGTAACAAATAAATCATTGATCAGTTGAATGTTGAGATGGGAAGGTATTTCTGAAATCTGAAATAACCACATTTTACAGATTCATTTTTTAAAAACTTCTACCATATTTATATCGAATATGTCAAGTAACCTAACCCCTGTTCTAGATGAGGAAACTGAGGCCCAGAGTGGTAAAAGAAGGAAAAAAACGATGTAATCTTCCAAGGTCATGTGACTAGGAAAAGCTAGAGCTTGGGCTGACGCTTGGGTCTCAGAGCTTCAAGCCTTCCTCAAAGATTAAGAAGACAAGGTAGCTTCTTTAAATGCATCAGCAAAAGATAGATTAAATGGACAGGAAGCAGTATGCTCAGAACCCAGAATTAATGCCTGGTTATTTGTGTTCTTTTCACCCCTTCCCTTTGCTGCTTACCATCATAGCCCTTCATTCTAATCCACCCCGCTTCGACCTGTTGGCAAGGATGCTGGTGTGAGTGGCGTGCAGGGGGTCCTTTGAGATCTGGAGGTGATTGGGGCAATCCTAATGCACACTGATGATGGTCCATTTGCATCTACTGCAGCCCATTTTCGGATTTCACAAGTACTGCTTCCCAGCAGTCAATGCTGCTGTTACTAAGTGCTGCCTGGATCGGAGTGCTGGGCCGCCATGACGAGGGCTGAGAGGTGGTCACTTACGGTTATGCACAGGATGGAGATAAAGAAAAATGGGGGAATCCTTAGCAGTGACTCGGGGATTTACCTTTTGATTGAGAGGCATTCTAAGCCTCCTAGGATTAGAATTTTTACCAGCAGTGCCCAACCTTCTCCGCCTTAGAATGATGACGCTTACTCATATGAACACCTGTGTGGCCTAAATTCCTGTACTCCAAGTCACTTCCCAGCCCTCTCGTTTTTACTGTTTGCACCCCCAGATTGTCCTTTCCGTAATTTCATTCAGCCTCAAGCTAATTTTGGTCACCTCTATGACCAGGAGGAATTTTACTAATTTGGTTGGAAGTTCCAATTTGGTTGGAGGTCCTGTAGGTTGGTGTTTCATGGAGATCAGGGCCTGGATCACATGCTGTTTTACAACGCGATCGTCTACTTTTCTTATCGGAGTAAATGATGAAGACCAAAGGCCTCTTGGTTATCCGCCCACCAAGTGGATTATGGCCCCGTAAAACAGCACGTCTGTCCTGTTAGGCCTTAAACAATAGGCTGGGCAGATGAAATTAGCATAGATGCACGCAAAATCAAAACAGTGCGCAGAGAATCCCAACGGTGGCCTTGAGTCTGTACCATGTTCCCGAATCTGCTTTGGGTTCCACGTGCACATCAAAGATTAAAACACTTGATGTCGTTTTTCAAGACTGGGAGATCATTTCTTCTATGGTGGCACATTTTGCTTGATTTTCTTTAATGAAGCTTAAGGTGCAAGACAAAATGTGGCATTTTTGTTCTGTTTCCTGCTTCTCTGCAAATGGAGGATGTTAATGTTATGAACGGGACTGCCTAACGTGAACACCCTCAGGCTCTGACATACCCACCTATGATATGGGTGGTATTTTTTAACATACGTATCTATAGGTGAGATGACAATAGTCTATTGGTCAGGATTTGGAAAAATGCAGTTCATCAAAAGGCTACTTGGATTTTTGGGGAGGGTTTGAAATCTTCCTTAATGATTATATTTATTTATGTATTTTTTGAGACTGACTCTCATTCTGTTGCACACGCTGGAGTGCAATGGCGTGATCTTGGCTCACTGCAACCTCTGCCTCCCAGGTTCAAGCAAATCTCCTGCCTCAGCCTCCCAAGTAGCTGGGATTATAGGCGCCTGCCACCACACCTGGTCACTTTTTGTATTTCTAGTAGAAACAGGGTTTCACCGTGTTGGCCAGGCTGGTTTCGAACTCCTGACCTCAAGTGATCCACCTCCCTTGACCTACCCAAGTACTGGGATTACAGCGTGAGCCACTGCAGTTGGCTTTAATAATTACGATAAGTTTAAGTTTCATAGCCCAATGCTCTCCTCAAAAACTGTCACAGTGTTTCAAAAAGTACAAAGAACTTCTATCAGCTTGAAGTTTCAGACTATAATTTCATTTAAAATGCCTTTAAATAGTAAATTCTTCTTCTTTTTTTTTTTTTTTTGAGACGGAATCTCACTCTGTCACCCAGGCTGGAGTGCAGTGGCGTGACCTCGGCTCACTGCAACCTCTGCCTCCTGGTTGAAGCGATTCTCCTGCTTTAGCCTCCGGAGTAGCTAGGACTACAGGTGCACGCTACCATGCCCGGCTAATATTTTGTATTTTTAGTAGAGACGGGGTTTTACTGTCTTAGCCAGGATGATCTTGATCTCTGGACCTCATGATCCACCTGCCCTGGCCTCCTAAAGTGCTGGGATTACAGGAGTGAGCCACCGTGCCTGGCTTTTTTTTTTTTTTTTTCTTTTTGAGACGGAGTCTTGCTCTGTTGCCAGTCTGGAGTGCAATGGCGTGATCTCGGCTCACTGCAACCTCCCCTTCCCAGGTTCAAGTGATTCTCCTGCCTCAGCCTCCCAAATAGCTGGGACTACAGGTGTGTGCCACTCACTGTGTTTGGCTATTTTTTTTTTTTTTTTTTTTTTTTTTTGTATTTTTAGTAGAGACAGGGTTTCACCATGTTGGCCAGGCTGGTCTCAAACTCCTGACCTCAGGTCACGAACCACTGTGCCTGGCCTCATAGTTAAATTTTTTTTTTTTTTTAAGACGGAGTTTCGCTCTTGTTACCCAGGCTGGAGTGCAATGGCACGATCTCGGCTCACCACAACCTCCACCTCCTGGGTTCAGGCAATTCTCCTGCCTCAGCCTCCTGAGTAGCTGGGATTACAGGCACGCGCCACCACGCCCAGCTAATTTTTTGTGTTTTTAGTAGAGACGGGGTTTCACCATGTTGACCAGGATGGTCTCGATCTCTTGACCTCGTGATCTACCCGCCTCGGCCTCCCAAAGTGCTGGGATTACAGGCTTGAGCCACCGCGCCCGGCGCTTAGTTAAACTTTTTAACCCCCTTGTTCCTGTAATAATAATAGCTATAATTTTTTGAGGAGTTCCTAGTCTGGGGCCTGTTGCCTGGGACTTTACATGCATTATTTCGTGTAATGCTCATAACAACGCTTTGAAGTAGATACCATATGTATCCCCAGTAAAACTTTCTCTTTTTAGTTGTGGCAAAAACATATAACAAATAATTCACCCTCTTAGGCATTTTTAAGTGTACAGTTTAGTAGCGTTAACTCCATGTACATTGTGCTACAGATCTCCAGAGCTTTTCCTTCTTGCAAAACTGAAACTCTGGAGGCCGATTGCGGTGGCTCACGCCTGTAATCCCAGCACTTTGGAGGCCAAGGCAGGTGGATCACCTGAGGTCAGGAGTTCGAGACCAGTCTGGCCAACATGGCTGAAACCCCATCTCTACTAAAAATACAAAAATTAGCTGAGTGTAGTGGTGCATGCCTGTAATCCCAGCTACTCAGGAGGCTGACGCATGAGAATTGCTTGAACCCAGGAAGCAGAGGTTGCAGTGAGCCAAGATCATGCCACTGTACTCCAGCCTAGGTGACAGAGCGAGTCTCTATCCTTAAAACAAAACAAAAATCCCTGAAACTCGGTATCTATTAGACAATACCCCACTTCTATATCCCCTGGCAACCACCATTCTACTTTTGGCAAAGAATGCCGAAAGTAGAATCCTTGGGTCTCACTCTGTCACCCAGGCTGGAATGCAGTGGTGCCAACATGGCTTATGCAGCCTCCACCTCCCCGGCTCAGGCCATCCTCCTGCCTCAGCCTCCGGAGTGCCTTGGACCATAGGTGTGCACTACCAGGCCCAGCTAACGTAGAGACAAGGTCTTCCTATGCTGCCCGTGCTGCTCTCAGACTCCTAAACTCAAGTGATCCTCCTGCCTTGGCCTCCCAGAGTGCTGGATTACAAGGCATGAGCCACTTTGCCCACCAGCATTCTACTTTCTTTCTCTGTGAGTCTGTACCCACCCCCTTTTTAATAACTGAGGCACAAGGAGCTTAAGAAACGTGCAACTTGGCTAGTAAATATATAACGGGGCCGGGCGCGGTGGTTCAAGCCTGTAATCCCAGCACTTTGGGAGGCCGAGGCGGGTGGATCACGAGGTCGAGAGATCGATATCATCCTGGTCAACGTGGTGAAACCCTGTCTCTACTAAAAATACAAAAAATTAGCTGGGTATGGTGGCGCGTGCCTGTAATCCCGGCTACTCAGGAGGCTGAGGCAGGAGAATTGCCTGAACCCAGGAGGCTGAGGTTGCGGTGAGCCGAGATCGTGCCATTGCACTCCAGCCTGGGTAACAAGAGTGACACTCTGTCTCGAAAAAGAAAAAAAAAAAAAAAGTAAATATATAACGGAACAGGGATAAAGCTGACTGTATCTGATGCCAAGTCTGTGCTTTTAGGGTGATTGAAAAGGGTTCTCTGAGTGTGTTCGGTGACTCCCTGAATCAGAACAATGGGTAGGTGGGGGGGGTGGGCGCTTGTTAAAATGCAGATTCATAGGCCCAGTCCTACGTGGTTTGTGCAGAAAGCCTGGAGGTTGAATGGGACTCCTCTGGTAATTCTAGCGTAGGTTCATGTTTGAGAACTTCCATATTTTAGCTCCCCGGGTAGAAATGGTCAGGCCAGCTTGGATATGCAGGTCTGTAAAGTGAAGAGCCCTCTTGCAGCCTTTTGTAAACGATACTTTTCTCTTAAAAGGCATCCCCAAGATGCCAAATGGCAGAATTTTCTTAGGTTAGTCCCCACTTATCCATTCATCCATTAAGTATGGACCAAGCAGCTCCTTTATGCCAGGCCCTGGTGAATCGCTTGGGACAGTGAGAGGATGAGACGTGGCCCTGCCCTCTGGGAGCTCACCATTTGTTGGAGGGGATAGGGAAGGAAGAAGCAGGTGCTACCGACGCAACAAAATCGGGGGAAAGGACAGGGTGGGAAGCGCAGGGACGAGCTGAGGGCCTGAACAGCTGCACTTCTTCCCAATCAGGGCCATCTGTGCGGGACTGCACTGCTCACATAGATATGACACTGGGTACCTAGAGCAATGCCAGGCATCCCCCCCCGCATTGCTGTGGAGCTCCGGACACAATGGGCTTTTATTGACAGTTACCTATGGTGGTGTTGGGATAAATCACTGGTCAATTGCTTTGCACATCTTAATGTGCACGTGTCTATGATTTCAAACTCCTGGCACACGTTTCTTCTGCATAGGAAGGAAACAGTCGCCATTGGACTGTAGCTTTTCTGACATCTTGGCCATTGCCCATGGATAACGTAAGCACTGACATACCATTAACTTTACCAGACCCTGAAGTTCTTCATGAAGAGGATCTGACTTAAAATTTGATAGTGAAAGTAGTGATGGCGGCGATGATGACAAGAGTAATCACATTTATGCGGAACAGTCACGTATTTTGCATTTCTGGTACTTAGTATGAAATTTTTTTCTCCACAGTCCTAAAAGAGTAATTTTCTAGAAACCACAAATTTATCTAAGTCTTCCCCCACTCACTTGTTTCCAAGTAACTTCTGTGGAGACGGAGGGGGTGCCTTCTGGCACATTCTGATGACGGTGTTGCTGTGGCTCCCTGAGAGAGCTCTCTGTGAGAATTCACACTAGTGTTTGAATACAGCTGTTAGAATCCTTTTTTGGGGTATCACCCTTTTCCTATATGGTGCTAAGTCTTTTTGCTCAATGAACAAATGATTGGCCTTGTGGCAGTTCCCAGGGAACTGCTAACCTTCCAGCCGGTGTTGGCCATGATCAGAATTCTCCTTGAGATCCTGGCGATGCCTTCCACCGCTGCATCTCTCAGTCCGGCTGTGGCCTCCCGGGTTACCTTACCTCCTCTTCCTTACCTCCAAAGTCAACAGCTCCCTGAAACTCCTCAAAAAAGGGGAAGGCGATGCTCCCAGAGCCACTCTCATGGGCACTGTTGCATTCTTCTTTCCTGTTTTTCAACTTCTCCCACTTCAAGAGTCCTTGAAAAGGGCCTCGTGTGCCCTTGGTTCCCTCTCAATTTTTTTTGTGACATTCATTTTAAGGATGTCCGTTTAGGTGCCAGGTACCCAAAGCTCAGTGAGGCTTCCTGGCTCCAAGGCTGGCTCCCAGAGCTCTCAGGGACATGGTGCCGGGATGTTTATAGGGGGTGGCCCTTTGCTAGTTGGAATCGTGCTATTACCTTTCTAAAACAGATCTGATGGAATCATCCATCTGCTTTAACCCTGCCATGGTTTTCTTTGGACTCGCAGAATTAAGTGCAGTCTCTCAGTGGAGATCCAAGCCTGCCCACGACAGGACCCTGACCCTGCCAGCCCCGAGGCCTGTCCCCTGACACACTCTCCACCCTGCAGCACTGCCGCACGCCCTGTTCTCTCTCTCTGAAGGCCCTTTCCCTGTCTAGCAAACTCCTCTTTTTTTTTTTTTTTTTTGAGACGGAGTTTCGCTCTTGTTACCCAGGCTGGAGTGCAATGGCGCGATCTCGGCTCACCGCAACCTCCACCTCCTGGGTTCAGGCAATTCTCCTGCCTCAGCCTCCTGAGTAGCTGGGATTACAGGCATGTGCCACCATGCCCAGCTAATTTTTGTATTTTTAGTAGAGACGGGGTTTCACCATGTTGACCAGGATGGTCTTGATCTCTCGACCTCGTGATCCACCCGCCTCGGCCTCCCAAAGTGCTGGGATTACAGGCGCGAGCCACCGCGCCCGGCCATAGCAAACTCCTCTTGATGCTTCGAACTGTCGAGGTGTCACCTCTGTGAAGTGTTCCGAGGCCTTCATGGTAGAGCAAATCGCTCTCTACCCTTTCCCTGCACAGCTCCGGTATAGCCTACGTTCCCATCTAGTGAGATTATTTGTTTACATTGTGGTCTTTCTCGTAAGGCTGTGAGGCCCCTGTGGACAGGTGCCAGGCCTCGCGTGCCTTTGAATCCAAGGACCCAGCACCCAGTACCTGCTGGGTACATGGGTGATGCTATGTGACCGCTGACCTGGTGATGACAGAAAAGGCTCAATGCAAACGAAGCCAAGAGCAGCAATACCAGCCTGCCTGGATAGAGAGACGCAGGTTTGATAGTTGGTGATTTGGGTCTTTTTCTTTAACTTGGGACCTGACGAAGGGACTGTAGTTGCCTGGGCAAAACTTTGCTATCACACATACCTGCTGGGTCCTTAAGTTGCCTGGACATGTGCAGTGAGCTTTCTTCCCAGTTGGTCTCAGGGACACGGGGCTCTGCCTTCCACCTCATCAAGTTATGCAGGAAGCCCTGGCTCACACCCGTGCCTATTGGCTTCCTCACCATCTGACATGATGCAGAGCCCACTGTGTGCCTGGCGTACCGCAGGCGCAGAGACTTATGGCAGCAGGGAACAAGTCAGATGTGGTCCCTGACCTCACAGGGCTTCCATTCTAATGGGGGGAAGACATTAAACAGACAATGAAAGAAACGACTATTACTTTTGATGAGTATGAATGCTCAAAAAGCGAGGCACAGGGGACTTGAAGAGCAATTGACAGGGGACCTAACCTGATCAGGTGGGGCCTCCTGTGGGACAGGATGTTTAAACTGACATGTAAATGGCGAGGAGCAGCTAAGCAGGGGAAAGGGACAGGAGGAGAGGAGGGAAGGAAGAGAGACCAGGGCACATGATGGCTCTTTCTGGGGCACGAGCCGGGTGACCAAGGAGAGAGTGACAGGAGAAGACAGAATCACCCCAGGTTTCCACAAAGCTTTCCAGCTCCGAGCTCACCCTTCTCCTCCCCTTTATGTGCGTGTGTCTGTCTGTGCCCCTGGTCTGGTAATACTGGTCAGTTGGCCAGCACTTGCCGAGCCTCTGGCAGGATACCACGGCTGACCTCAAAACTGGTAGTGTTGGGGCCAGTATGGTAGTGTAATCCCAGCACTCCTGGACTAAGTCAGGAAGATTGCTTGAGCTTGGTGAAGGCTACAGTGAGCTGTGATTGCACCACTGCACTCCAGCCTAGGTGACAGAGTGAGACATTGTCATGAAAAAAAATTTGTCATGTTGGGCTGGGGTCAAGTTAACTTGTGCAAGTGACTTAACAGTTAAAGGGCAAGTGAGTTTATGACATTTGTGGTGCTTAAGGGACGAGGAGCTGCAGAGGAAAGGAGCCATCACAATGGCGCTGGTTTGGCCAGGGAAGGGCTTCAAGAAACAGGTACTTTGAAAGTCAGCTTTAGAAGGTCAGGGATGCCAGGAGAATGTCAGGAGAGGGACATGGGGACTGGAAGCTGGACATAGAGAAGTGTGTGGCATTGGCTTTCTCTGGTTTGCAGGAGCCTTATGTCTCTGGTCACCAGTGACTTAACAGACACACAGCACTAAGGGGTATGGTAGGAGACACTGGATCTTTCTGTGGTACTGTCTATGACTCAAAAGTGGTCTTCTAGGGCCTGAGGACATGCAGCCTACTCAGCCTAAATTAAAGCAATCTGGAAGAGAGATGACATTTACAAATATTGGTTCTGCTATTTGTTAGCTACTTGACTTTTCTTGTAACAAAGCACATAATTACTTAGTCTCTGTTAGATGAAGCTGGACTGGAAGCCAGTGGGGTTCCTCTGTTCTTGCTACGTGGACTGATGGGCCCAGATTTGCTCCTTCCTGGATCTCAGACAGAGGAAGTTGAACCACCTGTTTCCTTTCCTTCACTCTGGATGTTTTTCCTCTGTCCAGAGGTGGTCCGAGGATCCAGTGATGGGGAAGCCAAGAGCTGGGCTGGGCTGGGCTGGCCGAGCCCTACCTCCGAGTGGGACAGCATGGATATGGATGGTCTGGCATTGGCTTTCCGGGCATCAGGGGCGGGGCTGAACTTGGGGAAAGGATGTCAGTTTCCTTGAGGAGGAAAACAGGAAGATTGTCTTAGCAACTGTAGCCTCTACTCTAGTTAACTATACCTTCATTAAGCCCTGGAATGTTAGTTTCCAAGCTGAATATTGGAGGAGGGTAATGCCATTAGGAAGACCATTATCCAAAAAAGAGGTTTCATTTGATAGTACTTTATACTATTACTCTCTCGCTCGCTCGCTCTCTCTCTCTCTCTCTCTCTCTCTCTCTATATATATATATATATATATATATATAATTATTATTATTATTATTTTTTGAGACAAGAGTCTTTCTTCTGTCTCCCAGGCTGGAGAGCAGGGACATGATCACAGCTCACTGCAGCTTTGACTCCCCAAGCTCAGGTGGTCCTCCCACCTCAGCCTCCCCACTGGCTGGGACTACAGGCATGCCCCACCAAGTCTGGCTAACTTTTTGTATTTTTAGTAGAGATGGGGTTTCGCCACGTTGTCCAGGTTGGTCTTGATCTCCTGACCTCAAGTGATCTGCCTGCTGTGGCTTCCCAAAGTGCTGGGATTACAGGTGTGAGCCGCTGCACCTGGCCCAAAATATTTTCAAAGACGTTTTCTCACCTATAGTACAGAGGCATGATTATTTTAGTTTTACAGATGCAAACAATGAGGTTCAGTACTAGTTAACCTTACAAAGGAACTTAAGAGGACAAGGCTAGAATCTAAGACTTTTCATCCCAAAGTTCAAATTCTTGTTATTATTCACTGTAACCCAAAATATGGCTGTCACTGGTATTTGGGATGATTACAGAGAAAATTTGAATATAGTTACCTATTTATTTTGTATATACTATGTATTTTAAATTGTACTTAATGTAATTTATAAAAATAGCATATGCAAATGATTTCAGAAACATTAAGATGAGGCTAAAAAATACTATAGATAACGCAGATCAGCAAATATGTGAAATTGCAATTTTAACAAGTAAAATACAACATTTTTCATCCTGGGCTTCCATTTGAAAGCTCTTACTATAATGTATTAAATGCCAGAAATACTAGAATTCAATAATACAATATATGACTGACATTTTAAGTCTTAAAAACACTGAAAGCATTTGTTAGGGAGAATTAAAGGTGGTGACATTTGGTCCTTGTATACAATCTGAATATCAGTAACCCTTTGTTTTATGGATAAACAACTTTAAAAATTGTCATGAAGGCTGGGCACAGTGGCTCATGCTTGTAATCACTTTGGGAGGCCAAGATGAGAGGACTGCTTGAGCTCAGGAGTTCGAGACCAGCTTTGGCAATACAGTGAGACCCTGTCTTTTCAAAAAATAAAAAAAATTAGCTGGGTGCGGTGGCATGCACCTGTGGTCCCAACTATTCAGGAGGCTGAGGTAGAAGGATCACTTGAGCCCAGGAGGTCGAGGCTGAAGTGAGCCATGATCACACCACTGCACTCCAGCAACAAAATAATACACTGTCTCAGTAAATAAATAAATAAACAACTGTCAGGAAGATCGTAAAATAACATGACTGAAGACTTAGAAAGTCTAGAACGTGTTTTTCTTCTTTTTAACACTTTAAATCAGGCATCCCCAAACTTTTTACACAGGGGGCCAGTTCACCGTCCCTCAGTCTGTTGGAGGGCCGCTACATACTGTGCTCCTCTCACTGACCACCAATGAAAGAGGTGCCCCTTCCTGAAGCGTGGCGGGGGGCCGGGTAAATGGCCTCAGGGGGCCGCAGCTTGGGGATGCCTTCTTTAAATTGTAGTGATAATTTGATCAGTATTTTAATAATATTTTGAATTAAAATTCAGCAGTCATTCGTTCCTATTGTCAGGTAATTTATAGATGCTAATGTATCTCTACGTGAAATTTCTGATAGTTCAACTGAAGTCATTCAACATGGACACCAATTCACATTTTGCTAATCTAGGATTACCAGTATCATGGAATTCAGATGGACGATGTTCCATGGCCTTTAAATAATTCCTAAGAATAATTCCTAATTAAATAATTCCTAAGAATGTAACAGTGGGAATATCGGGTTTGGGGTGGGATGGGTGGTGGTCATTATGCACCTGACTAGGCAGCACGGTGAAAAGTCAGGCAGGAGCAGCATGTTGAGCTGGGGAAGGCCCCGGAAGGCAAAGTCTCAGAGAGGGTGCTGAGTTTGGGGGTTGTGCAGAAGTTTGGGGGGATTCTGCACCCTGGACAGTTAGTAGATCTGTTTTCCAAGCTCTGCAAGGTGCAGAAGCCTGGAGAAGCTCCTCTTTATCCCTCCCATCCCTTCCCCTGTAGCTCTCTGGTTTTTACTCAGAGGGCAGGGCAGGACCAGGAGGGGCACGGAACGGAGGCCTCCTGTATTCCCAGGGTGGCTCCACCTGCCAGGTCAGTGACAGTCTGAGTGAGTGCGGGGAATCATCAGCTCCATGCAGAAATAGGACACTTTCCAGGATGGGCACAGCCTGTGGTGGCTCTCAGTAGCCTGCGGCTGGAACGAAGGAGAACAAAGATCCCCGGGAGAGAAAAGATCGGGCCTTTCTGGGGTTTCCCTTAGAAGCAGCTTCATGCAGAGGTTAGGGATATGGACTTCGGGCTCCGTTACACCTGACTTTGGATCCAGGAATGCCTTTTCCTAGCTGTGTGACCCACAATGAACAAAGCTACCATTCCCAGCTTTGATTTCTTCATCTGGAAAATGGGGATAATACCGCCCCGTAGGGCTGTGGTGAGGATTACATAAAATAATATATGCAAGGGCCAGGTGCAGTGACTCATGCTTATAATCCTAGCACTTTGGGAGGCCGAGGTGGGAGAACCACTTGAGGTCAGGAGTTCAAGACCAGCCTGGCCAACATGGTGAAACCCTGTCTCTACCAAAGATACAACAATTAGCTGGGCATGGTGCTGCGTGCCTGTAATCCCAGCTACTCAGGAGGCTGAGGCGTGAGACTTGCTTGAACTTAGGAAGTGGAGATAGCAGTGAGCTGAGATCCTGCCACCATACTCCAGCCTAAGCAACAGAGCAAGACTCTGTCTCAAAAAAAAAGTATATATATATATCTATAGATATAGATATAGATATGCGCACAATGACCTGTTACCTAACAGGCTCTCAGTAAACGGGAGCAGATATGCTACCAGCACTGTCACTACTGTGGTCACACACTGTCATGATGGCCACCACTACTGTTAGCAGTGTGATGACCTCTCCTCTGGTTATCATTACCACTCCCATGACCACTGCCAGCATGGTTACTGCTACCACCATTACTACTAGTATTGCTACTGTTACTGCTGGCCAGAGATTATTTAATTCTGCTTATCCGAGTAAGGCCCAGTGAGAAGCAGACTCTTTGAATTCTAAGTAGGTCTTATGATTTCAGAGTAGTTTTAAGGCCCGCAAGAGTTTGAGAGACACCAGTGTTTTTGAAAATATAATGGATAGAAACAGCCTCATGCCTGAAGCTTCCTGTCCCCTCTAAACGCTTCTAAATTATAGATCTAGTTGTCTCTTTAAGAAACTAGACTCAGGGATGCTATATATTTGGCAGAGCCTCAGTAGGAAAACAAACAAATTTAGAAAAATTAAAAAACTTAGAATTATCAGCAGAGGACAGATGCTGATCGAATGGAGATGATCTAAAGATCAGAGGCTGGCTTATACGGAGGAGGTGCCAAAGCCCGAGACAGTTCTCTCAGCAGACGATGGGCCAAAAGAGGAAGAGGTGTAGCAAAGATGATGGCTAGACACGTCTGTGTAAAACGGGGGACATTTCTTGGAATGGGGAAATTGAGTGGATGTAAAATGAATGGATAGCCTTAACATTTTTCTTTCTACAAAGGAAGGATGAAATTATTTAGCTTTAGTTATACAAATGGAAACATGGGGTTAGAAAACAGAAAGATTTGTGTGTTTTCCTTGGTAAAACTGATTCGGGACTTTACCAAGAGTTCCAGGAAGTCGAAGTGGGCAAAGAAGAAGCGGTAGAAGGCTTGGAAGATGAATATGACGGGAGCCAGGCAGGGAAGGTCGAGATGGCTGAACAGTAGGGAGGAGAACTGAGGTGAATGTGTGGGCCAATTATCTGAAATGTGACCATCACCCAATCATCTACTTGCCCAGGTCTGGGTCTCTGTAGACCAGAGCCATCATGCTTACTTTAAACACTGATCGGAGAGACCAAGGTTGCCTTTTCTTTTTTTTTTTTTTTGGAGACAGATTCTGCCCTGTTGCCCAGGCCGGAGTACAAACAATAATGCGATCTTAGCTCACTGCAACCTCTGTCTCTTAGGTTCAAGCTATCCTCCTGCCTCAGCCTCCCAAGTAGCAGGGATTACAGGTGTGTACCACCACACCTGGCTAATTTTTTGTATCGTTAGTAGAGACAGGGTTTCACCATGTTAGCCAGGCTGGTCTCGAGCTCCTGACCTCGTGATCTGCCTGCCTCGGACTCCCAAAGTGCTGGGATTACAGGCGTGAGCCACCGCACCTGGCCACCTTCTATTTTTAAAACTTTCCTCAGAGCCTAAAAATGTAGATGGCAAGATTTCGCTTTAAAAATATTCAGGCAGAATAATCAGGCAAGAGTAAGCAAGTCTTTGTTTTCAATATCTTTTCATAAGGAAATCTGGAAAAATAAAGCCAAGTATGCTATGTAGAAAGCTTCGGATTGAGGTGAAAACAATTGGATTTGTAAGCATATCAAAATCTAAAGGAGTTAACACATTTGCCATCAAATTAGGTTTTGTGCTTAATTTTCTCATTTTTTTAAAGTGGCCTTATTGAGATCTGATTTGCATACCATAAAATTCACCCATTGTAAGTGTATAATTCATTGATTTTTTAGTAATTGTGTAGAGTTCTATACCTATCAGCTCCACCTCAGATTTCTTTTTGAAACCAGAAATCTTGCCTAAAGATTTTAAATTATTTTTCAAACCAACAGAAATGTGTAACAGGCCAAATGTTTAAATATCTTTATTTAAAAATCTTTGACATCAAATTTAAGCTCCTATTGCCTATGAGAAAAGCGGATAATGAATGTCATTTACAGCAGCTTGTAGCTAAGACCAGTAATGCTAAACTTCCTCTGTTTCATACACTGTAGGCTACTTCTGTCTTTGAAAAACAGATTTAATGAGCTAACATTAACTGGAAGAGACTTTGAAAGATTTACTAAAATACTGATACATTTTTCAAAGTACAATTGAGGAATAACTGATGAAATAATTGATGAAAACATTTCAATTTTTCTAGAAGGCAGCCTAAGTATGTCATACATACTGTTGAAAGTACAGCTAATAATTTTTTTAGCATTGTCAGGAATTTGGAAACCAGTTAGCTAAATATTGTTTACTAAATGTGTTTTGTGTACTTCTTTCTGCCCAAGACGCTGCAGGGACGTGAATGCTACCGTAGAGAGAATTCTTTATTCCCTAGGGTAGTGCTAAGAAATTGCCTTACTTTTTTTTTTGAGGCCCACTGACCTAAACTGGAAGAAAAAAAGAGAATTATAGAAATAGTTGCTTTCTATTTTTAATAAACTTCAATATAAAAAGAATGACAAAAATAATAAATACAACCAAAACAATTAAAAGAATGCTCTCAAAGTCTCTATTGTAATCAGCTAAAGGAAAGAAGGCAAGGGATGGCAGGGGGTGTGGAGATAATGTGCTGAGAAAGAAAAAGATGTGAAGAAAAAGAGGAAACAGATAATTCAGGGCAAGGAACATGAGGGTGGAACAGAAAGACACACACACAGACCCATCCATCCTTAGAGAAATACAGCAAGAGGAAAGACAGGGAAAGGTGTCCAAGGAACAAAATGGTCCTCTCCTGGCCATCACCTGGATCTCGCTATCATAGGCACTGAACGCCCTGGGGTGTGTGCGAGCACAGCTGTAACTAAGAGTGTGATTCTGGGGACCTGTCCTTTGATGTCCTTGAGATGGCACTGGGCTCTGGAGGAGATACAGCCTCTCTGCCACAGGCTCCCCAGGCTTGCTCTGGGAGTTTCCGATCTATGCTGGGAGACTGAACGACTGATAACTAATAATGCGAAGTGGGGTTTGCGGCGAACAAAGCCTAGAAGCCCTTCTGGGGCAGGGCTGGGGGATGAGGGCAGGGCAGCACTGAGCAGGAAGGCGTGTGGGGAACAGCAGCTGGGAACTCGGGAAGGCACGTAGAAACCCTGGTTTCTCTCTTTCCTCATTAGTTTCTGCTTATGCTCAAGAAAAGACATTCATTGGAACTACCCAGATCCACACTTTGACTGTGACTCAGTGCTTTTAAGGCTCTAACTTGTTTTGGTTTTAAGTGTGGGTATTCGTTGTAATTCAACTGAAGCCACATTTATGCTATTTTGTATCTTTATTTACAAACTAAGCCCTGAATTCTGCTTGCAGCCCGCTGTCCACCTTGGCAGTGACACTGGGCAGCTTCTGAAGCCTTGCTGGGTTTCAGTGCATTACATCATGAACGGAAGGCATCTGACTAGATTTCTGAGATGTCATCCAGCTATAATAATTATACCTTTAAAATCAAAATTGAGCAAATAAAACCCTGAAAAATGTAAACCTGGATAAAGAATATTTTGATTAAAATATCCTTAAAAGTGTGTTATAAATTAAGGACAAAACAAACAATATAGAACATTATTCGATTTAACCTACATTAAAAATACTTTTTTTTTTTTTTTTGAGACAAGAGTCTTGCACTTTTGCCTGGACTGGAGTGCAGTGGCGTGATCTCTGTTCACTGCAACCTCCGCCTCCCAGTTCAAGTGACTCTCCTGCCTCAGCCTACCAAGTAGCTGGGATTACAGGTGCCCAACACCATGCCCAGCTAATTTTTAATATTTTTAGTAGAGACGGGGTTTTACTATGTTGGCCAGGCTGGTTTCAAACTCCTGACCTTGTGATTTGCCTGCCTTGGCCTCCCAAAGTGCAGGGATTACAGGTATGAGCTGCTGCGACTGGCTCATTAAAAACACTCTTATCCTCTAATACCAAACCAGCCATTTGCCACTAAAAAAAAAAAAAAGTGAAATAGGATATAATATGATTTCATTACTTTGTAGCATTTCATTACTTTGCTTTATAGTTTAAAATTTTGCAATTTGGTGTTGATCCATCCAATCTTAACGTCACCGTTGGCAGACTCAGCTTTTCTAAGAACTGGACTTTAAAAGTCAAAATTATGGCCAATCTTTCTGAAAATGTTAAATGAACAGGGAAATAAAGGGAAACGTGCAGTTACTAAGAATCTCAAAAGTAGAGTTACGTCTCTCCATCTTTTGTTTTCACTGCAAACCACTCAGCTGATTTTTGTGTTCCTGCTCATAAATCCAGAGGGAAGGCTGTGGGTGGCGGGCTGCATGGATGTGGGAGGATACACTGCCATCTAATAGTGGAATCAACCCTTTCAGTTGACAAAGACAACATCCACATCTTTAGATGGTTTATTTGATCTGCGTGAAAGAGTGGCAGTGGTATTTCTGGCACTTGAATAAGCGGAAACAATATTTTTGGCTAGAGAAACTTCTGAGTTCTCTCAGGGAGCCTTCTAGAAGGCCATCTGGACCAAGCAGTATTTCTTTTGTAAAGCCCTGCATTTGGAAACAGAAATGAAAGGTGTGAGAACAGCAATCAGACACCTATGAAAATGATCAGCTTTCAATATTTTGGTAGGAGGGATTTATTACTGTTTGTAAAGTTTCCAGATGAAGAGACACACATAAGGAAAAAACCTCTTTCTTTATTAAGAGATACATTTCCAGTTTGTATTTCAGTAGAAGATGTGTTTAGTAATGTGAACTTATCAACTTGCACTATTTTTCTCTCTAGAGTGAAATTAGAATGACTGTTCCCTGTGATATTTACAGTTGTTAGTCAGGTAGTGATCTTGTTTTTGACATTTGCAATTGTTCACTGAACCTAGAATTTAAAGATGAACGCTTCCCCTTCCTCAGTCTTTAGCCAACTTGTGAAGCTATAACGAATGGGAAAACATTAAAAAAAATTAAACGAAATCCTTCCAAAAACCAAACAAAGCACTTAGAGCCAGGATACGAATACAAGAGAATGTTTGGAAAACTGAAAATGAAGCAAAGCCATATCTGTAGCCAGATACTGCAAAATATGAATATTCAAGCAAAGTGTCTTTAACAATTTTACACACATAATACACTGTACTATTCTTTCATATTTTTCTATTAGAGTCTCCATTTAGAAAGAAATAGTAACCTCCTGTATTAAGATTTCCTGTGATTAGTGATTGTTTTAAAAAAGCAACGGGCTGTTTCCTTTAGCTGTCATTTTTGCCTAAGAAGTAACGAATATGGAAAGATAAAAACCTTAGCAGTAAGTTCATAATATAGATTTGAGAAAATACACGTTAGCATACATACTTGAATGTATATATGTTGTATCAACATGTATGCTATATGTATTTGTTTATATAAAATTATCATTTTTCTTGATATCAATATTAGCTAATTTGCTTGAGATGTTTTCAAGTATCCAACTTTTATAGCATATAAAATTCTTTACTGATAAAAAAACCATTAAAATCATATTACTTTAATAAGCAATACTAAATTCAGTTCTGAATGAATTTTCAAATATTAATGGAATCACCACTATTATTAAAAAAAGACATAAAAATGGAATTAACTTTTAAGGAAATCCTTTACAAATTTAAAACAAATCACGTGGAAAGGATTTACCCTGGCTAAAGGCATTTTACCAAATAATTAGAAACTAAAATAATGGCAAGCAGGTTGTATCTCAAAATACATTTTTCTGGAAGGATGGAAGAAAAGTCAGTTTGATTAATATTGTGGCTGGAGGCCTTACAGCTGATGTTGACTAAATTAAAACCATTTTAGTTGATGGGAATTAACATAAGAGCACAGATTATTTGGAATGTTTAAAGTTTTTCCAACAGATTTTAATAAGATAAGATAACCAAGAGTCCCTACTGTCAGTCTTCAGCCCTAACTCTGATTGCTGAGGGCTGTTGTGCCAGGCAAAATTTTCTAGCCTGAAAATACCTCTCAGTTTCCTGAAACAAAGCAGTCACAAGCATCACTGCCTGCCAAACAGGGACAGATGATATGAGTTGATTGTTACTTGTTTTAACGTAAAGTGGTTATCCATACGAAGGACACCAAACTTTATTTCCTTAGAACTTTTGATTAAAACACCCCCAAAATTCTGTGATCCCAGGTCCGAACATCAATCATTTATCTGCTCATGGTCTAAGTAGTCCCATGAACTTTGTCATTTGGAGAGGACAGGAAGAAAAGGTAGTACTTTTATTTGTGAATAATCGTAATGATTATTACTATAGAAAACACGAATGACCCAGCACCCGCTGTGGAACTTCAGCTCTACCTTTCATGTTTGGGCCAGATAGAATTTAAGATGAGAGCAGGATGAAGCAGAGAAAAGCAAAGATACGTAATTTTTCCTTCTTGGGTCATTTCTACTTAAAAGCATTACTTGAATAAAATTTTCATCAGAGGGAGAAAAAAGGCCTTTTGGAAATTTATGACTGTCACACTAGGACACAAACCATCCGTTTCCTATCTTTGAGACAGTCATCTGGGCTTGGCACAAACTATCTGAGGGTTCATGTTTTCATCAGTGATTCACATTTGAAATAAAACAGACTAGAGGTCTGTTGGAAGCAATACTTTATATAATTGTGCAACCTATTTATACGAAATCTTTACAAACAGAACCCACATTATTTAAACCCCAAGATCCCCTCAAGATCCAGGGTCACCTACCTGCAGATCCAATTTCTGTGACCAGCCAGTTTATAGGCAAAGTGAAAGAAACATGCTAACTGGATAAAATAACCATATGTCCCTACTGGAAGCCCCATTACTTGAATCATTTCAACCTTGCTGGACAAAACACCAGGAGAATTTGCTGTAGGAAACAAACCTCCACAAATGGGGCAGGGAAGAAATTACCTAATAGTTAGTCTCCCCTCTGCTCTGATTTCTGTGGTTCTGTGTTAAGAAAAGCCGTCCTGCCACACTGTGGTGAGAGCTTATGCCTCAACGAGAGGGCATTTCTTATTTAAAAAAAAAAAAAAAAAAAAAAAAAGTCTAGAAATGAACATTTAAGTTGCCATCGTCAAAAGATAGGCAAACTTTGGGAACATTTTCCCAGGGAATAATGCTTTTCAAGATACAATGGAAAAGGGTCATTTTCTTCATTCAAAAACTTAAATGCTGAGAAAAGCACATGTTTCTGGTTTGACTTCTGTTTTCTGGCTACTGAAATTCAGGGTAACCTCTCCTATACCCCTACCTGCTTACAATGCCAAGTGGCCTCCTTTGATACTACCCCTTGTGAAACCCAGCTTGGATGGGTCACAGACACACTGCTGGCCTAGACTGGAACTCTGCTCTCTCCTTTCAATGGTCCACATGCTGCCTCAGGTTCCTGTTTCACCAGGAAGTGTTTATAAGATGCATGTCCTCAGCTAGCACAAGGCACGTGGCAGAGGTATAGAGCATTCAGTGTGGGTGTGCATGGGCAGGGACGCGAGAGAAGAGGGTGGATGGAGTTATTTGCACATATGAATGAGAGTCCGTGGCTCTTCTAGGTGAATATCTTCATTTATTCATGGGAATCTTGATTTGGGGTTAAGACACAAAAATGGACCTTAAACACAAGGTCAACTTAAAATATTGTTTCTATGAAAGGCATTACTTTTCTGATGGCCACTGTTGATGTGAAATGGAAGGAAGAATGCTGTTTATCATGAAACTGGTTTAAGTCCAGATTGGATATTTCCAATGTAACATATTCTGCCTTTGGATATTAAGTGTGAGTTTGTGCAAAGACAAGCTTGCTGGTGTGCGTGTGCCCATGTGTGCATGGGTTGAACGTGGGCATCCTTAGGGGATGACCTATTTAATACTGCTGCCCACTTTGGCAAGTACTGGGATTTTCAGGTGTCCTTGCCGCTAGTAAAAAGCACAAGGGACATGTCTCACGTGGATGTCACAGGTTCAGGGTCCCACTAAAAAAACAGGATTTTTTTTCCTTTTCCTTTTTTTTGGCAGGGGGGAGTGCTTAATATAAATTTTCGATATTCTTTCCCCTCAGTAATTTTGCATTGTAGGTATCAAAACTTTACTCCTTCTGGAGGTCACAAGGCTGAGTTTAGAGATCACCTCTAGGATAGATTTATAAATGTTAACTTTCCCTCCTATCCTCTTAAAAAGAGGCAAACGGTATTATTGCAAATAACCTTTAAGATAATTAACTGACAATGCTGCAACTAGCATAAAATCTTCCTTCAGGCGACACCTAATTTAAGTGTTACTGGCACAAAGTGGAGACAGATTGTGCATTACCACTGCAATATTTACATAGCAGAAACCCACAGAGCAGGAAACGCGAGGCTCAATGATGCACTAAATTAGGAACAACCGTACTCCAGTGTTAATTTGCTTTCTATTCCATCCAAATCTCAGGTCCAGAAATTGGTACAAACACATATACAACCTCCCACTCTTAAATGACTAAACCGGAGGAGATTTCTGTACTTCCTCCTCCCCCCCCCAAATTAAAATAACTTGAAATTTATTTCTTTCCTCCACAAGAACCATTTGGTCAAACTGTGTTTATTTCATTACAACTTGTTCTCACTTTGATCTAAAATTATTTTCATATGAATGCTGCACAGAAGTCTGTAGAAAAAAACTAAATAGACTTCTCTTTTCTCTAAGGCTGCCAATATATTTTATGAAAAGAATAAAATGAGAGACTTGAGAGCCAGTTAGTGAAATATTTAGGAACATGGGCAGGGCAAATCTACCTGAAGCAATTTTCTCACTGGTGAATGTTTTTCCCTCCCCTTCCGTTCTCCCCAGATACGATGAGTTTTCTTACACCATTCACAAAACATGTTTGTTTCATTCTTCCCGACAGTATTTTAAACACTACTTTCACCCAAGGCATTAACAAAACGTTTACCTTTCCTAATTGTTGATGTTCTTTAAAGGCAGCAATCAGTTCTTCAGCCCACTTAATTTTTTCAGGGGAAGGAGAAAACTGCTCCTGGACCACAGCAATTTGGTTAGGGTGAATCACCTGCTTACCTACAAGAAGATTAATAACATCAGAGCCATGAAACAACAAACGGATGCTCAAACAAAATGTTTCGATCAGGTGAGGTTCCTGAATGCCTCACAGACTGTATGTTAAATAACGAAGTTAAAACTTTTTATGGAAACAAAACAAAACAAAACAAAACCTGCAATCAGACAGGCTCTTCCAGAATACCACATAAGAACAACAACAACAGTGGAAGTAATTGTGTTTCCGATCCTATAGAAATGCCACCTTAGTGAAGATAATCTCTTATTTTTAGTTACAGGTGGGCTGACTAGGCAGCTTGTTGAATAACTACTTTGGCTGGGACTTTAAAGGATAACGTCTGCAAATTAGAGCGATTATTTTGAGGTGAAGTAGAAAAAAATTAAATGAAAATTCTCTCATTTTCTAAGTTGTCTTTTGCTTTCTTTGTAGGATTATACTTCCTTCCATGATTTATTTTAGAAGTGGTCTGCTGGTTTTCATAAAGCTTACAGATGCGGCCATGACAACTATATTATTATCAAATACAGTCTTACAATAGTATATTTAACTTGTTTTTCTTTTGGATGAACATAGTTTATGTGTCATTTCTAATCCCTAACAGAAAATTGGATTTGAATAAAAATACTGTATTCGGTATGGTAAAATAGAAGGCAGATTTGAACACTGCAGCCTCTAGATTACTCCATTTAAAAATTTAAAAACTAGATACTTACAGAAAGTTTCTCTGTCCAAAAATATATCCAGATTTTCCCTTTTGGCTTATAGAATCAAGAGTGTGTACTTCTCTCTTTAGAGCACCTTACATACCCCAGAAGAAATCTTATCTCTGTCGAAATGCCTTCCAAAATGATTTATGATTCTTCTTATAGTCAAAAGATTTTAAATAAAAACATCATACAAAGGTAAGAGCCACAGGATTTTGTGAAATAATGCAGTCATTTAAAAAAACAATTTAACAACCAGGGAAGTGTGGAATCCAATCGGATGACTAATAAAATGCAACATAATTTAATGCTATAATAATGATGAGATTATATTGTGTTACATGATAAAGTTATGAGCATAATTGGCTCTTTAAAAATGATTGTACACTTAATGATCATTTACTCTGCTAAATATATTTGTTGGTATATCAATTTGCTTTGCTTTTGAAATAGTTATTTTAACATTTAGACAGTACAAATTATATCCTTGATATTTTGTATCCTTGCTATCAATTCCTATTACTTGTTATTATTCTGTTTGAATGAAAAAAAGGAATGGTGCCTGTAAAAACAGATTTTTAGTGTTTCATGTAAAAGAGTTTAAGTGGATAAATAATACATTTTCTTTCCAATGGCATAACTAAAACATCCTTACGTTGCTATTTCATTCTTTTCTGTCAGCATACTCATAAAACGTTAAACACTTATATAAAGAAAGATTATTCAAATTACCTGAGGAATAATTTCTGGGTATGAATAACATGAGGGATGACAAATGAGGGCTTTTTTCAGTTGCAGGTATTGAGATTATATTTAAGTAATCTAATAGTTGTTAGGATATTATTAATAAAGGATGTCAGTTCTGGGAGTCATTTCCTACTAATTGTTAGCCCTGGATTTCTTAATTTATGTACATAATTTACACCAATGTGTAAAAGGCCAGATTTCATGGGAACTTCTTGGTACATGCACTATAATTTGAGGAGCAAACATAAATGACTTAAAATACTGTGAAATCACGGCTGGCTCTCCATTCTTTAGTACCTATATTTTGGCAATGAGGCTAATTTTGAGCTACATGTTAGGTTTTAGAAATGTATGAACATTCGTATGTGAAGTTCTCTTTTGTCACATCTTATGTATTCCAACAACTGTATAGTGAACTTTAATGCCATGTGGGAACCAGGCAAATATTTTATACAGAAGAGTTGTTATTGACAAGTTACTGAGAGGGTGCAAAATTGGAAGACATTAAAATTTATGACCATGAAATCCTTTTTACAGTACCGCTTGATATATCGTGCTTTAAATCAATACCTGTCAAGTCTTTTAGGTAACTGTATGATGGTGTCATTTTTGTCTTCTACAATAGACTGCAAAAAAGAAGAAAACCTATAGAGCTTCATATTTATAATCTGTCTTCTCAGCATGGAGCACTGGAGTAACTGTAATAACTAAGTCAGCTGTTAAAGCTTTATTCCAAGATTTCGTTTTGGTTTCTTTTTTATTAAAAAATTCCTAGCGTTAATGGCCATTTATACAGCCAATGCATTGATTTAAAATCAATCGACATGGATTGAGATTCTGGGAAATGACTGTAGAAAAGAAACTACAGCTAACCTTTAAAAACCACAACTCATTAAAAATCTGTATCATTTTTTAAAGTACGGGAAATCCTATAGCACAGACTTACGGCTTCCTTACCAGTGTATGGATAATGCAGTACTTTGGCTGGATTTTAAACCTTTCCACCACCTGCTTCAGATGAGGCATGTCTTCCTGCCTCCTTCCCTCCCGCCCTTTTCCCCCCTTTTCCTTTCCTTTTTTTTCTTTCTTTTCCTTCTGCTTGTGCAAAGCCCAAGGTATGGCAATCAAACGCCAAAAAACGAGGATGAACAGACCCTGAGTGGTCTAAAAATGCTCATGAAAAAACATTTATTTTTTAAAATGACTACAAATAATGTTCTCTCTTATCTGATCGATTACCTCTTATTGGTATGCAGAAATACAATTGGGACAGCAAAGACCTTCTCTCTAAAAATTGCAAACTGCCTACAAAGTGCGGCTCCCTAGTTATGGCCCGGTTCCCTTGAATACATAATGGGCACCGTGCCCTCTGTGCCTTGCCATTATCCTTGCTTCCCTCCTTTTTTTTTTTTTTTTTAGCGATTTAATACTCCCCGTTGTGGAGAAACAATAGTGCCAGGTCCATAAGCTCCTCGTGCTGAGTTGGGCACAGTCTAGAAATTTAAACCTGATTTGAAATAGCCTGTCTTCTGCGATTGAATTAGGGGCCAAGTTAATTCAGTTCTGTATCTTGGAGACGCTCTCAAGCTCCCGGAGAAGAAGTTCTGGGGCAAACGTTTACCCCAGAGGAGGCAGAGGAAACTCAGATTCTGCTGAGTGATGGTGGAGGGGTCAGTGTCAATGCAGTGCTTTCTCTTTTTTATGGAAGTAATTCCCATTTCAGAGCAACATCTGGCTGCCTGGCAGCCAGTGCCATACATTTCAGGCCAACAACATCAGGGTTTATTAGATAAATTTCATGGAGTTTTTCTCCAACTTTTCCATGTGGGTCGCATCCTAACCAGTCGTTGGAAAGAAGCAGGAACAAGCACAATCCCATGGATGTGGCAGAGGACTCCTCTCTTCCTCAGTCACTATGAAATGCAGGGAGGATTCGTTTATTAATGGTTCAGATAATTGAAGAATATTTCTCTATACGGGATCACATTTATTTAAAAAATTGAGGGGATCATATTTAGCTCCTTGTGTAAAAAACACAAGAACAAACTCAGAGCTTTATTTAACTAGAATATAACACTAAAATAGCTTCTTAGGTCATTCAATTTTATTTTGGACTAAATCATCACCCATTAAGATATTTTTTACATTTAAGGCTGCTTAATGAAATGTTTCTTTTGGTAACTGCTACCTAGATACATTTAAAAAAATATTTATAACAGGAGTATCAGGATGCTTGTCTCTTTTCCTTATGACTCGGGCACCTTTCTGATATTAATATTCTTAGAACTTTCAACAGAAGAACAGGTAAGAGTGAAGGAGTGCATCGTGCTTTCCCATGGTTGTCAGTGTGTGTGTGTGTGTGTGTGTGTGTGCAACTGCATGTGTATGTTTATGTGTAGAATCCTATTTTGGTTTTTCAAAAAATAGATCTCTGTTGTAAAAGCACAATTTTCAGTTGCTCCCCTGGCTCATGGGGACCTGAGTGACCAGGCACACGAATCAACAGATACCCGCTTGTGCCCCAGACCGGACTGCAAGGGACCCGCTGATCCTAGTGTCAGCCTATGCCCGTAGGTGTCACCAGCCTATGCCCGTAGGTGTCCGTGTGAACACTTACTGGGAGGCAGGAGAGAAAGGAGGGGCTTGCACAGGCAGAAGAGCAAAAAACTAGTTATGAGTAAAAAAACAAAACCAAACCAAAGACAATATCACCAAGATTTTTTTTTTCCAGAAATGAATTAAAATTTGAAAATTCTAAGAGATTTTTCTCCCATCCTTCAACCAAAATTCTAACGGTGGTTTACTCAGAAACACTTTTTTTTTTAACAGTCTCCTCCCTCCCTACAGGTCAGCCAAGACTACAACAAAATGATTAAGAGGATGGGGGGGGAAAGGGCAACTAATATAAAGAGGAAATAAAATAAGTGATTTGTTGTTTGACTTGCGGGGCCAAAGAAAACCATGACAGTGTGTCTGGCAAGTTCTTCCCCTGCGGGGCTTTTTTATGTTTCAAATAGTGGGATAAGTCTGGGGGATGCCTGATGACATCAGAAGAAGTGTTTTGGGTCAAATTCCTACTTTTCGGGAATGCTTGCTAATTTAGACACTGCTTTCTAAGACAGGAATCATACCAGTGAAGCCCATCGCGGCTCCTTCTCGCGACTGTCTAAGAAGCCCATCTCCATCTCGAAAGTCAATGTACACCAGATCTATGGCCTGGAGACCAAAGGCTTTCGCTACGACAACAATCTTTTGCCGGGCGTAGAGAATGTCCAGGGTTTCTTTGCTACTTGTTGCACCTGAAAACAGGATATTAACAGAAAAAGGAAGCTTTAACTTTGGAAACCGAACCCAGACATTGATGATAAAAACTCAGTTTGTGCAGACATCTGTACCTCCCTGGGAATTGCTCCTCTGCAAAATAATTATTCAAATACAAATGAAGACAGGGATACGTGGAGGCCAAGTTAAATCTCACATGTGTGTTTACCTGACAAGGCATCTTTCAATAGAATTACTTCTACCTGCATTAAGAGAAGGCCCCTTCCCCATTCCGGGAGGCTGGGTCAGGGTCGCAAGAGACCTCCTGATATGTTTTTTTTCCTTCTTATCATCGCTTGAAAAGTGCCAGTCTGAAGACAGCACCACAAAAGGTGGCCCAGCAGCTGTGCAGGGCAATGGTTTGCTTTTCACAGCAAGCACAGAATTGTGTGTGCTGTGGCTGGCATGCCCTGTCCAAAGTGAAGTTCTGAGCCAAATGCTTCAGCTTCAGGGTCTGGATGGACAGCTTGGGGAGATGGGAGGGCACTTGTTTTGAGAGGGCCGGAAAGCTTGGATATGCCTTCGATAGCCTGCTGAACTGCTGGATACACAAGTCTCCTGGAAGGACTCACATCAAAATAAATTCAGTTTTTTCACCCTGAGGGGAGGGAAGTGTCCCTATTTATATTTGGAACATGCCACTCCCTGCTCAGGGAAAGTGCTTGTCTTCAGGTCACTGGGACTGATCTCTGTGGCCTTGGCCCCTTTTCTAAATGCTTCACGGTCTCCAGTCAAACACACAGACCCCTCGAGTGCAGCGCAAGAGGGATGGTGAGAATCAGTGAAAATCAGCACATTTAACATGAAGAGTTCAAAAACATATTGTAAGAGAAATTTAAGATCCATTTAAAATAATATTTACATACTGTATATTTTACGTGGAAAACAATTCATTAAGACAAATATGAAATGACCTTAAATTTGCGTTAGAAATCTAGACAGCCCTCATACTGATGTGAAAACAAAATACTGAAGCAACGGTGAGGCTGTTCACATAATATATATATTAGGCACAAAGAAGATGCCAGATATTCCTGAGCATGCCTGGGGCTGCAACAGGCTTTCTATTGCTCATGTCTTTTATAAATGAACACAAGTAATAATGCAGTGTTCTAGAAGCAGGGCAGCTATGAGGAGCTCTAAATTATCAGGAAGTAGCGTCCACTCCATTGTCATGAAAAACCATTTCACGGTTGGCAAATATATATTGTTATGTAAATATCCATTCCTGAGGGGCAAAGACAAAATACACACACACGTATACACACACACACACACAGAAAAAGAGAGAGGTGTTTGACACCTATGCTGGCTCGAAAGTCTTCTCCTCCAAAAACGACTGCATCTAGAAAGAGACCCACTTGAGGCCCGATCTTGAGGGTTTCTTCACACACTGCCTGTAAAAGAGCAGAACAGAACCAAGGCTCACAGAAACGTGTGCGTCACAGGGAAGAGGCACGGTGCGTTTCAGTAACAGGACGACCTGACTCTTAGTTTGGCGAAAGCAGTCCTAAAAACGCAGCCCAAATTTACCCCTTTCAAAGGTATTTAATATCATTCGAGATAAGTATATTGTATATATTTGCTTTGTTTAATGGATTATGTTAATAGAGTTATAATGTTCAAATTGTAGCTCATCTCACTTTTGGAGCAACTTTGAGTTAACTCATTTTGCTTGCACTGTAAGTGATTTATATTTTTCCAGAATTTGTTTTTGCTTTAAGAGACTCTCGTAAAACCATAGGGGAGAAGGAAGGAATTTTAAAGTCAAACTAATTGAATTATTTGCATTAGGATCAAGCACATAGTCTCAGGATTAAAGACAGTACAAAAACCTACAACTCCAGAGGGGAAAATAAAAATGCAACAAGTCATCCAAGATGTGTTGATAAAGCAACTTCGACATTTATATATGAAAGTCGAGGCAAATAGCGTTCGTCATAGACATAACCGTGAATCCTGAAGGGTGGAGATAGAACCTGCTAATATATGTGGGTGGGAAAGAAACAAGGAACCCATGGGGACACCGATGATGACTTTCAGACATTGTAAGTGCTTCTAAGTACATTATGGAATAAAATGTTGAAGCAGTGCTTAAAATTAAATCACTGGATGAATCTGGTTGCATCTAAGGGATATGCTTTTGATTATATTCTTAGGATTCTAAGGCTGGCTGGAAGAATTTACGGTTAGTTGTATAAACAAGCTACTCACGGGACAAGGCTTGAAGCAGCTCCCCAAACATTTGCGCTCGACCCCTTCTGCACAGCCCAAGGTCTCAAAGTTGCCGCTCATACATTCTCTCTTTAGTACATTTCGATTATGTTTTTTTCTTTGTTTTTAGTGATTTCTTTTCTCCTGCCCTCTGGGAGGGCTGAGGTAGGGGGAGGGAGTGTAGGAACTCTGAGAAGGGGGTGCTAGATTGATGTTTGCAGGTCAGGTGGAATGAGAGGTGTATTTTGGAAAATAATATAAATGCCTCCTGATAAAAGAGAAAAAATGAGCTAGCTCTGAATTTGTTAAAGCAGGTAGTTTGGTGCAACCACACAATGGCTGAAAACACTTGGCTCAGCTAATATTCCCACATGTATATCAGAAAATGTTCGATGTTCTAATGTGGCAAATTGAAAAAAATGTACTGCAAATTATTTGTGTGCATGAACTTACAAACAATAATCTTATCTGCTAGACATTACTGATAAGGTTGCTACAGAGAGGCCAGAAAATTTCCCAAAGAAAAGGCAATTGATAGAAAAGAATATTTCAAAGTTAATTCATAAGGGTGACAAAATAAATTTTCATGTACATTTAGTCTATAAATGCAATAATTCAAAGCATATAATTACACAGTGATTAATTAAAATTGTCACTAGGAATATATAAATGTTTCAATTAAATATTTTGGACTGGGAAGCTTTTCTTCTACTTAACTGATTTCATTGTTTTCTAAGATGCTGGTAACCTGGTTTTTGTGCTATTACAGATAAAGAATGGTGTTCAAGGTTTCCTTTGCTTATAAATCTCTCTAGACACATATTTTAAGAAGATGTTAAAATTGAAAACAAAAGTTCTCCTTAGGTGATAAATAAAATACTAACTTATTAACCATATTATGGTTTTCTTACCTTAAAATTGAGCAAACCCATTGCAGTTTCCACAAAAGGGATTAAATTCATTGGTTGTTCAAGTTTTCGGCCTTTTAAGTGGAATGAAAATTTGTCTGCAAACTAAAATCAGAAGTGTCATAGGTGATTAGTGGGGAAAAAAATGTACAATCACGGACATGTAGACACAGAAGTAGTATTTAAGTCTTTGACCTGAGGGAGTCATATCCAAGCCTCTTTTATCCACACAAAAGAATTTTTTTAAAAAAAGAAGAAGACAGACCAAAGAAAAGGTAATGAAGTTCCCAGCAAACTAAACAGTAAAACCCCGAGCATTACAATTTTTTCTCCCAAAGGAGCAACTTGAGGCCTAGGAGTTAGAACTGGAAGGAGAGAGTATCAACGCTTTCCCTGGAAACATATTTACTTAAGACCTCTTGCCCTCACTTCGTTAAATGCAAATGGTAGGCCCTTAAAACAATGAAGTCTTCCTCTACCTGCCATTCTGTTTTTGTTTCATGCCCAGCACTGACATCAGTGTAACTGTTCAGCAGCCTTCTACATAGAGTCCATATTATTCATTATAGCACTGTTACCCTTTGTTCAGAAGGTTTTTCTTCATAATTTTTTAGCTTACCTAGGAAGACCTTAAAAAGGAAGTTTAATTCTTTGAAGACCAAAGCTCGCCAATTTTTTCCATGAGACCAGTTCACAGCTAGCTCTGTGCTGCCAGTGGGGTAGCCCAAATTCCAAAATCTATCATCTGGAAACATACAAAAGCTCTTGGCCAGATTCCTCCCCCCCTTCAAAAGGGGGAAAAACACACTCTAAATTGTAAATCTATTATGTCTATCTAGATCTAATAAGCTGTGGGGAGATAGAAAAGAAACACAGGTATGATAAAGATATTTTTGTAAATAAAGATGAAAACATATATATCCATTTTAAATTTAAGGAATATTCAGCCATTAATAGATATCAAAGGAAAAGGGAATTTTAATCATCTCTCCATTCAGTCTCAGTTGGGTAAATCATATCTAAGAGATTTGCATAAATATAAACCATCAAAGACTTTTCATCTTCAAAGGGGGTTTCAAGACCCTATAAGCTTTGTACTGTAATCATCACAGGTCACCACCCTGCAGGAATAAGGCTGCTATGGCAACATAAAAAAACTAATGCTTAAGGCTTAGCATAATATTCTGACTAATAGAAAGGAAACTCATTTGAAAAGCTGGCAGCCTATTTACCAGAAGCGGGATTAGAGGTGTTATTTCCCCTTTTAGCTGCCCCCTCCTTGCTGGTGCGCCACCCCCCTAAAAAAATCTAATCACTGGGATCTTTAAAAAGCTTTTGAGCAATTTGCAGTAACTTTACAATTAGGCTAAAATAAATCACAGCTTTCAGTAATGAAGAATTATTCCCAGTTGCTCCCACTGCCCCCCTTCAAAGGGCATCATCATCACCTCCTTAGTAACTTTTCAAGGGAAGGAATAACTCAACCAAAATAGCGAGAAGAAGCAGAGGGCGACAATTTCAGGGGATAAAATGTATAGTATTTGAGGCAGATGAAAATCAAACATAATTTATTTCTCATTTATGCTAGAAAGTGGTAGCACAGTATTAGTGGTGTTGGTGTTAAAAATGTAGCAGGGATTTTTTTTTTTCCTCATTAAAGAAATCTTGCGAAGTGACTTGCCCTATTCTTTGTGGTAACGGTTATAACTTCAAAAATCATAGCGTTTAAAACCAAGTAAACGCTTTACAAGATATTCCCTGTTCTCAGTGAGAAAACGCCTAATGCCTTTTGTTTTTAAGCCAGTAGGGGAATTAAAAATTAAATATTCTAGCCCATCCTCCTCCTCCTCCTCCTCCTCCTCCCCCTTTCTTAAAAAATTGCATTAAGTACTAACACAAAAGGTAACTAGTGGAGAAGTTTCAATTAATTTTTTCAAAAGGAGACGATTAAATGTTTCCGGCCTGGTAAAGTGTTCATTTCAGCGAGGTGGAGGGGACTGGGGTAGGGGGAGGAGAAGAAGGGGGAGAAATCACAAAGAGATTGGGGAGGAGATGAAGTAGCAGGGCTCAGCGATTCTTTCAATTCCAGTGCACACCCAATAGTGTGCTGGAAGAATGCACACTGTTCGGGATTTGTGGGAGAATTGTCCCCTGACAAAGGAGGCAGGGTTACGCTTGTTACAGTCCAATAAGCCGCGCCGGTCAAACAAGAACCCACACTAGCCACAAAAGGCGAGCAAGAGATTCTCACACAAAAGAAAACAAGTAAGCCCATCTTTCAGTTGTGCATCAGGCTCTGGGTTTTATGCTTCCCATAAATACAAACGGAGAGGAAAAAATAAACAGCCAAAAGGACTTCTGTTCACTAGAATTCCGATTTAAATTTCGGTACGTGTCTCACTTCCAAGGATTTAAAACAGCGAACGGGAGCCGTAGCTGAAGGCTGGTGGGTCCTCCCTCCCCCATCTTAAATTAAGGGTAATAATGGTGATAAATAGGCATTAACTATGAAACCAAAAGGGAACAGTGACTTCAGAGTCCATTTCAATCAACTTAAGACATATTTGAATGAGCTCAGGGCCCTTCAGGATATTAACATACTCTGACTAGTATCTCTCAGCTTCTGAGGGGTAACCCTGGAGAGAAGAACTCCAGCTTAGTAAGTAAATATTGGTGCCTGAACACGGGTCTTTAACAAGGATCCAACACAGAGCTGTCCAAACGACACTGTAGAGCAGCAGCTACATACATAATTTTAAATTTTCTCGTAGCCACATTCAGAGGGTGAACTGAAACAGGTGAATTTAATAGTATCTTGTATTCAACCCAACAGATCCCAAGTATTATTTCAATGTGTAATCTATATAAAAACGACTGAGATAATTCACATTCTGTTTTTGTCCCCTCAGTGAATCCCAAGTCTTCAAAATCGAGTGTGTATTTTGCACTTCCAGCACATCTCAATTTGTGCTGGCCACATTTCAATGCTCAGAAGCCACATGTCACAGTGGCCGTGCCACTGGGCGATGCAGACTTGATGCATCCGGGGGCATTCAGAAGGTGAGCCGTTTCATAGGTGTTAAAACCACTCAGGGGGCCGGGCGCGGTGGCTCAAGCCTGTAATCCCAGCACTTTGGGAGGCCGAGGCGGGTGGATCACAAGGTCGAGAGATCGAGACCATCCCAGTCAACATGGTGAAACCCTGTCTCTACTAAAAATACAAAAAATCAGCTGGGCATGGTGGCGCGTGCCTGTAATCCCAGCTACTCAGGAGGCTGAGGCAGGAGAATTGCCTGAACCCAGGAGGCGGAGGTTGCGGTGAGCCGAGATCGTGCCATTGCACTCCAGCCTGGGTAACAAGAGCGAAACTCCGTCTCAAAAAACAAACAAACAAACAAACACACAAAACCAAAAAAAAAAAAACCACTCAGGGTATTGCTGAGGCGGCAGCCATAGCCTCAGAGATAATACTAGATGTGGCTTCCATGAAACCACCGCTGCCCACTCGCCCTGACCACAAATGCGTCCAGTTTTCACACCTCACAGGCTCTCTGCCACTGAATGACACAGTGAAATGTCACTTTATTCAGGAGAGATCTGCAGAAGAAAAGCGACCCTGGAATAAAATCTAGCCCCTCCACCCTTTGTCAATTAAAACAATCATAGTGTAATTAGGCCCATTTCAAAAGTTTTCTTAAGTAATTTGACATGCCAGCCACTTTACATTTCAGGTTTTTATTGGCTGAAAAGTCTGTCATGAAACACAAACACACCTGTCAGCAATTTAAAAAGGACGCTCTGGAGAACTGTTCAGGAAATAATATCTGTGCTAATTAAAACCACTAGTTAAAAGCTTCCTGTTCATTCCTCTAGTTGCCCTAAGGAGTGACCTTTTCCTCCCCTTCTTTGGGTTCATTTTTTCATATGCAGCAAATGTGCCCTCCCTGCCTGGGATGATTTCAGATGAATCTCAGTAAGAGCCACTTACGTCACTGCTCTTCCAGGTGGAGGCCTTGGCTTAGGGCCAGGTGGGGTGGAGGAAGGGATGAGATTCTCAGGCAACCTAGTTTCCAGGGATTACTGTGGGAGGGCTGCTGAGGAGGCTGTTCTGGCCAAACCACACATCCAATTAGGAAGCAAAGCATCATTTCAGAAGTGCAGTTGTTCCACAGAACACTTTGGGCAAAGGCAAGCTTTCCTTGTGTGAAAGAAACAGATTCCTGTGCTTACTGCTTGTTCTCAGTTCCCTTCCTCCCTGCTCTGTGCATATATTTTCCAAACCTGTGGCACCCAGATCTCTTCTTCCTGTTACTCCTCCTTAGCTGCTCCTGAGTCTTAAAGCAAAGCATTAGGTACTCACCCATGGGATTTCTTCAGGACTTTCCACCTTTGGTAGCATCAGGCTGGAAGGAAGGACCCGGGATTGCAGAAGGGTCTCTAGGTCTTCTTCCGCTAGACCGCTGGAAACTGAGTTGACTCTCACACATTTTTCAGTAGAGCCCAGATCCAAGTCCTCAAGAGTTTTTACAATTCTCAGTCGAGCTTCATTCTATAAATGTCAATAAAAATGTGTTTATCATTGAGGGGAGCACCATCAAATGGTCTATGAAACTGTTACATGGCTTCAGAGTCTGAGCACCATTATTCTATCTACACATTGCCTGTCCACCAAAAAAATATTTGAAAGAAGTCATCCAGTCTGAAAGGTGAGCAATTGACTTTCAGGCTTCATTCAGGATGGCTCTAACATAGCTGAGATGCACTGTAATGCACATTGGTGCACGGTAATGCCGTCTTTCTCATTAGCATCACTTCCCAATTGGAAGGGAAAAATAATTAACAGGTAATTTTTCACTGAGCATTAACTAAGTGCTAAGCATGGTTGTACGTTCTTTACCTGCACCTTCTCATTTAATAAACATAAGAAATTGGCTAACATCTGGATCGTGGCTGTCTCGTCTGTCAGCTTCTTCACATTAGGGGAAAAAGTAAGGATTTTTCTTTTTCCACAAGCATCATGTTTTTTTTTTTGTTTTTTTTTTTTTAACTATTTTATTGCAACTGAGTTGAATCTTGACATTCAATTAAGAAAATGCTCACAGGAATCTGACAATGCTTGCTACAAAAAAACCTCCAATTCCTTCAGGTGGAAGGCAAGGAATCCCTTCATGAAGTGCTTGACAAATACATTTTTTTCTTTGCCTTGACAGGCTTTGCTCCACAGTTCAGAGAAGCTGAAACGCTGGATGTCTGCCTCAGTATTTGAATTATCCCCAGAAAAACTATAAGAAACCAAGTATGTTATGTATTGGCTTTGGCTCTGGGGTGATGAAGATGGGGTGGGGGAGAGAGAGAAGTGCATGCAGAGGGTGAGGGTTGGAGTCGACAGAAGGCACTTGGGCCATTACTTCCTGCCAATTTCAGTTTCAAAAGCAAACTCCTCCAACTTGCCAACAGCCCTCAACAAATTCTCATTGTCAGAATGAACACTTATCAAAAGTAGATTCATTTGGGAAGGGTTTTTATGATACTAATAAAACTTTAAAGCTTCTCACTGCTGTTTTTTTTTTTTTAAGTCTTAATATGTAGCCATTTGAAAAGCAATACTGATCTAGGAAAATAGCAAATCAAAGTGGCAACAAAAAAGAATTATTTAAGCCAATATTGAGTCTAAGTTCCAGTCAACAAGACAACCCAGGACAGAAGATTTAAAACAGACAGACGTGGGTCTATGAGCAGGGAGAAGCAAGGAAGCTTCCAAATGTGGTCTGAGTTAAACAGTGTGAGGAAACAGCAGCTTAGAGTTGTCAAGTCAGATGGAAAGGGAAGCTAAGACAGCTTAGGACAGCTCTGTGAAGTCCTGATTTACAGAGTTCAACTGCCAATGATTAGGCAAAGCTTAGACAAAAGCAAGAGAGAGCTCAGACTAGCAAGTCAGAGATGATGCAGCCAACGATGGCTTGGTTCCATATCATACCTGTGTTTTATTCTATAGATAAAAAACTCACCCACTTGCTCTCCCACATACTCTTTATTACAGCCATTAAATACAAAAATCTTTTTTTTTTTTTTTTTTTTTTTTTTTTTGGTGAGACAGAGTCTCACTCTGTCACCCAGGCTGGAGTGCAGTGGTGTGATCTCGGCTCACCGCAACCTCTGCCTCCCGAGTTCAAGCAATTCTCCTGCCTCAGCCTCCCAAGTAGCTGGGATTACAGGTATCTGCCACCATGCCCAGCTCATTTTTATATTTTTTAGTAGGGACGAGGTTTTACCATGTTGGCCAGGCTGACCTCAAACTCCTATCTCAGGTAATCCACCCGCCTCAGCCTCCTAAAGTGCTGGGATTACAGGTGTGAGCCACCACACCTGGCCCTAAATATGGAAATCTTAAAGGTGAAGGGCAGAAGTTAGCGCAGTATCTTGGCTCTAAAGCAGGCTAGAGCTGCTGGGAGAAATACTTCCAGCTCTGGCCGGGCTCAGTGGCTCACATCTGTAATCCCAGCACTTTGGGAGGCTGAGGCAGGCAGATCATGAGGTCAAGAGATCAAGGCCATCCTGGCCAACATGGTGAAACCCCATCTCTATTTAAAAAATACAAAAATTAGCTGGGCATGCTGGTGCGCACCTGTAGTCCCAGCTACTTGGGAGGCTGAGGCAGGAGAATTGCTTGAACCCAGGAGGCGGAGGTTGCAGTGAGCCGAGATCGCGCCACTGCACCCCAGCCTGGAGCCTGGCGATAGAGCAAGACTCTGTCTCAAAAAAAAAAAATTCGCTGGGCATGGTGGCAGATGCCTGTAATCCCAGCTACTTGGGAGGCTGAGGCAGGAGAATCGCTTGAACCCAGGAGGCGGAGGTTGCAGTGAGCAGAGACTGCACCTTTGCACTCCAGTATGGAACACAGTGAGACTCCATCTCAAAAAACAAAACAAAAAACAACAACAACAAAAACAAACACACAAAACCCAAAACCTGAAATATTTCCAGCTTTCTGGAAGGCACATTTAGATCCACGGCTGTGGAGAGCCTAAAGCATCTTACGCTCTGTGTACCCTATGCAGATACAGAGTCCAGCAGATTTGCTGGAGCTTGTCCACATAACTTCCAGGTTCCTTTTTAATAGCTAAGTCAGCCTTGCAAAGACACTACTGGGCAGTGTGAATGGAAAATTGAAGGGAAATCACTATTTTTTAGGCCATACTGCATTTTTAAAACTTGAATTATCTGAGTCGTCATCTCCATCCCCTCACCTGCATGTGTGTTCAAGGACGCACAACTCCTGGCCACGTCAACTCCCTAAATTGTTCATGTTGGTTAGTAGCAAACAAAATCTGATCTCGAAGCTGTTGGGTTTCACTTGGATTTGAAGAGACTGTTTGTTCAAAGCTCATGTTCTAAACCTGTTTGTGATTTTTATCTAAAGTCAGATTGCCATGGTTTCAGCACATTCCAGTTTACTTAGCAAAATTCAGCCCTTGTGAACTTGGCTGCAAATGAAGTACCTAACTCCAATTTTAGGCATAATCTGATTAGTACTTTTCATATTACAATAACGAGCAGTGAATACTCAGCATTTTAAAAATTTTGGCACAGAATGAAAACCAAGCTCTTTCCACTTCATCATTCTGTACATTTCCAAAAAAGAGATGATGGCTTTTGAGGTATATTGCCACACGACACCCTTATTAACGGTCTGTTGCTTGTAACAATTTACATAAACCAAGTGTGCATCCTCTGGTATATATCCCAAACACCCAACAACTTCTGTGAATTTGCTCCAACCAACAAGCATGTTGAATTTTTTTTCTTTTTGGTATTTTCAGGGTGAAATATGTGACTGTGCTAGCAAACACACCCCTGCCATCTGTTGGGTTGAGAGGAAGGCAGTTTCTAAGAACAATTAAGTTTAGTTCTGGCTGTTCAGTTCGAGAGAGTCACAGTCCACCCAGTTGTGGAAAGAAAGAAATTCTGTTGATTCGATTCTCTCCTTTTGCCCTCCCTCTCTGCAACACACACAGTACTTCTTGCTCACAGCGCTCTTAGCTCTCTCTCATCTCCACCACCTCGTCCTTCACGCTTCACTCTTTCCTTCTTTCTTGCTCTCTCTCTTTGGCTCCTGGTTGGCTGTGACCATCCCTCCAATATCCATCTTAGGTGGATTAGCAAGAGGCTGCCTGGCTGACCCCGGGTCTTGGAAGGGCTCTCAGGGTGATCTGCTACGATTATTGGGAGGTAAGTGCTTCCCGGAGAAAAGCGAAAAAGGAAATTAAGGTAAAAGAGGCCACCCCAAAAGGAGCTTTTATGGGAACTTTTACATCCTGGGAGCAATACAGGTTGTTTAAAATGAGGTTTGCGAGGGACTGCATTCTAAATGTGTTAACGCTACAGGGCAGCCTTGGTGAGCCCTTCTCACTGTGGACTTAACTTGTCCCCCAAGATACGACAAGCTGGAAACGACTGAATAATGGAATTAAGGCTGTTATCAACAGTTACATTAGACCTTTGAAGAGACTAAATACCATAGTGTGTTCTGGATCTTGTTTGATTCCAAAGGTGGACTCTGCCCAGGTCACAGAGGAAGGTGGCACAGATTAGAATCTTTGCAGGTCCCTGGTCTAAAAAATGGTGTTCCCAAAGTTGCCGCATTCAATCGATATTTCGTGCCATGCTGCTCAGTGCAGTGGACCAGTGGCTAATAAACTTGTCCTTATCTATAAGCCACCGTATTATGTGACTGTGTCTGGGCCAGGAACCAAGGCATGCTATGATTTCAGAGACTGGATTCCTATCACCTGGGGAAGAGACATGCTCTGGTGACGTAAGAAAGCAGAGAAATCAACCATCACCGAGACCTGCAGACTCTGAAATTAAAGTAGAAAATATGCGTGCAGTTGGTTCAATTGGCACCCATTAAAGCTAATAACTAATCATCCTCGCAAGTTTCTAGCTCAGAATGATCAAATCTGCAAAGAAAACAACATCCGTCCACTTTTACACTCCAGTGGAAGAGGTGGTCCCTCGCGGCAGGGCGGCACAGTCTCGCCATCTGGAGAATAAATCGAGTGTGAAGTACAGTATAGTTTGGGACCAAGCTCCGTGGCGGCAGCTCAGCAGTCAGTTCATTAGTTCCAAACTTCCAGGGATTAGAGCGGCATCAATTCTACTGTCGGATAGGATGAGACAGACAGGATACGAGATTCAAGGGGGATTGTGACAACCAAGAGGAGCCCCTTGGGCTTATTTATAAAACTACAAAGTATAAACATACCCAAATAAGTGCCTTAAATAATAGCATTATCACAGTTTCATAACATCTGAATTATCACCTTTCCCTTTGCCTCCCAGCCCCCGACTCAAACCTTGAATGTTAACGTGTAGTTGTTTTCAGAGGAAATGGCCGAGACAGCCCTGGGTGCAACAGGAACAAGGAGAAACCTATGTGCGACCCAAGATCTGGTAATTAAGAAATACGAAAGACTTTCCATACTCCAGGGAGAATCCACAACATTTGTGATTAATGAAAAGTACAATTAATATTTTCATCCTGCAAAAGGCAATTACCATGCCACATATTCAAAAACATCAATAAATTCGATCTCTTCTGAATTGGTCCAACTCATCTGATTTCCATTTATCTAATGTGTTGGGATCATTATCAATGATGTTATGGCACGGGCATGAAGTGGTCCAAATTTTGAGCAGAAGGCCCCAGGAGCTTCTCTATGAAAATCGTTTTGAAAATGTGGAAAAATTTGATTTAACATAAAAAACAAAATGAATTTATTCGATTTAAGGATCACCTTTTTCATATAACTTTTTATCAATTTGCATTTAAAAACAGCATTGCTTATGGCATAGAACATCATCACTAGTCAATTATATTGTATTTTTCTCATAAATGTGTACAAATCTCCTGAAATAATGATCACAAAGACTGTTGTAGTGACTGCATTGAAAAAAAGACAAATGAATTCTCACTGATTATTACAACCTGGTAGCGTGTTTCATTAAGCAAGGTGAGTGTTGAGTTTTCTACCCCATTATTTTTTCCACAAGAAAAAGAAACCTTAGTTTGCCTGTTTCTGAAAGAAAGACCTGTTACAGTATTGAGCATACTGTATGTTAACTGGCTTAAAATTGTATGTAGATTCATCCTACAAAGCATTACAGGCCAGGCACCCTGTTTACTCTGAAAATGTAGATTTTGGCAGAGCAAAGTTTTTGATATGTTAATCACGAGCCATACATTAAAACACAGGTGTATAGTGAAATGCTAAATTGGCTTTCATTCAGAAGCATAAGAAGGCTGAGGATGTGTACAGATGGGTAAGCTTATAATATATAATTGCTATTTCTGCCCTTCAGAGATATAATTGACAAAGATAAAAACTTTCCAAAAAACTCCAACACTAAAATACAATAAATCTATGAAAAGAATTTGTTTTGAAGGTCTCCAACCAATTAAAAATATTTTTAAAAGATGTTAGAATAGCTTTAACTTCAGTCATGCAAACCTATACATTTGTCAGAATTCACAGAACATACACTTTAAATTTGTACATTTCACTGTATATACATTTCATCTCAAAAGCAAGAAGAGAACTGTAAACAAATATTGAACTCTAGTCAACCATATGCATGCTGGAGTATTTAAGGGGACGTGTACTGCTGTCTACAATTTACTTTGAAATGGATATATTAATACAAAGCAAATCGATGGATGGAGAGGGACGAATGGATGGTCAGATACAGATTAAGGCAGGCAGAGTAAACATTACTGGGAGAATACAGGAGATAGGTATATGGGTTTCTACTGTATAATCTTCTAATTTTTCTGATGCTTGAAATTTTTGTAGTAAAATGTGGGGGAAAAGATACCCTAAAACGTTGACAATTTTTGGAGCTGATTGATGAGTATATGGAAGTTCTTTATATTAGACTCTTTATGTTTGGATATATTTGAATATTTCCATAATAAAAAGTTGAAAACTATTACAGTTAATGACTGAAATGTCACTTTAGTTATTTGTGGGAAATAATTTTGGTGAAAATTATTTTTAGGTTTGTGATTTTGATAACAGCTTTAATGAGATAAAGTTCACGTGACATACAGTTTACCTAATGCGTACAATTCAGTGCCTGTTGGTGTATTCATAGAGCTGTACAGCCATCACAATTAATTTTAGAACAGAAGCCAGGCGTGGTGGCACACACCTGTAGTCTCAGCTGCCTGGGAGGCTGTGGTGTGAGAATCACTTGAGCCCAGGAGTTTGAGGCTGCAGTAAGCTGTGACTGCATTCCACGCAGGTTGACAATGCAAGACGGTCTCAAAAACAAAAAATAATATGTTATCACCCCAAAAAGAAACCCTATTCCTCTTAGCAAGTCACTCCCATTTCCCCAACCCTCCCAGCCCTAGGCAACCACTATTCTACTTTTTGCTTCTATAGATTTGCTTATTCTGGAACGTATAATGGAATCATGCAATGTGTAGTCTTCTCTGACTGCTTTCTTTCACTAATATGTTTCAAGGTTCATTCACCTTGTAGCACCTATCAATACTTATTCCTTTTTATTGCCAAATTATATTCTAATGTATGGATAGGTCACATTTTGTCCATTGTTAGTTAATGGACACTTGGCCTGTTTCCACTTTGTGGCTATCATGAGAAATGCTGCCATGAACATGCATGTACAGGTTTTGATACAGACACAGGTTTTCATTTCTCTTCATTCTCTAAGACAAAGTAGAATTCCTGGGTCATATGGTAACTGTATGCTTGACCTTTTGAGAAACTGTGCTGTTTTCCAAAGTGGCTGAGCCAATTTCCTCTCCCGCCAGCTGTGTGTGAGGGTTCCAGCTGCTCCACATCCTCACCGACACTTATTACCATGTGTCTTTTTTATTCCAGCCATCCCTGTGGGTATCAAGTGGTCTCTCATTGTGGTCTTGATTTGTGTTTCTCTGATGACCGATGATGTTGAGAATCCCTCCATGTGCTTATTGGCCATTTTTATATCCACTGGCTATTTAAATCCTTAGTCTACTAAACAATTGGGGCAAAACATACATGTAACATAAAGTTTTTCTTTTTAATCATCTTTAAATGTACAATTCAGTGGCACCAATTACTTATGCAACATTGTCAACCATCACCACTATCTAGTTCCAAAACTTTTTTTTTTTTGAGGCGGAGTTTCACTCTTGTTGCCCAGGCTGGAGTACAGTGGCACAATCTTGACTCACTGCAACCTCCACCTCCCATGTTCAAGTGATTCTCCTGCTTCAGCCTCCTAAGTAGCTGGGATTACAGACGGCCACCACCACACCCAGCTAATTTTTGTATTTTTAGTAGAGACAGGGTCTTGCCATGTTGGCCAGGCTGGTCTCGAGCTCCTGACCTCAGGTGACCCACCCTCCTCAGCCTCCCAAAGTGCTGGGATTACAGGTATGAGACATTGTACCCGGCCTATTTCCAAAACTTTTAATCACTGAAAACAGAAACTCCGTAACCATTAAGCATCAACTCAGTATTCTCCCCTGCCCCCAGGTCCTGGTAACCTCTAATTTGCTTTCTGTACTCATCAATTTGTCTATTCTAGATATTTCCTATGAGTGAAATAATTTTTGTTCCTTGGTTCTGGTTATTTGACTAAGCATAATAATGTTTTAAGGTTCATTCATGTTATAGCATATATTCAAACTTCATTCCTTTTTATGGCTGAATAATATTCCATTTTATGTCTCTACCACATTTCGTTTATCCATTCACCTATTGGTAGACATTTGGGTTGTTTCACAATTGGTTATTGTGAATAATGCGGCTATGGACGTTGGCATATGAGTTTCTCTTTGAGTTCCTCTTTTTTTTTTTTTTTTTTTTTTTTTTTAAAGACACAGTTTTGCTCTTGTTGCCCAGGCTGGAGTGCAATGGAGCAATCTGAGCTCACCACAACCTCCGCCTCCTGGCTTCAGGTGATTCTCCTACCTCAGCCTCCTGAGTAGCTGGAATTATAGGTATGTGCTACCGTGCCCAGCTAATTTTTTGTATTTTTAGTAGAAACAGGGTTTCTCCATGTTGGTCAGTCTGGCCTCGAACTCCCAGCCTCAGGTGATCTGCCTACCTTAGCCTCCCGAAGTGCTGGGATTACAGGCGTGAGTCACTGCACCTGGCCTGAGTCCCTCTTTTCAGTTCTTTTGGGTATATACCTAGGAGTAGAATTGCTGGATCATATAGTAATTCTATGCTTAGCTTTCTGAGGAACTGCCAAACGGTTTTCCGCAGAGGCTGTACCATTTTGCCTTCCCAACAGCAATACACCAGGATGCGTATTTCTCCACATCCTCACCAACACTTGTTATTTTGTTTTATTGACACAGTGTGTGTTTTTGGTCACAGCCATCCTAGTGGGTGTGATGTGGTCGCTCGATGGGTTTTGTTTTGCATTTCTCCAATGACTCATGATGCTGGGCATCTCTGTGTGTGCTTATTAGCCGTCTGTAAATCATCTACGGATAAATGTCCATTCAAGTCCCTTGCCCACTTTTAAACAGGCCTGTTTGTCTTTTTGTTGTTGAGTTATAACAGTTCATTAGATATCTCAATATCAAATCCTTATCAGATATATGACTTCAAAATATTTTCTTCCATCCTGCAGCTGTCTTTTCATTTCCTTGATGGTATCCTATGAAGCACAGAAGTTACAATTTTACTCATCCAATTATCTGTTTTTCTTCTGTTGATTGTACTTTTGCTACCATCTTGAGACCACTGACTGCCTAATCAAAGGCCACAAGATAATATGCAAGATACATGCCTATGCCTTTCTCTAGGAGTTTAACAGTTTCAGCTAGTAACATTTAGGTCTTTAATACATTTTGAGTATAATCTTTTTGTATATGGCATGGGTTGAGGGGGTGTTTTTCTTTGTATTTTCACTCTTTATTTTTCAACAAAGTATAGTGAAATTCCCAGGGCAGAGAAAACTCCAGTGGAAACAAGGGGCTCACTTCCATCTGCCTCCTTGCCTGCCTTGCCTTGGCTGCTGCCCGGCAACTGGCTATTGCTGGCTCTCTGCTGCCATAGCCCCTATCAGTCACCTTCCCCTCTCTTCTTCCTCGTTACCTTGCCCTTTTTCCATCTCCTCCTGGTGTATTTTCCTTAACTATATGTGCCAGACCTTGGTATTTCTAGGGAGGCCTTGACAGGCATCCTTATGGGGCTCTGAAGTGCCTCCCACTGAAACTCACAGGGCGACGTGGAGCTGGTGCTGAGAAGACGCCTCTCTTGGGTGGGGACTCCCGATGTTTTATGATTCAGTAGTGTAGCCTTGAGGTACAGTTTGCACAGATTCAAGAAACAGGGTCTTGCTCTGTCAGCCAGGCTGGAGTGGAGTGGCAGGATCATGGCTCACGGCTGCCTTGAACTCCTAGGCTCTAGCAACCCGCCTGCCTCAACCCCGCAAAGTGCTGGGATTATAGGCGTAAGCCACCATGCTCAGCCGTCTTTGTCAATCCTATTAGAAACCACCATGCTCAGATTTGTCTGTGGTTGTGGAATCTGTTAGCTCACGGCTCTTCCCACTTTTACTCTGTGTTTCCACAGCCTCAAAGGGGCAAGGTTAGAATTTCTGGTTTCTAGCAGGGCAGCGGGGGCTCAGGGGGCTGGGACAATCTGTGGGCAGAAGAATGGGAATGGTGACCACTGTCTCCGAGGGAGCCCAGGGAACAGGTGGCAGAAAGATCCAGAGGAAAACTGAAAAGCGCAATCACTCATCTGGTTGTTTTATGTACTTATGGCCAAACATCCAGATACTTGAGGCATTTAGATAACAGAGGATCTGCCCTTTTTTAAAAGAATGTATGTGATTCCCAAGAGAAAACTTCCTGAATAACATGCCCAGATTCTGCCTGATGACCCTGCTCTGATACATGTAAAACTTCTGATCCAGAGGGATTAATCAAATGCAATCCACACCGGGCGTGGTGGCTCACGCCTATAATCCCAGCACTTTGGGAGGCCGAGACGGGTGGATCACAAGGTCAAGAGATTGAGACCATCCTGGTCAACATGGTGAAACCCCGTCTCTACTAAAAATAAAAAAATTAGATGGCCATGGTGGCGCATGCCTGTAGTCCCAGCTACTCGGGAGGCTGAGGCAGGAGAATTGCTTGAACCCAGGAGACGGATGTTGTGGTGAGCCGAGATCACGCCATTGCACTCCAGCCTGGGTAACAAGAGTGAAACTCTGTCTAAAAATTAAAAACAACAACAACAACAACAAAACAAAACAAATGCAATCCACTGCACCAGGAGCTGGGGACAGGTGTGGGGGATGGGGAAAAGATCCACAAATCACTCGCTGTTAAAGTCCGGGAATTTATCATCCAGTTGCGGTGATGAAAGCCCCATATAATGATAAGTGAAGTAACAGCTGGAGTCAGTAGAACAGATCCTGGAGCCCTTGGGACTTAGAAGCAGGGGACGGCACCCCAGGCTGAGAAGGGGGTTGGAGAAGGGGAAGCTGGGACTCGGGTGGCCTCTGAAGACTGAACAGGATTTCAGTAAGCGCAGAGGAGGCAAGAGAGCCAGAAATGGGCAAAGGGCAGCGGCAGGAACAACAGGGAAACAGCAGGGCAATGATTTGTATGTATGAGGCTACAGAGGCAGGGAGCTTGAACAGGGAGACAGACAGACAGAGACAGACAGTGGAGGGCCCTGAAGGTCAGGGGCAGCCCGTGGCTTAGAGACACAAGGGATGAGGCTCCGTCCCAGTGCGGAGAAAGGACCATGGTGGTCACAGGTCACGACTCGAAGCTCAGTTGAGAAGTATCTCTGAAAAGCCACCCTGAACCCCTGCCTGTATTCCAGAGGATCCACCCTCAAGTGCGGGGGACAGCGGGGGAGGTCCCTGCTCACTCCACCTGTGCAGGAGTTCCTTTGAAGGAGGGCCTGGAACCCCAAAGCTGCTCAATGTTGTCTTTGGAATGGGTGTCTGTATGTGGGTTTCTGATTTGGGGTACTCAGTCCAGGGCAGTGAAAGTGTTCTGGAAGCCCCACAGTACCGTGGCATGCAGGCCCACTCCCTGGCACATGCCTTCTAATTGGTCTTGCTTAGCCCGGCCCCCGTGAGGACGGAGAAGGTAGCTGCTTTCCCCAACTGACTGGTACAAAGTACAGGCTGGAGCAAAGCTGCCCTCTCCCTCTCAACTTGCTGTATTTATGTTTCCCCACTTCTCCGGGTTAGAGGAGGTAATTAACTGTTTTGGTTTAAAAGCCCTCCTGCTGGGTCTCAGTCTGCATGGGAGAATAAAAGTAAACAAGCAAAAAAGAACAGTGTCATCAAAGGACCTCGCACCTACCTTTCTTCATTATGAGGATGAAAACGTGCCTTTGTCCACAGGTGCCAGGAATTACCTGTGCAGGGCAAGGTCCGTGGGCCTTTCATTCTTTTTTAACGGTAAATCAAGAGTGATTCTCTCATAATTTAATGGAGCAGGCTTGCCATAGTTCCAGATACACATCAGGTAACAGACACGTCACGTGTCCCTGGCCTGAGCGGTTTTGAGTGATGCTCACAACATATTTTAGCCAGTGACTCCCTCTAGTTCTCAAGCTGACCTGATCCACATTACTGGAAGCTGATCCAAATTGTCCCCTTCACACAGATATCAAAAACCAATTTGTTAAAAAAGCAAACTTTTTTTATTTCGATGGAGGAAAACACTCATTTCCCTGCCTGTCACCACACTCTGCAGCTGTGAGTTGGGCCCGCTTATCTCCAAGGCTGCCCTAAGAGGTGGGTTATGACCAACTCAGCTGTGCCCACGTTGCTGTGGGAGACGCCTGTCTGCACGCCAGCTGCTTCTACCACACTTCTATAAGGTGCTGACATGAAGAATCTTGTCTCCATAAGTAGATTATAAAGTTTATCCATAGAAGTATAAATGTCTAACAACAAAACACACATAGCCTTGCAATGAAACAAACTGAGCCAACGCTAATTTCAGCCAGCGGCAAAAGCCAGTCCTTGACTTCTTGTCTTCTGGAGGAAGCTCTGCCTCGTGTGGCAGAGCAGCAGCCCAAACAGGGATTCCTGAGATTCAGCAGCACATTAATTAGTCTTCCTGGCAGACACGAATGAAGAAATCAGGTAACAACAATAAGCTTGGCAGGAATAGAACACAAAGAAATACTTCTTGCAAGTACGTGAAACTGCATCGTTATTTTCACAAACTATTTTTAAAGTAGACAGGGCTTTAAAACAGAATAAAAAAACGTCTCCACACAATATTTGGTAATATTGGTAATGTTGGTTCCACCTTTGTGCATTTTCATTTCTGCTGATTAAACATATACTGAGTTCTTTAGATCATTTCTTTTACTTATTTATTTTGTAGAGACAGGGTCTTGCTCTGCTGCCCAGGCTGGAGTGTGACGGCTATTTTCAGGCAGAGAGTGCACTAAAGCTTCCAGCCTCCCTCATTTATTTTTATTTATTCTTGGCTGTTTTGCTTCCTAATTATTTCCCAGAGAGAAGTATAACTGAAAAATGGCTTTCTTTTTAGGTGGCAAATGTATAGGTATTTTTAAGGATAGTACTTTTCCATCCTATTCTTTGTCAATTTTATTTTCTTCTAAAATCAACAAGGAAAAGAAAAGTATAATGTGGAAAAACTGAAAAACGGAGGAGAAGAAAGACGGCCAGGAGGACACTTAATTTTCTTAAAAAGGCAGACTGCGGTTCTCTGGAGAAGAAGGATGTTGCAGCAAAGCCCCCGCCCCCGCAAGGACCAGCCCCCTTGGAGGTGGCTTCTCGTTGCAGCTGGCCGCGGTGTACCGTAGTTCCTCTGAAGATGCGTATCGCGGAGAAAGTGGCAGAGCCTGCATTGTGTCACCTAGCTCAGGAACACTGGGAGCTTCCAGTCTTCTATAATTAAATGTTTTCCTCGAGCAAATGCTAATAAAATAATGCCGTGGCTGGCACGGCGCTTGATTTCCATCGCGCTTTCCACCTTCTCCTCTTGCCAGCTCTTCACGTCGACTTTCTCCGCAGCTTCATTCCTTCACTGGTGCCAGGCAGGCGCACTGCACAACCACTTGGGTTTTCTTCCCGCTTTTTGCGCCCGGTAAATTTTCATAAAGCATTTAACGTGAGAACAAGCAGGTTAATTTCCCGTGCCGTTGAGCCAGGCGCCCCGCAACACTGCCATGTATTGGCTTCGGAGTCAGAGGCCTCGGTCCCAGTGGCGAGAACTCTTGCCAGAGCCTTCTCAGTGCAGACACCAGGTGTGATTCAGCGTAACAGATTGTGTGGACGCTCAACGGCTTCTATAAATCATGCGTCAAAACGAAATTGTATCCTTCATGCAAGATGAAGATGGAAGTCTCCTGGGCTGGAAGTTCTGCCAGGAAGGGCCTCTGGACATACAAGAAGTGGGAAAATCACCCCACCTTGCAACACATGCCTAGTTTCAGCACCATTAACATTTTCCTTAACAATATCAGCACCTGGTTAAAATCCTCCATCATATCACAACGCTGTTTTACTCTGATGGTTGGTAGGCAATGGAAGATTTGTGAAAAATATACAAAGAAGATGGGGAAAATGGAACTGTAAGGAAATTTAAAACCTCACTGAATCTAGTCTTTGATACCTACTTAGTCAATGGCTTGAACCATGCGTGAAACCCTGGATGACAGTGACTCTGAATGCCGATGCGGTAGGTGTCAGCTCTCGGACTAGGAGGAGGTGCATGGGGAAAACTTTCAGGGAAGAAGCCAGGCTTTGTGGCTGCCACAGTGTAGACCCGAGATGAGAATGGCCTATTCCCGAAGATGGCAAGATTAGTGTGCCTCAAGAGAAGGGCAGGCCCGAAGCTGAGACATAGGTCACCCCACGGGGAGAGTAACTGAAGTCACAAGAGGACAGCGAAGATGATTTGAGGACAAGCTTAGCAAACACAACTGCTAGAATCACCAGTCTTTTTATCCAGACCACTGCTAGGGGGATCTTAACACTTAGTGATGTTCAGGCAGCTAACAGAGAGGACCAATGGTGTCCCAATGGTGTGCCAACACCAGGGGATTGGGGATAAAATACATGTGTTCAGATGTTCAAAATCACCTGATAACGATGATGTCAATATATACACAGTCCTTTTCTAACTTTTCAAAGGGATTTCATGCCTGTGATCTCATTTGCCCTCACAACAGTCCTGCGGTGTGGACGGCACAGATTTTATTATCCACATGTGCCTGAAGAACAGACAGGTTAGGAGTCTCCTCTGGAATCCAGACAACTAGGCAGCAGTTGAGATGAGGCAGAAACTCCCATCTCGGGCTCCCAATATTGCATGTGTCTGCAGAACTCCTCCTTACACCTTGGAAGGTCAGTGAGTTACCCAATAGCCTGTAATAAACTATTTTGTTTTCTTTCTCTTTTTTTTTTTTTTAAGATGGAGTTTCACCATAATGGCCAGGCTGGTCTTGAACTCCTGACTTCAGGTGATCCACCCACCTCGGCCTCCCAGACTGCTAGGATTACAGGCGTGAGCCACCGCACCTGGCCAACTATTTTGTTTTCTCCTTACACTCAGTCAATTAATTCTGTGGTTAGCTGCCAGCAGCCCCGGCTAATACAGTGACCATACTGCACATGCATTCTGTCACCTGCCTTTTTTACTCAGTCACAGGTAGGGTATCTTTTTATGTGGGACATGATCTGCATAATCATTTGTAATTACTTCCAAGTATTCTATTGCATGGATAGGCCAATTCCTTATATAGTAAGATTTAATTTTTCAGCCAATGTGGTGGCTCATGCCTGTAATCTCAGCACTTTGGGAGGGTGAGGTGAGCGGATCACCTGAGGTAAGGAGTTCGAAACCAGCCTGGCCAACATGGCAAAACCCCATCACTACCAAAAATATAAAAATTAGCCAGATATGGTGGCACATACCTGTAATCCCAGCTACTTGGGAGGCTGAGGCAGGAGAATCACTTGAACCCAGGAGGTGGAGGTTGCAGTGAGCAGAGATTGCACCACTGCACTCCAGCCTGGGCAAAAGAGACAGACTCCATCTCAAAAAAAAAAAAAAAAAAAAAAAAAAAAAAAAATTTAATTGTTCCCCAGCGCTTTGCCATGAATATGTTCATTTCATTCAAGAAATATTTATTGAATATGCTTTATGTGCCAGCTACCATTTTAGGTAAAGGAGAGAACAGCTCCCTGCCTACATGGAACTTATATTCTAGTCAGGAAAACAGCTAAGAAACAAGTAAGTAAACAATTGCAGGCTGTGACACTATGAAGACAGCAGAATTAACTCATGGAATAGGAGTGATGGGGGCATAGTGCTTGAGACAGGGTGGCATGACAGCTTCTGTGAGGATGTGACCTTTGCCCTGATTCCTGAAAGATGATAAACCTAGCTGCCACAAATGTCCCAGAACATTCATCTTCGAGTCCTTATCTGACTGTTCCCTTAGAACAAATCTTAGAATTGGAACTGCCAGGCCAAATTTCCAACTCATGGAGGCTCCAACGGAATGAGACTCCAACTCTCACAGCCTCCTGTGAACCACCTGCTTCTGCCAGCAAGTCTGGCTTCTGGCCCTCACTGTGCTGATGGCTGCCTGTGTACGAGACAGAACCATCTCTCAACCTCACTGTGCCTCAGTTTCCTCATGTGAAAGATGGGGATGAGAACAGTGCCTGACTCAAGGGTTGGTGAGTAATGAAACTGTATGACATAAGTGGTTAATAAGTGTTAGGTTAAAAAAAAATGCTCCCCCTCTCCAAAGGGATCAGGTTTTGCTATGTTGCCCAGACTAGAGGGTAGAGGCTATTTATAAGCACCATCACAGCTTGCCGCTGCCTCAAACTCCTGGGCTCAAGGGATCCTCCGGCTGTAGCCTCCAGAGTAGCTGGGACCCCAGGCAGGCACCACAGGGTCTTAATCCCTGTTTTAACGTGTATGCTAAAATTCCTTTTTTAAAAAGGGCTGTACACATTTAAACTCCCATTTCCTTGTGCACATCCACTTGGGGTTGGTTCTGAGTTCATATTAGGTTGGCCTTGTTTTCAGTAACCAGATGTCCTCAGATCAGGACTCTGACCACGTTGAGGACTGGGAAGGTAGCTTGTAGCTCTTGTATCCCTAGTGCCTGAGCAAAAGGAAAGAACAGGAAGCTAGTCTTTTGGCACTTGGGGGAGAGTCCCAGAATAGGGCCAATCAACTCACAGACAATGAGAGCCAGCCTGACCATTGATGGGGCTCAGAACATACTACCCCAAAATACGCATTTAAGAAAACAGCAGAAGCAGGAAGGTCTTTCTCTCACTTTTCCCCACCTTTCTCCCCAAAGCAGTTCAGAAGAATTTGAACAAAGAGGCCTTGCTAAATTCTCCTCGGTTTATTACTGTTAGATAATGCCCCCCTCGTCCAATCACACTTCTGCACAACTATTGACTTGCATCAAATCTAATCATAAAAATACTTAGGTGTTCCAGCTGGGCATGGTGGCTCACACCTGTAATCTCAGCACTTAGGGAGGCTAAGGCAGGCGGATCGCTTGAGGTCAGGAGTTTGAGACCAGCCTGGCCAATATGGTGAAACCCTGTCTCTACCAAAAATAAAAGTCAGGCCTGGGCGTGCTGGCATGCACCTGTAATCCCAGCTACTCAGAAGGCTGAGGCAGGAGAATCTCTTGAACGTGGGAGGTGGACACTGCAGTGAGCTGAGATTGAGCCAAGGCACTCTAGCCTGGGCTACGGAGTGAGACCCTATCTCAAAAAACAAAACAAAACAACAAAGAAAGAAACAAATGCTTAAGTGTTCCTGTTTCTTTGGGTCTTAGTTAGGAAGGCTCCCATGTTGCCACATAAAGCTTATCTTAATGCGTGTGCCTAGGACCAGTGGCTCATGCCTGTAATGCCAGCACTTTGGGAGGCCAAGGCAGGCAGATCACCTAAGTCAGGAACTCAAGACCATCCTGGCCAATATGCTGAAACCCCGTCTCTACTAAAAATATAAAAATTAGGTGGATGTGGTGGTGCGCGCCTGTAGTTCCAGTTACTTGGGAGGCTGAGGCAGGAGAAATCGCTTGAATTCAGGAGGTGGAGGTTGCAGTCAGCCGAGATTGCACCACTGCACTCCAGCCTGGGTGACAGGCTGGGACTGTCTCAATCATCAATGAATCAATCAATCAATATAAAGTAATGTGTGTGTTTCTCTCTTGTTAATCTGCCTTTCATTATAGGTAACACAGTCATGAACCTTAAGATGGGTAAGGAAAAGGTATTACTCTTTCTCTCCTACAGCATCTAGTTGTAGACCTCTCATTTTGTATGAAATCAGATCTTAAAGATCTAAAGAGTCTACTTTCCTCTGAGCATGGTGCTCTTCAGGTTGCTGAATTCTTCAGGAATCCAGGTGGGCCTAGCCTGCTCTCCACCTCTCAATAAAAAAATTGCAAAGAGCAACCTGCTCAATGCTTTTGCTCCACATTAGAAACATCAGGTCCTGAATCAGTTTCTCAGCAGAATCAGAGGCTGAGGTTGCAGATGGTCCTTTACTCATCGCAATGTGAAAGCACTTCATAATATTTGTATGAAATGTGACCACATTCCGTTTCTTCCCCTGTCCATCTGCTGCTGTTATGATTTAGGAGAGAGAAAATGATTTTAAAAAGATGTAAATCTGCACTGTAAGGTGATTTCTTAAGCCATATTTAACTTGTTTGGGCAACAAAAACTACCTCAGTACTGTTTAACTAAGAAGGCAGTAAGGAATACGTTTTTCTGCCTTTTTTCATATGCATATATAACCTATTTTTTGTGTGTGTGAGACAGGGTCTCACTCTGCCAGTGCTGGAGTGCAGTGGTACAATCACAGCTAACTGCAGCCTTCACCTCCTGAGCTCACGTGATCCTTCCACTTCGGCCTCTCAGACAGGTGCACGCCACCATGCCTGGCTAATTTTTTGTAGAGACAGGGTTTCACCATATTGCCTAGGCTGGTCTCTTAACTCCTGTGCCCAAGCGATTCTGCTGCCTCAATCTCCCAGAGTGCTGGGATTACAGGTGTGAGCGACTGCACCTGGCCTTTGGTTTTGTTAAATTTATTTTTTAATAGAGACAGGCTGTTGCTATGTTGCCCAGGCTGGTCTTGAACTCTTGGCCTCAAGTGATCCTCCCACCTCAGCTTCCCAAAGTATTGGAATTACAGGCACGACCCACCGTGCCTGGCCTGCATATGTAACCTTTTTGAATGGAGGTGGTTATGGTTAGGATGGGTGAATTGTATACAGTGAATTTAATTTAATTTTTTTTAAGGAAAGGAGAGCAAGGGCTCAGGAGAGAAGGAAGGCACGAGGACCACAAGGAAAGGGTTCCCAAGGTCTCCTGGTGTCTCTGATCATTGGGGGGTTGTTAGTCTTGTCTCTATAACCAGATAGATGAGATGGACATTGAGGTTGGGACTGTGTTTGAGCCCTCAGAGTACCTAGCATGGGGTGGGGGACAGAGTAGCTGTCCTACCTGGGAACGATATGCTTGTAAGCTAGAGATCAGAAGGATGCTTACCAGAGGCTGGGAAGGGGTGTGGGGAGTGGGGGTGGGTGGGTGGGGAAATGGAGTTGGTTAATGAGTCTAAAAAAACCGTATGTCGTTAGAATGAATAAGACCAAGTATTTGATAGCACAGCAGGGTAACTATTTTTAATTGTACATTAAAAAACTAGAAGAGTATAACTGGTTTGTAATTCAAAGGATAAATGCTTGAAGGGGATAGATACTCCATTTTCCATGATGTTATTACTGCTTTTTGCATGCCTGAATCAAAGTATCTCATGTGCCCCATAAATATATATACCTACTATGTACTCACAAAAATTGTTTAAAACATTAACTGGGAGTCAGATGGAGAATCTTTCCATGCCCCCCACAACTCTGATCTGTCTCTCTCTTACCCATATCCACACCCAGTGGTGTGTCTCACACACACACACACACACACACACGGAGCATTACTTTCCCATGTCTGTAAGATTCATATAGCTAGGATTCTTTCTTGTATTTTATAAACATGATCAGTAGGTTAGGTCCTGGAGTAAGAATCACAGAATCAGAGTCTTGGAGTTGGGAAGGGTCTTCCTAGTTACCCCAGAAGCTTTGCCCAAGGCAAGAGCCCTGCCATCCTTGTGGCAAGTGCTGATCTGTTTCTGCATAAAGATAGCCACTGGATGGACCTTCCGACATCTGAGTGTGGTCCATATGTTTCCCTGGGTCTTCTGTCTTCGAACCCTCCTAGTTCTGATCACTGTCTCTGAAACCCTCTGATATACTTTCAACATCCTTTGCTCTCTTGAGTTGCCCTGCCCTGGACATACCCAGGTTTGATGATGCCCTTTCTACGCTCTGAGCAGATGCTCCCCACTGCTCTTCCAGACGCTATGCCCTGCCTGTAAGTGCATTAATTCCTGGCTGGCTGGCTACACTGTTGACTCATGGAGATAGGTAAAAAGGTTTAGTTGATTACTAATGCAACCCCTCATCTGCTCAATATGCTTAACAATATGGCCTTTAGTGTAGTATTCTCAAATGTAACCATTCTTAATATCAGTTGCTCAGTTTTCCAAAAGGCTTTTAAGAATGTGAAATTTTTTAAAAAATATTTTTTGCTAGAAAAATTATCAGACAGCATGCAGAAGGAATGTGAAATATTTAAGCCAGGCGCGGTGGCTCATGCCTGTAATCCCAGCACTTTGGGAGGCCAAGACAGGCGGATCACGAGGTCAGGAGCTCGAGACCAGTCTGGCCAATATGGTGAAACCCTGTCTCTACTAAAAATACAAAAATTAGCCAGGCATGGTGGCGTGCACCTGTAGTCCCAGCTACTCAGGAGGCTGAGGCAGAAGAATTGCTTGAGCCTGGGAGGCAGAGGTTGCAGTGAGCTGAGATGGTGCCACTACACTCTAACCTGGCGACAGGATGAGACTCTAGTCTCAAAAAAAAAAAAAAAAAGTGTGAAATGTTTGACAATTTATGGTAATATGGGAAGATTACCATATTTAACAAAAGTCAGTGTTAGTATTCCTCTAAAGCTGAAAAACAAAACATGTATCAAGAACTTTTTAGCAGCCCATTTTTATGTGCCTTGAAAAATATGCCACACACAGTGGCATTCCTGAGATGAAAACCGTAGGCACTGGGGCCTCAGTTTCTACAACTGCAAGATAAACTCTAAGGTTCTTTGTGGCTTTAACATCCAACATTCTCTGTATAACCCTCCTCTGATCAGTTGTCTCAAGAGAACACCCTCCTTCAAACAGTAGAGATACTCCCCTTTGTTATTTCTTTTTGAATAAAAATAACATATTGCTGGCCTAATATTTCAACTTACTACATGTTTTATGGTAGGAAAATGAAAATATCTAATGTCTTGAGTCTTTCTCAGTTTTAAATATAACTTTGTCATTTTTTTTTTTTTTTTTTTGAGACGGAGTTTTGCTCTTGTTACCCAGGCTGGAGTGCAATGGCGCGATCTCGGCTCACCGCAACCTCCGCCTCCTGGGTTCAGGCAATTCTCCTGCCTCAGCCTCCTGAGTAGCTGGGATTACAGGCACGCACCACCATGCCCCGCTAATTTTTAGTATTTTTAGTAGAGACGGGGTTTCACCATGTTGACCAGGATGGTCTCAATCTGTTGACCTCGTGATCCACCCGCCTCGGCCTCCCAAAGTGCTGGGATTACAGGCTTGAGCCACCGCGCCCGGCAACTTTGTCATTTTTGATAAAAATTAAGTTTTAAAAAGTTAGCTGAAACTTAATATTTACCTCGATAAATACACCTAATATATAATTACTTATGCATATTTGAAGAACAGATAAAACCTGTATTAAAGAAGCATTCACCGATATAAAAGCATTGGGATTTTGAGAACTTAAAAATAATATTTGTAATTTATAAAAATCTCTCTCATTTATAGATAAGAAGCTTAGTGCATGTTCTGGCGTGCAGAGATTCTGTCTTCTCTCTTCTTGGAGATATCCACTTTATGTGGTTTGATGGGTGTGTGGTGGAGCTCGGTCATGTTTCTAAAGGATTCCCTTGTGACCCTGGTGGGTGGCCAGGGTTGAAAAGCTGCTGCGCTGGTGCACACATAAATGTCTCACCTGTTGGCCAAGCAGTGCCCAAGGCACAGGGAAGAGGAGGAACTCAGCAGCCCCTTGAGCACGTGCCATGAATCCTCAGATAGCATTTCCCCATCACAAACACCTCCACCAGTTAGCTCCATTTCACCATGTGACATTTCTACTTGCCACACTGCTGGCAAATAGTGTCGCTGAAGCAACTTGAAATCATGATAATTTCTGCTCTTGGTTGGTGACCTATACTCTGACCCCTTTAAAATTTCTTTATTTTAAAGACAGGGTCTCGCTCCGTCACCCAGGCTGGAGTGCTGTGGTGCAATTATGGCACTCACTGCAGCTTTGACTTCCCAGGCCCAAGCAATCCACCCACGTCAGCCCCACCGTTAGCCAAGGGTACAGGTATGTGCCACGACCTGCCTGGTTAATTTTTCTTTATTTTTTGTATAGACGGGATCTCACTGTGTTACCCAGGATGGTTGCAAACTCCTGGGCTCAAGTGATCCTCCTGTCCAGGCCTCCCAAAGGGCTGGGATTACCGATGAGAGCCACCACATGGCCCTGACCCTGATTTTTCCTGTTCCCACCTGTGCACTGAAGGGAAGAATCCTAAGAGAGCTGAGCAGGAAGAGCTTGATACACATTAAGTGGGACCTCTGGGGCCAACTCTCATTTTGCAGCTAAGCAAGGACCCCAGAAATAAAATAATCTCTCTAGCACCACCATCTTGGAAGAATTTAATTATTCAAGTAGTACTGTTTTCTGATTATAAAAACGATATATACTTTTTATAGAAAAAGCTTGGAATAAGAAAGGGCGTATCTGTATTTTAACAAATCCCTGTAATCCATCACACTGGCACCATCGCTGAATGATATGAAGCTCGCTGCACGAAACCCAGGGCCACCGCTCCTAAGTCCCACCCACCTGGGACTTTGTCCTCTTAATCAGAAGTCACTAGACACTGTGACAATGGTGGGGTCCATTCTTCACGCACCTGCACTTGGCATGGGCCTATTTCCTCCTGGTCCTACCTCCTACCTTACTGCACTGTAGCTTCTGGAAGGTTACACATTCCCTTACATCAGCAGCAACTCCCAGGAACACTGTCCCCTCTGTGTGCTGGAACTGATGCTTGGCTTTCTCTTGCTTTGTGTCACCACTCTCTCCAGAGGAAGAAACACCTCCCTCCCCTGCATGCAGGGCCAGGGGTAGAGGGAGACATCTCCTAGATCTGTGTCTCTGTCCTCCCTCCCCTCACCAACCAGTGCTCCCCCTGACAGAGTCCGCACTGTCTCATTGTGTCATCCTTTCAAGTATTCCCCATACTCATGGATGGAAGCTTCTCCATACGTCTCCAGGAGAAATCCCATCTCATAACTCTGGGTGTTCTCCAACACCCAGCTTGATGACTTGGTCATACTTTGGCCTCACTTTTCTCAAAATGGCCTCATCCCTAATTCTCAAGCTCTGAACTCCACCTCTCTGATGACAGCTCCTCCCTCAGCTGCCCCTTGTCCTTGTCCTCTGGTTTACCTTCCCCTGTCTTCCAAGTTGTGGCCCCTGGGCCGTCCGCTCACTCTCAGATTTTCCTGACAACACCTTCATAATACCCTCAAGCTTGTTTCTGTTAGTTTTGTTTTACTCTTGTCTGGGTCTGCGGTTTGGTTTCCTCGAGGAAAAAAGGCCTTCATCATTCACTCAGCCATTTCACTTAACTACTCAGCTGTGTCAGGCGCTGTTCTAGGTCCTGAGGATGCAGAACGGCATCCTTTCTTGCAATGAAGAGCAATACACAAATGCAGTGCGGGGTGAGGCGCAGATATCACATGTGGCTGCACAGCGGTGTGGCAGACACAGCTGATGGCTCACAGCATCCATCCTCCCCTCTTCGAGTTGTGGCACCTCTTAAAGCCTGCATGTCCCAGCCCCACTTGCAGCTAGCATGTGAATGGAGCAGAAGTAGTGTAGGCAACACCTAACCCTTAAAAGGAAGCCACCTGCCCTCCACTCTCTCTTCCTCCGTCTCAGATGCTGGAACTCAAATGTGGTATAGTGAGCCGGCATCAGCCGTGCAGATGACGTCAGAGCAACAAGGTAGACACAATGTGCGTCTCTGGATGAAAACTGAAGAGGAGCACTTCCCACCCGCCTCGACCACCCGCCTACCTCTCTGTGTACTGTTGGGTGAGACGGAAATAAACTTCATTTGGTTTGAGCTACGGTAGCTTTGGGTCTTTTCTGCTGTAGCAGCTTAGCTTGCACACTGATGCAAAAGCGGAGATGGATCAGCTGCTCATTGAGGGTGGGGGCGATGGTGAGAACAGAGTAGAGGCAGGAGCAAGAAAAGCATCTGGAAAGAGGTAACCACAGAGAGACAGGCTCTGGGCTTGGGCACGACTTGGCAATCCTTTTCCTATCTTTGAGAATTCCCTTTCTCACTGTGTGCGTTAGGAAGGGGGAAGTGTTCTAACAACAGAGGGAAGAACAGTAGGTGGAATTTGGGGGTGTGTGTAAATGATTGTTTCAGTTTAGATGTGTTTGCTTAGGATCTCCATAGTATCACCTCTTGACCATCAAAATTCTGAACCAATTAAACAATAAGACAAAAGTGTCAGCAGGAAGAGAATTAGACTATTTCCTTCATTTCTGATAAAGGCTGGGTTGAGGACAGAAGTGAGTGAAAGAGCCACGTGGTCATTTAATACTGGGCCGTGGAGTCAGACTGACTTATCATCAGGCTGCAGAGGACTGAGAGTACCCCACGCCCCAGAGAGTGGGCCCCAGGGAGCAGGGACCACTCTCTGGGGCGTGGGGTGCTCTCAGCATTCCCCCTCTGTGGGCAGCCCACACCCTCAAGGAAGGAAAAAGGAGGGCGCAGAGCTACATATGCCAGGATCGCCACGGGGAGCGTCACCCCGACTCTGTGGACGTGTGGGCTGGGGTCGGAGACCCACAGCGCTGCCACCAGTGGAGCTCCCTCCGGAAGGAAGGAAACTAGGAAGGGGGAATGAGTGTTCCCTGCACGGCTTCTGCAGGCCCCCCAGGAAGGCCTTAGGATTCCATCTCTCATACACCCCTTAAATGTGTCAGGACTGAGTAATCTATAATGGGACAGGATCTACTCTTATGCCCTCTCAGACTGTGGGCTCACCAGGAGTCCTGGCGTAACCAGGCAGAGACAGAGCTACTTCCTGGGTCCACCTGCTTGACACTGGCTTGGCGGCCTTGGCAGGGATTACTTTCTTTCTCCCAAGGCTCCTGTGGTCCTGAGGGGTCTCCCAACACTGCCCAGAACGTCACCCTCTTGCGGGACTCTGGCTTTGTTCTGCCTCCCACTGTACGCTCAGCCATGACCCCCTCTCACGAGGCATCCTCACCACTTCAAAGCGGGCAGGGCTGGAAGCGCCCAAGTGTGCTCAAAATGAGCAAGACAGTGGCCCTTTCTCATCACACTTGGTGCTCGGGGGCTCTGGCAGTGCCAAATTCCTACGCACTCAGGGATGGTTGTGTCTTTGAGTATGTGTTGGGGAAGTGGACTGCAGGACTCTGCTGGCAATCCTGTTGACTTACTCATGTATTCATTCATTCACTCATTTTTAGTTGGTACTTTCCCATAAGTTGGGACAAATGGGTTTCCTACTTTCCACACCATTATGTAGCTACGGCAGCATTCAAAGATTCTAATGTAATGCAACATATGGCTTATTTAATCCTTCTTCCCTTTAAAGAATAAGAATAATATTTAAAGAACAAGAACTGGTGGAATAAAAATAAATTTTTCCTAAAACTACTTAATGAAATAATATATGACAATACTTCAAAGCCTCTTAAACTTTACCATTAACATATAATGGTTATATAATGAATTCTTTTGCGTTTTTTTCTTTTCTCTTTCCTTCTTCTCCTTTTATTTATTTTTCCTTTAACAGATTTGATATGACATATCCCAAATTCAATTTGCCTCCCCTGGTGGTCATATGGACCCCTTACTGATGTTTTGCTCCCATTCTGTGACACCAAAGGATAATATGAAAGCCAAGCTCCTAATTCTAACTGTGACAAATGGTAAACATCCAGCTTGCCCAGTCCACTTAAGGGATGAGTTCTTGAACTCTCTTGGATAACTTCAAGACTAGAGAATTATGTCCAGCAATAAAAGTCCTTTTCGGACCTCTTCAAGGAGAACTACAAGCCATTGCTCAATGAAATAAGAGAGGACACAAACAGATGGAGAAACATTCCATGTTCATGGTTAGGAAGAATCAACATCGTGAAAATGGCCATACTGCCCAAAGTAATTTACAGATTCAACACTATCCCCATCAAGCTACCAATGACCTTCTTCACAGAACTGGAAAAAAACACCTTAAACTTCATATGGAACCAAAAGAGAGCCCGCATAGCCAAGTCAATTCTAAGCAAAAAGAACAAAGCAGGAGGCATCACACTACCGGACTTCAAACTATACTACAAGGCTACAGTAATCAAAACAGCATGGTACTGGTACCAAAACAGAGATCTAGACCAATGGAACAGAACAGAGGCCTCAGAGGAAATACAACATACCCACAACCATCTGATCTTCGACAAACCTGACAAAAACGAGCAATGGGGAAAGGATTCCCTGTTTAATAAATGGTGTTGGGAAAACTGGCTAGCCATGTGCAGAAAGCAGAAACAGGACCCCTTCCTGACACCTTACACCAAAATTAACTCCAGATGGATTAAAGACTTAAACATCAGACCTAACACCATAAAAATCCTAGAAGAAAATCTAGGCAAAACCATTCAGGACATAGGCGTAGGCAAGGACTTCATGACCAAAACGCCAAAAGCAATGGCAACAAAAGCCAAAATAGACAAATGGGACCCAATCAAACTCCACAGCTTCTGCACGGCAAAAGAAACAGTCAGTAGAGTGAATCGGCCACCAACAGACTGGGAAAAAATTTTTGCAGTCTACCCATCTGACAAGGGGCTGATATCCAGAATCTACAATGAACTAAAACAGATCTACAAGAAAAAAACAAACAAGCCCATTCAAAAATGGACGAAGGATATGAACAGATACTTTACAAAAGAAGACATACAGGAGGCCAACAAACATATGAAAAAATGCTCATCATCACTGGTCATTAGAGAAATGCAAATCAAAACCACACTGAGATACCATCTCACACCAGTTAGAATGGCGATCATTAAAAAATCTGGAAACAACAGACGCTGGAGAGGATGTGGAGAAATAGGAACACTTTTACACTGTTGGTGGGAATGTAAATTAATTCAACCATTGTGGAAGACAGTGTGGTGATTCCTCAAGGACCTAAAAATAGAAATCCCATTTGACCCAGCAATCCCATTACTGGGTATATATCCAAAGGATTATAAATCATTCTACTATAAGGACACATGCACACGAATGTTCATAGCAGCAGTGTTTACAATAGCAAAGACCTGGAACCAACCCAAATGCCCGGAACCAACCCAAATGCCCAACGATGATAGACTGGATAGGGAAAATGTGGTACACATACACCATGGAATATTACGCAGCCATCAAAAACGATGAGTTCACGTCCTTTGTAGGGACATGGATGAACCTGGAAACCATCATTCTCAGCAAACTGACACAAGAGCAGAAAAGCAAACACCGCATGTTCTCACTCATAGGCGGGTGTTGAACAATGAGAACACATGGACACAGGGAGGGGAGCACTACACACTGGGGTCCACTCGGGGGAAATGCAGGAGGGACGGGGGGGTGGGGAGGTGGGAAGAGATAGCATGGGGAGAAATGACAGATACAGGCAAGGGGACGGAAGGCAGAAAACCACACTGCCATGTGTGTACCTATGCAACAATCTTGCATGTTCTTCACATGTACCCCAAAACCTAAAATGCAATAAAATAATAATAATAATAATAAATAAATAAATAAAGTCCTTTTCAGGCTGTTTCTCAGTTTTTACATAAATTTAAATACACTGGTTCAACCCCACACCCCATAAATGTGTGTTCCCTCAGTACTTACTTTATCAGATCTTACCATGATCTAATGACTTGGTCTGTCTATCTGTTGGCTTCTTCTACCTGGCTAGCATGTTGTAGGTATTTAATACAAGTTGTTGAACTGAATAATAAGAAAAAGAAGTAGAGGGAAGGTAACAATGAGGCCAAAGTGGGTTCTTTCAAGAGATCGTTTGAGGATGTGGAAGGAGAAACAAGTCGTGCAAGCCAGTGGCCTTGCAGCATGGAAACGCAGAGCAGCCAGGAAGAATAAGGACCCCCACAGGATCACCGTTCTCAGTGTTCCCCTAGTGGGAGTCAAGCATCAGAGCAAAGTTTCGCAGATGCTGGAACTGGATTGTGAAAAACAAATAAGAACACAATGTGCTGTTATTTAAAAATCGTTCCCTTGGAAGTAAATACATCCAATATTGCCACAAACGCTGTAAGCTGTTCATCCTCGATTGGAAGCTAGTAAATTGATTAACATCATATTCTGAAACTGAAATGAAGATGATGTTGGAAAACAGTTATCAAAAGATGTATTGAGATAGAGCTCTGAGAATAGGCCAACGAATTCTGGCCAAAAGACCAGACAGTCAACTGTTTGATAAATGCATAATAAAAGAGCAGAACTGTATTGATACTATCACTCTATGAAGCTAAAATACCATAAAACAGAGAGGATAATTGAGTATGGATCTGGTACAGGAACAAAGTTATCAAAACAAGGCCAGGGATGGAGGGATATCAAAATGGGCGGAGGGATATCAAAAGGGAGCGCTTTTTTTCCTGGTAGTGGGTGTTTCCTTCTACAAAAAAAAAAAAACAAAAAAAAAATACCTGAAGAAAATGGTGGTTCATTCAAGAAGCGAGTCTTTACAGACAGCTATTACATAAGCAAAAACAGACGCTTACTTCAAAAGCTCTAATATTCTTCTTCAATAATGCTAATGTGTTTTAAGATAGAGTTTTTGTTTTATTTTTTTGAGATGATATCTTGCTCTGTGCCCAGGCTGGAATGCAATGGCATGATCTCGGCTCACTGCAACCTCCACCTCTCAGGTTCAAGCCATTCTTCCACCTCAGCCTCCTGAGTACCCGGGATTACAGTAGCACACCACCACACCCAGCTAATTTTTGTATTTTTAGTCAAGGAAGGGTTTCACCATGTTGGTCAGGCTGGTCTTGAACTCCTGGCCTCAGGTGATTCACTGCCTGGGCCCTCCAAAGTGCTGGGATTACAGGTATGAGCCACCTCGCCCAGCATATTTTACTTTTAAAATTTTATTTTAAGCTCCAGGATACATGTGCAGGACGTGTAGGTTTGTTACATAGGTAAATGTGTACCCTGGTGGTTTGCTGCACCTATCAACCCATCACCAAGGCATGAAGCCCCACGCATATTAGCTGTTTATGCTGATGCTCTCTCTCTCTCCCCACCTCCCCAAGAGTTCTTTCATTTTTATTATCACTAAGAACAGTCATGATGTTAATCAGGAAAAGAGACCTTGCAGCTCCTGATTAATGATATTAATGATAGTATATCTGAGGTCTGTTAGTTTCTTAGGGCTACCACAACAAATAACCATAAAACTGGCAGCTTAAAACAAGAGAAATGGATTCTTTCATAGTTCTGGAGCCCAGAAATGTGGACTTGAGGTGTGTGCAGGACGCGGTCCCTCTCTAGTGAATCCTCTCTGCCTCCTGCAGCTCCTGCTGGCTGCAGGCAGTCCCTGCAGCTGCAGCCACTGCAACCTCTGCCTCTGCCTTCATGTGCCCTTCTCTGTGTCTGTCTTCTCCTCCGTGTGTGTCTGATTTCTCTTAGAAAGACACTTGTCGTTGGAGTGATGACCCACCCAGATAATCTAAGATGATCCTATCTCGAGATCCTCAACTACATCTGCAAAGACCATTTTTCCAAATAAGGTCACATTCACAAGTCCCAGGATTAGGACATGGACTTACCTTTTCAAAACAATCCACGACGCCGGGCGCGGTGGCTCACACCTGTAATCCCAGCACTTTGGGAGGCCGAGGCGGGTGGATCACAAGGTCAAGAGATCGAGACCATCCTGGTCAACATGGTGAAACCCAGTCTCTACTAAAAATACAAAAAATTAGCTGGGCATGGTGGCGCGTGCCTGTAATCCCAGCTACTCAGGAGGCTGAGGCAGGAGAATCACCTGAACCCAGGAGGCAAGGTTGCAGTGAGCCGAGACCGCGCCATTGCACTCCAGCCTGGGTAACAAGAGCGAAACTCCGTTTCAAAAAAAAAACAAAAAAAAACAATCCACAACTGGAAGCATATTCCATGAACAATGGAACAAACAGTTCTTTAAAAGAGTTAACAGAGGCCAGGTGCAGTGGCTTATGCCTGTAATCCCTGCACTTTGGGAGGCCGAAGTGGGTGGTTCACGAGGTCAGAAGTTTAAGACCAGCCTGGCCAATGTGGTGAAACCCCATCTCTACTAAAAATACACACACACACACAAAAAAAAAAAATTAGCCAGGTACAGTAGTAGGCACCTGTAATCCCAGCTACTCGGGAGGCTGAGGCAAGAGAATTGCTTGAACCCCGGTGGCAGAGGTAATGAGCTGAGATTGCGCCACTGCACTCCAGCTGGGGCGACAGAGTAAGACTCCATCTCAAATAAAAAGTTATTAGAAAGCAGCATATTAACAAAGGTAAGTTCTCCCTTTTCCATCTTTCCCTCTCCTCCCTACCTCGCTAAAGAGGAACAGTGCCTAGACTATCAGATGTCTTTGGTAAGATCTCAGGGGTGTAGATCTCAGGGGTGTCACTGTGTCCCAGGACACAGAGCTTGGGACTATTACAGACTCACAGGGTAGTTGAGTTGGACAGAACTTAGAGGTAACTTGGGGTAACCCTAACCTCACATAGGACTCATCTCTGCAACATTCCTGAGCTGAGTGGCATCCACACTGCCCCACTGTCTCCAAGCCCATCTTTATGTTTTTGGCCGGCTATCAGTGCTACGCTCTATACCACAGTGGTGCCTGGAGCCACGTTCAGCCTCCTGTTCTTTCTGTGCATCCATGCCTGTCCTTCCCATCATGTTGTTCCTATCTACCAGGAGGCCACTGATCAAGGGGAAGCGGAAGATGACTTCTAAACCACTGTCCTTAGGACGTGGGCGTAGATTAATTCCTTTCATCAAGAATGCTGGCTCTCCCACTTAGGCCTAATAAATATCTTTCATCACACAGAAGATGCATTTTTAGATGGCTGGCTGAGGTTCAGAATCACAGAATTTTAGGGCTGAAGAAAGCTCCACAATTATCTAGTCATTTTAAAAACAAGGAGATAGAAGTCCTCAAGACATCAATAAATGACTGAAGGTCACTCTGATGCCGCGGGCAGAGCCAGGACTTGAACGCACATCTCCTGAAGCCCATCTGAGCGCTTGCTCACTACATCACACGTGATACAGAATGTGACCCAAAGCTTGCTCTGGTGTGAATTACGCTTGACATGCTGGCCCCCTTGGTGCCACCCCGTGAGATCATCAACCCAATGATCATATTCAACAATATTTCCTGAGTGTGTGCTGTGTATGGGCAGACAGGCTCCCCGCTCTCACGGAGCTTATACACTCAAGCGAGTAAATGATTAAACAGTACCTGAAAGGCTGCAAGGCTCTAATCAGCTGTCACGTTTGGGGGCTGATTGGGACTGAGGTCAGCTTGTTCAGCTCCTGATCCTTCACTGTACCCTTAGAGGAAAGGTGACATAACTGGAGCAAATGGCCCTTCTTTAAAGGCTCCTAGAAGTGTGCAATATCATCATTTGAGTCAAAAGCATCTACTGGTCTAGAAAATAATTCTCCTCACTTCCTTTCTAGCATTAAACTCTAAGATAAAACAGAAACTCAAGGTCAATAATGACAACACCACCACTGCTTTTATTAAAACTCATCATTGCCCATAAAATAAAGCAGATCTCCTGCGAAGAGTAAAGCCACAAACTAGCTACTCCTACATGAGAGAGGCACGTTCTGGTTGACACAGTGAGAAAAAAAGCCCCAGATGGCGGGTCTTTTTGGCATGGACTTCCCTGCTCCGGCTGTCTAACGTGTTCCTTCACTGTGTTCATTCTTCTTCCATCAGAGAACCACCTTGGCAGTTTGCTTATTTCCAAGGAAGGAAAAAAACACAGGAAGGTTTGCATCTGCAGGATTCCTGCCTTCCTCCTCAGATGCCATGGTGCCTGTTCAAAGAGGAGGTGACTGAAATGACCCGGAGCCTTGGGTGAAAACTTTCAAATCTCTGTCCTGTGACAGGTTCAATACCGTCTCTTCCTCGTGAGAAAAGAAAGGGGATTTGACTTTTGGAGGGCGTCACCTGGGCAGGATCTGATGCCTGATGCAGATTCACAATGTCTTTTAAAACAGGTTTTGGCATGTGGGCTGCAGCATGTTGCATGGCTGCTGGCTTCAGAGTAAGTCCCGTGGGTTCGCGGCCCTGTCTTCGTCACGAGGAATCCCTGCCAATCTAGGGTCTGCGCACTGCTTCTGCCAGCCAATCTCTAATTCAGCATATGTACAAAGCCAATTTTTGGACATCATGATGGAGGCTGGCCCCTCTGCCGCCCTCCATATTTGCAACACTCACAGTGAAATAACAAGCAATGAGCAAGAAAGAAAAAAAGACGCCATGAAAAGGCTTTCTAAATTACCAGATAAATGGTGTATGTATTATATATGTGCATGTGTCTCCCTCCTCCTTTACCAACATAAACTTACCCCATGCCTTTCCTTGTAGTTATTTCATTTAGATTTTCAATCTGGGATGCACTTAGCAATAGCCAACACTGACGAAGATAAAACCCTGCTCCCCACTGAGAACATCTGATTTTTAAAATGTAGAAATGCTGCTCTTTACAAAAGTAGGACATTTCCCTTTTAATTAGTTTCAAAATACACCCAAATAATTTGCCACTAGGAAACGATACCATTTTAGAGTACTTAAAAATAATTCCCATGTACGCAATTTGAGGCCGAAGCTAATGAAACCTTCAGTTCTGAGATAAATTGAGTTGTTTCTGTGGGGACAGCTGTCATTGCCACGAGAAAATTCCCCCAACCCAAAGGCTTTGATCATTGCCTTCACTCGGAAAACCTGTGTTTAAGGTGTGTTTGTTGAAATATGTGGGAACAATTGCTAATTGAGTCTGGAGTGCACCCATCTGTCTTAGCTCAACCGGTGGCTCTTCCTGCCTCCCTCCCTTCTATAGGTTTTTTTGCCCGTCATCTAGTTTTCGAACAGTTCTTCAAAAGAGAACGGGTAGCCACAAAAGCTCTTTGGTGTTATTTCATGTTGCCTTTGAAAATAAATACATATATTGTATCCACACACTCTGCAATCCGTGGGTCCTGAGTCCCCAGAAGGACACCTCTCAGGAGGGGCATTTAGACTCTTCCCTGTGCACAAATGACACAAAATCTCTGAATCAAAGGGAGGGGGAGACCATGCAATTTTCTAATGTATATTTCTTCCAATGCATGGATTCGATTCATGACAACGGCCAACTTTTTGACTATTTTGGTGAGATCCCTGCTCCTCTGTGCAGGTGAGCCATGGTGGGTAGGTATGCTAGCATGAGATGAATGAACCCTCCTGAACCATACCCCATCCCCACATACGATGGCTCGTGTCGGGACAAAGCGAGAGTCTGAGCCTTGCATGTATAAATATAAATATTTCAAGAGCTTGGCTGCTGGCAAGCTTTGCACGGCATGCAGAAGCCAAGCTTGATTGCCCTGCCCTGGTGTGGGGCTCCCCAGGTGGCAGGGGCTGAGAGCGGGCAGTGCGGTTGGTAGGGGGTGGACGTGAGTGCCTCCAGTCATTCTGAGTAGCCCCTGGGCTGATTAGTGACAAGGGCTGACAGGCTCCTAAGGGGAGGTCCTGTCCAGTTTCTTTCTGCAGCAGGGATGATGGGCCATGCATGGGGTCCTGAAGCGGAGGCTGGGGACTTTTTTGTGCGACTGTGACTACAATCCTCATCAACAAGACCACGCTCATGGTCTCTTTGGAGGCCATTGACTCGCTGGAGGATTACCATTAAGGGGCGTCTGCTCAGTGGCGCCAGGTCCTTTCCCCACCCCTCAGGGGCTCCGCCCAAGCCAGACAGAAGGGCAGGGCACTAGCTCTGGGAATTAGAGAGGGGAATCGATATGTGTATACGGAACACAGTCACGGACAATTGAAAAGGCTCACACGTAACCCCACTGGGAACTGCTTCCAACTGGAGTCTGTGGCAAATGACTCACGGAACCCAGACCCTGCCTCATCTGCCTGGGGATGGCCAAAGGTGAGCCTTGTAACGTTTGTGATTCAGACTTAAAGTGACTAGAATGTATATGAAGGGTTCCAGAAATGACCCTGGAAATAAAAATAATGACTTAAACCGGGAAGAGTGTTTGTCTCCTGATCTTGGAACGTGGAATTATGAGATGACAACTTTTGCAAGTTTAGTGTCTTTCAAGGAAAGACAACTTCATTGACACCTAAGCTTACAATGTGAGTCCCAGTGCCTTGGTCCCCAAGACAACCGCCAACTCAGTGGTAGATGGAGATGCCTCACCGAGAGGCACGTGTTCCAACAGGGAGACCAACTCAGGGAGCAAGGAGAGGCTGTACGGTGATGAGAACCAAGACAGATACGGGATTAGAATGCAGATGATTTGAACTCCTCACTGTTGATGAGGAAAAATGGATCACAATTTTTTAAAAGATAAAATATATACCTCAGTTTTATCAAAGCTTAGTAGATTTCAAAATCAAAGTTGGACTATAATTTGGGATTCATTTACCTGGTCCGTTGTTCCAGTAATGCAGTTGGTTTTCCTGGTGAAAAGAAAATGTTTCATATCCTGGACTGCTGAGGGTTAGGCTGCAATAGAGTCCAAGAAAAAGGCAATCTCTGGGTAGAGAGCAGTTGTATCAGTCAGGGATGCCCAGAGAAACAGGATCCATAAGAGATACACAGATAGACAGACTTATAAGTAATTGGCTCATGAGACTGCGGACAAGTCTGAAATCTGCAGGGCAAGCTGGCAGGCTGAAAATTCAGGTAGGGGTTGATGTCATGATTCTGAGGCAAATTTTCGTCTCCAGGAAACCCCAGTTTTGCTTGGAGGACCTTCGACTAATCAGAGGAAGCCCACTCACCTTACGGAGGGCAACCACCTATACACAACTTGACTGACTGTTGTGTTGACCACACTCACAAAATACCTTCCTGGCAACATCTAGCGTTTGATAAATTAACTGGGTACTATAGCCTATCCAAGCTGACACTTAAAATTGACCATCACAGTAGCTTTCTTCCAAACTGTGAAGAACTAATAAAGGGCTTCAGGCCCTGAAGAATGCAGCCTTCTCCCTTTTAGAAAGATTCCACGAGCCACTGCCTACCATGTGACTTCTGATATACTGGTGGATCCGTAGCCTCTTGTCCAATGGGGTGAGGCTTCAGATTCTGTAACCTGTGTGGATGGTGGTCACAGAGGGGACTGGAAAGCAAACTGAAACAGCGAGCAGGAAGACCCATCTATTTGACGATGTCTATTCGGGTTCTATCAGTGTCCATGAGGCAGTTACTGCAATCACAGCCAGTGCAGGAATGGCAATCTGTGCCGCCCACCTGCCCAGTTCCTGGCACACATTCTCCCTTACCACATTCTCAGATCTTCACTAAGTGTGCCTGTGAGCATGATGTGCTCTCAGCATGTGCAAAGCCTCAGGAAACAAGATTACCAGTGTGCTGTACTGAGCCAACAAGCGATGGCATTCTCATCCCAGAGAAACAAGCTTCCTTCCCCACTAATTACATTCAAAATCCTTCCTCTTGTAATCTTTATATTAATCAATGCTTTAAACAGTAGATTATCCCGAATGAAAAAGAGGACTAAGCCGAAGGGGGAAAAATACTTGGAACAAAAATGTGTCATTTTGATTCTTATCTCTAAGGTCAGCTAATATAAGCAACATTTACAGGGCACCTTCTCATTCATCATCAAGTATGTTCGCATGCACTTACTTGGTTTTCATCCTTGCAGCAACCCTAGGAGGTAGCTGATACTATTCCCATTTTACAGAAGATGGCACGAAGGCTCAGAGGGGTTAACAGACTGTCCTGATGTCACACAGCCATCAGACTGCAGAGCAAGGATCTTCCGCCTCTAGTTCTCCCTTGGCCTGCCCAGACTCCTCCAGGGCTTGATGCTGGTGACCAGCTCAGCATCTCAGACCTCACTTTATGGAATTACATAAACATGGCTAGGATCTGCCTATCCAAGAACTCATGAGGCAACTGTCCGCTTACAGAAATCCTTTGTTGAAGGTGGCATTCCCACAGACGGCCAGGTACCATTTCCTCTCCACGTGTCTTTCTCGGGTGCAGAGAGCTCTGTTGGAAATCAGTGGGAGGCCTCTGCCCAGTAACGAGTGGGGGGCGAGGGGGTGAGAAGCAGGATGTGAACCTATTCCATAAAGTGAAAACTGACATCCTAACAAATAATTAGGGAAAAATTCGAGGTTGTTTCCTCAGCTGATCATCACCGACGGAGCCAGCTTTGGATTAAACACTTCTGCTCAGTGGTTTTGACATTCTCAGTCAGGCATATCTTGATGAAATTAGAGATGCAGAAAATATTTTTTGATGGAGTGTGGAGACAAAACAGCTAGGAGGCAAGCCAAGTCTGTGAGCAAACTTGTGCAGACTGAGATAAAGAGGAAGAGCAAAGGCGGGACAACAGGGGCGTGTGCTCATGTGGTTGTGTGTGTAGAAGTGGGTGTGTGTACATGAAGGAGGATGAAAGCAAGGGACAGAAGAGAAAAGGCAGGCTGGGCTGATACTAATTAATTAGACTTTAAAATCCTGGCAGCAAGAGGTGTGTTTATCAACAATCTTCACTGAAACATACCTTTCCAACTATTAACTGTTTTATTTGCCAGAAATAGTCTCTGCTCTAATTATTCTGTACTTGTTTCAACCCAAAAGTGGGGAGAGAAATACTAATAAGTGACCATAACCGTTCTTATGCTATAATACATATCTCTGTACAGAAGTTAAATGAAGTGAGGTCCATTCAAACCAATTCACAAAAGGATTAGCTGGGAGGCTATTAGTCAGAAGACTTTCAGGCTAGTAGAAAAGAAAAATTTAGACCAAAATAGAAGAAATAATAGAATTCCAGCCATTCAGGAATCTCTTGGTGGTAGGCTTATGCCAAGCCACCAGCAACCTGATGTTTTTCTATTGGGACTTATTTAAGTCTAGAAAAGTCTGATCTGTGAGGATAAAATAAACATTTTATTGCATACCTGTCAAATATTTTTTACAAAATTATTTCCCATATATCTTTTCCGAGGAAGTGACTGGAGGGTGTATTCCATTAAAATGAAGTAATAAACCAACAAAGAAAATGACATGAGATCCAATAAACAAAAGACCTGACTCAGAAATCAGGCAAAAGGACTTCCCAGGACGGCAGAATGGGAAACTACCAGAACAATTTACAGGGCAACCAGCTCAGATGGAGCAGTGGATGACAACTTGTGGGGAAAAAATAGAACACAGAGGTTACTTGATATATTTAAAGACACTTTATGGCTCTATTGGAGAGTACGGACTTGAATTAGTGATAGATCCACAGGAAAAAAAAAAGCAAATTGAATAGGTGAAATGCATAAACTGTGGAACATCCAGACAATGAAATATTATTCAGCAATAAAAAGAAATGAGTTATCAAGACACAGAAAGACATGGAGGAACCTTAAATGCATATTGCCAAGTTTTAAAAGCTAGTCCAAAAATGCTGCAGACAGTATGAATCCAATTATATATTTTAGAAAAGGTAAAACTAATAGAGATCAGTGGTTGCCGGCAGCTCATGGATGCAGGGTAAATTGGTGGAGCACGGGGATGTTTTTAGGGTAATGAATATATCCTGTATGATACTGTAATAATGGACATGTAGCATGATGCGTTTGTTAAAACCCATAAACTAGCCAGGTATAGTGGCTTGCACCTAAAGTCTCAGCTACTTGGTAGGCTGAGAGAGGAAGATCACTTGAGCCCAGGACTTCAAGACCAGTCTGGGTAATATAGTAATATCCTATAATACGGTAATACCCTATCTCTAGTTTTAAAAAAATATTAAGAAAAAAAGAAACTCATCAACTGTATAACACAAAGAGTGAATTGTAATGTAAACTACAGACTGGAGTTAAAACATTTTTAAAGAAATAAATTCAAAGCAATTATTAACTTCAGAAAAAATGATAAAGCAAACAGAAGCATATAAATCAAATATGGCTCAGTTGTGAAAACATTTACAAGGTCACTTTAAGTAACACTGAATATTGATATATTCCTAAAATACATTTATGTTGGGAGGATGAGGGAATAGGAGAAGGATAAGAGAGCTCAATCCTCACCTTACACAGAAGCAAGTCAATAGATATCTTACATTTAAAATCAAGAAATAACAGTATGACCATACTATCTAGAAATACGGCAGTAAACAGCAAGGAAGTTAAAACACTGGAAAGCAGTTTCTGCTAGAAAGACTTGGGGAAGAACAAAGAAGGCTACTCTTCATTATGAGCTTGATTATAACAGAAAGGAGACCCCTAAGTCAGCTAGGTTTCCCCAATTCCTCAAGACTTCAGGGCACAGTGTTTAGCAGACAAAGCACCATATTAATAAGGTCAGAGCTGTGATCACTCTCTGAGCACATGGATGGTATCTTAATTTTCATCTCACTGAAAATGTGTACCATTTGTCCAAGTGGAAACTGGGCTGGAGCATGATGGTTACCACTACCAAAGAAATGGCTAGACTTGCTAAGGTCTGCTGGGATGATTTGTGATTGTGTTGCACTTGATCTTGTTGAGCATGGCTCTTTTAAGTCACCATACCTGCCCCTGCCAGTGCACCAAACACCAACGTAAAGAGACTTTCAGCTTTTGTGAGTCAGTCTCAGCCTTACTTCTGAACCACTTCCTTGACTTCTTCCATGATGCTGATCCTGTCCCAGTTTTAAGCCTCCCAGCCACCAGTCATGCTGTTTTGCTCTGCTCTTTACAGTCTTCCCTACCTAGTTGGACTGATGGTCTGGTTACGATGTTAGTTATTTATTGCTGTGTAACAAACCACTCTGAAACACGGTGGCTTACAACCACAACCATTTTACGTTATTAGGAAATTGTGGGTCAGAATGTGTGCTGGCCCATCGGCATGAATCTCCCGCTGGTCACTTATGTGGGCACAGTTATCTGGTGGCTTGACTAGGGCTGGATGATCTAAGATGGCCCCGCTGACTTTTCTGAATGGTGGTGCAGACTGTCACTAGGGACCTGTGTCTCCAGTAGGAGAGTCTGGGATCCTAAATGAGGTGGCAGAGTTCGAGACGTGCAAGCCTGCATGTGTTCCATTGGCCAAGCCAAGTCATGTGGCCTAGTCCAGAATCAATGTGGGAAAGGACTGCACAAGGGTGTAGATACGGGAGGCATGAATCATTGTGGTCTACCACAGACATTTTCCTGGTTATACTCGGGGTTCCCGCTTGACCTCTGGCCAGCAGCCCTCAAATGGTGACTGGACAGCTCTCTCGGAAATGGATGTGCTGTTTTTTTCCCAAGTAGAATGCGAGCTCACTGGGAATTTATTTTTCACTCCTTTATTCCCATGCAAAGGTGAAAGCAAAGGTGATCTTTTTATGAAGAGAACCAAGTCCTCCCGAGTCTGGACTCAACAGCATTGGGCTAGGCCAGACCTACGAGAGCTGGGGAGAAACAGGAGAGCTTTGACCGCATATATGTAGCACCTTAGCGTGCCTTGAAACACACATCAAAATTCCTTGTCTATGCCCTTCACAGAGAGCAAGAAGCCAAATTTTCCATCAAAAGAAAAACAAACAAAAGAAAATTAAGTGTATATTTATCCTATGACAGGAGCAATTTTTCCATAAATCATGACATATCTGTTCATTGATATATTCACAGAATAATGTGAATTAAACCAACTAAATGCCAGGTATTGTTAGGTGCGTGGCATCCAAAGATGAATATATTATAGTTCCTGACCTTATGATGCTCAAAGCCAAGTCAAGGATACCGATAAATATAGACATCCCTCAGTCTCAAAAATCTAACCCATTCCTGAAAATGGCAAGTTTTGAATAGTGGGAGCCTGTATTCCATTATTAGGAATGAGACCAAGATTACTGTGTTCTTAGCCCATCTCCGAACCGGAATCATTTCTCTCAAATAACATTAGAAAGCTTCATTGCTTCCACCAAGCAGTTTCTACATCACATAAAAAGCATTTAAAACATCACTCATTGCATTTTGTACACTACATGATACTGTACAGTAGTAGATACAATTTATGTCTTCCTTCGATGCCATATTAAACATGTATGGTAATGTACATAAACAATGAAACAACATGCTAAGGATCCTTCTTGGAAGACATTTTCACTTAGTAACACAGGAGGGACGCTCACGATAATGCACACATTTAAACAACACATGGTGCCATCCCGGCCGGAGAACAGCTGAGCTCCTTCCGCTCCTCTAATCTGAGTTCACACGAAACCTAAATGTTTTCCCCAGCACACACATGCAAATTGTTGGAATTCTGATCCAGATGGTGAATTCTGGGTGAAAGGTTTCTGCAAGTTGTTGGAGTGACTACGCCAATGGTGACAGTATGGATGGTGCAATATTAATCTTGTACTAAGACTGAGACTATGAAGCAACGTGACAATGATCCCCACAGAGAGTTACAGGACCAAACGAGAAAACAAAACTGTCGCAGACAAACATAGCTAGGGAGACATTCTTTAGGTGGGGGTGGGGAGTTGGGGGGAGGAAGGCAAACGAAGTAGGGACTGTTGGACTGTTACTGTGATACGTTTCTGAGTGACTGTTTCACTCTTGTTTGTGCAATAAAGACAAAATTGTTAAAATATAAGCGTGCACAAAAACAATGGATGCAAAGATAAGGTGAGTTCACGGGAGTGCAGAACCCCCCTCACACACCCCAGATGCTCCTCGGTGCCTAGGTGGCCCATGTGCCATGTTCACCTTAAAGCCCAGGTGCCCTGTCACCTGACAAGGCAAACTGCCCTCTGACCTCTGAGCTCATGCAGAAGTGTCAGCTCCCTCATCCTGTGCTAAGAAACAGACACGGCCACCTCCGTGAGTCACAGCATAGACAGGCCAGCAGATGGAGAGGGTCCGACACATAGGGAAAATCGCCTGGGTGAGGTCTGCTTTACGGAAGCTGGGATTCTCTGTAACCGGCAGCCACTGAGTGAAAACGTCCAACTTTACAGGTATAAATAGGTGATGGTTAATTTTATGTGTCAGCTTGGCTGGGCTAAGGAATGCCCAGATAACTGGCAAAACATTTCTAGGTGTGTCTGTGAGGGTGTTTCTGGGAGAGATTAGCATTTGAATCAACAGACTAAGTAAAAAAGATCTGCCCTTACCAAGTGGGCAGGCATCACCCTTGAACAGAATAAAAAGGTGAGCAGAACGCTAAGGGCAAGTTCTCCCTCTTCCTGAGTCGGGGCACCTGTCTTTTCCTGCCTCCACAGCTCCTGGCTCTGGGGCCTTCAGATGTGGAGACTTACATATGTGGCCTCCCTGGTTCTTAGGCTTTTGGATTCGTGTGAATCATACCACCTGCTTTTCTGGGTCTTCCATTTGCAGACAGCAGATCACAGAATTTTCCAGCCTCCCTAACCATGTTAGCCAATTCTCATAATAAATCCCCCCTTATATGTCAATATATATCTTATTGGTTCTCTTTCCCCAGAGAACTCTGATGAATACTATATGTATATTTCCCAGTAATAATACATGTATTTTGCTTTGTATAGTAGATGACTGAGGGTCTAATAATAATACATTTTCTTTTTAAGAGAGGGTTTCACTCTGTTGCCCACACTGGACCAGTGGCATGATCATAGTTGACTGTAGCCTCAAACTCCTGGGCTCCAGCAATCCTTCTGCCTCAATCTCCCCAGTAGCCGGAACTATAGGCATGTGCCACCACACCCGGCTAATTTTTTTAAAATTTTTCTTTTGTAGAGACATTATGTTGGCCAGGCTGGTTTCAAACTCCCAGCCTCAAGCAATTCTCCTGTCTCAGCCTCCCAAAGTGCTGGAATTACAGGTGTGAGCCACCATGCCTGGCTTATTAAGTTTCTGTCATTTAAATTATACCAGAAACATAAGGCACTCAATATATAAAAATCCCCTTTATGGAGAATTGTTTTGTTTTGATACATTGTATTTTCTCAAAGCAGGATATAACAGCAACATCTCACACTTGCTTTAGACAATTACGGCACATCAGCTTGATGGAATATTAAGCAGTCATTACCATTTATAATTATGAAGACTGTGGAGATGGAGAAAAATGCTTCCGGTGTGTTACGTGAAAAAGAGCTAAATGTAAAATTATATTGAAACTGTTACTGCAACTAAGTACAACGCCCAGGGAAGGGCTGGAAAAGAACGTGGAATACGGAAAGCTTTTTTACACACACCACATTTCAGTCTCAAGTGGATTAAGTGAAGCTTTGTAAAAGGCAAATCCTACATCGCAGCTATAGAAATGGAAGAGGTTAAAATGACTTCGCACCACATTTCAGCGACAGCAATATGAGTTGTTGTAACAGAGAAACTCCACAATTAAAGAGGATTAGCATAACAGTAGTGCCCTTCCTGTTCATGTCGAATCTGATCAGTGGCGGCGTGGCAGTGCGTGTGCGTGCGTGTTCTGCTCCATGCAATCTTTAGGGCCCCTGGCTGCCAGTGGCTTTAACCCGTAACTCCCAAGGTCTTTCTCCATTAATCATCAGCCCAAGGATGAGAGTGAAAAGTTTTTGGGGGCAAGAGCTGGAAGTAGTAAACATGCTTTCTATCCATATGCTGTCAGTCAAAATGTGAGCCTGAGGTGATAGAGAACTGCAGAGGAGGCTGGGGAGTAGATCTGTGTGCCAGAAGGAAGAGGAAATGGGTTCTGGTAACCAACTGACTGATCTCTGCCATGTAAGTTCTCGTATCTGATCAGAAATAGGGCAAGAATTGGAATCCAGGTCTTTCCTTTTTGTTTTTCTCCCTTCTTCCTTCCCTCACGGCTTTCCTCCCTACCTCTCTTCCTCTGTCTCTCCATCCCTCCCTCGCTCCCTTCATTACTTCTTCCTTCCTTCCTTTTGAGATAAGTTCTCATTCTGTCACCCAGGCTGAGTGCAGTGGTGTGATCAGCTTACTGCAACCTCAGCCTCCCAGTCTCATGCGATCCTCCTGCCCTAGCCTCCCAAGTAGCTGGGACTACAGGTGTGCACCACCATGCCCGGCTAAGTTTTTAATTTATCTGTAGAGATGGGGTTTCACTATGTTGCTGAGGCTGGTCTTAAACTCCTGGGTTCAAGTGATCCTCCTTCCTTGGCCTCCTGAAGTGCTGGGATTATAGGCATGAGCCATCATGCCCTGCCCAGTGCTTTTGCTTTACTTTAGCTCAGTGCTTAAGTTTTCACTTCTACTCTCTCTTAATCACTTTCTCTCTCACACACACATATTAAAGCTAAAGATATACATGCTGAAATCTAAAAAGAAAGTTGTCCTACATCTAAGGATACCCAATCTATGCTCCTTCTGAGGAAACACATTATGATCTCAATGAAAATCATTCCTGGGGAAAGAAAGAGTTAGCAGGGATAAATCCAGGTTATGCAATAATAGAATCTGGCTAAGAGCTAACACAGCTGAGAAAGAAGGAGTGAAAGCCTACATAATTACATGGCCTTTATTCACATCTCTGGGGTCATTCACATCTTTGTCAGGCATTATCCCATTGTTGATGAGTAGAAGGAAGTAAAAGCCTATCCCATGACTTCCATGAAACCCCAGCCTGAAGGCACTAGAAAAAAGCTTGGGGGCCTTAGTCCATGTGGCCTTCTATAACAAAATACCATAGACTGGGTAGCTTATAAGCAATAACAATTTCTTTCTCACAGTTCTGGAGGCTGGGAGGTCCAAGATCAAGGCACTGGCAAATTTGGTGTTTGGTAAGGACTTGCTTCCTGGTTCACAGGTGGCACTTTCTCCTTGTGTCCACCAGGGCTGAAGGGGCAACGGTGCTCTGAGGATAACCTTTTTTGATACGGGCACTAGTCCAGTTCATGTGGGCTCCATCTCATGACTTCATCACTCCTCAAAGTCCCCACTTCCAAATACCATCACGCTGGGGCTCAGATTTCAACACATGAATTTGAGGATGACACATACGTTCAGGTCATAGCAGGGCCCATTTTATGAGGCTACTGCCCCACTTTTGGGGTTCTAAGACACTTGCCTGTTTTCAGAGCAATTTCACTGTGCCCCTGACCAGGAAAAGTAAGGGCACAATCATTGAGAGCCAGTTTCAAGCACAAACATCCTAAACAGCACATCAAAATACACTGGGGGTAAGCTTCAGCATCTTGGAAAACAGGTAGCTGTCCCAAGTTTGGCATTTTGATGTTAAATGTTCTCATTTGTTCAACAAATGGGTTCAAA